>NW_026047583.1:40110993-40735993 GCF_023864345.2 Schistocerca serialis cubense
TCATCGTCAATAAGAAGGTCCAAGGGATACAGTAAAACTGAAGTCAAACATCGGAATCTATAACTAGTGTCACAGGAATGGTTCAAAACTTAGACAGTAGGAAGAGTCAGTCTTCTTGTACTTAAGTCGGCATTGTGCCTTTTGTATTCAATTCCGATGCAATTTCTGTGTTTCATCGTCAATAAGAACGTCCAAGGGATACAGTAAACCAGAAGTGAAGCATCGGAATCTATAACTAATGTCACAGGAATGGTTCAAAACATAGACAGTAAGAAGATACAGTCTTCTTGTACTTAAGTCTTCACTGTGCCCTTTGTTTTTGATTCCGATGCAATTTCTGTGTTTCATCGTCAATAAGAAGGTCCAAGGGATACAGTAAACCTGAAGTGAAGCATCGAAATCTATAACTAGTGTCACAGGAATGGTTCATAACATAGTCAGTAAGAAGTATCGGCCTTCATGTACTTAAGTCGACATTGTGCCTTTTGTATTTAATTCCGATGCAATTTCTGTGTTTCATCGTCAATAAGAAGGTCCAAGGGGTACAGAAATCCTGAAGTGAAGCATCGGAATCTATAACTAGTGTCACAGGAATGGTTCAAGACATAGTCAGTAAGAAGTGTCGGTCTAAATGTACTTAAGTCGGCATTGTGCCTTTTGTATTTAATCCCGATGCAATTTCTGTGTTTCATCGTCAATAAGAAGGTCCAAGGGATACAGTAAACCTGGAGTGAATCATCGGAATCTATAACTAGTGTCACAGGAATGGTTCAAAACATTGTCAGAACGAATTGTCGGTCTTCATGTACTTAAGTCGGCATTGTGCCTTTTGTATTTAATTCCGATGCAATTTCTGTGTTTCATCGTCAATAAGAAGGTCCAAGGGATACAGTAAACCTGAATTGAAGCATCGGAATCTATAACTAGTGTCACAGGAATGGTCAGTAGGAAGAGTCAGTCTTCTTGTCCTTAAGTCGGCATTGTGCTTTTTGTATTTAATTCCGAAGCAATTTCTGTGTTTCATCGTCAATAAGAAGGTCCAAGGGATACAGTCAACCTGAAGTGAAGCATCGGAATCTGTAACTAGTGTCACAGGAATGGTTCTAAACATAGTCAGTAAGAAGTGTCGGTCTTCATGTACTTAAGTCGGCATTGTGCCTTTTGCATTTAATTCCGATGCAATTTCTGTGTTTCATCGTCAATAAGAAGGTCCAAGTGATACAGAAAACCTGAAGTGAAGCTTCGGAATCTATAACTAGTGTCACAGGAATGGTCAGTAGGAAGAGTCAGTCTTCTTGTCCTTAAGACGGCATTGAGCCTTTAGTATTTAATTCCGATGCAATTTATGTGTTTCTACGTCAATAAGAAGGTCCAAGGGATCCAGTAAACATGAAGTGAAGCATGGGAATCTATAACTAGTGTTACAGGAATGGTTCAAAACATAGTCAGTAAGAGGTGTCGGTCTTCATTTACTTATGTCGGCGTGTGCCTTTTGTATTTAATTCCGATGCAATTTCTGTGTTTCATCGTCAATAAGAAGGTCCAAGGGATACAGTAGACCTGGATTGAACCATCGGAATCTATAACTAGTGTCACAGGAATGGTACAAAACATAGTCAGAAAGAGGTGTCGGTCTTAATGTACTTAAGTCGGCATTGTGCCTTTTGTATTTAATTCCGATGCAATTTCTGTGTTTCATCGTCAATAAGAAGGTTCAACTGATACAGTAAACCTGAAGTGAACCATCAGAATCAGTAACTAGTGTTACAGGAATGGATCATAACATACTCAGTAAGAAGTGTCGGTTTTCATGTACTTAAGACGGCATTGTGCCTTTTGTATGTAATTCCGATGCAATTTCTGTGATTCATCGACAATAAGAAGGTCTAAGGGATACAGTAAACCTGGAGTGAAGCATCGGAATCTATAACCAGTGCCACAGGAACGGTTCAAAACATTGTCAGTACGAAGTGTCGGTCTCCATGTACTTAAGTCGGCATTGTGCCTTTTGTATTTAATTCCGATGCAATTTCTGTGTTTCATCGTCAATAAGAGGGTCCAAGGGATACAGTAAACCTGACGTGAAGCATCGGAATCCATAACTAGTGTCACAGGAATGGTCAGTAGGGAGAGTCAGTCTTCTTGTCCTTAAGTCGGCATTGTGCTTTTGGTATTTCATTCCGATGCAATTTCTGTGTTTCATCGTCAATAAGAAGGTCCAAGGGATACAGTAAACCTGAGGTGATGCATCGGAATCTATAACCAGTGTCACTTGACTGGTTCAAAACATTGTCAGTACGAAGTGTCAGTCTTCATGTACTTAAGTCGGCATTGTGCCTTTTGTATTTAATTCCGATGCAATTTCTGTGTTTCATCGTCAATAAGAAGGTCCAAGGGATACAGTAAACCTGACGTGAAGCATCGGAATCTATTACTAGTGTCACAGGAATGGTCAGTAGGAAGAGTCAGTCTTCTTGTCCTTAAGTCGGCATTGTGCTTTTTGTATTTAATTCCGATGCAATTTCTGTGTTTCATCGTCTATAAGAAGGTCCAAGGGATACAGTAAACCTGAAGTGAAGCATCGGAATCTGTTACTAGTGTCACAGGAATGGTTCAAAACATAGTCAGTAAGAAGTGTCGGTCTTCATGTACTTAAGTCGGCATTGTGCCTTTTGTATTTAATTCCGATGCAATTTCTGTGTTTCATCGTCGGTAAAAAGGTCCAAGGGGTACAGTAAACCTGAAGTGAAGCATCGGAATCTATAACTAGTATCACAGAAATGGTCAGTATGAAGAGTCAGTCTTCTTGCCCTTAAGTCGGCATTGCGCCTTTTGTATTTAATTCCAATGCAAATTCTGTGTTTCATCGTCAATAAGAAGGTCCAATGGATACAGTAAACCTGAAGTGAAGCATCGGAATCTATAACTAGTGTCACAGGAATGGTTCAAAACATAACCAGTAAGAAGTAACGGTCTTCATGTACTTAAGTCGGCATTGTGAATTTTGTATTTAATTCCGATGCAATTTCTGTGTTTCATCGTCAATAAGAAGGTCCAAGGGACACAGTAAACCTGAAGTGAAGCATCGGAATCTATAACTAGCGTCACAGGAATGGTCAGTAAGAAGAGTCAGTCTTCTTGTCCTTAAGTCGGCATTGTGCCTTTTGTATTTAATTCCGATGCAATTTCTGTGTTTCATCGTCAATAAGAAGGTCCAAGGGATACAGTAAACCTGAAGTGAAGCATCGGAATCTATGACTAGTGTTACAGGAATGGTTCAAAGCATCATCAGTAAGAAGTGTCGGTCGTCATGTACTTAAGTCGGCATTGTGCCTTTTGTATTTAATTCCGATGCAATTTCTGTGTTTCATCGTCACTAAGATGGGCCAAGGGATACAGTAAACCTGAAGTGAAGCATCGGAATCTATAACTAGTGTTACAGGTATGGTTCAAAACATAGACAGTAAGAGGTGTAGGTCTTCATGTACTTAAGTCGGCAATGTGCCTCTTGTATTTAATTCCGATGCAATTTCTGTGTTTCATCGTCAATAAGAAGGTCCAAGGGATACAGTAAACCTGAAGTGAAGCATCGGAATCTATAACTAGTGTCAGAGAAAGGGTCAGTAGGAAGAGTCAGTCTTCTTGTCCTTACGTCGGCTGTGTGCCTTTTGTATTGAATTCCGATGCAATTTCTGTGTTTCATCGTCAATAAAAAGGTCCAAGGGATACAGTAAACCTGAGTGAAGCATCGGAATCTATAACTAGTGTTACAGGAATGGTTCAAAACATAGTCAGTAAGAAGCGTCGGTCTTCATAAACTAAAGTCGGCATTGTGCCTTTTGTATTTAATTCCGAAGCAATTTCTGTGTTTCATCGTCAATAAGAAGGTCCACGGGATACAGTAAACCTGGAGTGAAGCATCGGAATCTATAACCGGTGTCCCAGGAATGGTTCAAAACATAGTCAGTAAGAAGTGTCGGTCTTCATGTACCTAAATCGGCATTGTGCCTTTTGTATTTAATTCCGATGCAATTTCTGTTTTTCATCGTCAATAAGAAAGTCCAAGGGATCCAGTAAACCTGAAGTGAAGCATCGGAATCTATAACTAGTGACACAGGAATGGTTCAAAACATAGTCAGTAAGAAGTGGCGGTCTTCATGTACCTATGTCGGCATTGTGCCTTTTGTATTTAAATCCGATGCTATTTCTGTGTTTCATCGTCAATAAGAAGGTCCAATGGATACAGTAAACCTGAGGTGATGCATCGGAATCTATGACCAGTGTCACAGGAATGGTTCAAAACATCGTCAGTACGAAGTGTCGGTCTTCATGTACTTAAGTCGGCATTGTGTATTTTGTATTTAATTCCGACGCAATTTCTGTGTTACATCGTCAATAAGAAGGTCCAAGGGATACAGTAAACCTGAAGTGAAGCATCGGAATCTATAACTAGTGTCACAGGAATGGTCAGTTGGAAGAGTCAGTCTTCTTGTCCTTAAGTCGGCATTGTGCTTTTTGTATTTAATTCCGATGCAATTTCTGTGTTTCAACGTCAATAAGAAGGTCCAAGGGATACAGTAAACCTGACGTGAAGCATCGGAATCTGTAACTAGTGTCACAGGAATGGTTCAAAACATAGTCAGTAAGAAGTGTCGGTCTTCATGTACTTAAGCCGGCATTCTGCCTTTTGTATTTAATTCCGATGCAATTTCTGTGTTTCATCGTCAATAAGAAGGTCCAAGGGATACAGTAAACCTGAAGTGAAGCATCGGAATCTATAACTAGTGTCACAGGAATGGTCAGTTGGAAGAGTCAGTCTTCTTGTCCATAAGTCGGCATTGTGCTTTTTGTATTTAATTCCGATGCAATTTCTGTGTTTCATCGTCAATAAGAAGGTCCAAGGGATACAGTAAACCTGACGTGAAGCATCGGAATCTGTAACTAGTGTCACAGGAATGGTTCAAAACATAGTCAGTAAGAAGTGTCGGTCCCCATGTACTTAAGTCGATATTGTGCCTTTTGTATTCAATTCCGATGCAATTTCTGTGTTTCATCGTCACTAAGATGGTCCAAGAGATACAGTAAACCCGAAGTGAAGCATCGGAATCTATAACTAGTGTTACAGAAACGGTTCAAAACATAGACAGTAAGAAGTGTAGGTCTTCATGTACTTAAGTCGGCATTTTGGCTTTTGTATTTAATTCCGATGCAATTTCTGTGTTTCATCGTCGGTAAAAAGGTCCAAGGGATACAGTAAACCTGAAGTGAAGCATCGGAATCTATAACTAGTGTCACAGAAATGGTCAGTAGGAAGAGTCAGTTTTCTTGCTCTTAAGTCGGCATTGCGCCTTTTGTATTTAATTCCGATGCAATTTCTGTGTTTCATCGTCAATAAGAAGGTCCAAGGGATACAGTAAACCTGAAGTGAAGCATCGGAATCTATAACTAGTGTCACAGGAATGGTTCAAAACATAACCAGTAAGAAGTGTCGGTCTTCATGTACTTAAGTCGGCATTGTGCCTTTTGTATTTAATTCCGATGCAATTTCTGTGTTTCATCGTCAATAAGAAGGTCCAAGGGACACAGTAAACCTGAAGTGAATCATCGTAATCTATAACTAGTGTCACAGGAATGGTCAGTAAGAAGAGTCAGTCTTCTTGTCCTTAAGTCGGCATTGTGCCTTTTGTATTTAATTCCGATGCAATTTCTGTGTTTCATCGTCAATAAGAAGGTCCAAGGGATACAGTAAACCTGAAGTGAAGCATCGGAATCTATAACTAGTGTTACAGGAATGGTTCAAAACATAGACAGTAAGAAGTGTAGGTCTTCATGTACTTAAGTCGGCATTGTGCCTTTTGTATTTAATTCCGATGCAATTTCCGTGTTTCATCGTCAATAAGAAGGTCCAAGGGATACAGTAAACCTGAAGTGAAGCATCGGAATCTATAACTAGTGTCACAGAAAGGGTCAGTAGGAAGAGTCAGTCTTCTTGTCCTTACGGCGGCATTGTGCCTTTGGATTGAATTCCGATGCAATTTCTGTGTTTCATCGTCAATAAGAAGGTCCAAGGGATACAGTAAACCTGAAGTGAAGCATCGGAATCTATAACTAGTGTTACAGGAATGGTTCAAAACATAGTCAGTGAGAAGTGTCGGTCTTCATAAACTAAAGTCGGCATTGTGCCTATTGTATTTAATTCCGAAGCAATTTCTGTGTTTCATCGTCAATAAGACGGTCCAAGGGATACAGTAAACCTGGAGTGAAGCATCGGAATCTATAACTGGTGTCCCAGGAATGGTTCAAAACATAGTCAGTAAGAAGTGTCGGTCTTCATGTACCTAAGTCGGCATTGTGCCTTTTGTATTTAATTCCGATGCAATTTCTGTGTTTCATCGTCAATAAGAAGGTCCAAGGGATACAGTAAACCTGAAGTGAAGCATCGGAATCTTAACTAGTGTCACAGGAATGGTTCAAAGCAAGGTCAGTAAGAAGTGTCGGTCTTCATGTACTTAGGTCGGCATTGTGCCTATTGTATTTAAATCCGCTGCTATTTCTGTGTTTCATCGTCAATAAGAAGGTCCAAGGGATACAGTAAACCTGAGGTGATGCATCGGAATCTATAACCAGTGTCACATGAATGGTTCAAAACATTTTCAGTATGTAGTGTCGGTCTTCATGTACTTAAGTCGGCATTGTGCCTTTTGTATTTAATTCCGATGCAATTTTTTGTGTTTCATCGTCAATAAGAAGGTCCAAGGGATACAGTAAACCTGACGTGAAGCATCGGAATCTATAACTAGTGACACAGGAATGGTCAGTAGGAAGAGTCAGTCTTCTTGTCCTTAAGTCGGCATTGTGCTTTTTGTATTTAATTCCGATGCAATTTCTGTGTTTCATCGTCAATAAGAAGGTCCAAGGGATACAGTAAACCTGAAGTGAAGCATCGGAATCTGTAACTAGTGTCACAGGAATGGTTCAAAACATAGTCAGTAAGAAGTGTCGGTCTTCATGTACTTAAGTCGGCATTGTGCCTTTTGTATTTAATACCGATGCAATTTCTGTGTTTCATCGTCGGTAAAAAGGTCCAAGGGATACAGTAAACCTGAAGTGAAGCATCGGAATCTATAACTAGTATCACAGAAATGGTCAGTATGAAGAGTCAGTCTTCTTGCCCTTAAGTCGGCATTGCGCCTTTTGTATTTAATTCCAATGCAAATTCTGTGCTTCATCGTCAATAAGAAGGTCCAAGGGATACAGTAAACCTGAAGTGAAGCATCGGAATCTATAACTAGTGTCACAGAAATGGTTCAAAACATAACCAGTAAGAAGTGTCGGTCTTCATGTACTTAAGTCGGCATTGTGAATTTTGTATTTAATTCCGATGCAATTTCTGTGTTTCATCGTCATTAAGATGGTCCAAGGGACACAGTAAACCTGAAGTGAAGCATCGGAATCTATAACTAGCGTCACAGGAATGGTCAGTAAGAAGAGTCAGTCTTCTTGTCCGTAAGTCGGCATTGTGCCTTTTGTATTTAATTCCGATGCAATTTCTGTGTTTCATCGTCAATAAGAAGGTCCAAGGGATACAGTAAACCTGACGTGAAGCATCGGAATCTGTAACTAGTGTCACAGGAATGGTTCAAAACATAGTCAGTAAGAAGTGTCGGTCCCCATGTACTTAAGTCGATATTGTGCCTTTTGTATTCAATTCCGATGCAATTACTGTGTTTCATCGTCACTAAGGTGGTCCAAGAGATACAGTAAACCCGAAGTGAAGCATCGGAACCTATAACTAGTGTTACAGAAATGGTTCAAAACATAGACAGTAAGAAGTGTAGGTCTTCATGTACTTAAGTCGGCATTGTGCCTTTTGTATTTAATTCCGATGCAATTTCTGTGTTTCATCGTCGGTAAAAAGGTCCAAGGGATACAGTAAACCTGAAGTGAAGCATCGGAATCTATAACTAGTGTCACAGAAATGGTCAATAGGAAGAGTCAGTCTTCTTGCCCTTAAGTCGGCATTGCGCATTTGTATTTAATTCCGATGCAATTTCTGTGTTTCATCGTCAATAAGAAGGTCCAAGGGATACAGTAAACCTGAAGTGAAGCATCGGAATCTATAACTAGTGTCACATTAATGGTTCAAATCATAACCAGTAAGAAGTGTCGGTCTTCATGTACTTAAGTCGGCATTGTGCCTTTTGTATTTAATTCCGATGCAATTTCTGTGTTTCATCGTCAATAAGAAGGTCCAAGGGACACAGTAAACCTGAAGTGAATCATCGTAATCTATAACTAGTGTCACAGGGATGGTCAGTAATAAGAGTCAGTCTTCTTGTCCTTAAGTCGGCATTGTGCCTTTTGTATTTAATTCCGATGCAATTTCTGTGTTTCATCGTCAATAAGAAGGTCCAAGGGATACAGTAAACCTGAAGTGAAGTATCGGAACCTATAACTAGTGTTACAGGAATGGTTCAAAACATAGTCAGTGAGAAGTGTCGGTCTTCATAAACTAAAGTCGCCATTGTGCCTATTGTATTTAATCCCGAAGCAATTTCTGTGTTTCATCGTCTATAAGACGGTCCTTGGGATACAGTAAACCTGGAGTGAAGCATCGGAATCTATAACTGGTGTCCCAGGACTGGTTCAAAACATAGTCAGTAAGAAGTGTCGGTCTTCATGTACCTAAGTCGGCATTGTGCCTTTTGTATTTAATTCCGATGCAATTTCTGTGTTTCATCGTCAATAAGAAGGTCCAAGGGACACAGTAAACCTGAAGTGAATCATCGTAATCTATAACTAGTGTCACAGGAATGGTCAGTAAGAAGAGTCAGTCTTCTTGTCCTTAAGTCGGCATTGTGCCTTTTGTATTTAATTCCGATGCAATTTCTGTGTTTCATCGTCAATAAGAAGGTCCAAGGGATACAGTAAACCTGAAGTGAAGCATCGGAATCTATAACTAGTGTTACAGGAATGGTTCAAAACATAGACAGTAAGAAGTGTAGGTCTTCATGTACTTAAGTCGGCATTGTGCCTTTTGTATTTAATTCCGATGCAATTTCCGTGTTTCATCGTCAATAAGAAGGTCCAAGGGATACAGTAAACCTGAAGTGAAGCATCGGAATCTATAACTAGTGTCACAGAAAGGGTCAGTAGGAAGAGTCAGTCTTCTTGTCCTTACGGCGGCATTGTGCCTTTGGATTGAATTCCGATGCAATTTCTGTGTTTCATCGTCAATAAGAAGGTCCAAGGGATACAGTAAACCTGAAGTGAAGCATCGGAATCTATAACTAGTGTTACAGGAATGGTTCAAAACATAGTCAGTGAGAAGTGTCGGTCTTCATAAACTAAAGTCGGCATTGTGCCTATTGTATTTAATTCCGAAGCAATTTCTGTGTTTCATCGTCAATAAGACGGTCCAAGGGATACAGTAAACCTGGAGTGAAGCATCGGAATCTATAACTGGTGTCCCAGGAATGGTTCAAAACATAGTCAGTAAGAAGTGTCGGTCTTCATGTACCTAAGTCGGCATTGTGCCTTTTGTATTTAATTCCGATGCAATTTCTGTGTTTCATCGTCAATAAGAAGGTCCAAGGGATACAGTAAACCTGAAGTGAAGCATCGGAATCTTAACTAGTGTCACAGGAATGGTTCAAAGCAAGGTCAGTAAGAAGTGTCGGTCTTCATGTACTTAGGTCGGCATTGTGCCTATTGTATTTAAATCCGCTGCTATATCTGTGTTTCATCGTCAATAAGAAGGTCCAAGGGATACAGTAAACCTGAGGTGATGCATCGGAATCTATAACCAGTGTCACATGAATGGTTCAAAACATTTTCAGTATGTAGTGTCGGTCTTCATGTACTTAAGTCGGCATTGTGCCTTTTGTATTTAATTCCGATGCAATTTCTGTGTTTCATCGTCAATAAGAAGGTCCAAGGGATACAGTAAACCTGACGTGAAGCATCGGAATCTATAACTAGTGACACAGGAATGGTCAGTAGGAAGAGTCAGTCTTCTTGTCCTTAAGTCGGCATTGTGCTTTTTGTATTTAATTCCGATGCAATTTCTGTGTTTCATCGTCAATAAGAAGGTCCAAGGGATACAGTAAACCTGAAGTGAAGCATCGGAATCTGTAACTAGTGTCACAGGAATGGTTCAAAACATAGTCAGTAAGAAGTGTCGGTCTTCATGTACTTAAGTCGGCATTGTGCCTTTTGTATTTAATACCGATGCAATTTCTATGTTTCATCGTCGGTAAAAAGGTCCAAGGGATACAGTAAACCTGAAGTGAAACATCGGAATCTATAACTAGTATCACAGAAATGGTCAGTATGAAGAGTCAGTCTTCTTGCCCTTAAGTCGGCATTGCGCCTTTTGTATTTAATTCCAATGCAAATTCTGTGCTTCATCGTCAATAAGAAGGTCCAAGGGATACAGTAAACCTGAAGTGAAGCATCGGAATCTATAACTAGTGTCACAGGAATGGTTCAAAACATAACCAGTAAGAAGTGTCGGTCTTCATGTACTTAAGTCGGCATTGTGAATTTTGTATTTAATTCCGATGCAATTTCTGTGTTTCATCGTCATTAAGATGGTCCAAGGGACACAGTAAACCTGAAGTGAAGCATCGGAATCTATAACTAGCGTCACAGGAATGGTCAGTAAGAAGAGTCAGTCTTCTTGTCCGTAAGTCGGCATTGTGCCTTTTGTATTTAATTCCGATGCAATTTCTGTGTTTCATCGTCAATAAGAAGGTCCAAGGGATACAGTAAACCTGACGTGAAGCATCGGAATCTGTAACTAGTGTCACAGGAATGGTTCAAAACATAGTCAGTAAGAAGTGTCGGTCCCCATGTACTTAAGTCGATATTGTGCCTTTTGTATTCAATTCCGATGCAATTACTGTGTTTCATCGTCACTAAGGTGGTCCAAGAGATACAGTAAACCCGAAGTGAAGCATCGGAACCTATAACTAGTGTTACAGAAATGGTTCAAAACATAGACAGTAAGAAGTGTAGGTCTTCATGTACTTAAGTCGGCATTGTGCCTTTTGTATTTAATTCCGATGCAATTTCTGTGTTTCATCGTCGGTAAAAAGGTCCAAGGGATACAGTAAACCTGAAGTGAAGCATCGGAATCTATAACTAGTGTCACAGAAATGGTCAATAGGAAGAGTCAGTCTTCTTGCCCTTAAGTCGGCATTGCGCATTTGTATTTAATTCCGATGCAATTTCTGTGTTTCATCGTCAATAAGAAGGTCCAAGGGATACAGTAAACCTGAAGTGAAGCATCGGAATCTATAACTAGTGTCACATTAATGGTTCAAATCATAACCAGTAAGAAGTGTCGGTCTTCATGTACTTAAGTCGGCATTGTGCCTTTTGTATTTAATTCCGATGCAATTTCTGTGTTTCATCGTCAATAAGAAGGTCCAAGGGACACAGTAAACCTGAAGTGAATCATCGTAATCTATAACTAGTGTCACAGGGATGGTCAGTAATAAGAGTCAGTCTTCTTGTCCTTAAGTCGGCATTGTGCCTTTTGTATTTAATTCCGATGCAATTTCTGTGTTTCATCGTCAATAAGAAGGTCCAAGGGATACAGTATACCTGAAGTGAAGCATCGGAATCTATAACTAGTGTTACAGGAATGGTTCAAAACATAGACAGTAAGAAGTGTAGGTCTTCATGTACTTAAGTCGGCATTGTGCCTTTTGTATTTAATTCCGATGCAATTTCCGTGTTTCATCGTCAATAAGAAGGTCCAAGGGATACAGTAAACCTGAAGTGAAGCATCGGAATCTGTAACTAGTGTCACAGAAAGGGTCAGTAGGAAGAGTCAGTCTTCTTGTCCTTAAGTCGGCATTGTGCCTTTTGTATTTAATTCCGATTCAATTTCTGTGTTTCATCGTCAATAAGAAGGTCCAAGGGATACAGTAAACCTGAAGTGAAGCATCGGAACCTATAACTAGTGTTACAGGAATGGTTCAAAACATAGTCAGTGAGAAGTGTCGGTCTTCATAAACTAAAGTCGCCATTGTGCCTATTGTATTTAATTCCGAAGCAATTTCTGTGTTTCATCGTCTATAAGACGGTCCAAGGGATACAGTAAACCTGGAGTGAAGCATCGGAATCTATAACTGGTGTCCCAGGACTGGTTCAAAACATAGTCAGTAAGAAGTGTCGGTCTTCATGTACCTAAGTCGGCATTGTGCCTTTTGTATTTAATTCCGATGCAATTTCTGTGTTTCATCGTCAATAAGAAGGTCCAAGGGATACAGTAAACCTGAAGTGAAGCATCGGAATCTTTAACTAGTGTCACAGGAATGGTTCAAAGCAAGGTCAGTAAGAAGTGTCGGTCTTCATGTACTTAGGTCGGCATTGTGCCTATTGTATTTAAATCCGATGCTATTTCTGTGTTTCATCGTCAATAAGAAGGTCAAAGGGATACAGTAAACCTGAAGTGAAGCATCGGAATCTGTAACTAGTGTCACAGGAATGGTTCAAAACATAGTCAGTAAGAAGTGTCGGTCTTCATGTACTTAAGTCGGCATTGTGCCTTTTGTATTTAATTCCGATGCAATTTCTGTGTTTCATCGTCGGTAAAAAGGTCCAAGGGAACAGTAAACCTGAAGTGAAGCATCGGAATCTATAACTAGTATCACAGAAATGGTCAGTATGAAGAGTCAGTCTTCTTGCCCTTAAGTCGGCATTGCGCCTTTAGTATTTAATTCCAATGCAAATTCTGTGTTTCATCGTCAATAAGAAGGTCCAAGGGATACAGTAAACCTGAAGTGAAGCATCGGAATCTATAACAAGTGTCACAGGAATGGTTCAAAACATAACCAGTAAGAAGTGTCGGTCTTCATGTACTTAAGTCGGCATTGTGAATTTTGTATTTAATTCCGATGCAATTTCTGTGTTTCATCGACAATAAGAAGGTCCAAGGGACACAGTAAACCTGAAGTGAAGCATCGGAATCTATAACTAGCGTCACAGGAATGGTCAGTAAGAAGAGTCAGTCTTCCTGTCCTTAAGTCGGCATTGTGCCTTTTGTATTTAATTCCGATGCAATTTCTGTGTTTCATCGTCAATCAGAAGGTCCAAGGGATACAGTAAACCTGAAGTGAAGCATCGGAATCGATGACTAGTGTTACAGGAATGGTTCAAAGCATAGTCAGTAAGAAGTGTCGGTCGTCATGTACTTAAGTCGGCATTGTGCCTTTTGTATTTAATTCCGATGCAATTTCTGTGTTTCATCGTCACTAAGATGGGCCAAGGGATACAGTAAACCTGAAGTGAAGCATCGGAATCTATAACTAGTGTTACAGGAATGGTTCAAAACATAGACAGTAAGAAGTGTAGGTCGTCATGTACTTAAGTCGGCATTGTGCCTCTTGTATTTAATTCCGATGCAATTTCTGTGTTTCATCGTCAATAAGAAGGTCCAAGGGATACAGTAAAGCTGAAGTGAAGCATCGGATTCTATAACTAGTGTCACAGAAAGGTTCAGTAGGAAGAGTCAGTCTACTTGTCCTTACGTCGGCATTGTGCCTTTTGTATTGAATTCCGATGCAATTTCTGTGTTTCATCGTCAATAAAAAGGTCCAAGGGATACAGTAAACCTGAGTGAAGCATCGGAATCTATAACTAGTGTTACAGGAATGGTTCAAAACATAGTCAGTAAGAAGTGTCGGTCTTCATAAACTAAAGTCGGCATTGTGCCTTTTGTATTTAATTCCGAAGCAATTTCTGTGTTTCATCGTCAATAAGAAGGTCCACGGGATACAGTAAACCTGTAGTGAAGCATCGGAATCTATAACCGGTGTCCCAGGAATGGTTCAAAACATAGTCAGTAAGAAGTGTCGGTCTTCATGTACCTAAGTCGGCATTGTGCCTTTTGTATTTAATTCCGATGCAATTTCTGTGTTTCATCGTCAATAAGAAAGTCCAAGGGATACAGTAAACCTGAAGTGAAGCATCGGAATCTATAACTAGTGTCACAGGAATGGTTCAAAACATAGTCATTAAGAAGTGTCATTCTTCATGTACCTATGTCGGCATTGTGCCTTTTGTATTTAAATCCGATGCTATTTCTGTGTCTCATCGTCAATAAGAAGGTCCAAGGGATACAGTAAACCTGAGGTGATGCATCGGAATCTATAACCAGTGTCACAGGAATGGTTCAAAACATTGTCAGTACGAAGTGTCGGTCTTCATGTACTTAAGTCGGCATTGTGCCTTTTGTATTTAATTCCGATGCAATTTCTGTGTTTCATCGTCGGTAAAAAGGTCCAAGGGATACAGTAAACCTGAATTGAAGCATCGGAATCTATAACTAGTGTCACAGAAATGGTCAGTAGGAAGAGTCAGTCTTCTCGCCCTTAAGTCGGCATTGCGCCTTTTGTATTTAATTCCGATGCAATTTCTGTGTTTCATCGTCAATAAGAAGGTCCAAGGGATACAGTAAACCTGAAGTGAAGCATCGGAATCTATAACTAGTGTCACAGGAATGGTTCAAAACATAACCAGTAAGAAGTGTCGGTCTTCATGTACTTAAGCCGGCATTGTGCCTTTTGTATTTAATTCCGAAGCAATTTCTGTGTTTCATCGTCAATAAGAAGGTCCAAGAGACACAGTAAACCTGAAGTGAAGCATCGGAATCTATAACTAGTGTCACAGGAATGGTCAGTGAGAAGAGTCAGTCTTCTTGTCCTTAAGTCGGCATTGTGCCTTTTGTATTTAAATCTGATGCTATTTCTGTGATTCATCGTCAATAAGAAGGTCCAAGGGATACAGTAAACCTGAGGTGATGCATCGTAATCTATAACTAGTTTCACAGGAATGATCAGTAGGAAGAGTCAGTCTTCTTGTCCTTAAGTCGGCATTGTGCCTTTTGTATTTAATTCCGATGCAATTTCTGTGTTTCATCGTTAAAAAAAAGGTCCAAGGGATACAGTAAACCTGGAGTGAAGCTTCGGAATCTATAACTAGTGTCACAGGAATGGTTCAATACATTGTCAGTACGAAGTGTCGGTCTTCATGTACTTAAGTCGGCATTGTGCCTTTTGTATTTAATTACGATGCAATATCTGTGTTTCATCGTCAATAAGAAGGTCCAAGTGATACAGTAAACCTGAAGTGAAGCATCGGAATCTATAACTAGTGTCACAGGAATGGTCAGTAGGAAGAGTCAGTCTTCTTTTACTTAAGTCGGCATTGTGCCTTTTCTATTTAATTCCGATGCAATTTCAGTGTATCATCGTCAATAAGATGATCAGAGGGATACAGTAAACCTGAAGTGAAGCATCGGAATCTATAACTAGTGTCACAGGTATGGTTCAAAACATAGTCAGTAAGAAGAGTCAGACTTCTTGTAATTAAGTCGGCATTGTGCCTTTTGTATTTAATTCCGATGCAATTTCTATGTTTCATCGTCAATAAGAACGTCCAAGGGATACAGTAAACCTGAAGTGAAGCATCGGAATCTATAACTAGTGTCACAGGAATGGTTCAAATCATTGTCAGTAAGAAGAGTCAGTCTCTTGTACTTAAGTCGGCTTTGTGCCTTTTGTATTTAATTCCGATGCAATTTCTGTGTTTCATCGTCAATAAGAAGGTCCAAGGGATACAGTAAAACTGAAGTCAAGCATCGGAATCTATAACTAGTGTCACAGGAATGGTTCAAAACTTAATCAGTAGGAACAGGCAGTCTTCTTGTACTTAAGTCGGCATTGTGCCTTTTGTATTTAATTCCGATGCAATTTCTGTGTTTCATCGTCAATAAGAACGTCCAAGAGATACAGTAAACCTGAAGTGAAGCATCAGAATCCATAACTAGTGTCACAGGAATGGATCAAATCATAGTCAGTAAGAAGATAAAGTCTTCTTGTACTTAAGTCAGCATTGTGCCTTTTGTATTTGATTCCGATGCAATATCTGTGTTTCATCGTCAATAAGAAGGTCCAAGGGATACAGTATACCTGAAGTGAAGCATCGGAATATATAACTAGTGTCACAGGAATGGTCAGTAGGAAGAGTCAGTCTTCTTGTCCTTTAGACGGCATTGTGCCTTTTGTATTTAATTCCGATGCAATTTCTGTGTTTCATCGTCAATGAGATGGTGCAAGGGATACAGTAAACCTGAAGTGAAGCATCGGAATCTATAACTAGTGTTACAGGAATGGTTCAAAGCATAGTCAGTAAGAAGTTTCGGTCCTCATGTACTTAAGACGGCATTGTGCCTTTCGTATTTAATTCGGATGCAATTTCTGTGTTTCATCGTCAATAAGATGGTCCAAGGGATACAGTAAACTTGAAGTGAAGCATCGGAATCTATAACTCGTGTCACAGGAGTGGTTGAAAACATAGTCAGTAAGAAGTGTCGGTCTTCATGTACTTGAGTCGGCATTGTGCCTTTTGTATTTAATTCCGATGCAATTTCTGTGTTTCATCGTCAATAAGAAGGTCCGAGGGATACAGTAAACCTGAAGTGAAGCATCGGAATCTATAACTAGTGTCACAGGAATGGTCAGTAAGAAGAGTCAGTCTTCTTGTCCTTAAGTCGGCATTGTGCCTTTTATACTTAATTCCTATGCAATTTCTGTGTTTCATCGTCAATAAGAAGGTCCAAGGGATACAGTAAACCTGAAGTGAAGCATCGGAATCTATAACTAGTGTTACAGGAATGGTTCAAAACATAGTCAGTAAGAAGTGTCGGTCTTCATAAACTAAAGTCGGCATTGTGCCTTTTGTATTTAATTCCGAAGCAATTTCTGTGTTTCATCGTCAATAAGAAGGTCCACGGGATACAGTAAACCTGTAGTGAAGCATCGGAATCTATAACCGGTGTCCCAGGAATGGTTCAAAACATAGTCAGTAAGAAGTGTCGGTCTTCATGTACCTAAGTCGGCATTGTGCCTTTTGTATTTAATTCCGATGCAATTTCTGTGTTTCATCGTCAATAAGAAAGTCCAAGGGATACAGTAAACCTGAAGTGAAGCATCGGAATCTATAACTAGTGTCACAGGAATGGTTCAAAACATAGTCATTAAGAAGTGTCATTCTTCATGTACCTATGTCGGCATTGTGCCTTTTGTATTTAAATCCGATGCTATTTCTGTGTCTCATCGTCAATAAGAAGGTCCAAGGGATACAGTAAACCTGAGGTGATGCATCGGAATCTATAACCAGTGTCACAGGAATGGTTCAAAACATTGTCAGTACGAAGTGTCGGTCTTCATGTACTTAAGTCGGCATTGTGCCTTTTGTATTTAATTCCGATGCAATTTCTGTGTTTCATCGTCGGTAAAAAGGTCCAAGGGATACAGTAAACCTGAATTGAAGCATCGGAATCTATAACTAGTGTCACAGAAATGGTCAGTAGGAAGAGTCAGTCTTCTCGCCCTTAAGTCGGCATTGCGCCTTTTGTATTTAATTCCGATGCAATTTCTGTGTTTCATCGTCAATAAGAAGGTCCAAGGGATACAGTAAACCTGAAGTGAAGCATCGGAATCTATAACTAGTGTCACAGGAATGGTTCAAAACATAACCAGTAAGAAGTGTCGGTCTTCATGTACTTAAGCCGGCATTGTGCCTTTTGTATTTAATTCCGAAGCAATTTCTGTGTTTCATCGTCAATAAGAAGGTCCAAGGGACACAGTAAACCTGAAGTGAAGCATCGGAATCTATAACTAGTGTCACAGGAATGGTCAGTGAGAAGAGTCAGTCTTCTTGTCCTTAAGTCGGCATTGTGCCTTTTGTATTTAAATCTGATGCTATTTCTGTGATTCATCGTCAATAAGAAGGTCCAAGGGATACAGTAAACCTGAGGTGATGCATCGTAATCTATAACTAGTTTCACAGGAATGATCAGTAGCAAGAGTCAGTCTTCTTGTCCTTAAGTCGGCATTGTGCCTTTTGTATTTAATTCCGATGCAATTTCTGTGTTTCATCGTTAAAAAAAAGGTCCAAGGGATACAGTAAACCTGGAGTGAAGCTTCGGAATCTATAACTAGTGTCACAGGAATGGTTCAATACATTGTCAGTACGAAGTGTCGGTCTTCATGTACTTAAGTCGGCATTGTGCCTTTTGTATTTAATTACGATGCAATATCTGTGTTTCATCGTCAATAAGAAGGTCCAAGTGATACAGTAAACCTGAAGTGAAGCATCGGAATCTATAACTAGTGTCACAGGAATGGTCAGTAGGAAGAGTCAGTCTTCTTTTACTTAAGTCGGCATTGTGCCTTTTCTATTTAATTCCGATGCAATTTCAGTGTATCATCGTCAATAAGATGATCAGAGGGATACAGTAAACCTGAAGTGAAGCATCGGAATCTATAACTAGTGTCACAGGTATGGTTCAAAACATAGTCAGTAAGAAGAGTCAGACTTCTTGTAATTAAGTCGGCATTGTGCCTTTTGTATTTAATTCCGATGCAATTTCTATGTTTCATCGTCAATAAGAACGTCCAAGGGATACAGTAAACCTGAAGTGAAGCATCGGAATCTATAACTAGTGTCACAGGAATGGTTCAAATCATTGTCAGTAAGAAGAGTCAGTCTCTTGTACTTAAGTCGGCTTTGTGCCTTTTGTATTTAATTCCGATGCAATTTCTGTGTTTCATCGTCAATAAGAAGGTCCAAGGGATACAGTAAAACTGAAGTCAAGCATCGGAATCTATAACTAGTGTCACAGGAATGGTTCAAAACTTAATCAGTAGGAACAGGCAGTCTTCTTGTACTTAAGTCGGCATTGTGCCTTTTGTATTTAATTCCGATGCAATTTCTGTGTTTCATCGTCAATAAGAACGTCCAAGAGATACAGTAAACCTGAAGTGAAGCATCGGAATCCATAACTAGTGTCACAGGAATGGATCAAATCATAGTCAGTAAGAAGATAAAGTCTTCTTGTACTTAAGTCAGCATTGTGCCTTTTGTATTTGATTCCGATGCAATATCTGTGTTTCATCGTCAATAAGAAGGTCCAAGGGATACAGTATACCTGAAGTGAAGCATCGGAATATATAACTAGTGTCACAGGAATGGTCAGTAGGAAGAGTCAGTCTTCTTGTCCTTTAGACGGCATTGTGCCTTTTGTATTTAATTCCGATGCAATTTCTGTGTTTCATCGTCAATGAGATGGTGCAAGGGATACAGTAAACCTGAAGTGAAGCATCGGAATCTATAACTAGTGTTACAGGAATGGTTCAAAGCATAGTCAGTAAGAAGTTTCGGTCCTCATGTACTTAAGACGGCATTGTGCCTTTCGTATTTAATTCGGATGCAATTTCTGTGTTTCATCGTCAATAAGATGGTCCAAGGGATACAGTAAACTTGAAGTGAAGCATCGGAATCTATAACTCGTGTCACAGGAGTGGTTGAAAACATAGTCAGTAAGAAGTGTCGGTCTTCATGTACTTGAGCCGGCATTGTGCCTTTTGTATTTAATTCCGATGCAATTTCTGTGTTTCATCGTCAATAAGAAGGTCCGAGGGATACAGTAAACCTGAAGTGAAGCATCGGAATCTATAACTAGTGTCACAGGAATGGTCAGTAGGAAGAGTCAGTCTTCTTGTCCTTAAGTCGGCATTGTGCCTTTTATACTTAATTCCTATGCAATTTCTGTGTTTCATCGTCAATAAGAAGGTCCAAGGGATACAGTAAACCTGAAGTGAAGCATCGGAATCTATAACTAGTGTTACAGGAATGGTTCAAAACATAGTCAGTAAGAAGTGTCGGTCTTCATGTACTTAAGTCGGCATTGTGCCTTTTGTATTTAATTCCTATGCAATTTCTGTGACTCATCGTCAATAAGAAGGTGCAAGGGATACAGTAAACCTAGAGTGAAGCATCGGAATCTATAACTAGTGTCTCAGGAAGGGTTGAAAACATAGTCAGTAAGAAGTGTCGGTCTTCATTTACTTATGTCGGCATTGTGCCTTTCGTTTTTAATTCCGATGCAATTTCTGTGTTTCATCGTCAATAAGAAGGTCTAAAGGATACACTAAAATTGAAGTGAATCATCGGAATCTATAACTAGTGTCACAGAAAGAGTCTGTAGGAAGAGCCAGTCTTCTTGTCCTTAAATCGGCATTGTGCCTTTTGCATTTAATTGCGATGCAATTTCTGTGTTTCATCGTCACTAAGAAGGTCCAAGGGATACAGCAAACCTGAAGTGACGCATCGGAATCTATAACTAGTGTTACAGGAATGGTACAAAGCATGGTGAGTAAGAAGTGTCGGTCTTCATAAACTTAAGTCGGCATTGTGCCTTTTGTATTTAATTCCGAAGCAATTTCTGTGTTTCATCGTCAATAAGAAGGTTCAAGGGATACAGTAAACCTGGAGTGAAGCATCGGAATCTATAACTGGTGTCCCAGGAATGGATCAAAACATAGTCAGTAAGAAGTGTCGGTCTTCATGTACCTAAGTCGGCATTGTGCCTTTTGTATTTAATTCCGATGCATTTTCTGTGTTTTATCGTCAATAAGAAGGTCCAAGGGATACAGTAAGCCTGAAGTGAAGCATCGGAATCTATAACTAGTGTCACAGGAATGGTTCAAAACATAGACAGTATGAAGTGTCAGTCTTCATGTACTTAAGTCGGCATTGTGCCTTTTGTATTTAAATCCGATGCCATTTCTGTGCTTCATCGTCAATAAGAAGGTCCAAGGGATACAGTAAACCTGAAGTGAAGCATCGGAATCTATAACTAGTGTCACAGGAATGGTCAGTAGGAAGAGTCAGTCTTCTTGTCCTTAAGTCGGCATTGTGCCTTTTATACTTAATTCCTATGCAATTTCTGTGTTTCATCGTCAATAAGAAGGTCCAAGGGATACAGTAAACCTGAAGTGAAGCATCGGAATCTATAACTAGTGTTACAGGAATGGTTCAAAACATAGTCAGTAAGAAGTGTCGGTCTTCATGTACTTAAGTCGGCATTGTGCCTTTTGTATTTAAATCCGAAGCCATTTCTGTGCTTCATCGTCAATAAGAAGGTCCAAGGGATACAGTAAACCTGAAGTGATGCATCGGAATCTACGACTAGTTTCACAGGAATGGTCGGTAGGAAGAGTCAGTCTTCTTGTCCTTAAGTCGGCATTGTGCCTATTCTATTTAATTCCGATGCAATTTCTGTGTTTCATCGTCAATAAGAAGGTCCAAGGGATACAGTAAAACTAAAGTCAATCATCGGAATCTATAACTAGTGTCACAGGAATGGTTCAAAACATAGACAGTAAGAAGAGTCAGTCATCTTTTACTTAAGTCGGCATTGTGCCTTTTCTATTTAATTCCGATGCAATTTCAGTGTTTCATCGTCAATAAGAAGGTCAGAGGGATACAGTAAACCTGAAGTGAAGCATCGGAATCTATAACTAGTGTCACAAGAGTGGTTCAAAACATAGTCAGTAAGAAGAGTCAGACTTCTTGTAATTAAGTCGGGATTGTGCGTTTTGTATTTAATTCCGATGCAATTTCTGTGTTTCATCATCAATAAGAAGGTCAGAGGGATACAGTAAACCTGAAGTGAAGCATCGGAATCTATAACTAGTGTCACATGAACGGTTCAAATCATAGTCAGTAAGAAGAGTCAGTCTTTTTGTACTTAAGTCGGCATTGTGCCTTTTGTATTTAATTCCGATGCAATTTCTGTGTTTTATCGTCAATAAGAAGGTCAAAGGGATGCAGTAAACCTGAAGTGAAGCATCGGAATCTCTAAATAGTGTCACAGGATTGGTTCAAAACATAGACAGTAAGAAGGGTCAGACTTCTTCTCCTTAAGTCGGCATTGTGCCTTTTGTATTTAATTCCGATGCAATTTCTGTGTTTCATCGTAAATAAGAATGTCCAAGCGATACAGTAAACATGAAGTGAAGCATCGGAATCTATAACTAGTGTCACAGGAAGGTTCAAAACATAGTCAGTAAGAAGTGTCGGTCTTCATGTACTTAAGTCGGCATTGTGATTTTTGTATTTAATTCCGAAGCAATTTCTGTGTTTCATCGTCAATAAGAAGGTCCAAGGGATACAGTAATCCTGAAGTGAAGCATCGGAATCTATAACTAGTGTCACAGGAATGGTTCAAAACATTGTCAGTAAAAAGAGTCAGTCTCTTGTACTTAAGTCGGCTTTGGGCCTTTTGTATTTAATTCCGATGTAATTTCTGTGTTTCATCGTCAATAAGAAGGTAAAAAGGGATACAGTAAAACAGAAGTGAAGCATCGGAATCTATAACTAGTGTCACAGGAATGGTTCAAAACTTAGACAGTAGGAAGAGTCAGTCTTCTTGTACTTAAGTCGGCATTGTGCCTTTTGTATTTAATTCAGATGCAATTTCTGAATTTCATCGTCAATAAGAACGACCAAGGGATACAGTAAACCTGAAGTGAAGCATCGGAATCTATAACTAGTTTCACAGGAATGGATCAAAACATAGTCAGTAAGAAGATACAGTCTTCTTGTACTTAAGTCGGCATTGTGCCTTTGGAATTTGATTCCGATGCAATATCTGTGTTTCATCGTCAATAAGAACGTCCAAGGGATACAGTAAACCTGATGGGAAGCATCGGAATCTATAACTAGTGTCACAGGAATGGTTCAAAACATAGTCAGTAAGAAGAGTCAGTCTCTTGTACTTAAGTCGGCTTTGCGCCTTTTGTATTTAATTCCGATGCAATTTCTGTGCTTCATCGTCAATAAGAAGGTCCAAGGGATACAGTAAAACTGAAGTCAAGCTTTGGAATCTATAACTAGTGTCACTGGAATGGTTCAAACTTAGACAGTAGGAAGAGTCAGTCTTCTTGTACTTAAGTCGGGATTGTGCCTTTTGTATTTAATTCCGATGCAATATCTGTGTTTCATCGTCAATAAGAACGTCCAAGGGATACACTAAACCCGAAGGGAAGCATCGGAATCTATAACTAGTGTTACAGGAATAGTTCAAAGCATAGTCAGTAAGAAGTGTCGGTCTCCATGTACTTAAGTCGGCATTGTGACTTTCGTATTTAATTCGGATGCAAATTCTGTGTTGCATCGTCAATAAGAAGGTCCAAATGATACAGTAAGCTTGAAGTGAAGCATCGGAATCTATAACTCGTGTCACAGGAATGGTTCCAATCATAGTCAGTAAGAAGTGTCGGTCTTCATGTACTTAAGTCGGCATTGTGCCTTTTGTATTTAATTCCGATGCAATTTCTGTGTTTCATCGTCAATATGAAGGTCCGAGGTATGCAGTAAACCTGTAGTGAAGCATCGGAATCTATAACTAGTGTCACAGGAATGGTCAGTAGGAAGAGTCAGTCTTCCTGTCCTTAAACCGAAATTGTGCCTTTAATATTTAATTCCTATGCAATTTCTGCGTTTCATCGTCAATATGAAGGTCCAAGGGATACAGTATACCTGAAGTGAAGCATCGGAATCTATAATTAGTGTTACAGGAATGGTTCAAAACATAGTCAGTAAGAAGTGTCGGTCTTCATGTACCTAAGTCGGCATTGTGCCTTTTGTATTTAATTCCGATGCAATTTCTGTGTTTTATCGTCAATAAGAAGGTCCAAGGGATACAGTAAACCTGAAGTGAAGCACCGGAATCTATAACTAGTGTCACAGGAATGGTTCAAATCATAGTCAAATGAAGTGTCGGTCTTCATGTACTTAAGTCGGCATTGTGCCTTTTGTATTTAATTCCGATGCAATTTCTGTGTTTTATCGACAATAAGAAGGTCCAAGGGATACAGTAAACCTGAAGTGAATCATCGGAATCTATAACTAGTGTTACAGGAATGGTACAAAGCATAGTGAGTAAGAAGTGTCGGTCTTCATATACTTAAGTCGGCATTGTGCCTTTTGTATTTAATTCAGAAACAATTTCTGTGTTTCATCGTCAATAAGAAGGTCCAAGGTATACAGTAAACCTGAAGTGAAGCACCGGAATCTATAACTAGTGTCACAGGAATGGTTCAAATCATAGTCAAATGAAGTGTCGGTCTTCATGTACTTAAGTCGGCATTGTGCCTTTTGTATTTAATTCCTATGCAATTTCTGTGATTCATCGTCAATAAGAAGGTCCAAGGGATACAGTAAACCTAGAGTGAAGCATCGGAATCTATAACTAGTGTCTCAGGAATGGTTCAAAACATAGTCAGTAAGAAGTGTCGGTCTTCATGTACTTAAGTCGGCATTGTGCCTTTTGTTTTTAATTCCGATGCAATTTCTGTGTTTCATCGTCAATAAGAAGGTCCAAGGGATACAGTAAACCTGAAGTGAATCATCGGAATCTATAACTAGTGTCACAGAAAGGGTCTGTTGAAAGAGTCAGTCTTCTTGTACTTAAGTCGGCATTGTGCCTTTTGTATTTAATTCCGATGCAATTTCTGTGTTTCGTCGTAAATAAGAAGGTCCAAGCGATACAGTAAACCTGAAGTGAAGCATCGGCATCTATAACTAGTGTTACAGGAATGGTTCAAAACCTAGTCAGTAAGAAGTGTCGGTCTTCTTAAACGTAAGTCGGCATTGTGCCTTTTGTATTTAATTCCGAAGCAATTTCTGTGTTTCATCGTCAATAAGAAGGTCCAAGGGATACAGTAAACCTGGAGTGAAGCATCGGAATCTATAACAGGTGTCCCGGGAATGGTTCAAAGCATAGTCAGTAAGAAGTGTCGGTCTTCATGTACCTATGTCGGCATTGTGTCTTTTGTATTTAATTCCGATGCAATTTCTGTGTTTCATCGTCAATAAGAAGGTCCAAGGGATGCAGTAAACCTGAAGTGAAGCATCGGAATCTCTAACTAGTGTCACAGGATTGGTTCAAAACATAGACAGTAAGAAGAGTCAGTCTTCTTGTATTTAAGTCGGCATTGTGCCTTTTGTATTTAATTCCGATGCAATTTTTGTGTTTCATCGTCAATAAGAAGGTCCAAGGGATACAGTAAAACTCAAGTCAAACATCGGAAACTATAACCAGTGTCGCAGGAATGGTTCAAAACTTAGACAATAGGAAGAGTCAGTCTTCTTGTACTTAAGTCGGCATTGAGCCTTTTGTATTTAATTCCGATGCAATTACTGTGTTTCATCGTCTATAAGAAGGTCCAAGGGATACAGTAAATTTGAAGTGAAGCATCGGAATCTATAACTAGTGTCACAGGAATGGTTCAAAACATTGTCAGTAAGAAGAGTCAGTCTCTTGTACTTAAGTCGGCTTTGTGCCTTTTGTATATTAGTTCCGCTGCAATTTCTGTGTTTCATCGTCAATAAGAAGGTCCAAGGGATACAGTAAAACTGAAGTCAAACATCGGAATCTATAACTAGTGTCACAGGAATGGTACAAAACTTAGACAGTAGGAAGGGTCAGTCTTCTTGTACTTAAGTCGGCATTGTGCATTTTGTATTTAATTCCGATGCAATTTCTGTGTTTCATCGTCAATAAGAACGTCCAAGGGATACAGTAAACCTGAAGTGAAGCATCGGAATCTGCAACTTGTGGCACAGGAATGGTTCAAAACATTGTCAGTAAGAAGAGTCAGCCTCTTGTACTTAAGTCGGCTTTGTGCCTTTTGTATTTAATTCCGATGCAAATTCTGTGTTTCATCGTCAATAAGAAGGTCCAAGGGATACAGTAAAACTGAAGTCAAGCATCACAATCTATAACTAGTGTCACAGGAATGGTTCAAAACTTAGACAGTAGGAAGAGTCAGTCTTCTTGTACTTAAGTCGGCATTGTGCCTTTTGTATTTAATTCCGATGCAATTTCTGTGTTTCATCGTCAATAAGAACGTCCAAGGGATACAGTAAACCTGAAGTGAAGCATCGGAATCTATAACTAGTGTCACAGGAATGGATCAAAACATAGTCAGTAAGAAGATACAGTCTTCTTGTACTTAAGTCGGCATTGTGCCATTTGTATTTGATTCCGATGCAATATCTGTGTTTCATCGTCAATAAGAAGGTCCAAGGGATACAGTAAACCTGAAGTGAAGCATCGGAATCTATAACTAGTGTTACAGGAATGGTTCAAAGCATAGTCAGTTAGAAGTTTCGGTTTTCATGTACTTAAGTCGGCATTGTGCCTTTCGTATTTAATTCGGATGCAATTTCTGTGTTTCATTGTCAATAAGAAGCTCCAAGGGATACAGTAAACCGGGAGTGAAGCAACGGAATCTATAACTAGTGTCACAGGAATGGTTCAGAACTTAGTCAGTAGGAAGTGTCGGTCTTCATGTCCTTAAGTCGGCATTGTGCCTTTTGTATTTAATTCCAATGCATTTTCTGTGTTTCATCGTCAATAAGAAGGTCCCAGGGATACAGAAAACTTGAAGTGAAGCATCGGAATCTATAACTCGTATCACAGGAATGGTTCAAAACATAGTCAGTAAGAAGTGTCGATCTTCATGTACTTAAGTCGGCATTGTGCCTTTTGTATTTAATTCCGATGCAATATCTATGTTTCATCGACACTAAGATGGTCCAAGGGATACAGTAAACCTGAAGTGAAGCATCGGAATCTGTAACTAGTGTTCAGGAATGGTTCAAAACATAGTCAGTAAGAAGTGTCGGTCTTCATGTACTTAAGTCGGCATTGTGCCTTTTGTATTTAATTCCGATGCAATTTCTGTGTTTCATCGTCAATAAGAAGGTCCAAGGGATACAGTTAACCTGAAGTGAAGCATCGGAATCTATAACTAGTGTCACAGAAAGGGTCAGTAAGAAGAGGCAGTCTTCTTGTCCTTAAGTCGGCATTGTGCCTTTTGTATTTAATTCCGATGCAATTTCTGTGTTTCATCGTAAATAAGAAGGTCCAAGCGATACAGTAAACCTGAAGTGAAGCATCGGAATCTATAACTAGTGGTTCAGGAATGGTTCAAAACATAGTCAGTAAGAAGTGTCGGTCTTCATGTACTTAAGTCGGCATTGTGCCTTTTGTATTTAGTTCCGAAGCAATTTCTGTGTTTCATCGTCAATAAGAAGGTCCAAGGGATACAGTAAACCTGGAGTGAAGCATCGGAATCTATAACTGGTGACCCAAGAATGGTTAAAAACATCGTCAGTAAGAAGTGTCGGTCTTCATGTACCTAAGTCGGCATTGTGCCTATTGTAAATAATTCCGATGCAATTTCTGTGTTTCATCGTCAATAAGAAGGTCCAAGGGATACAGTAAACCTGAAGTGAAGCATCGGAATCTATAACTAGTGTCATAGGAATGGTTCAAAACATAGTCAGTAAGAAGTGTCGGTGTTCATGTACTTAAGTCGGCATTGTGCCTTTTGTATTTACATCCGATGCTCTTTCTGTGTTTCATCTTCAATAAGGAGGTCCAAGGGATACAGTAAAACTGAAGTCAAACATCGGAATCTATAACTAGTGTCACAGGAATGGTTCAAAACTTAGTCAGTAGGAAGTGTCGGTCTTCATGTCCTTAAGTCGGCATTGTGCCTTTTGTATTTAATTCCAATGCATTTTCTGTGTTTCATCGTCAATAAGAAGGTCCCAGGGATACAGTAAACTTGAAGTGAAGCATCGGAATCTATAACTCGTATCACAGGAATGGTTCAAAACATAGTCAGTAAGAAGTGTCGATCTTCATGTACTTAAGTCGGCATTGTGCCTTTTGTATTTAATTCCGATGCAATATCTATGTTTCATCGACACTAAGATGGTCCAAGGGATACAGTAAACCTGAAGTGAAGCATCGGAATCTGTAACTAGTGTTCAGGAATGGTTCAAAACATAGTCAGTAAGAAGTGTCGGTCTTCATGTACTTAAGTCGGCATTGTGCCTTTTGTATTTAATTCCGATGCAATTTCTGTGTTTCATCGTCAATAAGAAGGTCCAAGGGATACAGTTAACCTGAAGTGAAGCATCGGAATCTATAACTAGTGTCACAGAAAGGGTCAGTAAGAAGAGGCAGTCTTCTTGTCCTTAAGTCGGCATTGTGCCTTTTGTATTTAATTCCGATGCAATTTCTGTGTTTCATCGTAAATAAGAAGGTCCAAGCGATACAGTAAACCTGAAGTGAAGCATCGGAATCTATAACTAGTGGTTCAGGAATGGTTCAAAACATAGTCAGTAAGAAGTGTCGGTCTTCATGTACTTAAGTCGGCATTGTGCCTTTTGTATTTAGTTCCGAAGCAATTTCTGTGTTTCATCGTCAATAAGAAGGTCCAAGGGATACAGTAAACCTGGAGTGAAGCATCGGAATCTATAACTGGTGACCCAAGAATGGTTAAAAACATCGTCAGTAAGAAGTGTCGGTCTTCATGTACCTAAGTCGGCATTGTGCCTATTGTAATTAATTCCGATGCAATTTCTGTGTTTCATCGTCAATAAGAAGGTCCAAGGGATACAGTAAACCTGAAGTGAAGCATCGGAATCTATAACTAGTGTCATAGGAATGGTTCAAAACATAGTCAGTAAGAAGTGTCGGTGTTCATGTACTTAAGTCGGCATTGTGCCTTTTGTATTTACATCCGATGCTCTTTCTGTGTTTCATCTTCAATAAGGAGGTCCAAGGGATACAGTAAAACTGAAGTCAAACATCGGAATCTATAACTAGTGTCACAGGAATGGTTCAAAACATAGACAGTAAGAAGAGTCAGTCTTCTTTTACTTAAGTCGGCATTGTGCCTTTTCTATTTAATTCCGATGCAATTTCAGTGTTTCATCGCCAATAAGATGCTCAGAGGGATACAGTAAACCTGAAGTGAAGCATCGGAATCTATAACTAGTGTCACAGGAATGGTTCAAAACATAGTCAGTAAGAAGAGTCAGACTTCTTGTAATTAACTCGGCATTGTGCCTTTTGTATTTAATTCCGATGCAATTTCTATATTTCATCGTCAATAAGAACGTCCAAGGGATACATTAAACCTGAAGTGAAGCATCGGAATCTATAACTAGTGTCACAGCAATGGTTCAAATCATTGTCAGTAAGAAGAGTCAGTCTCTTGTACTTAAGTCGGCTTTGTGCCTTTTGTATTTAATTCCGATGCAATTTCTGTGTTTCATCGTCAATGAGAAGGTCCAAGGGATACAGTAAAACTGAAGTCAAGCATCGGAACCCATAACTAGTGTCACAGGATTGGTTCAAAACTTAATCAGTAGGAAGAGTCAGTCTTCTTGTACTTAAGTCGGCATTGTGCCTTTTGTATGTAATTCCGATGCAATTTCTGTGTTTCATCGTCAATAAGAACGTCCAAGGGATACAGTAAACCTGAAGTGAAGCATCGGAATCCATAACTAGTGTCACAGGAATGGATCAAAACATAGTCAGTAAGAAGATAAAGTCTTCTTGTACTTAAGTCAGCATTGTGCCTTTTGTATTTGATTCCGATGCAATATCTGTGCTTCATCGTCAATAAGAAGGTCCAAGGGATACAGTAAAACTGAAGTCAAACATCGGAATCTATAACTAGTGTCACAGGAATGGTACAAAACTTAGACAGTAGGAAGGGTCAGTCTTCTTGTACTTAAGTCGGCATTGTGCATTTTGTATTTAATTCCGATGCAATTTCTGTGTTTCATCGTCAATAAGAACGTCCAAGGGATACAGTAAACCTGAAGTGAAGCATCGGAATCTGCAACTTGTGGCACAGGAATGGTTCAAAACATTGTCAGTAAGAAGAGTGAGCCTCGTGTACTTAAGTCGGCTTTGTGCCTTTTGTATTTAGTTCCGATGCAAATTCTGTGTTTCATCGTCAATAAGAAGGTCCAAGGGATACAGTACAACTGAAGTCAAGCATCACAATCTATAACTAGTGTCACAGGAATGGTTCAAAACTTAGACAGTAGGAAGAGTCAGTCTTCTTGTACTTAAGTCGGCATTGTGCCTTTTGTATTTAATTCCGATGCAATTTCTGTGTTTCATCGTCAATAAGAACGTCCAAGGGATACAGTAAACCTGAAGTGAAGCATCGGAATCTATAACTAGTGTCACAGGAATGGATCAAAACATAGTCAGTAAGAAGATACAGTCTTCTTGTACTTAAGTCGGCATTGTGCCATTTGTATTTGATTCCGATGCAATATCTGTGTTTCATCGTCAATAAGAAGGTCCAAGGGATACAGTATACCTGCAGTGAAGCATCGGAATTTATAACTAGTGTCACAGGAATGGTCAGTAGGAAGAGTCAGTGTTCTTGTCCTTAAGACGGCATTGTGCATTTTGTATTTAATTCCGATGCAATTTCTGTGTTTCATCGTCAATAAGAAGGTCCAAGGGATACAGTAAACCTGAAGTAAGCATCGGAATCTATAACTAGTGTTACAGGAATGGTTCAAAGCATAGTCAGTAAGAAGTTTCGGTCTTCATGTACTTAAGTCGGCATTGTGCCTTTCGTATTTAATTCGGATGCAATTTCTGTGTTTCATTGTCAATAAGAAGCTCCAAGGGATACAGTAAACCGGGAGTGAAGCAACGGAATCTATAACTAGTGTCACAGGAATGGTTCAGAACTTAGTCAGTAGGAAGTGTCGGTCTTCATGTCCTTAAGTCGGCATTGTGCCTTTTGTATTTAATTCCAATGCATTTTCTGTGTTTCATCGTCAATAAGAAGGTCCCAGGGATACAGTAAACTTGAAGTGAAGCATCGGAATCTATAACTCGTATCACAGGAATGGTTCAAAACATAGTCAGTAGGAAGTGTCGATCTTCATGTACTTAAGTCGGCATTGTGCCTTTTGTATTTAATTCCGATGCAATATCTATGTTTCATCGACACTAAGATGGTCCAAGGGATACAGTAAACCTGAAGTGAAGCATCGGAATCTGTAACTAGTGTTCAGGAATGGTTCAAAACATAGTCAGTAAGAAGTGTCGGTCTTCATGTACTTAAGTCGGCATTGTGCCTTTTGTTTTTAATTCTGATGCAATTTCTGTGTTTCATCGTCAATAAGAAGGTCCAAGGGATACAGTTAACCTGAAGTGAAGCATCGGAATCTATAACTAGTGTCACAGAAAGGGTCAGTAAGAAGAGTCAGTCTTCTTGTCCTTAAGTCGGCATTGTGCCTTTTGTATTTAATTCCGATGCAATTTCTGTGTTTCATCGTTAATAAGAAGGTCCAAGCGATACAGTAAACCTGAAGTGAAGCATCGGAATCTATAACTAGTGTTACAGGAATGGTTCAAAACATAGTCAGTAAGAAGTGTCGGTCTTCATGTGCTTAAGTCGGCATTGTGCCTTTTGTATTTAGTTCCGAAGCAATTTCTGTGTTTCATCGTCAATAAGAAGGTCCAAGGGATACAGTAAACCTGGAGTGAAGCATCGGAATCTATAACTGGTGACCCAAGAATGGTTAAAAACATAGTCAGTAAGAAGTGTCGGTCTTCATGTACCTAAGTCGGCATTGTCCCTATTGTAATTAATTCCGATGCAATTTCTGTGTTTCATCGTCAATAAGAAGGTCCAAGGGATCCAGTAAACCTGAAGTGAAGCATCGGAATCTATAACTAGTGTCTTAGGAATGGTTCAAAACATAGTCAGTAAGAAGTGTCGGTGTTCATGTACTTAAGTCGGCATTGTGCCTTTTGTATTTACATCCGATGCCCTTTCTGTGTTTCATCTTCAATAAGGAGGTCCAAGGGATACAGTAAAACTAAAGTCAAACATCGGAATCTATAACTAGTGTCACAGGAATGGTTCAAAACATAGACAGTAAGAAGAGTCAGTCTTCTTTTACTTAAGTCGGCATTGTGCCTTTTCTATTTAATTCCGATGCAATTTCAGTGTTTCATCGTCAATAAGATGGTCAGAGGGATACAGTAAACCTGAAGTGAAGCATCGGAATCTATAACTAGTGTCACAGGAATGGTTCAAAACATAGTCAGTAAGAAGAGTCAGACTTCTTGTAATTAACTCGGCATTGTGCCTTTTGTATTTAATTCCGATGCAATTTCTATGTTTCATCGTCAATAAGAACGTCCAAGGGATACATTAAACCTGAAGTGAAGCATCGGAATCTATAACTAGTGTCACAGGAATGGTTCAAATCATTGTCAGTAAGAAGAGTCAGTCTCTTGTACTTAAGTCGGCTTTGTGCCTTTTGTATTTAATTCCGATGCTATTTCTGTGTTTCATCGTCAATGAGAAGGTCCAAGGGATACAGTAAAACTGAAGTCAAGCATCGGAACCTATAACTAGTGTCACAGGAATCTTTCAAAACTTAATCAGTAGGAAGAGTCAGTCTTCTTGTACTTAAGTCGGCATTGTGCCTTTTGTATTTAATTCCGATGCAATTTCTGTGTTTCATCGTCAATAAGAACGTCCAAGGGATACAGTAAACCTGAAGTGAAGCATCGGAATCCATAACTAGTGTCACAGGAATGGATCAAAACATAGTCAGTAAGAAGATAAAGTCTTCTTGTACTTAAGTCAGCATTGTGCCTTTTGTATTTGATTCCGATGCAATATCTGTGTTTCATCGTCAATAAGAAGGTCCAAGGGATACAGTATACCTGAAGTGAATCATCGGAATTTATAACTAGTGTCACAGGAATGGTCAGTAGGAAGAGTCAGTGTTCTTGTCCTTAAGACGGCATTGTGCATTTTGTATTTAATTCCGATGCAATTTCTGTGTTTCATCGTCAATAAGAAGGTCCAAGGGATACAGTAAACCTGAAGTAAGCATCGGAATCTATAACTAGTGTTACAGGAATGGTTCAAAGCATAGTCAGTAAGAAGTTTCGGTCTTCATGTACTTAAGTCGGCATTGTGCCTTTCGTATTTAATTCGGATGCAATTTCTGTGTTTCATTGTCAATAAGAAGCTCCAAGGGATACAGTAAACCGGGAGTGAAGCAACGGAATCTATAACTAGTGTCACAGGAATGGTTCAGAACTTAGTCAGTAGGAAGTGTCGGTCTTCATGTCCTTAAGTCGGCATTGTGCCTTTTGTATTTAATTCCAATGCATTTTCTGTGTTTCATCGTCAATAAGAAGGTCCCAGGGATACAGTAAACTTGAAGTGAAGCATCGGAATCTATAACTCGTATCACAGGAATGGTTCAAAACATAGTCAGTAGGAAGTGTCGATCTTCATGTACTTAAGTCGGCATTGTGCCTTTTGTATTTAATTCCGATGCAATATCTATGTTTCATCGACACTAAGATGGTCCAAGGGATACAGTAAACCTGAAGTGAAGCATCGGAATCTGTAACTAGTGTTCAGGAATGGTTCAAAACATAGTCAGTAAGAAGTGTCGGTCTTCATGTACTTAAGTCGGCATTGTGCCTTTTGTTTTTAATTCTGATGCAATTTCTGTGTTTCATCGTCAATAAGAAGGTCCAAGGGATACAGTTAACCCGAAGTGAAGCATCGGAATCTATAACTAGTGTCACAGAAAGGGTCAGTAAGAAGAGTCAGTCTTCTTGTCCTTAAGTCGGCATTGTGCCTTTTGTATTTAATTCCGATGCAATTTCTGTGTTTCATCGTTAATAAGAAGGTCCAAGCGATACAGTAAACCTGAAGTGAAGCATCGGAATCTATAACTAGTGTTACAGGAATGGTTCAAAACATAGTCAGTAAGAAGTGTCGGTCTTCATGTGCTTAAGTCGGCATTGTGCCTTTTGTATTTAGTTCCGAAGCAATTTCTGTGTTTCATCGTCAATAAGAAGGTCCAAGGGATACAGTAAACCTGGAGTGAAGCATCGGAATCTATAACTGGTGACCCAAGAATGGTTAAAAACATAGTCAGTAAGAAGTGTCGGTCTTCATGTACCTAAGTCGGCATTGTCCCTATTGTAATTAATTCCGATGCAATTTCTGTGTTTCATCGTCAATAAGAAGGTCCAAGGGATCCAGTAAACCTGAAGTGAAGCATCGGAATCTATAACTAGTGTCTTAGGAATGGTTCAAAACATAGTCAGTAAGAAGTGTCGGTGTTCATGTACTTAAGTCGGCATTGTGCCTTTTGTATTTACATCCGATGCCCTTTCTGTGTTTCATCTTCAATAAGGAGGTCCAAGGGATACAGTAAAACTAAAGTCAAACATCGGAATCTATAACTAGTGTCACAGGAATGGTTCAAAACATAGACAGTAAGAAGAGTCAGTCTTCTTTTACTTAAGTCGGCATTGTGCCTTTTCTATTTAATTCCGATGCAATTTCAGTGTTTCATCGTCAATAAGATGGTCAGAGGGATACAGTAAACCTGAAGTGAAGCATCGGAATCTATAACTAGTGTCACAGGAATGGTTCAAAACATAGTCAGTAAGAAGAGTCAGACTTCTTGTAATTAACTCGGCATTGTGCCTTTTGTATTTAATTCCGATGCAATTTCTATGTTTCATCGTCAATAAGAACGTCCAAGGGATACATTAAACCTGAAGTGAAGCATCGGAATCTATAACTAGTGTCACAGGAATGGTTCAAATCATTGTCAGTAAGAAGAGTCAGTCTCTTGTACTTAAGTCGGCTTTGTGCCTTTTGTATTTAATTCCGATGCTATTTCTGTGTTTCATCGTCAATGAGAAGGTCCAAGGGATACAGTAAAACTGAAGTCAAGCATCGGAACCTATAACTAGTGTCACAGGAATCTTTCAAAACTTAATCAGTAGGAAGAGTCAGTCTTCTTGTACTTAAGTCGGCATTGTGCCTTTTGTATTTAATTCCGATGCAATTTCTGTGTTTCATCGTCAATAAGAACGTCCAAGGGATACAGTAAACCTGAAGTGAAGCATCGGAATCCATAACTAGTGTCACAGGAATGGATCAAAACATAGTCAGTAAGAAGATAAAGTCTTCTTGTACTTAAGTCAGCATTGTGCCTTTTGTATTTGATTCCGATGCAATATCTGTGTTTCATCGTCAATAAGAAGGTCCAAGGGATACAGTATACCTGAAGTGAATCATCGGAATCTATAACTAGTGTCACAGAAAGAGTCTGTAGGAAGAGTCAGTCTTCTTGTCCTTAAGTCGGCATTGTGCCTTTTGCATTTAATTCCGATGCAATTTCTGTGTTTCATCGTCAATAAGAAGGTCCAAGGGATATAGTAAACCTGAAGTGAAGCATCGGAATCTATAACTAGTGTCACAGGAAGGTTCAAAACATAGTCAGTAAGAAGTGTCGGTCTTCATGTACTTAAGTCGGCATTGTGATTTTTGTATTTAATTCCGAAGCAATTTCTGTGTTTCATCGTCAATAAGAAGGTCCAAGGGATACAGTAATCCTGAAGTGAAGCATCGGAATCTATAACTAGTGTCACAGGAATGGTTCAAAACATAGTCAGTAAGAAGTGTCGGTCTTCATGTACTTAAGTCGGCATTGTGATTTTTGTATTTAAGGACGATGCTATTTCTGTGTTTCATCTTCAATAAGGAGGTCCAAGGGATACAGTAAACCTGAAGTGAAGCATCGGGATCTATAACTAGTGTCACATGAACGGTTGAAACATAGTCAGTAAGAAGTGTCAGTCTTTTTGTACTTAAGTCGGCATTGTGCCTTTTGTATTTAATTCCGATGCAATTTCTGTGTTTAATCGTCAATAAGAAGGTCAAAGGTATGCAGTAAACCTGAAGTGAAGCATCGGAATCTCTAACTAGTGTCACAGGATTGGTTCAAAACATAGTCAGTAAGAAGAGTCAGTCTTCTTGTACTTAAGTCGGCATTGTGCCTTTTATATTTAATTCCGATGCAATTTCTGTGTTTCATCGTCAATACGAAGGTCCAAGGGATACAGTAAACCTGAAGTGAAGCATCGGAATCTATAACTAGTGTCACAGGAATGGTTCAAAACATTGTCAGTAAGAAGTGTCAGTCTCTTGTACTTAAGTCGGCTTTGTGCCTTTTGTATTTAATTCCGATGCAATTTCTGTGTTTCATCGTCAATAAGAAGGTCCAAGGGATACAGTAAAACTTAAGTCAAACATCGGAATCTATAACTAGTGTCACAGCAATGGTTCAAAACTTAGACAGTAGGAAGAGTCAGTTTTCTTGTACTTAAGTCGGCATTGTGCCTTTTGTATTTAATTCCGATGCAATTTCTGTGTTTCATCGTCAATAAGAACGTCCAAGGGATACAGTAAACCTGAAGTGAAGCATCGGAATCTATAACTAGTGTCACAGGAATGGTTCAAAACATTGTCAGTAAAAAGAGTCAGTCTCTTGTACTTAAGTCGGCTTTGGGCCTTTTGTATTTAATTCCGATGTAATTTCTGTGTTTCATCGTCAATAAGAAGGTAAAAAGGCATACAGTAAAACTGAAGTGAAGCATCGGAATCTATAACTAGTGTCACAGGAATGGTTCAAAACTTAGACGGTAGGAAGAGTCAGTCTTCTTGTACTTAAGTCGGCATTGTGCCTTTTGTATTTAATTCGGATGCAATTTCTGAGTTTCATCGTCAATAAGAACGACCAAGGGATACAGTAAACCTGAAGTGAAGCATCGGAATCTATAACTAGTTTCACAGGAATGGATCAAAACATAGTCAGTAAGAAGATACAGTCTTCTTGTACTTAAGTCGGCATTGTGCTTTTGGAATTTGATTCCGATGCAATATCTGTGTTTCATCGTCAGTAAGAACGTCCAAGGGATACAGTAAACCTGATGGGAAGCATCGGAATCTATAACTAGTTTCACAGGAATGGTTCAAAACTTAGACAGTAGGAAGAGTCAGTCTTCTTGTACTTAAGTCGGCATTGTGCCTTTTATATTTAATTCCTATGCAATTTCTGCGTTTCATCGTCAATATGAAGGTCCAAGGGATACAGTATACCTGAAGTGAAGCATCGGAATCTATAATTAGTGTTACAGGAATGGTTCAAATCATAGTCAGTAAGAAATGTCGGTCTTCATGTACTTAAGTCGGCATTGTGCCCTTTGTATTTAATTCCTATGCAATTTCTGTGATTCATCGTCAATAAGAAGTTCCAAGGGATACAGTAAACCTAGAGTGAAGCATCGGAATCTATAACTAGTGTCTCAGGATTGGTTCAAAACATAGTCAGTAAGAAGTGTCGGTCTTCATGTACTTAAGTCGGCATTGTGCCTTTTGTTTTTAATTCCGATGCAATTTCTGTGTTTCATCGTCAATAAGAAGGTCCAAGGGATACAGTAAACCTGAAGTGAATCATCGGAATCTATAACTAGTGTCACAGAGAGGGTCTGTAGGAAGAGTCAGTCTTCTTGTACTTAAGTCGGCATTGTGCCTTTTGTATTTAATTCCGATGCAATTTCTGTGTTTCATCGTCAATAAGAAGGTCCAAGGGATACAGTAAACCTGAAGTGAAGCATCGGAATCTATAACTAGTCTCACAGGAATGGTTCAAATCATAGTCAAATGAAGTGTCGGTCTTCATGTACTTAAGTCGGCATTGTGCCTTTTGTATTTAATTCCTATGCAATTTCTGTGATTCAACGTCAATAAGAAGGTCCAAGGGATACAGTAAACCTGGAGTGAAGCATCGGAATCTATAACAGGTGTCCCGGGAGTGGTTCAAAGCATAGTCAGTAAGAAGTGTCGGTCTTCATGTACCTATGTCGGCATTGTGCCTTTTGTATTTAATTCCGATGCAATTTCTGTGTTTCATCGTCAATAAGAAGGTCCAAGGGATACAGTAAAACTGAAGTCAAACATCGGAAACTATAACCAGTGTCGCAGGAATGGTTCAAAACTTAGACAGTAGGAAGAGTCAGTCTTCTTGTACTTAAGTCGGCATTGAGCCTTTTGTATTTAATTCAGAAACAATTTCTGTGTTTCATCGTCAATAAGAAGGTCCAAGGGATGCAGTAAACCTGGAGTGAAGCATCGGAATATATAACTGGTGTCCCACGAATGGTTCAAAACATAGTCAGTAAGACGTGTCGGTCTTCATGTACCTAAGTCGGCATTGTGCCTTTTGTATTTAATTCCGATGCAATTTCTGTGTTTTATCGTCAATAAGAAGGTCCAAGGGATACAGTAAACCTGAAGTGAAGCATCGGAATCTATAACTAGTCTCACAGGAATGGTTCAAATCATAGTCAAATGAAGTGTCGGTCTTCATGTACTTAAGTCGGCATTGTGCCTTTTGTATTTAATTCCTATGCAATTTCTGTGATTCAACGTGAATAAGAAGGTCCAAGGGATACAGTAAACCTAGAGTGAAGCATCGGAATCTATAACTAGTGTCTCAGGAATGGTTCAAAACATAGTCAGTAAGAAGTGTCGGTCTTCATGTACTTAAGTCGGCATTGTGCCTTTTGTTTTTAATTCCGATGCAATTTCTGTGTTTCATCGTCAATACGAAGGTCCAAGGGATACAGTAAACCTGAAGTGAATCATCGGAATCTATAACTAGTGTCACAGAAAGGGTCTGTAGGAAGAGTCAGTCTTCTTGTACTTAAGTCGGCATTGTGCCTTTTGTATTTAATTCCGATGCAATTTCTGTGTTTCATCGTAAATAAGAAGGTCCAAGCGATACAGTAAACCTGAAGTGAAGCATCGGCATCTATAACTAGTGTTACAGGAATGGTTCAAAACCTAGTCAGTAAGAAGTGTCGGTCTTCTTAAACTTAAGTCGGCATTGTGCCTTTTGTATTTAATTCCGAAGCAATTTCTGTGTTTCATCGTCAATAAGAAGGTCCAAGGGATACAGTAAACCTGGAGTGAAGCATCGGAATCTATAACAGGTGTCCCGGGAGTGGTTCAAAGCATAGTCAGTAAGAAGTGTCGGTCTTCATGTACCTATGTCGGCATTGTGCCTTTTGTATTTAATTCCGATGCAATTTCTGTGTTTCATCGTCAATAAGAAGGTCCAAGGGATACAGTAAAACTGAAGTCAAACATCGGAAACTATAACCAGTGTCGCAGGAATGGTTCAAAACTTAGACAGTAGGAAGAGTCAGTCTTCTTGTACTTAAGTCGGCATTGAGCCTTTTGTATTTAATTCCGACGCAATTTCTGTGTTTCATCGTCTATAAGAAGGTCCAAGCGATACAGTAAATTTGAAGTGAAGCATCGGAATCTATAACTAGTGTCACAGGATTGATTCAAAACATTGTCAGTAAGAAGAGTCAGTCTCTTGTACTTAAGTCGGCTTTGTGCCTTTTGTATTTAGTTCCGCTGCAATTTCTGTGTTTCATCGTCAATAAGAAGGTCCAAGGGAAACAGTAAAACTGAAGTCAAACATCGGAATCTATAACTAGTGTCACAGGAATGGTACAAAACTTAGACAGTAGGAAGGGTCAGTCTTCTTGTACTTAAGTCGGCATTGTGCATTTTGTATTTAATTCCGATGCAATTTCTGTGTTTCATCGTCAATAAGAACGTCCAAGGGATACAGTAAACCTGAAGTGAAGCATCGGAATCTGTAACTTGTGGCACAGGAATGGTTCAAAACATTGTCAGTAAGAAGAGTCAGTCTCTTGTACTTAAGTCGGCTTTGTGCCTTTTGTATTCAATTCCGATGCAATTTCTGTGTTTCATCGTCAATAAGAAGGTCCAAGGGATACAGTAAAACTGAAGTCAAGCATCACAATCTATAACTAGTGTCACAGGAATGGTTCAAAACTTAGACAGTAGGAAGGGTCAGTCTTCTTGTACTTAAGTCGGCATTGTGCCTTTTGTATTTAATTCCGATGCAATTTCTGTGTTTCATCGTCAATAAGAACGTCCAAGGGATACAGTAAACCTGAAGTGAAGCATCGGAATCTATAACTAGTGTCACAGGAATGGATCAAAACATAGTCAGTAAGAAGATACAGTCTTCTTGTACTTAAGTCGGCATTGTGCCATTTGTATTTGATTCCGATGCAATATCTGTGTTTCATCGTCAATAAGACGGTCCAAGGGATACAGTATACCTGCAGTGAAGCATCGGAATTTATAACTAGTGTCACAGGAATGGTCAGCAGGAAGAGTCAGTCTTCTTGTCCTTAAGACGGCATTGTGCCTTATGTATTTAATTCCGATGCAATTTCTGTGTTTCATCGTCAATAAGAAGGTCCAAGGGATACAGTAAACCTGAAGTGAAGCATCGGAATCTATAACTAGTGTTACAGGAATGGTTCAAAGCATAGTCAGTAAGAAGTTTCGGTCTTCATGTACATAAGTCGGTATTGTGCCTTTCGTATTTAATTCGGATGCAATTTCTGTGTTTCATTGTCAATAAGAAGCTCCAAGGGATACAGTAAACCGGGAGTGAAGCATCGGAATCTATAACTAGTGTCACAGGAATGGTTCAGAACTTAGTCAGTAGGAAGTGTCGGTCTTCATGTCCTTAAGTCGGCATTGTGCCTTTTGTATTTAATTCCAATGCATTTTCTGTGTTTCATCGTCAATAAGAAGGTCCCAGGGATACAGTAAACTTGAAGTGAAGCATCGGAATCTATAACTCGTATCACAGGAATGGTTCAAAACATAGTCAGTAAGAAGTGTCGATCTTCATGTACTTAAGTCGGCATTGTGCCTTTTGTATTTAATTCCGATGCAATATCTATGTTTCATCGACACTAAGATGGTCCAAGGGATACAGTAAACCTGAAGTGAAGTATCGGAATCTGTAACTAGTGTTCAGGAATGGTTCAAAACATAGTCAGTAAGAAGTGTCGGTCTTAATGTACTTAAGTCGTTATTGTGCCTTTTGTATTTAATTCCGATACAATTTCTGTGTTTCATCGTCAATAAGAAGGTCCAAGGGATACAGTTAACCTGAAGTGAAGCATCGGAATCTATAACTAGTGTCACAGAAAGGGTCAGTAAGAAGAGTCAGTCTTCTTGTCCTTAAGTCGGCATGGTGCCTTTTGTATTTAATTCCGATGCAATTTCTGTGTTTCATCGTGAATAAGAAGGTCCAAGCGATAGAGTAAACCTGAAGTGAAGCATCGGAATCTATAACTAGTGTTACAGGAATGGTTCAAGACATAGTCAGTAAGAAGTGTCGGTCTTCATGTACTTAAGTCGGCATTGTGCCTATTGTATTTAATTCCGAAGCAATTTCTGTGTTTCATCGTCAATAAGAAGGTCCAAGGGATACAGTAAACCTGGAGTGAAGCATCGGAATCTATAACTGGTGACCCAAGAATGGTTAAAAACATAGTCAGTAAGAAGTGTCGGTCTTCATGTACCTAAGTCGGCATTGTGCCTATTGTAATTAATTCCGATGCAATTTCTGTGTTTCATCGTCAATAAGAAGGTCCAAGGGATACAGTAAACCTGAAGTGAAGCATCGGAATCTATAACTAGTGTCATAGGAATGGTTCAAAACATAGTCAGTAAGAAGTGTCGGTGTTCATGTACTTAAGTCGTCATTGTGCCTTTTGTATTCACATCCGATGCTCTTTCTGTGTTTCATCTTCAATAAGGAGGTCCAAGGGATACAGTAAAACTGAAGTCAAACATCGGAATCTATAACTAGTGTCACAGGAATGGTTCAAAACATAGACAGTAAGAAGAGTCAGTCTTCTTTTACTTAAGTCGGCATTGTGCCTTTTCTATTTAATTCCGATGCAATTTCAGTGTTTCATCGTCAATAAGATGGTCAGAGGGATACAGTAAACCTGAAGTGAAGCATCGGAATCTATAACTAGTGTCACAGGAATGGTTCAAAACATAGTCAGTAAGAAGAGTCAGACTTCTTGTAATTAAGTCGGCATTGTGCCTTTTGTATTTAATTCCGATGCAATTTCTATGTTTCATCGTCAATAAGAACGTCCAAGGGATACAGTAAACCTGAAGTGAAACATCGGAATCTATAACTAGTGTCACAGGAATTGTTCAAATCATTGTCAGTAAGAAGCGTCAGTCTCTTGTCCTTAAGTCGGCTTTGTGCCTTTTGTATTTAATTCCGATGCAATTTCTGTGTTTCATCGTCAATAAGAAGGTCCAAGGGATACAGTAAAACTGAAGGCAAGCATCGGAATCTATAACTAGTGTCACAGGAATGGTTCAAAACTTAATCAGTAGGAAGAGTCAGTCTTCTTGTACTTAAGTCGGCATTGTGCCTTTTGTATTTAATTCCGATGCAATTTCTGTGTTTCTTCGTCAATAAGAACGTCCAAGGGATACAGTAAACCTGAAGTGAAGCATCGGAATCCATAACTAGTGTCACAGGAATGGATCAAAACATAGTCAGTAAGAAGATATAGTCTTCTTGTACTTAAGTCAGCATTGTGCCTTTTGTATTTGATTCCGATGCAATATCTGTGTTTCATCGTCAATAAGAAGGTCCAAGGGATACAGTATACCTGAAGTGAATCATCGGAATCTATAACTAGTGTCACAGAAAGAGTCTGTAGGAAGAGTCAGTCTTCTTGTCCTTAAGTCGGCATTGTGCCTTTTGCATTTAATTCCGATGCAATTTCTGTGTTTCATCGTCAATAAGAAGGTCCAAGGGATACAGTAAACCTGAAGTGAAGCAACGGAATCTATAACTAGTGTTACAGGAATGGTACAAAGCATGGTGAGTAAGAAGTGTCGGTCATCATAAACTTAAGTCGGCATTGTGCCTTTTGTATTTAATTCCGAAGCAATTTCTGTGTTTCATCGACAATAAGAAGGTTCAAGGGATACAGTAAACCTGGAGTGAAGCATCGGAATCTATAACTGGTGTCCCAGGAATGGTTGAAAACATAGTCAGTAAGAAGTGTCGGTCTTCATGTACCTAAGTCGGCATTGTGCCTTTTGTATTTAATTCCGATGCATTTTCTGTGTTTTATCGTCAATAAGAAGGTCCAAGGGATACAGTAAACCTGAAGTGAAGCATCGGAATCTATAACTAGTGTCACAGGAATGGTTCAAAACATAGTCAGTATGAAGTGTCGGTCTTCATGTACTTAAGTCGGCATTGTGCCTTTTGTATTTAAATCCGATGCAATTTCTGTGCTTCATCGTCAATAAGAAGGTCCAAGGGATACAGTAAACCTGAAGTGATGCATCGGAATCTACGACTAGTTTCACAGGAATGGTCAGTAGGAAGAGTCAGTCTTCTTGTCCTTAAGTCGGCATTGTGCCTATTCTATTTAATTCCGATGCAATTTCTGTGTTTCATCGTCAATAAGAAGGTCCAAGGGATACAGTAAAACTAAAGTCAAACATCGGAATCTATAACTAGTGTCACAGGAATGGTTCAAAACATAGACAGTAAGAAGAGTCAGTCATCTTTTACTTAAGTCGGCATTGTGCCTTTTGTATTTAATTCCGATGCAATTTCTGTGTTTAATCGTCAATAAGAAGGTCAAAGGTATGCAGTAAACCTGAAGTGAAGCATCGGAATCTCTAACTAGTGTCACAGGATTGGTTCAAAACATAGTCAGTAAGAATAGTCAGTCTTCTTGTACTTCAGTCGGCATTGTGCCTTTTATATTTAATTCCGATGCAATTTCTGTGTTTCATCGTCAATAAAAAGGTCCAAGGGATACAGTAAACCTGAAGTGAAGCATCGGATTCTATAACTAGTGTCACATGAACGGTTCAAATCATAGTCAGTAAGAAGAGTCAGTCTCTTTGTACTTAAGTCGGCATTGTGCCTTTTGTATTTAATTCCGATGCAATTTCTGTGTTTTATCGTCAATAAGAAGGTCAAAGGGATGCAGTAAACCTGAAGTGAAGCATCGGAATCTCTAAATAGTGTCACAGGATTGGTTCAAAACATAGACAGTCAGAAGAGTCAGACTTCTTGTCCTTAAGTCGGCATTGTGCCTTTTGTATTTAATTCCGATGCAATTTCTGTGTTTAATCGTAAATAAGAAGGTCCAAGCGATACAGTAAACATGAAGTGAAGCATCGGAATCTATAACTAGTGTCACAGGAAGGTTCAAAACATAGTCAGTAAGAAGTGTCGGTCTTCATGTACTTAAGTCGGCATTGTGATTTTTGTATTTAATTCCGAAGCAATTTCTGTGTTTCATCGTCAATAAGAAGGTCCAAGGGATACAGTAATCCTGAAGTGAAGCATCGGAATCTATAACTAGTGTCACAGGAATGGTTCAAAACATAGTCAGTAAGAAGTGTCGGTCTTCATGTACTTAAGTCGGCATTGTGATTTTTGTATTTAAGTCCGATGCTATTTCTGTGTTTCATCTTCAATAAGGAGGTCCAAGGGATACAGTAAACCTGAAGTGAAGCATCGGGATCTATAACTAGTGTCACATGAACGGTTGAAACATAGTCAGTAAGAAGAGTCAGTCTTTTTGTACTTAAGTCGGCATTGTGCCTTTTGTATTTAATTCCGATGCAATTTCTATGTTTCATCGTCAATAAGAACGTCCAAGGGATACTGTAAACCTGAAGTGGAACATCGGAATCTATAACTAGTGTCACAGGAATGGTTCAAATCATTGTCAGTAAGAAGAGTCAGTCTCTTCTACTTAAGTCGGCTTTGTGCCTTTTGTATTTAATTCCGATGCAATTTCTGTGTTTCATCGTCAATAAGAAGGTCCAAGGGATACAGCAAAACTGAAGTCAAGCATCGGAATCTATAACTAGTGTCACAGGAATGGTTCAAAACTTAATCAGTAGGAAGAGTCAGTCTTCTTGTACTTAAGTCGGCATTGTGCCTTTTGTATTTAATTCCGATGCAATTTCTGTGTTTCATCGTCAATAAGAACGTCCAAGGGATACAGTAAACCTGAAGTGAAGCATCGGAATCCATAACTAGTGTCACAGGAATGGATCAAAACATAGTCAGTAAGAAGATATAGTCTTCTTGTACTTAAGTCAGCATTGTGCCTTTTGTATTTGATTCCGATGCAATATCTGTGTTTCATCGTCAATAAGAAGGTCCAAGGGATACAGTATACCTGAAGTGAATCATCGGAATCTATAACTAGTGTCACAGAAAGAGTCTGTAGGAAGAGTCAGTCATCTTGTCCTTAAGTCGGCATTGTGCCTTTTGCATTTAATTCCGATGCAATTTCTGTGTTTCATCGTCAATAAGAAGGTCCAAGGGATACAGTAAACCTGAAGTGAAGCATCGGAATCTATAACTAGTGTTACAGGAATGGTACAAAGCATGGTGAGTAAGAAGTGTCGGTCATCATAAACTTAAGTCGGCATCGTGCCTTTTGTATTTAATTCCGAAGCAATTTCTGTGTTTCATCGACAATAAGAAGGTTCAAGGGATACAGTAAACCTGGAGTGAAGCATCGGAATCTATAACTGGTGTCCCAGGAATGGTTCAAAACATAGTCAGTAAGAAGTGTCGGTCTTCATGTACCTAAGTCGGCATTGTGCCTTTTGTATTTAATTCCGATGCATTTTCTGAGTTTTATCGTCAATAAGAAGGTCCAAGGGATACAGTAAACCTGAAGTGAAGCATCGGAATCTATAACTAGTGTCACAGGAATGGTTCAAAACATAGTCAGTATGAAGTGTCGGTCTTCATGTACTTAAGTCGGCATTGTGCCTTTCGTATTTAAATCCGATGCCATTTCTGTGCTTCATCGTCAATAAGAAGGTCCAAGGGATACAGTAAACCTGAAGTGATGCATCGGAATCTACGACTAGTTTCACAGGAATGGTCAGTAGGAAGAGTCAGTCTTCTTGTCCTTAAGTCGGCATTGTGCCTATTCTATTTAATTCCGATGCATTTTCTGTGTTTCATCGTCAATAAGAAGGTCCAAGGGATACAGTAAAACTAAAGTCAAACATCGGAATCTATAACTAGTGTCACAGGAATGGTTCAAAACATAGACAGTAAGAAGAGTCAGTCATCTTTTACTTAAGTCGGCATTGTGCCTTTTCTATTTAATTCCGATGCAATTTCAGTGTTTCATCGTCAATAAGAAGGTCTGAGGGATACAGTAAACCTGAAGTGAAGCATCGGAATCTATAACTAGTGTCACAGGAATGGTTCAAAACATAGTCAGTAAGAAGAGTCAGACTTCTTGTAATTAAGTCGGGATTGTGCGTTTTGTATTTAATTCCGATGTAATTTCTGTGTTTCATCATCAATAAGAAGGTCAGAGGGATACAGTAAACCTGAAGTGAAGCATCGGAATCTATAACTAGTGTCACATGAACGGTTCAAATCATAGTCAATAAGAAGAGTCAGTCTCTTTGTACTTAAGTCGGCATTGTGCCTTTTGTATTTAATTCCGATGCAATTTCTGTAATTTATCGTCAATAAGAAGGTCAAAGGGATGCAGTAAACCTGAAGTGAAGCATCGGAATCTCTAAATAGTGTCACAGGATTGGTTCAAAACATAGACAGTAAGAAGAGTCAGACTTCTTGTCCTTAAGTCGGCATTGTGCCTTTTGTATTTAATTCCGATGCAATTTCTGTGTTTCATCGTAAATAAGAAGGTCCAAGCAATACAGTAAACATGAAGTGAAGCATCGGAATCTATAACTAGTGTCACAGGAAGGTTCAAAACATAGTCAGTAAGAAGTGTCGGTCTTCATGTACTTAAGTCGGCATTGTGATTTTTGTATTTAATTCCGAAGCAATTTCTGTGTTTCATCGTCAATAAGAAGGTCCAAGGGATACAGTAATCCTGAAGTGAAGCATCGGAATCTATAACTAGTGTCACAGGAATGGTTCAAAACATAGTCAGTAAGAAGTGTCGGTCTTCATGTACTTAAGTCGGCATTGTGATTTTTGTATTTAAGTCCGATGCTATTTCTGTGTTTCATCTTCAATAAGGAGGTCCAAGGGATACAGTAAACCTGAAGTGAAGCATCGGGATCTATAACTAGTGTCACATGAACGGTTGAAACATAGTCAGTAAGAAGAGTCAGTCTTTTTGTACTTAAGTCGGCATTGTGCCTTTTGTATTTAATTCCGATGCAATTTCTGTGTTTAATCGTCAATAAGAAGGTCAAAGGTATGCAGTAAACCTGAAGTGAAGCATCGGAATCTCTAACTAGTGTCACAGGATCGGTTCAAAACATAGTCAGTAAGAAGAGTCAGTCTTCTTGTACTTAAGTCGGCATTGTGCCTTTTATATTTAATTCCGATGCAATTTCTGTGTTTCATCGTCAATAAGAAGGTCCAAGGGATACAGTAAACCTGAAGTGAAGCATCGGAATCTATAACTAGTGTCACAGGAATGGTTCAAATCATTGTCAGTAAGAAGAGTCAGTCTCTTGTACTTAAGTCGGCTTTGTGCCTTTTGTATTTAATTCCGATGCAATTTCTGTGTTTCATCGTCAATAAGAAGCTCCAAGGGATACAGTAAAACTGAAGTCAAGCATCGGTATCTGTAACTAGTGTCACAGGAATGGTTCAAAACTTAATCAGTAGGAAGAGTCAGTCTTCTTGTACTTAAGTCGGCATTGTGCCTTTTGTATTTAATTCCGATGCAATTTCTGTGTTTCATCGTCAATTAGAACGTCCAAGGGATACAGTAAACCTAAAGTGAAGCATCGGAATCTATAACTAGTGTCACAGGAATGGATCAAAACATAGTCAGTAAGAAGATAAAGTCTTCTTGTACTTAAGTCAGCATTGTGCCTTTTGTATTTGATTCCGATGCAATATCTGTGTTTCATCGTCAATAAGAAGGTCCAAGGGATACAGTATACCTGAAGTGAATCATCAGAATCTATAACTAGTGTCACAGAAAGAGTCTGTAGGAAGAGTCAGTCCTCTTGTCCTTAAGTCGGCTTTGTGCCTTTTGCATTTAATTCCGATGCAATTTCTGTGTTTCATCGTCAATAAGAAGGTCCAAGGGATACAATAAACCTGAAGTGAAGCATCGGAATCTATAACTAGTGTTACAGGAATGGTACAAAGCATGGTGAGTAAGAAGTGTCGGTCTTCATAAACTTATGTCGGCATTGTGCCTTTTGTATTTAATTCCGAAGCAATTTCTGTGTTTCATCGTCAATAAGAAGGTTCAAGGGGTACAGTAAACCTGGAGTGAAGCATCGGAATCTATAACTGGTGTCCCAGGAATGGTTCAAAACATAGTCAGTAAGAAGTGTCGGTCTTCATGTACCTAAGTCGGCATTGTGCCTTTTGTATTTAATTCCGATGCATTTTCTGTGTTTTATCGTCAATAAGAAGGTCCAAGGGATACAGTAAACCTGAAGTGAAGCATCGGAATCTATAACTAGTGTCACAGGAATGGTTCAAAACATAGTCAGTATGAGGTGTCGGTCTTCATGTACTTAGATCGGCATTGTGCCTTTTGTATTTAAATCCGATGCCATTTCTGTGCTTCATCGTCAATAAGAAGGTCCAAGGGATACAGTAAACCTGAAGTGATGCATCGGAATCTACGACTAGTTTCACAGGAATGGTCAGTAGGAAGAGTCAGCCTTCTTGTCCTTAAGTCGGCATTGTGCCTATTCTATTTAATTCCGATGCAATTTCTGTGTTTCATCGTCAATAAGAAGGTCCAAGGGATACAGTAAAACTAAAGTCAAACATCGGAATCTATAACTAGTGTCACAGGAATGGTTCAAAACATAGACAGTAAGAAGAGTCAGTCATCTTTTACTTAAGTCGGCATTGTGCCTTTTCTATTTAATTCCGATGCAATTTCAGTGTTTCATCGTCAATAAGAAGGTCAGAGGGATACAGTAAACCTGAAGTGAAGCATCGGAATCTATAACTAGTGTCACAGGAATGGTTCAAAACATAGTCAGTAAGAAGAGTCAGACTTCTTGTAATTAAGTCGGGATTGTGCGTTTTGTGTTTAATTCCGATGCAATTTCTGTGTTTCATCATCTATAAGAAGGTCAGAGAGATACAGTAAACCTGAAGTGAAGCATCGGAATCTATAACTAGTGTCACAGGAAGGTTCAAAACATAGTCAGTAAGAAGTGTCGGTCTTCATGTACTTAAGTCGGCATTGTGATTTTTGTATTTAATTCCGAAGCAATTTCTGTGTTTCATCGTCAATAAGAAGGTCCAAGGGATACAGTAATCCTGAAGTGAAGCATCGGAATCTATAACTAGTGTCACAGGAATGGTTCAAAACATAGTCAGTAAGAAGTGTCGGTCTTCATGTACTTAAGTCGGCATTGTGATTTTTGTATTTAAGTCCGATGCTATTTCTGTGTTTTATCTTCAATAAGGAGGTCCAAGGGATACAGTAAACCTGAAGTGAAGCATCGGGATCTATAACTAGTGTCACATGAACGGTTGAAACATAGTCAGTAAGAAGAGTCAGTCTTTTTGTACTCAAGTCGGCATTGTGCCTTTTGTATTTAATTCCGATGCAATTTCTGTGTTTAATCGTCAATAAGAAGGTCAAAGGTATGCAGTAAACCTGAAGTGAAGCATCGGATTCTCTAACTAGTGTCACAGGATTGGTTCAAAACATAGTCAGTAAGAAGAGTCAGTCTTCTTGTACTTAAGTCGGCATTGTGCCTTTTATATTTAATTCCGATGCAATTTCTGTGTTTCATCGTCAATAAGAAAGTCCAAGGGATACAGTAAACCTGAAGTGAAGCATCGGAATCTATAACTAGTGTCACAGGAATGGTTCAATACATTGTCAGTAAGAAGAGTCAGTCTCTTGTACTTAAGTCGGCTTTGTGCCTTTTGTATTTAATTCCGATGCAATTTCTGTGTTTCATTGTCAATAAGAAGGTCCAAGGGATACAGTAAAACTTAAGTCAAACATCGGAATCTATAACTAGTGTCACAGCAATGGTTCAAAACTTAGACAGTAGGAAGAGTCAGTCTTCTTGTACTTAAGTCGGCATTGTGCATTTTGTATTTAATTCCGATGCAATTTCTGTGTTTCATTGTCAATAAGAACGTCCAAGGGATACAGTAAACCTGAAGTGAAGCATCGGAATCTATAACTAGTGTCACAGGAATGGTTCAAAACATTGTCAGTAAAAAGAGTCAGTCTCTTGTACTTAAGTCGGCTTTGGTCCTTTTGTATTTAACTCTGATGTAATTTCTGTGTTTCATCGTCAATAAGAAGGTAAAAAGGGATACAGTAAAACTGAAGTGAAGCATCGGAATCTATAACTAGTGTCACAGGAATGGTTCAAAACTTAGACAGTAGGAAGAGTCAGTCTTCTTGTACTTAAGTCGGCATTGTGCCCTTTGTATTTAATTCCGATGCAATTTCTGAGTTTCATCGTCAATAAGAACGACCAAGGGATGCAGTAAACCTGAAGTGAAGCATCGGAATCTATAACTAGTTTCACAGGAATGGATCAAAACATAGTCAGTAAGAAGATACAGTCTTCTTGTACTTAAGTCGGCATTGTGCCTTTGGAATTTGATTCCGATGCAATATCTGTGTTTCATCGTCAATAAGAACGTCCAAGGGATACAGTAAACCTGAAGTGAATCATCGGAATCTATAACTAGTGTCACAGAAAGGGTCTGTAGGAAGAGTCAGTCTTCTTGTACTTAAGTCGGCATTGTGCCTTTTGTATTTAATTCCGATGCAATTTCTGTGTTTCATCGTCAATAAGAAGGTCCGAGGTATACAGTAAACCTGTAGTGAAGCATCGGAATCTATAACTAGTGTCACAGGAATGGTCAGTAGGAAGAGTCAGTCTTCCCGTCCTTAAGTCGGCATTGTGCGTTTTATATTTAATTCCTATGCAATTTCTGCGTTTCATCGTCAATATGAAGGTCCAAGGGATACAGTATACCTGAAGTGAAGCATCGGAATCTATAATTAGTGTCTCAGGATTGGTTCAAAACATAGTCAGTAAGAAGTGTCGGTCTTCATGTACTTAAGTCGGCATTGTGCCTTTTGTTTTTAATTCTGATGCAATTTCTGTGTTTCATCGTCAATAAGAAGGTCCAAGGGATACAGTAAACCTGAAGTGAATCATCGGAATCTATAACTAGTGTCACAGAAAGGGTCTGTAGGAAGAGTCAGTCTTCTTGTACTTAAGTCGGCATTGTGCCTTTTGTATTTAATTCCGATGCAATTTCTGTGTTTCATCGTCAATAAGAGGGTCCAAGGGATACAGTAATCCTGAAGTGAAGCATCGGAATCTATAACTAGTGTTACAGGAATGGTACAAAGCATAGTGAGTAAGAAGTGTCGGTCTTCATATACTTAAGTCGGCATTGTGCCTTTTGTATTTAATTCAGAAGCAATTTCTGTGTTTCATCGTCAATAAGAAGGTCCAAGGGATACAGTAAACCTAGAGTGAAGCATCGGAATCTATAACTAGTGTCTCAGGAATGGTTCAAAACATAGTCAGTAAGAAGTGTCGGTCTTCATGTACTTAAGTCGGCATTGTGCCTTTTGTTTTTAATTCCGATGCAATTTCTGTGTTTCATCGTCAATAAGAAGGTCCAAGGGATACAGTAAACCTGAAGTGAATCATCGGAATCTATAACTAGTGTCACAGAAAGGGTCTGTAGGAAGAGTCAGTCTTCTTGTACTTAAGTCGGCATTGTGCCTTTTGTATTTAATTCCGATGCAATTTCTGTGTTTCATCGTCAATAAGAAGGTCCAAGGGATACAGTAAACCTGGAGTGAAGCATCGGAATCTATAACAGGTGTCCCGGGAATGGTTCAAAACATAGTCAGTAAGAAGTGTCGGTCTTCATGTACCTATGTCGGCATTGTGCCTTTTGTATTTAATTCCGATGCAATTTCTGTGTTTCATCGTCAATAAGAAGGTCCAAGGGATACAGTAAAACTGAAGTCAAGCATCGGAATCTATAACTAGTGTCACAGGAATGGTTCAAAACTTAATCAGTAGGAAGAGTCAGTCTTCTTGTACTTAAGTCGGCATTGTGCCTTTTGTATTTAATTCCGATGCAATTTCTGTGTTTCATCGTCAATAAGAACGTCCAAGGGATACAGTAAACCTGAAGTGAAGCATCGGAATCCATAACTAGTGTCACAGGAATGGATCAAACATAGTCAGTAAGAAGATAAAGTCTTCTTGTACTTAAGTCAGCATTGTGCCTTTTGTATTTGATTCCGATGCAATATCTGTGTTTCATCGTCAATAAGAAGGTCCAAGGGATACAGTATACCTGAAGTGAAGCATCGGAATATATAACTAGTGTCACAGGAATGGTCAGTAGGAAGAGTCAGTCTTCTTGTCCTTAAGACGGCATTGTGCCTTTTGTATTTAATTCCGATGCAATTTCTGTGTTTCATCGTCAATAAGAAGGTCCAAGGGATACAGTAAACCTGAAGTGAAGCATCGGAATCTATAACTAGTGTTACAGGAATGGTTCAAAGCATAGTCAGTAAGAAGTCTCGGTCCTCATGTACTTAAGACGGCATTGTCCCTTTCGTATTTAATTCGGATGCAATTTCTGTGTTTCATCGTCAATAAGATGGTCCAAGGGATACAGTAAACTTGAAGTGAAGCATCGGAATCTATAACTCGTGTCACAGGAGTGGTTGAAAACATAGTCAGTAAGAAGTGTCGGTCTTCATGTACTTAAGTCGGCATTGTGCCTTTTGTATTTAATTCCGATGCAATTTCTGTGTTTCATCGTCAATAAGAAGGTCCGAGGGATACAGTAAACCTGAAGTGAAGCATCGGAATCTATAACTAGTGTCACAGGAATGGTCAGTAGGAAGAGTCAGTCTTCTTGTCCTTAAGTCGGCATTGTGCCTTTTATACTTAATTCCTATGCAATTTCTGTGTTTCATCGTCAATAAGAAGGTCCAAGGGATACAGTAAACCTGAAGTGAAGCATCGGAATCTATAACTAGTGTTACAGGAATGGTTCAAAACATAGTCAGTAAGAAGTGTCGGTCTTCATGTACTTAAGTCTGCATTGTGACTTTTGTATTTAATTCCTATGCAATTTCTGTGACTCATCGTCAATAAGAAGGTCCAAGGGATACAGTAAACCAAGAGTGAAGCATCGGAATCTATAACTAGTGTCTCAGGAATGGTACAAAGCATGGGGAGTGAGAAGTGTTGGTCTTCATAAACTTAAGTCGGCATTGTGCCTTTTGTATTTAAATCCGATGCCATTTCTGTGCTTCATCGTCAATAAGAAGGTTCAAGGGATACAGTAAACCTGAAGTGATGCATCGGAATCTACGACTAGTTTCACAGGAATGGTCAGTAGGAAGAGTCAGTCTTCTTGTACTTAAGTCGGCATTGTGCCTATTCTATTTAATTCCGATGCAATTTCTGTGTTTCATCGTCAATAAGAAGGTCCAAGGGATACAGTAAAACTAAAGTCAAACATCGGAATCTATAACTAGTGTCACAGGAATGGTTCAAAACATAGTCAGTAAGAAGAGTCAGACTTCTTGAAATTAAGTCGGGATTGTGCGTTTTGTATTTAATTCCGATGCAATTTCTGTGTTTCATCATCAATAAGAAGGTCAGAGGGATACAGCAAACCTGAAGTGAAGCATCGGAATCTATAACTAGTGTCACATGAACGGTTCAAATCATAGTCAGTAAGAAGAGTCAGTCTTTTTGTACTTAAGTCGGCATTGTGCCTTTTTTATTTAATTCCGATGCAATTTCTGTGTTTTATCGTCAATAAGAAGGTCAAAGGGATGCAGTAAACCTGAAGTGAAGCATCGGAATCTCTAAATAGTGTCACAGGATTGGTTCAAAACATAGACAGTAAGAAGAGTCAGACTTCTTGTCCTTAAGTCGGCATTGTGCCTTTTGTATTTAATTCCGATGCAATTTCTGTGTTTCATCGTAAATAAGAAGGTCCAAGCGATACAGTAAACATGAAGTGAAGCATCGGAATCTATAACTAATGTCACAGGAAGGTTCAAAACATAGTCAGTAAGAAGTGTCGGTCTTCATGTACTTAAGTCGGCATTGTGATTTTAGTATTTAATTCCGAAGCAATTTCTGTGTTTCATCGTCAATGAGAAGGTCCAAGGGATACAGTAATCCTGAAGTGAAGCATCGGAATCTATAACTAGTGTCACAGGAATGGTTCAAAACATAGTCAGTAAGAAGTGTCGGTCTTCATGTACTTAAGTCGGCATTGTGATTTTTGTATTTAAGTCCGATGCTATTTCTGTGTTTCATCTTCAATAAGGAGGTCCAAGGGATACAGTAAACCTGAAGTGAAGCATCGGGATCTATAACTAGTCTCACATGAACGGTTGAAACATAGTCAGTAAGAAGAGTCAGTCTTTTTGTACTTAAGTCGGCATTGTGCCTTTTGTATTTAATTCCGATGCAATTTCTGTGTTTAATCGTCAATAAGAAGGTCAAAGGTATGCAGTAAACCTGAAGTGAAGCATCGGAATCCCTAACTAGTGTCACAGGATTGGTTCAAAACATAGTCAGTAAGAAGCGTCAGTCTTCTTGTACTTAAGTCGGCATTGTGCCTTTTATATTTAATTCCGATGCAATTTCTGTGTTTCATCGTCAATAAGAAGGTCCAAGGGATACAGTAAACCTGAAGTGAAGCATCGGAATCTATAACTAGTGTCACAGGAATGGTTCAAAACATTGTCAGTAAGAAGAGTCAGTCTCTTGTACTAAAGTCGGCTTTGTGCCTTTTGTATTTAATTCCGATGCAATCTCTGTGTTTCATCGTCAATAAGATGGTCCAAGGGATACAGTAAAACTTAAGTCAAACATCGGAATCTATAACTAGTGTCACAGCAATGGTTCAAATCTTAGACAGTAGGAAGAGTCAGTCTATTTGTACTTAAGTCGGCATTGTGCCTTTTGTATTTAATTCCGATGCAATTTCTGTGTTTCATCGTCAATAAGAACGTCCAAGGGATACAGTAAACCTGAAGTGAAGCATCGGAATCTATAACTAGTGTCACAGGAATGGTTCAAAACATTGTCAGTAAAAAGAGTCAGTCTCTTGTACTTAAGTCGGCTTTGGGCCTTTTGTATTTAATTCCGATGTAATTTCTGTGTTTCATCGTCAATAAGAAGGTAAAAAGGGATACAGTAAAACTGAAGTGAAGCATCGGAATCTATAACTAGTGTCACAGGAATGGTTCAAAACTTAGACAGTAGGAAGAGTCAGTCTTCTTGTACTTAAGTCGGCATTGTGCCTTTTGTATTTAATTCCGATGCAATTTCTGAGTTTCATCGTCAATAAGAACGACCAAGGGATACAGTAAACCTGAAGTGAAGCATCGGAATCTATAACTAGTTTCACAGGAATGGATCAAAACATAGTCAGTAAGAAGATACAGTCTTCTTGTACTTAAGTCGGCATTGTGCCTTTGGAATTTGATTCCGATGCAATATCTGTGTTTCATCGTCAATAAGAACGTCCAAGGGATACAGTAAACCTGTTGGGAAGCTTCGGAATCTATAACTAGTGTCACAGGAATGGTTCAAAGCATAGTCAGTAAGAAGAGTCAGTCTCTTGTACTTAAGTCGGCATTGTGATTTTTGTATTTGAGTCCGATGCTATTTCTGTGTTTCATCTTCAATAAGGAGGTCCAAGGGATACAGTAAACCTGAAGTAAAGCATCGGGATCTATAACTAGTCTCACATGAACGGTTGAAACATAGTCAGTAAGAAGAGTCAGTCTTTTTGTACTTAAGTCGGCATTGTGCCTTTTGTATTTAATTCCGATGCAATTTCTGTGTTTAATCGTCAATAAGAAGGTCAAAGGTATGCAGTAAACCTGAAGTGAAGCATCGGAATCTCTAACTAGTGTCACAGGATTGGTTCAAAACATAGTCAGTAAGAAGCGTCAGTCTTCTTGTACTTAGGTCGGCATTGTGCCTTTTATATTTAATTCCGATGCAATTTCTGTGTTTCATCGTCAATAAGAAGGTCCAAGGGATACAGTAAACCTGAAGTGAAGTATCGGAATCTATAACTAGTGTCACAGGAATGGTTCAAAACATTGTCAGTAAGAAGAGTCAGTCTCTTGTACTAAAGTCGGCTTTGTGCCTTTTGTATTTAATTCCGATGCAATCTCTGTGTTTCATCGTCAATAAGATGGTCCAAGGGATACAGTAAAACTTAAGTCAAACATCGGAATCTATAACTAGTGTCACAGCAATGGTTCAAAACTTAGACAGTAGGAAGAGTCAGTCTATTTGTACTTAAGTCGGCATTGTGCCTTTTGTATTTAATTCCGACGCAATTTCTGTGTTTCATCGTCGATAAGAAGGTCCAAGCGATACAGTAAATTTGAAGTGAAGCATCGGAATCTATAACTAGTGTCACAGGATTGATTCAAAACATTGTCAGTAAGAAGAGTCAGTCTCTTGTACTTAAGTCGGCTTTGTGCCTTTTGTATTTAGTTCCGCTGCAATTTCTGTGTTTCATCGTCAATAAGAAGGTCCAAGGGATACAGTAAAACTGAAGTCAAACATCGGAATCTATAACTAGTGTCACAGGAATGGTACAAAACTTAGACAGTAGGAAGGGTCAGTCTTCTTGTACTTAAGTCGGCATTGTGCATTTTGTATTTAATTCCGATGCAATTTCTGTGTTTCATCGCCAATAAGAACGTCCAAGGGATACAGTAAACCTGAAGTGAAGCATCGGAATCTGTAACTTGTGGCACAGGAATGGTTCAAAACATTGTCAGTAAGAAGAGTCAGTCTCTTGTACTTAAGTCGGCTTTGTGCCTTTTGTATTCAATTCCGATGCAATTTCTGTGTTTCATCGTCAATAAGAAGGTCCAAGGGATACAGTAAAACTGAAGTCAAGCATCACAATCTATAACTAGTGTCACAGGAATGGTTCAAAACTTAGACAGTAGGAAGAGTCAGTCTTCTTGTACTTAAGTCGGCATTGTGCCTTTTGTATTTAATTCCGATGCAATTTCTGTGTTTCATCGTCAATAAGAACGTCCAAGGGATACAGTAAACCTGAAGTGAAGCATCGGAATCTATAACTAGTGTCACAGGAATGGATCAAAACATAGTCAGTAAGAAGTTACAGTCTTCTTGTACTTAAGTCGGCATTGTGCCATTTGTATTTGATTCCGATGCAATATCTGTGTTTCATCGTCAATAAGACGGTCCAAGGGATACAGTATACCTGCAGTGAAGCATCGGAATTTATAACTAGTGTCACAGGAATGGTCAGCAGGAAGAGTCAGTCTTCTTGTCCTTAAGACGGCATTGTGCCTTATGTATTTAATTCCGATGCAATTTCTGTGTTTCATCGTCAATAAGAAGGTCCAAGGGATACAGTAAACCTGAAGTGAAGCATCGGAATCTATAACTAGTGTTACAGGAATGGTTCAAAGCATAGTCAGTAAGAAGTTTCGGTCTTCATGTACATAAGTCGGTATTGTGCCTTTCGTATTTAATTCGGATGCAATTTCTGTGTTTCATTGTCAATAAGAAGCTCCAAGGGATACAGTAAACCGGGAGTGAAGCATCGGAATCTATAACTAGTGTCACAGGAATGGTTCAGAACTTAGTCAGTAGGAAGTGTCGGTCTTCATGTCCTTAAGTCGGCATTGTGCCTTTTGTATTTAATTCCAATGCATTTTCTGTGTTTCATCGTCAATAAGAAGGTCCCAGGGATACAGTAAACTTGAAGTGAAGCATCGGAATCTATAACTCGTATCACAGGAATGGTTCAAAACATAGTCAGTAAGAAGTGTCGATCTTCATGTACTTAAGTCGGCATTGTGCCTTTTGTATTTAATTCCGATGCAATATCTATGTTTCATCGACACTAAGATGGTCCAAGGGATACAGTAAACCTGAAGTGAAGTATCGGAATCTGTAACTAGTGTTCAGGAATGGTTCAAAACATAGTCAGTAAGAAGTGTCGGTCTTAATGTACTTAAGTCGTTATTGTGCCTTTTGTATTTAATTCCGATACAATTTCTGTGTTTCATCGTCAATAAGAAGGTCCAAGGGATACAGTTAACCTGAAGTGAAGCATCGGAATCTATAACTAGTGTCACAGAAAGGGTCAGTAAGAAGAGTCAGTCTTCTTGTCCTTAAGTCGGCATGGTGCCTTTTGTATTTAATTCCGATGCAATTTCTGTGTTTCATCGTGAATAAGAAGGTCCAAGCGATAGAGTAAACCTGAAGTGAAGCATCGGAATCTATAACTAGTGTTACAGGAATGGTTCAAGACATAGTCAGTAAGAAGTGTCGGTCTTCATGTACTTAAGTCGGCATTGTGCCTATTGTATTTAATTCCGAAGCAATTTCTGTGTTTCATCGTCAATAAGAAGGTCCAAGGGATACAGTAAACCTGGAGTGAAGCATCGGAACCTATAACTGGTGACCCAAGAATGGTTAAAAACATAGTCAGTAAGAAGTGTCGGTCTTCATGTACCTAAGTCGGCATTGTGCCTATTGTAATTAATTCCGATGCAATTTCTGTGTTTCATCATCAATAAGAAGGTCCAAGGGATACAGTAAACCTGAAGTGAAGCATCGGAATCTATAACTAGTGTCATAGGAATGGTTCAAAACATAGTCAGTAAGAAGTGTCGGTGTTCATGTACTTAAGTCGTCATTGTGCCTTTTGTATTCACATCCGATGCTCTTTCTGTGTTTCATCTTCAATAAGGAGGTCCAAGGGATACAGTAAAACTGAAGTCAAACATCGGAATCTATAACTAGTGTCACAGGAATGGTTCAAAACATAGACAGTAAGAAGAGTCAGTCTTCTTTTACTTAAGTCGGCATTGTGCCTTTTCTATTTAATTCCGATGCAATTTCAGTGTTTCATCGTCAATAAGATGGTCAGAGGGATACAGTAAACCTGAAGTGAAGCATCGGAATCTATAACTAGTGTCACAGGAATGGTTCAAAACATAGTCAGTAAGAAGAGTCAGACTTCTTGTAATTAAGTCGGCATTGTGCCTTTTGTATTTAATTCCGATGCAATTTCTATGTTTCATCGTCAATAAGAACGTCCAAGGGATACAGTAAACCTGAAGTGAAACATCGGAATCTATAACTAGTGTCACAGGAATGTTTCAAATCATTGTCAGTAAGAAGCGTCAGTCTCTTGTCCTTAAGTCGGCTTTGTGCCTTTTGTATTTAATTCCGATGCAATTTCTGTGTTTCATCGTCAATAAGAAGGTCCAAGGGATACAGTAAAACTGAAGTCAAGCATCGGAATCTATAACTAGTGTCACAGGAATGGTTCAAAACTTAATCAGTAGGAAGAGTCAGTCTTCTTGTACTTAAGTCGGCATTGTGCCTTTTGTATTTAATTCCGATGCAATTTCTGTGTTTCTTCGTCAATAAGAACGTCCAAGGGATACAGTAAACCTGAAGTGAAGCATCGGAATCCATAACTAGTGTCACAGGAATGGATCAAAACATAGTCAGTAAGAAGATATAGTCTTCTTGTACTTAAGTCAGCATTGTGCCTTTTGTATTTGATTCCGATGCAATATCTGTGTTTCATCGTCAATAAGAAGGTCCAAGGGATACAGTATACCTGAAGTGAATCATCGGAATCTATAACTAGTGTCACAGAAAGAGTCTGTAGGAAGAGTCAGTCTTCTTGTCCTTAAATCGGCATTGTGCCTTTTGCATTTAATTCCGATGCAATTTCTGTGTTTCATCGTCAATAAGAAGGTCCAAGGGATACAGTAAACCTGAAGTGAAGCAACGGAATCTATAACTAGTGTTACAGGAATGGTACAAAGCATGGTGAGTAAGAAGTGTCGGTCATCATAAACTTAAGTCGGCATTGTGCCTTTTGTATTTAATTCCGAAGCAATTTCTGTGTTTCATCGACAATAAGAAGGTTCAAGGGATACAGTAAACCTGGAGTGAAGCATCGGAATCTATAACTTGTGTCCCAGGAATGGTTGAAAACATAGTCAGTAAGAAGTGTCGGTCTTCATGTACCTAAGTCGGCATTGTGCCTTTTGTATTTAATTCCGATGCATTTTCTGTGTTTTATCGTCAATAAGAAGGTCCAAGGGATACAGTAAACCTGAAGTGAAGCATCGGAATCTATAACTAGTGTCACAGGAATGGTTCAAAACATAGTCAGTATGAAGTGTCGGTCTTCATGTACTTAAGTCGGCATTGTGCCTTTTGTATTTAAATCCGATGCAATTTCTGTGCTTCATCGTCAATAAGAAGGTCCAAGGGATACAGTAAACCTGAAGTGATGCATCGGAATCTACGACTAGTTTCACAGGAATGGTCAGTAGGAAGAGTCAGTCTTCTTGTCCTTAAGTCGGCATTGTGCCTATTCTATTTAATTCCGATGCAATTTCTGTGTTTCATCGTCAATAAGAAGGTCCAAGGGATACAGTAAAACTAAAGTCAAACATCGGAATCTATAACTAGTGTCACAGGAATGGTTCAAAACATAGACAGTAAGAAGAGTCAGTCATCTTTTACTTAAGTTGGCATTGTGCATTTTGTATTTAATTCCGATGCAATTTCTGTGTTTAATCGTCAATAAGAAGGTCAAAGGTATGCAGTAAACCTGAAGTGAAGCATCGGAATCTCTAACTAGTGTCACAGGATTGGTTCAAAACATAGTCAGTAAGAATAGTCAGTCTTCTTGTACTTCAGTCGGCATTGTGCCTTTTATATTTAATTCCGATGCAATTTCTGTGTTTCATCGTCAATAAAAAGGTCCAAGGGATACAGTAAACCTGAAGTGAAGCATCGGATTCTATAACTAGTGTCACATGAACGGTTCAAATCATAGTCAGTAAGAAGAGTCAGTCTCTTTGTACTTAAGTCGGCATTGTGCCTTTTGTATTTAATTCCGATGCAATTTCTGTGTTTTATCGTCAATAAGAAGGTCAAAGGGATGCAGTAAACCTGAAGTGAAGCATCGGAATCTCTAAATAGTGTCACAGGATTGGTTCAAAACATAGACAGTCAGAAGAGTCAGACTTCTTGTCCTTAAGTCGGCATTGTGCCTTTTGTATTTAATTCCGATGCAATTTCTGTGTTTAATCGTAAATAAGAAGGTCCAAGCGATACAGTAAACATGAAGTGAAGCATCGGAATCTATAACTAGTGTCACAGGAAGGTTCAAAACATAGTCAGTAAGAAGTGTCGGTCTTCATGTACTTAAGTCGGCATTGTGATTTTTGTATTTAATTCCGAAGCAATTTCTGTGTTTCATCGTCAATAAGAAGGTCCAAGGGATACAGTAATCCTGAAGTGAAGCATTGGAATCTATAACTAGTGTCACAGGAATGGTTCAAAACATAGTCAGTAAGAAGTGTCGGTCTTCATGTACTTAAGTCGGCATTGTGATTTTTGTATTTAAGTCCGATGCTATTTCTGTGTTTCATCTTCAATAAGGAGGTCCAAGGGATACAGTAAACCTGAAGTGAAGCATCGGAATCTCTAACTAGTGTCACAGGATTGGTTCAAAACATAGTCAGTAAGAATAGTCAGTCTTCTTGTACTTCAGTCGGCATTGTGCCTTTTATATTTAATTCCGATGCAATTTCAATGTTTCATCGTCAATAAGAACGTCCAAGGGATACTGTAAACCTGAAGTGGAACATCGGAATCTATAACTAGTGTCACAGGAATGGTTCAAATCATTGTCAGTAAGAAGAGTCAGTCTCTTCTACTTAAGTCGGCTTTGTGCCTTTTGTATTTAATTCCGATGCAATTTCTGTGTTTCATCGTCAATAAGAAGGTCCAAGGGATACAGCAAAACTGAAGTCAAGCATCGGAATCTATAACTAGTGTCACAGGAATGGTTCAAAACTTAATCAGTAGGAAGAGTCAGTCTTCTTGTACTTAAGTCGGCATTGTGCCTTTTGTATTTAATTCCGATGCAATTTCTGTGTTTCATCGTCAATAAGAACGTCCAAGGGATACAGTAAACCTGAAGTGAAGCATCGGAATCCATAACTAGTGTCACAGGAATGGATCAAAACATAGTCAGTAAGAAGATATAGTCTTCTTGTACTTAAGTCAGCATTGTGCCTTTTGTATTTGATTCCGATGCAATATCTGTGTTTCATCGTCAATAAGAAGGTCCAAGGGATACAGTATACCTGAAGTGAATCATCGGAATCTATAACTAGTGTCACAGAAAGAGTCTGTAGGAAGAGTCAGTCTTCTTGTCCTTAAGTCGGCATTGTGCCTTTTGCATTTAATTCCGATGCAATTTCTGTGTTTCATCGTCAATAAGAAGGTCCAAGGGATACAGTAAACCTGAAGTGAAGCATCGGAATCTATAACTAGTGTTACAGGAATGGTACAAAGCATGGTGAGTAAGAAGTGTCGGTCATCATAAACTTAAGTCGGCATCGTGCCTTTTGTATTTAATTCCGAAGCAATTTCTGTGTTTCATCGACAATAAGAAGGTTCAAGGGATACAGTAAACCTGGAGTGAAGCATCGGAATCTATAACTGGTGTCCCAGGAATGGTTCAAAACATAGTCAGTAAGAAGTGTCGGTCTTCATGTACCTAAGTCGGCATTGTGCCTTTTGTATTTAATTCCGATGCATTTTCTGTGTTTTATCGTCAATAAGAAGGTCCAAGGGATACAGTAAACCTGAAGTGAAGCATCGGAATCTATAACTAGTGTCACAGGAATGGTTCAAAGCATAGTCAGTATGAAGTGTCGGTCTTCATGTACTTAAGTCGGCATTGTGCCTTTTGTATTTAAATCCGATGCCATTTCTGTGCTTCATCGTCAATAAGAAGGTCCAAGGGATACAGTAAACCTGAAGTGATGCATCGGAATCTACGACTAGTTTCACAGGAATGGTCAGTAGGAAGAGTCAGTCTTCTTGTCCTTAAGTCGGCATTGTGCCTATTCTATTTAATTCCGATGCATTTTCTGTGTTTCATCGTCAATAAGAAGGTCCAAGGGATACAGTAAAACTAAAGTCAAACATCGGAATCTATAACTAGTGTCACAGGAATGGTTCAAAACATAGACAGTAAGAAGAGTCAGTCATCTTTTACTTAAGTCGGCATTGTGCCTTTTCTATTTAATTCCGATGCAATTTCAGTGTTTCATCGTCAATAAGAAGGTCTGAGGGATACAGTAAACCTGAAGTGAAGCATCGGAATCTATAACTAGTGTCACAGGAATGGTTCAAAACATAGTCAGTAAGAAGAGTCAGACTTCTTGTAATTAAGTCGGGATTGTGCGTTTTGTATTTAATTCCGATGTAATTTCTGTGTTTCATCATCAATAAGAAGGTCAGAGGGATACAGTAAACCTGAAGTGAAGCATCGGAATCTATAACTAGTGTCACATGAACGGTTCAAATCATAGTCAGTAAGAAGAGTCAGTCTCTTTGTACTTAAGTCGGCATTGTGCCTTTTGTATTTAATTCCGATGCAATTTCTGTAATTTATCGTCAATAAGAAGGTCAAAGGGATGCAGTAAACCTGAAGTGAAGCATCGGAATCTCTAAATAGTGTCACAGGATTGGTTCAAAACATAGACAGTAAGAAGAGTCAGACTTCTTGTCCTTAAGTCGGCATTGTGCCTTTTGTATTTAATTCCGATGCAATTTCTGTGTTTCATCGTAAATAAGAAGGTCCAAGCAATACAGTAAACATGAAGTGAAGCATCGGAATCTATAACTAGTGTCACAGGAAGGTTCAAAACATAGTCAGTAAGAAGTGTCGGTCTTCATGTACTTAAGTCGGCATTGTGATTTTTGTATTTAATTCCGAAGCAATTTCTGTGTTTCATCGTCAATAAGAAGGTCCAAGGGATACAGTAATCCTGAAGTGAAGCATCGGAATCTATAACTAGTGTCACAGGAATGGTTCAAAACATAGTCAGTAAGAAGTGTCGGTCTTCATGTACTTAAGTCGGCATTGTGATTTTTGTATTTAAGTCCGATGCTATGTCTGTGTTTCATCTTCAATAAGGAGGTCCAAGGGATACAGTAAACCTGAAGTGAAGCATCGGGATCTGTAACTAGTGTCACATGAACGGTTGAAACATAGTCAGTAAGAAGAGTCAGTCTTTTTGTACTTAAGTCGGCATTGTGCCTTTTGTATTTAATTCCGATGCAATTTCTGTGTTTAATCGTCAATAAGAAGGTCAAAGGTATGCAGTAAACCTGAAGTGAAGCATCGGAATCTCTAACTAGTGTCACAGGATCGGTTCAAAACATAGTCAGTAAGAAGAGTCAGTCTTCTTGTACTTAAGTCGGCATTGTGCCTTTTATATTTAATTCCGATGCAATTTCTGTGTTCCATCGTCAATAAGAAGGTCCAAGGGATACAGTAAACCTGAAGTGAAGCATCGGAATCTATAACTAGTGTCACAGGAATGGTTCAAATCATTGTCAGTAAGAAGAGTCAGTCTCTTGTACTTAAGTCGGCTTTGTGCCTTTTGATTTTAATTCCGATGCAATTTCTGTGTTTCATCGTCAATAAGAAGCTCCAAGGGATACAGTAAAACTGAAGTCAAGCATCGGTATCTGTAACTAGTGTCACAGGAATGGTTCAAAACTTAATCAGTAGGAAGAGTCAGTCTTCTTGTACTTAAGTCGGCATTGTGCCTTTTGTATTTAATTCCGATGCAATTTCTGTGTTTCATCGTCAATTAGAACGTCCAAGGGATACAGTAAATCTGAAGTGAAGCATCGGAATCCATAACTAGTGTCACAGGAATGGATCAAAACATAGTCAGTAAGAAGATAAAGTCTTCTTGTACTTAAGTCAGCATTGTGCCTTTTGTATTTGATTCCGATGCAATATCTGTGTTTCATCGTCAATAAGAAGGTCCAAGGGATACAGTATACCTGAAGTGAATCATCAGAATCTATAACTAGTGTCACAGAAAGAGTCTGTAGGAAGAGTCAGTCCTCTTGTCCTTAAGTCGGCTTTGTGCCTTTTGCATTTAATTCCGATGCAATTTCTGTGTTTCATCGTCAATAAGAAGGTCCAAGGGATACAGTAAACCTGAAGTGAAGCATCGGAATCTATAACTAGTGTTACAGGAATGGTACAAAGCATGGTGAGTAAGAAGTGTCGGACTTCATAAACTTATGTCGGCATTGTGCCTTTTGTATTTAATTCCGAAGCAATTTCTGTGTTTCATCGTCAATAAGAAGGTTCAAGGGGTACAGTAAACCTGGAGTGAAGCATCGGAATCTATAACTGGTGTCCCAGGAATGGTTCAAAACATAGTCAGTAAGAAGTGTCGGTCTTCATGTACCTAAGTCGGCATTGTGCCTTTTGTATTTAATTCCGATGCATTTTCTGTGTTTTATCGTCAATAAGAAGGTCCAAGGGATACAGTAAACCTGAAGTGAAGCATCGGAATCTATAACTAGTGTCACAGGAATGGTTCAAAACATAGTCAGTATGAGGTGTCGGTCTTCATGTACTTAGATCGGCATTGTGCCTTTTGTATTTAAATCCGATGCCATTTCTGTGCTTCATCGTCAATAAGAAGGTCCAAGGGATACAGTAAACCTGAAGTGATGCATCGGAATCTACGACTAGTTTCACAGGAATGGTCAGTAGGAAGAGTCAGCCTTCTTGTCCTTAAGTCGGCATTGTGCCTATTCTATTTAATTCCGATGCAATTTCTGTGTTTCATCGTCAATAAGAAGGTCCAAGGGATACAGTAAAACTAAAGTCAAACATCGGAATCTATAACTAGTGTCACAGGAATGGTTCAAAACATAGACAGTAAGAAGAGTCAGTCATCTTTTACTTAAGTCGGCATTGTGCCTTTTCTATTTAATTCCGATGCAATTTCAGTGTTTCATCGTCAATAAGAAGGTCAGAGGGATACAGTAAACCTGAAGTGAAGCATCGGAATCTATAACTAGTGTCACAGGAATGGTTCAAAACATAGTCAGTAAGAAGAGTCAGACTTCTTGTAATTAAGTCGGGATTGTGCGTTTTGTGTTTAATTCCGATGCAATTTCTGTGTTTCATCATCTATAAGAAGGTCAGAGAGATACAGTAAACCTGAAGTGAAGCATCGGAATCTATAACTAGTGTCACATGAACGGTTCAAATCATAGTCAGTAAGAAGAGTCAGTCTCTTTGTACTTAAGTCGGCATTGTGCCTTTTGTATTTAATTCCGATGCAATTTCTGTGTTTTATCGTCAATAAGAAGGTCAAAGGGATGCAGTAAACCTGAAGTGAAGCATCGGAATCTCTAAATAGTGTCACAGGATTGGTTCAAATCATAGACAGTAAGAGGAGTCAGACTTCTTGTCCTTAAGTCAGCATTGTGCCTTTTGTATTTAATTCCGATGCAATTTCTGTGTTTCATCGTAAATAAGAAGGTCCAAGCGATACAGTAAACATGAAGTGAAGCATCGGAATCTATAACTAGTGTCACAGGAAGGTTCAAAACATAGTCAGTAAGAAGTGTCGGTCTTCATGTACTTAAGTCGGCATTGTGATTTTTGTATTTAATTCCGAAGCAATTTCTGTGTTTCATCGTCAATAAGAAGGTCCAAGGGATACAGTAATCCTGAAGTGAAGCATCGGAATCTATAACTAGTGTCACAGGAATGGTTCAAAACATAGTCAGTAAGAAGTGTCGGTCTTCATGTACTTAAGTCGGCATTGTGATTTTTGTATTTAAGTCCGATGCTATTTCTGTGTTTTATCTTCAATAAGGAGGTCCAAGGGACACAGTAAACCTGAAGTGAAGCATCGGGATCTATAACTAGTGTCACATGAACGGTTGAAACATAGTCAGTAAGAAGAGTCAGTCTTTTTGTACTCAAGTCGGCATTGTGCCTTTTGTATTTAATTCCGATGCAATTTCTGTGTTTAATCGTCAATAAGAAGGTCAAAGGTATGCAGTAAACCTGAAGTGAAGCATCGGATTCTCTAACTAGTGTCACAGGATTGGTTCAAAACATAGTCAGTAAGAAGATTCAGTCTTCTTGTACTTAAGTCGGCATTGTGCCTTTTATATTTAATTCCGATGCAATTTCTGTGTTTCATCGTCAATAAGAAAGTCCAAGGGATACAGTAAACCTGAAGTGAAGCATCGGAATCTATAACTAGTGTCACAGGAATGGTTCAATACATTGTCAGTAAGAAGAGTCAGTCTCTTGTACTTAAGTCGGCTTTGTGCCTTTTGTATTTAATTCCGATGCAATTTCTGTGTTTCATTGTCAATAAGAAGGTCCAAGGGATACAGTAAAACTTAAGTCAAACATCGGAATCTATAACTAGTGTCACAGCAATGGTTCAAAACTTAGACAGTAGGAAGAGTCAGTCTTCTTGTACTTAAGTCGGCATTGTGCATTTTGTATTTAATTCCGATGCAATTTCTGTGTTTCATTGTCAATAAGAACGTCCAAGGGATACAGTAAACCTGAAGTGAAGCATCGGAATCTATAACTAGTGTCACAGGAATGGTTCAAAACATTGTCAGTAAAAAGAGTCAGTCTCTTGTACTTAAGTCGGCTTTGGTCCTTTTGTATTTAATTCTGATGTAATTTCTGTGTTTCATCGTCAATAAGAAGGTAAAAAGGGATACAGTAAAACTGAAGTGAAGCATCGGAATCTATAACTAGTGTCACAGGAATGGTTCAAAACTTAGACAGTAGGAAGAGTCAGTCTTCTTGTACTTAAGTCGGCATTGTGCCTTTTGTATTTAATTCCGATGCAATTTCTGAGTTTCATCGTCAATAAGAACGACCAAGGGATGCAGTAAACCTGAAGTGAAGCATCGGAATCTATAACTAGTTTCACAGGAATGGATCAAAACATAGTCAGTAAGAAGATACAGTCTTCTTGTACTTAAGTCGGCATTGTGCCTTTGGAATTTGATTCCGATGCAATATCTGTGTTTCATCGTCAATAAGAACGTCCAAGGGATACAGTAAACCTGAAGTGAATCATCGGAATCTATAACTAGTGTCACAGAAAGGGTCTGTAGGAAGAGTCAGTCTTCTTGTACTTAAGTCGGCATTGTGCCTTTTGTATTTAATTCCGATGCAATTTCTGTGTTTCATCGTCAATAAGAAGGTCCGAGGTATACAGTAAACCTGTAGTGAAGCATCGGAATCTATAACTAGTGTCACAGGAATGGTCAGTAGGAAGAGTCAGTCTTCCCGTCCTTAAGTCGGCATTGTGCCTTTTATATTTAATTCCTATGCAATTTCTGCGTTTCATCGTCAATATGAAGGTCCAAGGGATACAGTATACCTGAAGTGAAGCATCGGAATCTATAATTAGTGTCTCAGGATTGGTTCAAAACATAGTCAGTAAGAAGTGTCGGTCTTCATGTACTTAAGTCGGCATTGTGCCTTTTGTTTTTAATTCTGATGCAATTTCTGTGTTTCATCGTCAATAAGAAGGTCCAAGGGATACAGTAAACCTGAAGTGAATCATCGGAATCTATAACTAGTGTCACAGAAAGGGTCTGTAGGAAGAGTCAGTCTTCTTGTACTTAAGTCGGCATTGTGCCTTTTGTATTTAATTCCGATGCAATTTCTGTGTTTCATCGTCAATAAGAGGGTCCAAGGGATACAGTAAACCTGAAGTGAAGCATCGGAATCTATAACTAGTGTTACAGGAATGGTACAAAGCATAGTGAGTAAGAAGTGTCGGTCTTCATATACTTAAGTCGGCATTGTGCCTTTTGTATTTAATTCAGAAGCAATTTCTGTGTTTCATCGTCAATAAGAAGGTCCAAGGGATACAGTAAACCTAGAGTGAAGCATCGGAATCTATAACTAGTGTCTCAGGAATGGTTCAAAACATAGTCAGTAAGAAGTGTCGGTCTTCATGTACTTAAGTCGGCATTGTGCCTTTTGTTTTTAATTCCGATGCAATTTCTGTGTTTCATCGTCAATAAGAAGGTCCAAGGGATACAGTAAACCTGAAGTGAATCATCGGAATCTATAACTAGTGTCACAGAAAGGGACTGTAGGAAGAGTCAGTCTTCTTGTACTTAAGTCGGGATTGTGCCTTTTGTATTTAATTCCGATGCAATTTCTGTGTTTCATCGTCAATAAGAAGGTCCAAGGGATACAGTAAACCTGGAGTGAAGCATCGGAATCTATAACAGGTGTCCCGGGAATGGTTCAAAACATAGTCAGTAAGAAGTGTCGGTCTTCATGTACCTATGTCGGCATTGTGCCTTTTGTATTTAATTCCGATGCAATTTCTGTGTTTCATCGTCAATAAGAAGGTCCAAGGGATACAGTAAAACTGAAGTCAAGCATCGGAATCTATAACTAGTGTCACAGGAATGGTTCAAAACTTAATCAGTAGGTAGAGTCAGTCTTCTTGTACTTAAGTCGGCATTGTGCCTTTTGTATTTAATTCCGATGCAATTTCTGTGTTTCATCGTCAATAAGAACGTCCAAGGGATACAGTAAACCTGAAGTGAAGCATCGGAATCCATAACTAGTGTCACAGGAATGGATCAAAACATAGTCAGTAAGAAGATAAAGTCTTCTTGTACTTAAGTCAGCATTGTGCCTTTTGTATTTGATTCCGATGCAATATCTGTGTTTCATCGTCAATAAGAAGGTCCAAGGGATACAGTATACCTGAAGTGAAGCATCGGAATATATAACTAGTGTCACAGGAATGGTCAGTAGGAAGAGTCAGTCTTCTTGTCCTTAAGACGGCATTGTGCCTTTTGTATTTAATTCCGATGCAATTTCTGTGTTTCATCGTCAATAAGAAGGTCCAAGGGATACAGTAAACCTGAAGTGAAGCATCGGAATCTATAACTAGTGTTACAGGAATGGTTCAAAGCATAGTCAGTAAGAAGTTTCGGTCCTCATGTACTTAAGACGGCATTGTGCCTTTCGTATTTAATTCGGATGCAATTTCTGTGTTTCATCGTCAATAAGATGGTCCAAGGGATACAGTAAACTTGAAGTGAAGCATCGGAATCTATAACTCGTGTCACAGGAGTGGTTGAAAACATAGTCAGTAAGAAGTGTCGGTCTTCATGTACTTAAGTCGGCATTGTGCCTTTTGTATTTAATTCCGATGCAATTTCTGTGTTTCATCGTCAATAAGAAGGTCGGAGGGATACAGTAAACCTGAAGTGAAGCATCGGAATCTATAACTAGTGTCACAGGAATGGTCAGTAGGAAGAGTCAGTCTTCTTGTCCTTAAGTCGGCATTGTGCCTTTTATACTTAATTCCTATGCAATTTCTGTGTTTCATCGTCAATAAGAAGGTCCAAGGGATACAGTAAACCTGAAGTGAAGCATCGGAATCTATAACTAGTGTTACAGGAATGGTTCAAAACATAGTCAGTAAGAAGTGTCGGTCTTCATGTACTTAAGTCGGCATTGTGCCTTTTGTATTTAATTCCTATGCAATTTCTGTGACTCATCGTCAATAAGAAGGTCCAAGGGATACAGTAAACCAAGAGTGAAGCATCGGAATCTATAACTAGTGTCTCAGGAATGGTACAAAGCATGGGGAGTGAGAAGTGTCGGTCTTCATAAACTTAAGTCGGCATTGTGCCTTTTGTATTTAAATCCGATGCCATTTCTGTGCTTCATCGTCAATAAGAAGGTTCAAGGGATACAGTAAACCTGAAGTGATGCATCGGAATCTACGACTAGTTTCACAGGAATGGTCAGTAGGAAGAGTCAGTCTTCTTGTACTTAAGTCGGCATTGTGCCTATTCTATTTAATTCCGATGCAATTTCTGTGTTTCATCGTCAATAAGAAGGTCCAAGGGATACAGTAAAACTAAAGTCAAACATCGGAATCTATAACTAGTGTCACAGGAATGGTTCAAAACATAGTCAGTAAGAAGAGTCAGACTTCTTGAAATTAAGTCGGGATTGTGCGTTTTGTATTTAATTCCGATGCAATTTCTGTGTTTCATCATCAATAAGAAGGTCAGAGGGATACAGCAAACCTGAAGTGAAGCATCGGAATCTATAACTAGTGTCACATGAACGGTTCAAATCATAGTCAGTAAGAAGAGTCAGTCTTTTTGTACATAAGTCGGCATTGTGCCTTTTTTATTTAATTCCGATGCAATTTCTGTGTTTTATCGTCAATAAGAAGGTCAAAGGGATGCAGTAAACCTGAAGTGAAGCATCGGAATCTCTAAATAGTGTCACAGGATTGGTTCAAAACATAGACAGTAAGAAGAGTCAGACTTCTTGTCCTTAAGTCGGCATTGTGCCTTTTGTATTTAATTCCGATGCAATTTCTGTGTTTCATCGTAAATAAGAAGGTCCAAGCGATACAGTAAACATGAAGTGAAGCATCGGAATCTATAACTAATGTCACAGGAAGGTTCAAAACATAGTCAGTAAGAAGTGTCGGTCTTCATGTACTTAAGTCGGCATTGTGATTTTAGTATTTAATTCCGAAGCAATTTCTGTGTTTCATCGTCAATAAGAAGGTCCAAGGGATACAGTAATCCTGAAGTGAAGCATCGGAATCTATAACTAGTGTCACAGGAATGGTTCAAAACATAGTCAGTAAGAAGTGTCGGTCTTCATGTACTTAAGTCGGCATTGTGATTTTTGTATTTAAGTCCGATGCTATTTCTGTGTTTCATCTTCAATAAGGAGGTCCAAGGGATACAGTAAACCTGAAGTGAAGCATCGGGATCTATAACTAGTCTCACATGAACGGTTGAAACATAGTCAGTAAGAAGAGTCAGTCTTTTTGTACTTAAGTCGGCATTGTGCCTTTTGTATTTAATTCCGATGCAATTTCTGTGTTTAATCGTCAATAAGAAGGTCAAAGGTATGCAGTAAACCTGAAGTGAAGCATCGGAATCCCTAACTAGTGTCACAGGATTGGTTCAAAACATAGTCAGTAAGAAGCGTCAGTCTTCTTGTACTTAAGTCGGCATTGTGCCTTTTATATTTAATTCCGATGCAATTTCTGTGTTTCATCGTCAATAAGAAGGTCCAAGGGATACGGTAAACCTGAAGTGAAGCATCGGAATCTATAACTAGTGTCACAGGAATGGTTCAAAACATTGTCAGTAAGAAGAGTCAGTCTCTTGTACTAAAGTCGGCTTTGTGCCTTTTGTATTTAATTCCGATGCAATCTCTGTGTTTCATCGTCAATAAGATGGTCCAAGGGATACAGTAAAACTTAAGTCAAACATCGGAATCTATAACTAGTGTCACAGCAATGGTTCAAAACTTAGACAGTAGGAAGAGTCAGTCTATTTGTACTTAAGTCGGCATTGTGCCTTTTGTATTTAATTCCGATGCAATTTCTGTGTTTCATCGTCAATAAGAACGTCCAAGGGATACAGTAAACCTGAAGTGAAGCATCGGAATCTATAACTAGTGTCACAGGAATGGTTCAAAACATTGTCAGTAAAAAGAGTCAGTCTCTTGTACTTAAGTCGGCTTTGGGCCTTTTGTATTTAATTCCGATGTAATTTCTGTGTTTCATCGTCAATAAGAAGGTAAAAAGGGATACAGTAAAACTGAAGTGAAGCATCGGAATCTATAACTAGTGTCACAGGAATGGTTCAAAACTTAGACAGTAGGAAGAGTCAGTCTTCTTGTACTTAAGTCGGCATTGTGCCTTTTGTATTTAATTCCGATGCAATTTCTGAGTTTCATCGTCAATAAGAACGACCAAGGGATACAGTAAACCTGAAGTGAAGCATCGGAATCTATAACTAGTTTCACAGGAATGGATCAAAACATAGTCAGTAAGAAGATACAGTCTTCTTGTACTTAAGTCGGCGTTGTGCCTTTGGAATTTGATTCCGATGCAATATCTGTGTTTCATCGTCAATAAGAACGTCCAAGGGATACAGTAAACCTGTTGGGAAGCATCGGAATCTATAACTAGTGTCACAGGAATGGTTCAAAGCATAGTCAGTAAGAAGAGTCAGTCTCTTGTACTTAAGTCGGCATTGTGATTTTTGTATTTGAGTCCGATGCTATTTCTGTGTTTCATCTTCAATAAGGAGGTCCAAGGGATACAGTAAACCTGAAGTGAAGCATCGGGATCTATAACTAGTCTCACATGAACGGTTGAAACATAGTCAGTAAGAAGAGTCAGTCTTTTTGTACTTAAGTCGGCATTGTGCCTTTTGTATTTAATTCCGATGCAATTTCTGTGTTTAATCGTCAATAAGAACGACCAAGGGATACAGTAAACCTGAAGTGAAGCATCGGAATCTATAACTAGTTTCACAGGAATGGATCAAAACATAGTCAGTAAGAAGATACAGTCTTCTTGTACTTAAGTCGGCATTGTGCCTTTGGAATTTTATTCCGATGCAATATCTGTGTTTCATCGTCAATAAGAACGTCCAAGGGATACAGTAAACCTGATGGGAAGCATCGGAATCTATAACTAGTGTCACAGGAATGGTTCAAAACATAGTCAGTAAGAAGAGTCAGTCTCTTGTACTTAAGTCGGCTTTGCGCCTTTTGTATTTAATTCCGATGCAATTTCTGTGCTTCATCGTCAATAAGAAGGTCCAAGGGATACAGTAAAACTGAAGTCAAGCATCGGAATCTATAACTAGTGTTACAGGAATGGTTCAAAGCATAGTCAGTAAGAAGTGTCGGTCTCCATGTACTTAAGTCGGCATTGTGCCTTTCGTATTTAATTCGGATGCAAATTCTGTGTTTCATCGTCAATAAGAAGGTCCAAATGATACAGTAAGCTTGAAGTGAAGCATCGGAATCTATAACTCGTGTCACAGGAATGGTTCCAATCATAGTCAGTAAGAAGTGTCGGTCTTCATGTACTTAAGTCGGCATTGTGCCTTTTGTATTTAATTCCGATGCAAATTCTGTGTTTCATCGTCAATAAGAAGGTCCGAGGTATACAGTAAACCTGTAGTGAAGCATCGGAATCTATAACTAGTGTCACAGGAAAGGTCAGTAGGAAGAGTCAGTCTTCCTGTCCTTAAGTCGGCATTGTGCCTTTTATATTTAATTCCTATGCAATTTCTGCGTTTCATCGCCAATATGAAGGTCCAAGGGATACAGTATACCTGAAGTGAAGCATCGGAATCTATAATTAGTGTTACAGGAATGGTTCAAAACATAGTCAGTAAGAAATGTCGGTCTTCATGTACTTAAGTCGGCATTGTGCCTTTTGTATTTAATTCCTATGCAATTTCTGTGATTCATCGTCAATAAGAATGTCTAAGGGATACAGTAAACCTAGAGTGAAGCATCGGAATCTATAACTAGTGTCTCAGGATTGGTTCAAAACATAGTCAGTAAGAAGTGTCGGTCTTCATGTACTTAAGTCGGCATTGTGCCTTTTGTTTTTAATTCTGATGCAATTTCTGTGTTTCATCGTCAATAAGAAGGTCCAAGGGATACAGTAAACCTGAAGTGAATCATCGGAATCTATAACTAGTGTCACAGAAAGGGTCTGTAGGAAGAGTCAGTCTTCTTGTACTTAAGTCGGCATTGTTCCTTTTGTATTTAATTCCGATGCAATTTCTGTGTTTCATCGTCAATAAGAAGGTCCAAGGGATACAGTAAACCTGAAGTGAAGCATCGGAATCTATAACTAGTGTTACAGGAATGGTACAAAGCATAGTGAGTAAGAAGTGTCGGTCTTCATATACTTAAGTCGGCATTGTGCCTTTTGTATTTAATTCAGAGGCAATCTCTGTGTTTCATCGTCAATAAGAAGGTCCAAGGGATACAGTAAACCTGGAGTGAAGCATCGGAATATATAACTGGTGTCCCACGAATGGTTCAAAACATAGTCAGTAAGAAGTGTCGGTCTTCATGTACCTAAGTCGGCATTGTGCCTTTTGTATTTAATTCCGATGCAATTTCTGTGTTTCATCGTCAATAAGAAGGTCCAAGGGATACAGTAAAACTGAAGTCAAACATCGGAAACTATAACCAGTGTCACAGGAATGGTTCAAAACTTAGACAGTAGGAAGAGTCAGTCTTCTTGTACTTAAGTCGGCATTGTGCCTTTTGTATTTAATTCCGATGCAATTTCTGAGTTTCATCGTCAATAAGAACGACCAAGGGATACAGTAAACCTGAAGTGAAGCATCGGAATCTATAACTAGTTTCACAGGAATGGATCAAAACATAGTCAGTAAGAAGATACAGTCTTCTTGTACTTAAGTCGGCATTGTGCCTTTGGAATTTGATTCCGATGCAATATCTGTGTTTCATCGTCAATAAGAACGTCCAAGGGATACAGTAAACCTGTTGGGAAGCATCGGAATCTATAACTAGTGTCACAGGAATGGTTCAAAGCATAGTCAGTAAGAAGAGTCAGTCTCTTGTACTTAAGTCGGCATTGTGATTTTTGTATTTGAGTCCGATGCTATTTCTGTGTTTCATCTTCAATAAGGAGGTCCAAGGGATACAGTAAACCTGAAGTGAAGCATCGGGATCTATAACTAGTCTCACATGAACGGTTGAAACATAGTCAGTAAGAAGAGTCAGTCTTTTTGTACTTAAGTCGGCATTGTGCCTTTTGTATTTAATTCCGATGCAATTTCTGTGTTTAATCGTCAATAAGACGGTCAAAGGTATGCAGTAAACCTGAAGTGAAGCATCGGAATCTCTAACTAGTGTCACAGGATTGGTTCAAAACATAGTCAGTAAGAAGCGTCAGTCTTCTTGTACTTAGGTCGGCATTGTGCCTTTTATATTTAATTCCGATGCAATTTCTGTGTTTCATCGTCAATAAGAAGGTCCAAGGGATACAGTAAACCTGAAGTGAAGTATCGGAATCTATAACTAGTGTCACAGGAATGGTTCAAAACATTGTCAGTAAGAAGAGTCAGTCTCTTGTACTTAAGTCGGCTTTGTGCCTTTTGTATTTAATTCCGATGCAATTTCTGTGTTTCATCGTCAATAAGAAGGTCCAAGGGATACAGTAAAACTTAAGTCAAACATCGGAATCTATAACTAGTGTCACAGCAATGGTTCAAAACTTAGACAGTAGGAAGAGTCAGTCTTCTTGTACTTAAGTCGGCATTGTGCCTTTTGTATTTAATTCCGATGCAATTTCTGTGTTTCATCGTCAATAAGAACGTCCAAGGGATACAGTAAACCTGAAGTGAAGCAACGGAATCTATAACTAGTGTCACAGGAATGGTTCAAAACATTGTCAGTAAAAAGAGTCAGTCTCTTGTACTTAAGTCGGCTTTGGGCCTTTTGTATTTAATTCCGATGTAATTTCTGTGTTTCATCGTCAATAAGAAGGTAAAAAGGGATACAGTAAAACTGAAGTGAAGCATCGGAATCTATAACTAATATCACAGGAATGGTTAAAATCTTAGACAGTAGGAAGAGTCAGTCTTCTTGTACTTAAGTCGGCATTGTGCCTTTTGTATTTAATTCCGATGCAATTTCTGAGTTTCATCGTCAATAAGAACGACCAAGGGATACAGTAAACCTGAAGTGAAGCATCGGAATCTATAACTAGTTTCACAGGAATGGATCAAAACATAGTCAGTAAGAAGATACAGTCTTCTTGTACTTAAGTCGGCATTGTGCCTTTGGAATTTTATTCCGATGCAATATCTGTGTTTCATCGTCAATAAGAACGTCCAAGGGATACAGTAAACCTGATGGGAAGCATCGGAATCTATAACTAGTGTCACAGGAATGGTTCAAAACATAGTCAGTAAGAAGAGTCAGTCTCTTGTACTTAAGTCGGCTTTGCGCCTTTTGTATTTAATTCCGATGCAATTTCTGTGCTTCATCGTCAATAAGAAGGTCCAAGGGATACAGTAAAACTGAAGTCAAGCATCGGAATCTATAACTAGTGTTACAGGAATGGTTCAAAGCATAGTCAGTAAGAAGTGTCGGTCTCCATGTACTTAAGTCGGCATTGTGCCTTTCGTATTTAATTCGGATGCCAATTCTGTGTTTCATCGTCAATAAGAAGGTCCAAATGATACAGTAAGCTTGAAGTGAAGCATCGGAATCTATAACTCGTGTCACAGGAATGGTTCCAATCATAGTCAGTAAGAAGTGTCGGTCTTCATGTACTTAAGTCGGCATTGTGCCTTTTGTATTTAATTCCGATGCAAATTCTGTGTTTCATCGTCAATAAGAAGGTCCGAGGTATACAGTAAACCTGTAGTGAAGCATCGGAATCTATAACTAGTGTCACAGGAAAGGTCAGTAGGAAGAGTCAGTCTTCCTGTCCTTAAGTCGGCATTGTGCCTTTTATATTTAATTCCTATGCAATTTCTGCGTTTCATCGCCAATATGAAGGTCCAAGGGATACAGTATACCTGAAGTGAAGCATCGGAATCTATAATTAGTGTTACAGGAATGGTTCAAAACATAGTCAGTAAGAAATGTCGGTCTTCATGTACTTAAGTCGGCATTGTGCCTTTTGTATTTAATTCCTATGCAATTTCTGTGATTCATCGTCAATAAGAATGTCTAAGGGATACAGTAAACCTAGAGTGAAGCATCGGAATCTATAACTAGTGTCTCAGGATTGGTTCAAAACATAGTCAGTAAGAAGTGTCGGTCTTCATGTACTTAAGTCGGCATTGTGCCTTTTGTTTTTAATTCTGATGCAATTTCTGTGTTTCATCGTCAATAAGAAGGTCCAAGGGATACAGTAAACCTGAAGTGAATCATCGGAATCTATAGCTAGTGTCACAGAAAGGGTCTGTAGGAAGAGTCAGTCTTCTTGTACTTAAGTCGGCATTGTTCCTTTTGTATTTAATTCCGATGCAATTTCTGTGTTTCATCGTCAATAAGAAGGTCCAAGGGATACAGTAAACCTGAAGTGAAGCATCGGAATCTATAACTAGTGTTACAGGAATGGTACAAAGCATAGTGAGTAAGAAGTGTCGGTCTTCATATACTTAAGTCGGCATTGTGCCTTTTGTATTTAATTCAGAAGCAATCTCGGTGTTTCATCGTCAATAAGAAGGTCCAAGGGATACAGTAAACCTGGAGTGAAGCATCGGAATATATAACTGGTGTCCCACGAATGGTTCAAAACATAGTCAGTAAGAAGTGTCGGTCTTCATGTACCTAAGTCGGCATTGTGCCTTTTGTATTTAATTCCGATGCAATTTCTGTGTTTCATCGTCAATAAGAAGGTCCAAGGGATACAGTAAAACTGAAGTCAAACATCGGAAACTATAACCAGTGTCACAGGAATGGTTCAAAACTTAGACAGTAGGAAGAGTCAGTCTTCTTGTACTTAAGTCGGCATTGAGCCTTTTGTATTTAATTCTGATGCAATTTCTGTGTTTCATCGTCAATAAGAAGGTCCAAGGGATACAGTAAATTTGAAGTGAAGCATCGGAATCTATAACTAGTGTCACAGGAATGGTTCAAAACAATGTCAGTGAGAAGAGTCAGTCTCTTGTACTTAAGTCGGCTTTGTGCCTTTTGTATTTAGTTCCGCTGCAATTTCTGTGTTTCATCGTCAATAAGAAGGTCCAAGGGATACAGTAAAACTGAAGTCAAACATCGGAATCTATAACTAGTGTCACAGGAATGGTACAAAACTTAGGCAGTAGGAAGGGTCAGTCTTCTTCTACTTAAGTCGGCATTGTGCATTTTGTATTTAATTCCGATGCAATTTCTGTGTTTCATCGTCAATAAGAACGTCCAAGGGATACAGTAAACCTGAAGTGAAGCATCGGAATCCATAACTAGTGTCACAGGAATGGATCAAAACATAGTCAGTAAGAAGATAAAGTCTTCTTGTACTTAAGTCAGCATTGTGCCTTTTGTATTTGATTCCGATGCAATATCTGTGTTTCATCGTCAATAAGAATGTCCAAGGGATACAGTATACCTGAAGTGAAGCATCGGAATATATAACTAGTGTCACAGGAATGGTCAGTAGGAAGAGTCAGTCTTCTTGTCCTTAAGACGGCATTGTGCCTTTTGTATTTAATTCCGATGCAATTTCGGTGTTTCATCGTCAATAAGAAGGTCCAAGGGATACAGTAAACCTGAAGTGAAGCATCGGAATCTATAACTAGTGTTACAGGAATGGTTCAAAGCATAGTCGGTAAGAAGTTTCGGTCCTCATGTACTTAAGACGGCATTGTGCCTTTCGTATTTAATTCGGATGCAATTTCTGTGTTTCATCGTCAATAAGATGGTCCAAGGGATACTGTAAACTTGAAGTGAAGCATCGGAATCTATAACTCGTGTCACAGGAGTGGTTGAAAACATAGTCAGTAAGAAGTGTCGGTCTTCATGTACTTAAGTCGGCATTGTGCCTTTTGTATTTAACTCCGATGCAATTTCTGTGTTTCATCGTCAATAAGAAGGTCCGAGGGATACAGTAAACCTGAAGTGAAGCATCGGAATCTATAACTAGTGTCACAGGAATGGTCAGTAGGAAGAGTCAGTCTTCTTGTCCTCAAGTCGGCATTGTGCCTTTTATACTTCATTCCTATGCAATTTCTGTGTTTCATCGTCAATAAGAAGGTCCAAGGGATACAGTAAACCTGAAGTGAAGCATCGGAATCTATAACTAGTGTTACAGGAATGGTTCAAAACATAGTCAGTTAGAAGTGTCGGTCTTCATGTACTTAAGACGGCATTGTGCCTTTTGTATTTAAGTACTATGCAATTTCTGTGACTCATCGTCAATAAGAAGGTCCCAGGGATACAGTAAACCTAGAGTGAAGCATCGGAATCTATAACTAGTGTCTCCGGAATGGTTCAAAACATAGTCAGTAAGAAGTGTCGGTCTTCATGTACTTATGTCGGCATTGTGCCTTTTGTTTTTAATTCCGATGTAATTTCTGTGTTTCATCGTCAATAAGAAGGTCTAAGGGATACACTAAACCTGAAGTGAATCATCGGAATCTATAACTAGTGTCACAGAAAGAGTCTGTAGGAAGAGTCAGTCTTCTTGTACTTAAGTCGGCATTGTGCCTTTTGTATTTAATTCCGATGCAATTTCTGTGTTTCATCGTAAATAAGAAGGTCCAAGGGATACAGTAAACCTGGAGTGAAGCATCGGAATCTATAACAGGTGTCCCGGGAATGGTTCAAAACATAGTCAGTAAGAAGTGTCGGTCTTCATGTACCTATGTCGGCATTGTGCCTTTTGTATTTAATTCCGATGCAATTTCTGTGTTTCATCGTCAATAAGAAGGTCCAAGGGATGCAGTAAACCTGAAGTGAAGCATCGGAATCTCTAACTAGTGTCACAGGATTGGTTCAAAACATAGACAGTAAGAAGAGTCAGTCTTCTTGTACTTAAGTCGGCATTGTGCCTTTTGTATTTAATTCCGATGCAATTTCTGTGTTTCATCGTCAATAAGAAGGTCCAAGGAATACAGTAAAACTGAAGTCAAACATCGGAAACTATAACCAGTGTCACAGGAATGGTTCAAAACTTAGACAGTAGGAAGAGTCAGTCTTCTTGTACTTAAGTCGGCATTGAGCCTTTTGTATTTAATTCCGATGCAATTTCTGTGTTTCATCGTCAATAAGAAGGTCCAAGGGATACAGTAAATTTGAAGTGAAGCATCGGAATCTATAACTAGTGTCACAGGAATGGTTCAAAACATTGTCAGTAAGAAGAGTCAGTCTCTTGTACTTAAGTCGGCTTTGTGCCTTTTGTATTTAGTTCCGCTGCAATTTCTGTGTTTCATCGTCAATAAGAAGGTCCAAGGGATACAGTAAAACTGAAGTCAAACATCGGAATCTATAACTAGTGTCACAGGAATGGTACAAAACTTAGACAGTAGGAAGGGTCAGTCTTCTTGTACTTAAGTCGGCATTGTGCATTTTGTATTTAATTCCGATGCAATTTCTGTGTTTCATCGTCAATAAGAACGTCCAAGGGATACAGTAAACCTGAAGTGAAGCATCGGAATCTGCAACTTGTGGCACAGGAATTAACAGTAGGAGGAGTCTGTCTTCTTGTCCTTAAGACGGCATTGTGCCTTTTGTATTTAATTCCGATGCAATTTCGGTGTTTCATCGTCAATAAGAAGGTCCAAGGGATACAGTAAACCTGAAGTGAAACATCGGAATCTATAACTAGTGTTACAGGAATGGTTCAAAGCATAGTCAGTAAGAAGTTTCGGTCCTCATGTACTTAAGACGGCATTGTGCCTTTCGTATTTAATTCGGATGCAATTTCTGTGTTTCATCGTCAATAAGATGGTCCAAGGGATACAGTAAACTTGAAGTGAAGCATCGGAATCTATAACTCGTGTCACATGAGTGGTTGAAAACATAGTCAGTAAGAAGTGTCGGTCTTCATGTACTTAAGTCGGCATTGTGCCTTTTGTATTTAATTCCGATGCAATTTCTGTGTTTCATCGTCAATAAGAAGGTCCGAGGGATACAGTAAACCTGAAGTGAAGCATCGGAATCTATAACTAGTGTCACAGGAATGGTCAGTAGGAAGAGTCAGTCTTCTTGTCCTTAAGTCGGCATTGTGCCTTTTATACTTCATTCCTATGCAATTTCTGTGTTTCATCGTCAATAAGAAGGTCCAAGGGATACAGTAAACCTGAAGTGAAGCATCGGAATCTATAACTAGTGTTACAGGAATGGTTCAAAACATAGTCAGTTAGAAGTGTCGGTCTTCATGTACTTAAGACGGCATTGTGCCTTTTGTATTTAATTCCTATGCAATTTCTGTGACTCATCGTCAATAAGAAGGTCCAAGGGATACAGTAAACCTAGAGTGAAGCATCGGAATCTATAACTAGTGTCTCAGGAATGGTTCAAAACATAGTCAGTAAGAAGTGTCGGTCTTCATGTACTTATGTCGGCATTGTGCCTTTTGTTTTTAATTCCGATGTAATTTCTGTGTATCATCGACAATAAGAAGGTCTAAGGGATACACTAAACCTGAAGTGAATCATCGGAATCTATAACTAGTGTCACAGAAAGAGTCTGTGGGAAGAGTCTGTCTTCTTGTCCTCAAGTCGGCATTGTGCCTTTTGCATTTAATTCCGATGCAATTTCTGTGTTTCATCGTCAATAAGAAGGTCCAAGGGATACAGTAAACCTGAAGTGAAGCATCGGAATCTATAACTAGTGTTACAGGAATGGTACAAAGCATGGTGAGTAAGAAGTGTCGGTCTTCATAAACTTAAGTCGGCATTGTGCCTTTAGTATTTAATTCCGAAGCAATTTCTGTGTTTCATCGTCAATAAGAAGGTTCAAGGGATACAGTAAACCTGGAGTGAAGCATCGGAATCTATAACTGGTGTCCCAGGAATGGTTCAAAACATAGTCAGTAAGAAGTGTCGGTCTTCATGTACCTAAGTCGGCATTGTGCCTTTTGTATTTAATTCCGATGCATTTTCTGTGTTTTATCGTCAATAAGAAGGTCCAAGGGATACAGTAAACCTGAAGTGAAGCATCAGAATCTATAACTAGTGTCACAGGAATGGTTCAAAACATAGTCAGTATAAAGTGTCGGTCATCATGTACTGAAGTCGGCATTGTGCCTTTTGTATTTAAATCCGATGCCATTTCTGTGCTTCATCGTCAATAAGAAAGTCCAAGAGATACAGTAAACCTGAAGTGATGCATCGGTATCTACGACTAGTTTCACAGGAATGGTCAGTAGGAAGAGTCAGTCTTCTTGTCCTTAGGTCGGCATTGTGCCTATTCTATTTAATTCCGATGCAATTTCTGTGTTTCATCGTCAATAAGAAGGTCCAAGGGATACAGTAAAACTAAAGTCAAACATCGGAATCTATAACTAGTGTCACAGGAATGGTTCAAAACATAGACAGTAAGAAGAGTCAGTCATCTTTTACTTAAGTCGGCATTGTGCCTTTTCTATTTAATTCCGATGCAATTTCAGTGTTTCATCGTCAATAAAAAGGTCCAAGGGATACAGTAATCCTGAAGTGAAGCATCGGAATCTATAACTAGTGTCACATGAACGGTTAAAACATAGTCAGTAAGAAGAGTCAGTCTTTTTGTACTTAAGTCTACATTGTGCCTTTTGTATTCAATTCCGATGCAATTTCTGTGTTTAATCGTCAATAAGAAGGTCAAAGGTATGCAGTAAACCTGAAGCGAAGCATCGGAATCTCTAACTAGTGTCACAGGATTGGTTCAAAACATAGTCAGTAAGAAGAGTCAGTCTTCTTGTACTTAAGTCGGCATTGTGCCTTTTATATTTAATTCCGATGCAATTTCTGTGTTTCATCGTCAATAAGAAGGTCCAAGGGATACAGTAAACCTGAAGTGAAGCATCGGAATCTATAACTAGTGTCACAGGAATGGTTCAAAACATTGTCAGTAAGAAGAGTCAGTCTCTTGTACTTAAGTCGGCTTTGTGCCTTTTGTATTTAATTCCGATGCAATTTCTGTGATTCATCGTCAATGAGAAGGTCCAAGGGATACAGAAAACCTAGAGTGAAGCATCGGAATCTATAACTAGTGTCTCAGGAATGGTTCAAAACGTAGTCAGTAAGAAGTGCCGGTCTTCATGTACTTAAGTCGGCATTGTGCCTTTTGTTTTTAATTCCGATGCAATTTCTGTGTTTCATCGTCAATAAGAACGTCCAAGGGATACAGTAAACCTGAAGTGAAGCATCGGAGTCTGTAACTAGTATCACAGGAATGGTTCAAAACATTGTCAGTAAAAGGAGTCAGTCTCTTGTACTTAAGTCGGCTTTGGGCCTTTTGTATTTAATTCCGATGTAATTTCTGTGTTTCATCGTCAATAAGAAGGTAAAAAGGGATACAGTAAAACTGAAGTGAAGCATCGGAATCTATAACTAGTGTCACAGGAATGGTTCAAAACTTAGACAGTAGGAAGAGTCAGTCTTCTTGTACTTAAGTCGGCATTGTGCCTTTTGTATTTAATTCCGATGCAATTTCTGAGTTTCATCGTCAATAAGAACGACCAAGGGATACAGTAAACCTGAAGTGAAGCATCGGAATCTATAACTAGTTTCACAGGAATGGATCAAAACATAGTCAGTAAGAAGATACAGTCTTCTTGTACTTAAGTCGGCATTGTGCCTTTGGAATTTGATTCCGATGCAATATCTGTGTTTTATCGTCAATAAGAACGTCCAAGGGATACAGTAAACCTGATGGGAAGCATCGGAATCTATAACTAGTGTCACAGGAATGGTTCAAAACATAGTCAGTAAGAAGAGTCAGTCTCTTGTACTTAAGTCGGCTTTGCGCCTTTTGTATTTAATTCCGATGCAATTTCTGTGCTTCATCATCAATAATAAGGTCCAAGGGAAACAGTAAACCTGTAGTGAAGCATCGGAATCTATAACTAGTGTCACAGGAATGGTCAGTAGGAAGAGTCAGTCTTCCTGTCCTTAAGCCGGCATTGTGCCTTTTATATTTAATTCCTATGCAATTTCTGCGTTTCATCGTCAATATGAAGGTCCAAGGGATACAGTATACCTGAAGTGAAGCATCGGAATCTATAATTAGTGTTACAGGAATGGTTCAAAACATAGTCAGTAAGAAATGTCGGTCTTCATGTACTTAAGTCGGCATTGTGCCTTTTGTATTTAATTCCTATGCAATTTCTGTGATTCATCGTCAATAAGAAGGTCCAAGGGATACAGTAAACCTAGAGTGAAGCATCGGAATCTATAACTAGTGTCTCAGGATTGGTTCAAAACATAGTCAGTAAGAAGTGTGGGTCTTCATGTACTTAAGTCGGCATTGTGCCTTTTCTTTTTAATTCCGATGCAATTTCTGTGTTTCATCGTCAATAAGAAGGTCCAAGGGATGCAGTAAACCTGAAGTGAATCATCGGAATCTATAACTAGTGTCACAGAAAGGGTCTGTAGGAAGAGTCAGTCTTCTTGTACTTAAGTCGGCATTGTGCCTTTTGTATTTAATTCCGATGCAATTTCTGTGTTTCATCGTCAATAAGAAGGTCCAAGGGATACAGTAAACCTGAAGTGAAGCATCGGAATCTATAACTAGTGTTACACGAATAGTACAAAGCATAGTGAGTAAGAAGTGTCAGTCTTCATATACTTAAGTCGGCATTGTGCCTTTTGTATTTAATTCAGAAGCAATTTCTGTGTTTCATCGTCAATAAGAAGGTCCAAGGGATACAGTAATCCTGGAGTGAAGCATCGGAATATATAACTGGTGTCCCACGAATGGTTCAAAACATAGTCAGTAAGATGTGTCGGTCTTCATGTACCTAAGTCGGCATTGTGCCTTTTGTATTTAATTCCGATGCAATTTCTGTGTTTTATCGTCAATAAGAAGGTCCAAGGGATACAGTAAACCTGAAGTGAAGCATCGGAATCTATAACTAGTGTCACAGGAATGGTTCAAATCATAGTCAAAAGAAGTGTCGGTCTTCATGTACTTAAGTCGGCATTGTGCCTTTTGTATTTAATTCCTATGCAATTTCTGTGATTCTTCGTCAATAAGAAGGTCCAAGGGATACAGTAAACCTAGAGTGAAGCATCGGAATCTATAACTAGTGTCTCAGGAATGGTTCGAAACATAGTCAGTAAGATGTGTCGGTCTTTATGTACTTAAGTCGGCATTGTGCCTTTTGTTTTTAATTCCGATGCAATTTCTGTGCTTCATCGTCAATAAGAAGGTCCAAGGGATACAGTAAACCTGAAGTGAATCCTCGGAATCTATAACTAGTGTCACAGTAAGGGTCTGTAGGAAGAGTCAGTCTTCTTGTACTTAAGTCGGCGTTGTGCCTTTTGTATTTAATTCCGATGCAGTTTCTGTGTTTCATCGTAAATAAGAAGGTCCAAGCGATACAGTAAACCTGAAGTGAAGCATCGGCATCTATAACTAGTGTTACAGGAATGGTTCAAAACCTAGTCAGTAAGAAGTGTCGGTCTTCTTAAACTTAAGTCGGCATTGTGCCTTTTGTATTTAATTCCGAAGCAATTTCTGTGTTTCATCGTCAATAAGAAGGTCCAAGGGATACAGTAGACCTGGAGTGAAGCATCGGAATCTATAACAGGTGTCCCGGGAATGGTTCAAAACATAGTCAGTAAGAAGTGTCGGTCTTCATGTACCTATGTCGGCATTGTGCCTTTTGTATTTAATTCCGATGCAATTTCTGTGTTTCATCGTCAATAAGAAGGTCCAAGGGATGCAGTAAACCTGAAGTGAAGCATCGGAATCTCTAACTAGTGTCACAGGATTGGTTCAAAACATAGACAGTAAGAAGAGTCAGTCTTCTTGTACTTAAGTCGGCATTGTGCCTTTTGTATTTAATTCCGATGCAATTTCTATGTTTCATCGTCAATAAGAAGGTCCAAGGGATACAGTAAAACTGAAGTCAAACATCGGAAACTATAATCAGTGTCACAGGAATGGTTCAAAACTTAGACAGTAGGAAGAGTCAGTCTTCTTGTACTTAAGTCGGCATTGAGCCTTTTGTATTTAATTCCGATGCAATTTCTGTGTTTCATCGTCAATAAGAAGGTCCAAGGGATACAGTTAATTTGAAGTGAAGCATCGGAATCTATAACTAGTGTCACAGGAATGGTTCAAAACATTGTCAGTAAGAAGAGTCAGTCTCTTGTACTTAAGTCGGCTTTGTGCCTTTTGTATTTAGTTCCGCTGCAATTTCTGTGTTTCATCGTCAATAAGAAGGTCCAAGGGATACAGTAAAACTGAAGTCAAACATCGGAATCTATAACTAGTATCACAGGAATGGTACAAAACTTAGACAGTAGGAAGGGTCAGTCTTCTTGTACTTAAGTCGGCATTGTGCATTTTGTGTTTAATTCCGATGCAATTTCTGTGTTTCATCGTCAATAAGAACGTCCAAGGGATTCAGTAAACCTAAAGTGAAGCATCGGAATCTGCAACTTGTGGCACAGGAATGGTTCAAAACATTGTCAGTAAGAAGAGTCAGTCTCTTGTACTTAAGTCGGCTTTGTGCCTTTTGTATTTAATTCCGATGCAATTTCTGTGTTTCATCGACAATAAGAAGGTCCAAGGGATACAGTAAAACTGAAGTCAAGCATCACAATCTATAACTAGTGTCACAGGAATGGTTCAAAACTTAGACTGTAGGAAGAGTCAGTCTTCTTGTACTTAAGTCGGCATTGTGCTTTTTGAATTTAATTCCGATGCAATTTCTGTGTTTCATCGTCAATAAGAACGTCCAAGTGATACAGTAAACCTGAAGTGAAGCATCGGAATCTATAACTAGTGTCACAGGAATGGATCAAAACATAGTCAGTAAGAAGATAGAGTCTTCTTGTACTTAAGTCGGCATTGTGCCATTTGTATTTGATTCCGATGCAATATCTGTGTTTCACCGTCAATAAGAAGGTCCAAGGGATACAGTATACCTGCAGTGAAGCATCGGAATTTATAACTAGTGTCACAGGAATGGTCAGTAGGAAGAGTCAGTCTTCTTGTCCTTAAGACGGCATTGTGCCTTTTGTATTTAATTCCGATGCAATTTCTGTAATTCATCGTCAATAAGAAGGTCCAAGGGATACAGTAAACCTGAAGTGAAGCATCGGAATCTATAACTAGTGTTACAGGAATGGTTCAAAGCATAGTCAGTAAGAAGTTTCGGTCTTCATGTACTTAAGTCGGCATTGTGCCTTTCGTATTTAATTCGGATGCAATTTCTGTGTTTCATCGTCAATAAGAAGCTCCAAGGGATACAGTAAACCGGGAGTGAAGCATCGGAATCTATAACTAGTGTCACAGGAATGGTTCAGAACTTAGTCAGTAAGAAGTGTCGGTCATCATGTCCTTAAGTCGGCATTGTGCCTTTTGTATTTAATTCCAATGCATTTTCTGTGTTTTATCGTCAATAAGAAGGTCCCAGGGATACAGTAAACTTGAAGTGAAGCATCGGAATCTATAACTCGTATCACAGGAATGGTTCAAAACATAGTCAGTAAGAAGTGTCGATCTTCATGTACTTAAGTCGGCATTGTGCCTTTTGTATTTAATTCCGATGCAATTTCTGTGTTTCATCGTCAATAAGAAGGTTCGAGGGATACAGTAAACCTGAAGTGAAGCATCGGAATCTATAACTAGTGTCACAGGAATGGTCAGTAGGAAGAGTCAGTCTTCTTTTCCTTAAGTCGGCATTGTGCCTTTTGTAATTAATTCCGATGCAATTTCTGAGTTTCATCGTCAATAAGAAGGTCTAAGGGATACAGTAAACCCGAAGGGAAGCGTCGGAATCTATAAGTAGTGTTACGGGAATGGTTCAAAACATAGTCAGTAAGAAGTGTCGGTCTTCATGTACTTAAGTCGGGATTGTGCCTTTTGTATTTAATTCCTATGCAATTTCTGTGATTCATCGTCAATGAGAAGGTCCAAGGGATACAGAAAACCTAGAGTAAAGCATCGGAATCTATAACTAGTGTCTCAGGAATGGTTCAAAACATAGTCAGTAAGAAGTGTCGGTCTTCATGTACTTAAGTCGGCATTGTGCCTTTTGTTTTTAATTCCGATGCAATTTCTGTGTTTCATCGTCAATAAGAAGGTCCAAGGGATACAGTAAACCTGAAGTGAATCATCGGAATCTATAACTAGTGTCACAGAAAGGGTCTGTAGGAAGAGTCAGTCTTCTTGTCCTTAAGTCGGCATTGTGCCTTTTGTATTTAATTCCGATGCAATTTCTGTGTTTCATCGTCAATAAGAAGGTCCAAGGGATACAGTAAACCTGAAGTGAAGCATCGGAATCTGTAACTAGTGTTACAGGAATGGTTCAATGCATAGTCAGTAAGAAGTAACGGTCTTCATAAACTTAAGTCGGTATTGTGCCTTTTGTATTTAATTCCGAACCAATTTCTGTGTTTCATCGTCAATACGGAGGTCCAAGGGATACAGTAAACCTGGAGTGAAGCATCGGAATCTATAACAGGTGTCCCGGGAATGGTTCAAAACATAGTCAGTAAGAAGTGTCGGTCTTCATGTACCTATGTCGGCATTGTGCCTTTTGTATTTAATTCCGATGCAATTTCTGTGTTTCATCGTCAATAAGAAGGTCCAAGGGATGCAGTAAACCTGAAGTGAAGCATCGGAATCTCTAACTAGTGTCACAGGATTGGTTCAAAACATAGACAGTAAGAAGAGTCAGTCTTCTTGTACTTAAGTCGGCATTGTGCCTTTTGTATTTAGTTCCGATGCAATTTCTATGTTTCATCGTCAATAAGAAGGTCCAAGGGATACAGTAAAACTGAAGTCAAACATCGGAAACTATAATCAGTGTCACAGGAATGGTTCAAAACTTAGACAGTAGGAAGAGTCAGTCTTCTTGTACTTAAGTCGGCATTGAGCCTTTTGTATTTAATTCCGATGCAATTTCTGTGTTTCATCGTCAATAAGAAGGTCCAAGGGATACAGTTAATTTGAAGTGAAGCATCGGAATCTATAACTAGTGTCACAGGAATGGTTCAAAACATTGTCAGTAAGAAGAGTCAGTCTCTTGTACTTAAGTCGGCTTTGTGCCTTTTGTATTTAGTTCCGCTGCAATTTCTGTGTTTCATCGACAATAAGAAGGTCCAAGGGATACAGTAAAACTGAAGTCAAACATCGGAATCTATAACTAGTATCACAGGAATGGTACAAAACTTAGACAGTAGGAAGGGTCAGTCTTCTTGTACTTAAGTCGGCATTGTGCATTTTGTATTTAATTCCGATGCAATTTCTGTGTTTCATCGTCAATAAGAACGTCCAAGGGATACAGTAAACCTAAAGTGAAGCATCGGAATCTGCAACTTGTGGCACAGGAATGGTTCAAAACATTGTCAGTAAGAAGAGTCAGTCTCTTGTACTTAAGTCGGCTTTGTGCCTTTTGTATTTAATTCCGATGCAATTTCTGTGTTTCATCGTCAATAAGAAGGTCCAAGGGATACAGTAAAACTGAAGTCAAGCATCACAATCTATAACTAGTGTCACAGGAATTGTTCAAAACTTAGACTGTAGGAAGAGTCAGTCTTCTTGTACTTAAGTCGGCATTGTGCCTTTTGAATTTAATTCCGATGCAATTTCTGTGTTTCATCGTCAATAAGAATGTCCAAGGGATACAGTAAACCTGAAGTGAAGCATCGGAATCTATAACTAGTGTCACAGGAATGGATCAAAACATAGTCAGTAAGAAGATACAGTCTTCTTGTACTTAAGTCGGCATTGTGCCATTTGTATTTGATTCCGATGCAATATCTGTGTTTCACCGTCAATAAGAAGGTCCAAGGGATACAGTATACCTGCAGTGAAGCATCGGAATTTATAACTAGTGTCACAGGAATGGTCAGTAGGAAGAGTCAGTCTTCTTGTCCTTAAGACGGCATTGTGCCTTTTTTATTTAATTCCGATGCAATTTCTGTAATTCATCGTCAATAAGAAGGTCCAAGGGATACAGTAAACCTGAAGTGAAGCATCGGAATCTATAACTAGTGTTACAGGAATGGTTCAAAGCATAGTCAGTAAGAAGTTTCGGTCTTCATGTACTTAAGTCGGCATTGTGCCTTTCGTATTTAATTCGGATGCAATTTCTGTGTTTCATCGTCAATAAGAAGCTCCAAGGGATACAGTAAACCGGGAGTGAAGCATCGGAATCTATAACTAGTGTCACAGGAATGGTTCAGAACTTAGTCAGTAAGAAGTGTCGGTCATCATGTCCTTAAGTCGGCATTGTGCCTTTTGTATTTAATTCCAATGCATTTTCTGTGTTTTATCGTCAATAAGAAGGTCCCAGGGATACAGTAAACTTGAAGTGAAGCATCGGAATCTATAACTCGTATCACAGGAATGGTTCAAAACATAGTCAGTAAGAAGTGTCGATCTTCATGTACTTATGTCGGCATTGTGCCTTTTGTATTTAATTCCGATGCAATTTCTGTGTTTCATCGTCAATAAGAAGGTCCGAGGGATACAGTAAACCTGAAGTGAAGCATCGGAATCTATAACTAGTGTCACAGGAATGGTCAGTAGGAAGAGTCAGTCTTCTTTTCCTTAAGTCGGCATTGTGCCTTTTGTAATTAATTCCGATGCAATTTCTGAGTTTCATCGTCAATAAGAAGGTCTAAGGGATACAGTAAACCCGAAGGGAAGCGTCGGAATCTATAAGTAGTGTTACAGGAATGGTTCAAAACATAGTCAGTAAGAAGTGTCGGTCTACATGTACTTAAGTCGGGATTGTGCCTTTTGTATTTAATTCCTATGCAATTTCTGTGATTCATCGTCAATGAGAAGGTCCAAGGGATACAGAAAACCTAGAGTGAAGCATCGGAATCTATAACTAGTGTCTCAGGAAAGGTTCAAAACATAGTCAGTAAGAAGTGTCGGTCTTCATGTACTTAAGTCGGCATTGTGCCTTTTGTTTTTAATTCCGATGCAATTTCTGTGTTTCATCGTCAATAAGAAGGTCCAAGGGATACAGTAAACCTGAAGTGAATCATCGGAATCTATAACTAGTGTCACAGAAAGGGTCTGTAGGAAGAGTCAGTCTTCTTGTCCTTAAGTCGGCATTGTGCCTTTTGTATTTAATTCCGATGCAATTTCTGTGTTTCATCGTCAATAAGAAGGTCCAAGGGATACAGTAAACCTGAAGTGAAGCATCGGAATCTGTAACTAGTGTTACAGGAATGGTTCAAAGCATAGTCAGTAAGAAGTAACGGTCTTCATAAACTTAAGTCGGTATTGTGCCTTTTGTATTTAATTCCGAACCAATTTCTGTGTTTCATCGTCAATACGGAGGTCCAAGGGATACAGTAAACCTGGAGTGAAGCATCGGAATCTATAACTGGTGTCCCAGGAATGGTTCAAAACATAGTCTGTAAGAAGTGTCGGTCTTCATGTACCTAAGTCGGCATTGTGCCTTTTGTATTTAATTCCGATGCAATTTCTGTGTTTTATCGTCTATAAGAAGGTCCAAGGGATACAGTAAACCTGAAGTGAAGCATCGGAATCTATTACTAGTGTCACACGAGTGGTTCAAAACATAGTCAGTAAGAAGTGTTGGTCTTCATGTACTTAGGTCGGCATTGTGCCTTTTGTATTTAAATCCGATGCTATTTCTGTGTTTCATCGTCAATAAGAAGGTCCAAGGGATACAGTAAACCTGAAGTGATGCATCGGAATCTATAACTAGTTTCACAGGAATGGTCAGTAGGAAGAGTCAGTCTTCTCGTCCTTAAGTCGGCATTGTGCCTATTGTATTTAATTCCGATGCAATTTCTGTGTTTCATCGTCAATAAGAAGGTCCAAGGGATACAGTAAAACTAAAGTCAAACATCGGAATCTATAACTAGTGTCACAGGAATGGTTCAAAACATAGACAGTAAGAAGAGTCAGTCTTCTTTTACTTAAGTCGGCATTGTGTCTTTTCTATTTAATTCCGATGCAATTTCAGTGTTACATCGTCAATAAGAAGGTCAGAGGGATACAGTAAACCTGAAGTGAAGCATCGGAATCTATAACTAGTGTCACAGGAATGGTTCAAAACATAGTCAGTAAGAAGAGTCAGACTTCTTGTAATTAAGTCGGCATTGTGCCTTTTGTATTTAATTCCGATGCAATTTCCGTGTTTCATCATCAATAAGAAGGTCAGAGGGATACAGTAAACCTGAAGTGAAGCATCGGAATCTATAACTAGTGTCACATGGACGGTTCAAAACATAGTCAGTAAGAAGAGTCAGCCTTTTTGTACTTAAGTCGGCATTGTGCCTTTTCTATTTAATTCCGATGCAATTTCTGTGTTTTATCGTCAATAAGATGGTCAAAGGGATGCAGTAAACCTGAAGTGAAGCATCGGAATCTCTAACTAGTGTCACAGGATTTGTTCAAAACATAGACAGTAAGAAGAGTCAGTCTTCTTGTACTTATGTCGGCATTGTGCCTTTTGTATTTAATTCCGATGCAATTTCTGTGTTTCATCGTCAATAAGAAGGTCCAAGGGATACAGTAAAACAGAAGTCAAACATCGGAAACTATAACCAGTGTCACAGGAATGGTTCAAATCTTAGACAGTAGTAAGAGTCAGTCTTCTTGTACTTAAGTCGGCATTGTGCCTTTTGTATTTAATTCCGATGCAATTTCTGTGTTTCATCGTCAATAAGAAGGTCCAAGGGATAGAGTAAATTTGAAGTGAAGCATCGGAATCTATAACTAGTGTCACAGGAATGGTTCAAAACATTGTCAGTAAGAAGAGTCAGTCTCTTGTACTTAAGTCGGCTTTGTGCCTTTTGTATTTAGTTCCGCAGCAATTTCTGTGTTGCATCGTCAATAAGAAGGTCCAAGGGATACAGTAAAACTGAAGTCAAACATCGGAATCTATAACTAGTGTCACAGGAATGGTACAAAACTTAGACAGTAGGAAGGGTCAGTCTTCTTGTACTTAAGTCGGCATTGTGCATTTTGTATTTAATTCCGATGCAATTTCTGTGTTTCATCGTCAATAAGAACGTCCAAGGGATACAGTAAACCTGAAGTGAAGCATCGGAATCTGCAACTTGTGGCACAGGAATGGTTCAAAACATTGTCAGTAAGAAGAGTCAGTCTCTTGTACTTAAGTCGGCTTTGTGCCTTTTGTATTTAATTCCGATGCAATTTCTGTGTTTCATCATCAATAAGAAGGTCCAAGGGATACAGTAAAACTGAAGTCAAGCATCACAACCTATAACTAGTGTCACAGGAATGGTTCAAAACTTAGACGGTAGGAAGAGTCAGTCTTCTTGTACTTAAGTCGGCATTGTGCCTTTGTATTTAATTCCGATGCAATTTCTGTGTTTCATCGTCAATAGGAACGTCCAAGGGATACAGTAAACCTGAAGTGAAGCATCGGAATCTATAACTAGTGTCACAGGAATGGATCAAAACATAGTCAGTAAGAAGATACAGTCTTCTTGTACTTAAGTCGGCATTGTGCCATTTGTATTTGATTCCGATGCAATATCTGTGTTTCATCGTCAATAAGAAGGTCCAAGGGATACAGTATACCTGCAGTGAAGCATCGGAATTTATAACTAGTGTCACAGGAATGGTCAGTAGGAAGAGTCAGTCTTCTTGTCCTTAAGACGGCATTGTGCCTTTTGTATTTAATTCCGATGCAATTTCTGTGTTTCATCGTCAATATGAAGGTCCAAGGGATACAGTAAACCTGAAGTGAAGCATCGGAATCTATAACTAGTGTTACAGGAATGGTTCAAAGCATAGTCAGTAAGAAGTTTCGGTCTTCATGTACTTAAGTCGGCATTGTGCCTTTCGTATTTAATTCGGATGCAATTTATGTGTTTCATCGTCAATAAGAAGCTCCAAGGGATACAGTAAACCGGGAGTGAAGCATCGGAATCTATAACTAGTGTCACAGGAATGGTTCAGAACTTAGTCAGTAGGAAGTGTCGGTCTTCATGTCCTTAAGTCGGCATTGTGCCTTTTGTATTTAATTCCAATGCATTTTCTGTGTTTCATCGTCAATAAGATGGTCCCAGGGATACAGTAAACTTGGAGTGAAGCATCGGAATCTATAACTCGTGTCACAGGAATGGTTCAAAACAAGGTCAGTAAGAAGTGTCGATCCTCATGTACTTAAGTCGGCATTGTGCCTTTTGTATTTAATTCCGATGCAATTTCTGTGTTTCATCGTCAATAAGAAGGTCCGAGGGATACAGTAAACCTGAAATGAAGCATCGGAATCTATAACTAGTGTCACAGGAATGGTCAGTAGGAAGAGTCAGTCTTCTCGTCCTTAAGTCGGCATTGTGCCTATTGTATTTAATTCCGATGCAATTTCTGTGTTTCATCGTCAATAAGAAGGTCCAAGCGATACAGTAAAACTAAAGTCTAACATCGGAATCTATAACTAGTGTCACAGGAATGGTTCAAAACATAGACAGTAAGAAGAGTCAGTCTTCTTTTACTTAAGTCGGCATTGTGTCTTTTCTATTTAATTCCGATGCAATTTCAGTGTTACATCGTCAATAAGAAGGTCAGAGGGATACAGTAAACCTGAAGTGAAGCATCGGAATCTATAACTAGTGTCACAGGAATGGTGCAAAACATAGTCAGTAAGAAGAGTCAGACTTCTTGTAATTAAGTCGGCATTGTGCCTTTTGTATTTAATTCCGATGCAATTTCCGTGTTTCATCATCAATAAGAAGGTCAGAGGGATACAGTAAACCTGAAGTGAAGCATCGGAATCTATAACTAGTGTCACATGGACGGTTCAAAACATAGTCAGTAAGAAGAGTCAGCCTTTTTGTACTTAAGTCGGCATTGTGCCTTTTCTATTTAATTCCGATGCAATTTCTGTGTTTTATCGTCAATACGATGGTCAAAGGGATGCAGTAAACCTGAAGTGAAGCATCGGAATCTCTAACTAGTGTCACAGGATTGGTTCAAAACATAGACAGTAAGAAGAGTCAGTCTTCTTGTACTTATGTCGGCATTGTGCCTTTTGTATTTAATTCCGATGCAATTTCTGTGTTTCATCGTCAATAAGAAGGTCCAAGGGATACAGTAAAACAGAAGTCAAACATCGGAAACTATAACCAGTGTCACAGGAATGGTTCAAATCTTAGACAGTAGTAAGAGTCAGTCTTCTTGTACTTAAGTCGGCATTGTGCCTTTTGTATTTAATTCCGATGCAATTTCTGTGTTTCATCGTCAATAAGAAGGTCCAAGGGATAGAGTAAATTTGAAGTGAAGCATCGGAATCTATAACTAGTGTCACAGGAATGGTTCAAAACATTGTCAGTAAGAAGAGTCAGTCTCTTGTACTTAAGTCGGCTTTGTGCCTTTTGTATTTAGTTCCGCAGCAATTTCTGTGTTTCATCGTCAATAAGAAGGTCCAAGGGATACAGTAAAACTGAAGTCAAACATCGGAATCTATAACTAGTGTCACAGGAATGGTACAAAACTTAGACAGTAGGAAGGGTCAGTCTTCTTGTACTTAAGTCGGCATTGTGCGTTTTGTATTTAATTCCGATGCAATTTCTGTGTTTCATCGTCAATAAGAACGTCCAAGGGATACAGTAAATCTGAAGTGAAGCATCGGAATCTGCAACTTGTGGCACAGGAATGGTTCAAAACATTGTCAGTAAGAAGAGTCAGTTTCTTGTACTTAAGTCGGCTTTGTGCCTTTTGTATTTAATTCCGATGCAATTTCTGTGTTTCATCGTCAATAAGAAGGTCCAAGGGATACAGTAAAACTGAAGTCAAGCATCACAACCTATAACTAGTGTCACAGGAATGGTTCAAAACTTAGACGGTAGGAAGAGTCAGTCTTCTTGTACTTAAGTCGGCATTGTGCCTTTGTATTTAATTCCGATGCAATTTCTGTGTTTCATCGTCAATAGGAACGTCCAAGGGATACAGTAAACCTGAAGTGAAGCATCGGAATCTATAACTAGTGTCACAGGAATGGATCAAAACATAGTCAGTAAGAAGATACAGTCTTCTTGTACTTAAGTCGGCATTGTGCCATTTGTATTTGATTCCGATGCAATATCTGTGTTTCATCGTCAATAAGAAGGTCCAAGGGATACAGTATACCTGCAGTGAAGCATCGGAATTTATAACTAGTGTCACAGGAATGGTCAGTAGGAAGAGTCAGTCTTCTTGTCCTTAAGACGGCATTGTGCCTTTTGTATTTAATTCCGATGCAATTTCTGTGTTTCATCGTCAATAAGAAGGTCCAAGGGATACAGTAAACCTGAAGTGAAGCATCGGAATCTATAACTAGTGTTACAGGAATGGTTCAAAGCATAGTCAGTAAGAAGTTTCGGTCTTCATGTACTTAAGTCGGCATTGTGCCTTTCGTATTTAATTCGGATGCAATTTATGTGTTTCATCGTCAATAAGAAGCTCCAAGGGATACAGTAAACCGGGAGTGAAGCATCGGAATCTATAACTAGTGTCACAGGAATGGTTCAGAACTTAGTCAGTAGGAAGTGTCGGTCTTCATGTCCTTAAGTCGGCATTGTGCCTTTTGTATCTAATTCCAATGCATTTTCTGTGTTTCATCGTCAATAAGAAGGTCCCAGGGATACAGTAAACTTGGAGTGAAGCATCGGAATCTATAACTAGTGTCTCAGGAATGGTTCAAAACATAGTCAGTAAGAAGTGTCGGTCTTCATGTAATTAAGTCGGCATTGTGCCTTTTGTTTTTAATTCCGATGCAATTTCTGTGTTTCATCGTCAATAAGAAGGTCCAACGGATACAGTAAACCTGAAGTGAATCATCGGAATCTATAACCAGTGTCACAGAAAGGGTCTGTAGGAAGAGTCAGTCTTCTTGTCCTTAAGTCGGCATTGTGCCTTTTGTATGTAATTCCGATGCAATTTCTGTGTTTCATCGTCAATAAGAAGGTCCAAGGGATACAGTAAACCTGAAGTGAAGCATCGGAATCTGTAACTAGTGTTACAGGAATGGTTCAAAGCATAGTCAGTAAGAAGTGTCGGTCTTCATAAACTTAAGTCGGCATTGTGCCTTTTGTATTTAATTCCGAACCAATTTCTGTGTTTCATCGTCAATAAGGAAGTCCAAGGGATACAGTAAACCTGGAGTGAAGCATCTGAATCTATAACTGGTGTCCCAGGAATGGTTCAAAACATAGTCTGTAAGAAGTGTCGGTCTTCATGTACCTAAGTCGGCATTGTGCCTTTTGTATTTAATTCCGATGCAATTTCTGTGTTTTATCGTCTATAAGAAGGTCCAAGGGATACAGTAAACCTGAAGTGAAGCATCGGAATCTATAACTAGTGTCACACGAGTGGTTCAAAACATAGTCAGTAAGAAGTGTTGGTCTTCATGTACTTAGGTCGGCATTGTGCCTTTTGTATTTAAATCCGATGCTATTCCTGTGTTTCATCGTCAATAAGAAGGTCCAAGGGATACAGTAAACCTGAAGTGATGCATCGGAATCTATAACTAGTTTCACAGGAATGGTCAGTAGGAAGAGTCAGTCTTCTCGTCCTTAAGTCGGCATTGTGCCTATTGTATTTAATTCCGATGCAATTTCTGTGTTTCATCGTCAACAAGAAGGTCCAAGGGATACAGTAAAACTAAAGTCAAACATCGTAATCGATAACTAGTGTAACAGGAATGGTTCAAAACATAGACAGTAAGAAGAGTCAGTCTTCTTTTACTTAAGTCGGCATTGTGCCTTTTCTATTTATTTCCGATGCAATTTCAGTGTTACATCGTCAATAAGAAGGTCAGAGGGATAGAGTAAACCTGAAGTGAAGCATCGGAATCTATAACTAGTGTCACAGGAATGGTTCAAAACATAGTCAGTAAGAAGAGTCAGACTTCTTGTAATTAAGTCGGCATTGTGCCTTTTGTATTTAACTCCGATGCAAATTCCGTGTTTCATCATCAATAAGAAGGTCTGAGGGATACAGTAAACCTGAAGTGAAGCATCGGAATCTATAACTAGTGTCACATGAACGGTTCAAAACATAGTCAGTAAGAAGAGTCAGTCTTTTTTTACTTAAGTCGGCATTGTGCCTTTTGTATTTAATTCCGATGCAATTTCTGTGTTTTATCGTCAATAAGATGGTGAAAGGGATGCAGTAAACCTGAAGTGAAGCATCGGAATCTCTAACTAGTGTCACAGGATTGGTTCAAAACATAGACAGTAAGAAGAGTCAGTCTTCTTGTACTTAAGTCGGCATTGTGCCTTTTGTATTTAATTCCGATGCAATTTCTGTGTTTCATCGTCAATAAGAAGGTCCAAGGGATACAGTAAAACAGAAGTCAAACATCGGAAACTATAACCAGTGTGACAGGAATGGTTCAAAACTTAGACAGTAGGAAGAGTCAGTCTTCTTGTACTTAAGTCGGCATTGTGCCTTCTGTATTTAATTCCGGTGCAATTTCTGTGTTTCATCGTCAATAAGAAGGTCCAAGGGATACAGTAAATTTAAAGTGAAGCACCGGAATCTATAACTAGTGTCACAGGAATGGTTCAAAACATTGTCAGTAAGAAGAGTCAGTCTCTTGTACTTAAGTCGGCTTTGTGCCTTTTGTATTTAGTTCCGCAGCAATTTCTGTGTTTCATCGTCAATAAGAAGGTCCAAGGGATACAGTAAAACTGAAGTCAAACATCGGAATCTATAACTAGTGTCACAGGAATGGTACAAAACTTAGACAGTAGGAAGGGTCAGTCTTCTTGTACTGAAGTCGGCATTGTGCCTTTTGTATTTAAATCCGATGCCATTTCTGTGTTTCATTGTCAATAAGTACGTCCAAGGGATACAGTTAAACTGAAGTCAAGCATCACAATCTATAACTAGTGTCACAGGAATGGTTCAAAACTTAGACGGTAGGAAGAGTCAGTCTTCTTGTACTTAAGTCGGCATTGTGCCTTTTGTATTTAATTCCGATGCAATTTCTGTGTTTCATCGTCAATAGGAACGTCCAAGGGATACAGTAAACCTGAAGTGAAGCATCGGAATCTATAACTAGTGTCACAGGAATGGATCAAAACATAGTCAGTAAGAAGATACAGTCTTCTTGTACTTAAGTCGGCATTGTGCCATTTGTATTTGATTCCGATGCAATATCTGTGTTTCATCGTCAATTAGAAGGTCCAAGGGATACAGTATACCTGCAGTGAAGCATCGGAATTTGTAACTAGTGTCACAGGAATGGTCAGTAGGAAGAGTCAGTCTTCTTGTCCTTAAGACGGCATTGTGCCTTTTGTATTTAATTCCGATGCAATTTCTGTGTTTCATCGTCAATAAGAAGGTCCAAGGGATACAGTAAACCTGAAGTGAAGCATCGGAATCTATAACTAGTGTTACAGGAATGGTTCAAAGCATAGTCAGTAAGAAGTTTCGGTCTTCATGTACTTAAGTCGGCATTGTGCCTTTCGTATTTAATTCGGATGCAATTTCAGTGTTTCATCGTCAATAAGAAGCTCCAAGGGATACAGTAAACCGGGAGTGAAGCATCGGAATCTATAACTAGTGTCACAGGAATGGTTCAGAACTTAGTCAGTAGGAAGTGTCGGTCTTCATGTCCTTAAGTCGGCATTGTGCCTTTTGTATTTAATTCCAATGCATTTTCTGTGTTTCATCGTCAATAAGAAGGTCCCAGGGATACAGTAAACTTGGAGTGAAGCATCGGAATCTATAACTCGTGTCACAGGAATGGTTCAAAACATAGTCAGTAAGAAGTGTCGATCCTCATGTACTTAAGTCGGCATTGTGCCTTTTGTATTTAATTCCGATGCAATTTCTGTGTTTCATCGTCAATAAGAAGGTCCGAGGGATACAGTAAACCTGAAGTGAAGCATCGGAATCTATAACTAGTGTCACAGGAATGGTCAGTAGGAAGAGTCAGTCATCTTTTCCTTAAGTCGGCATTGTGCCTTTTGTAATTAATTCCGATGCAATTTCTGAGTTTCATCGTCAATAAGAGGGTCTAAGGGATACAGTAAACCTGAAGTGAAGCATCGGAATCTATAACTAGTGTTACAGGAATGGTTCAAAACATAGTCAGTAAGAAGTGTCGGTCTTCATGTACTTAAGTCGGCATTGTGCCTTTTGTATTTAATTCCTATGCAATTTCTGTGAATCATCGTCAATGGGAAGGTCCAAGGGATACAGTAAACCTAGAGTGAAGCATCGGAATCTATAACTAGTGTCTCAGGAATGGTTCAAAACATAGTCAGTAAGAAGTGTCGGTCTTCATGTACTTAAGTCGGCATTGTGCCTTTTGTTTTTAATTCCGATGCAATTTCTGTGTTTTATCGTCAATAAGAAGGTCCAAGGGATACAGTAAACCTGAAGTGAATCATCGGAATCTATAACTAGTGTCACAGAAAGGGTCTGTAGGAAGAGTCAGTCTTCTTGTCCTTAAGTCGGCATTGTGCCTTTTGTATTTAATTCCGATGCAATTTCTGTGTTTCATCGTCAATAAGAAGGTCCAAGGGATACAGTAAACCTGAAGTGAAGCATCGGAATCTGTAACTAGTGTTACAGGAATGGTTCAAAGCATAGTCAGTAAGAAGTGTCGGTCTTCATAAACGTAAGTCGGCATTGTGCCTTTTGTATTTAATTCCGAACCAATTTCTGTGTTTCATCGTCAATAAGGAGGTCCAAGGGATACAGTAAACCTGGAGTGAAGCATCGGAATCTATAACTGGTGTCCCAGGAATGGTTCAAATCATAGTCTGTAAGAAGTGTCGGTCTTCATGTACCTAAGTCGGCATTGTGCCTTTTGTATTTAATTCCGATGCAATTTCTGTGTTTTATCGTCTATAAGAAGGTCCAAGGGATACAGTAAACCTGAAGTGAAGCATCGGAATCTATAACTAGTGTCACACGAGTGGTTCAAAAGCATAGTCAGTGAGAAGTGTTGGTCTTCATGTACTTAGGTCGGCATTGTGCCTTTTGTATTTAAATCCGATGCTATTTCTGTGTTTCATCGTCAATAAGAAGGTCCAAGGGATACAGTAAACCTGAAGTGATGCATCGGAATCTATAACTAGTTTCACAGGAATGGTCAGTAGGAAGAGTCGGTCTTCTCGTCCGTAAGTCGGCATTGTGCCTATTGTATTTAATTCCGATGCAATTTCTGTGTTTCATCGTCAATAAGAAGGTCCAAGGGATCCAGTAAAACTAAAGTCAAACATCGTAATCTATAACTAGTGTCACAGGAATGGTTCAAAACATAGACAGTAAGAAGAGTCAATCTTCTTTTACTTAAGTCGGCATTGTGCCTTTTCTATTTAATTCCGATGCAATTTCAGTGTTACATCGTCAATAAGAAGGTCAGAGGGATACAGTAAACCTGAAGTGAAGCATCGGAATCTATAACTAGTGTCACAGGAATGGTTCAAAACATAGTCAGTAAGAAGAGTCAGACTTCTTGTAATTAAGTCGGCATTGTGGCTTTTGTATTTAATTCCGATGCAATTTCCGTGTTTCATCATCAATAAGAAGGTCTGAGGGATACAGTAAACCTGAAGTGAAGCATCGGAATCTATAACTAGTGTCACATGAACAGTTCAAAACATAGTCAGTAAGAAGAGTCAGTCTTTTTGTACTTAAGTCGGCATTGTGCCTTTTGTATTTAATTCCGATGCAATTTCTGTGTTTTATCGTCAATAAGATGGTCAAAGGGATGCAGCAAACCTAAAGTGAAGCATCGTAATCTCTAACTAGTGTCACAGGATTGGTTCAAAACTTAGACAGTAAGAAGAGTCAGTCTTCTTGTACTTAAGTCGGCATTGTGCCTTTTGTATTTAATTCCGATGCAATTTCTGTGTTTCATCGTCAATAAGAAGGTCCAAGGGATACAGTAAAACAGAAGTCAAACATCGGAAACTATAACCAGTGTCACAGGAATGGTTCAAAACTTAGACGGTAGGAAGAGTCAGTCTTCTTGTACTTCAGTCGGCATTGTGCCTTTTGTATTTAATTCCGTTGCAATTTCTGTGTTTCATCGTCAATAGGAACGTCCAAGGGATACAGTAAACCTGAAGTGAAGCATCGGATTCTATAACTAGTGTCACAGGAATGGATCAAAACATAGTCAGTAAGAAGATACAGTCTTCTTGTGCTTAAGTCGGCATTGTGCCATTTGTATTTGATTCCGATGCGATATCTGTGTTTCATCGTCAATACGAAGGTCCAAGGGATACAGTATACCTGCAGTGAAGCATCGGAATTTATAACTAGTGTCACAGGAATGGTTCAGAACTTAGTCAGTAGGAAGTGTCGGTCTTCATGTCCTTAAGTCGGCATTGTGCCTTTTGTATTTAATTCCAATGCATTTTCTGTGTTTCATCGTCAATAAGAAGGTCCCAGGGATACAGTGAACTTGAAGTGAAGCATCGGAATCTATAACTCGTGTCACAGGAATGGTTCAAAACATAGTCAGTAGGAAGTGTCGATCTTCATGTACTTCAGTCGGCATTGTGGCTTTTGTATTTAATTCCGATGCAATTTCTGTGTTTCATCGTCAATAAGAAGGTCCGAGGGATACAGTAAACCTGAAGTGAAGCATCGGAATCTATAACTAGTGTCACAGTAATGGTCAGTAGGAAGAGTCAGTCTTCTTTTCCTTAAGACGGCATTGTGCTTTTGTAATTAATTCCCATGCAATTTCTGAGTTTCATCGTCAATAAGAAGGTCTAAGGGATACAGTAAACGTGAAGTGAAGCTTCGGAATCTATAACTAGTGTTACAGGAATGGTTCAAAACATAGTCAGTAAGAAGTGTCGGTCTTCATGTACTTAAGTCGGGATTGTGCCTTTTGTATTTAATTCCTATGCAATTTCTGTGATTCATCGTCAATGAGAAGGTCCAAGGGATACAGTAAACCTGAAGTGAAGCATCGGAATCTACAACTAGTGTCTCAGGAAAGGTTCAAAACATAGTCAGTAAGAAGTGTCGGTCTTCATGTACTTAAGTCGGCATTGTGCCTTTTGTTTTTAATTCCGATGCAATTTCTGTGTTTCATCGTCAATAAGAAGGTCCGAGGGATACAGTAAACCTGAAGTGAAGCATCGGAATCTATAACTAGTGTCACAGAAAGGGTCTGTAGGAAGAGTCAATCTTCTTGTCCATAAGTCGGCATTGTGCCTTTTGTATTTAATTCCGATGCAATTTCTGTATTTCATCGTCTATAAGAAGGTCCAAGGGATACAGTAAAACTAAAGTCAGACATCGGAATCTATAACTAGTGTCACAGGAATGGTTCAAAACATAGACAGTAAGAAGAGTCAGTCTTCTTTTACTTAAGTCGGCATTGTGCCTTTTCTATTTAATTCCGATGCAATTTCAGTGTTGCATCGTCAATAAGAAGGTCAGAGGGATACAGTAAGCCTGAAGTGAAGCATCGGAATCTATAACTAGTGTCACAGGAATGGTTCAAAACATAGTCAGTAAGAAGAGTCAGACTTCTTGTAATTAAGTCGGCATTGTGCCTTTTGTATTTAATTCCGATGCAATTTCTGTGTTTTATCGTCAATAAGATGGTCAAAGGGATGCAGTAAACCTGAAGTGAAGCATCGGAATCTCTAACTAGTGTCACAGGATTGGTTCAAAACATAGAGAGTAAGAAGAGTCAGTCTTCTTGTACTTATGTCGGCATTGTGCATTTTGTATTTAATTCATATGCAATTTCTGTGTTTCATCGTCAATAAGAAGGTCCAAGGGATATAGTAAAGCTGAAGTCAAGCATCGGAATCTACAACTAGTGTCACAGGATTGGTTCAAAACATAGGCAGTAAGAAGAAACAGTCTTCTTGTACTTAAGTCGGCATTGTGCCTTTTGTATTTGATTCCGATGCAATTTCTGTGTTTCATCGCCAATAAGAAGGTCCAAGGCATACAGTATACCTGAAGTGAAGCATCGGAATCTATAACTAGTGTCACAGGAATGGTCAGTAGGAAGAGTCAGTCTTCTTGTCCTTAAGACGGCATTGTGCCTTTTGTATTTAATTCCGATGCAATTTCTGTGTTTCAGCGTCAATAAGAAGGTCCAAGGGATACAGTAAACCTGAAGTGAAGCATCGGAATCTATAACTAGTGTTACAGGAATGGTTCAAAGCATAGTCAGTAAGAAGTGTCGGTCTTCATGTACTTAAGTCGGCATTGTGCCTTTTGTATTTAATTCGGATGCAATTTCTGTGTTTCATCGTCAATAAGAAGGTCCAAGGGATACAGTAAACCTGTAGTGAAGCATCGGAATCTATAACTAGTGTCACAGGAATGGTTCAGAACATAGTCAGTAAGAAGTGTCGGTCATCATGTCCTTAAGTCGGCATTGTGCCTTTTGTATTTAATTCCGATGCATTTTCTGTGTTACATCGTCAATAAGAAGGTCCAAGGGATACAGTAAAGTTGAAGTGAAGCATCGGAATCTATAACTCGTGTCACAGGAATGGTTCAAAACATAGTCAGTAAGAAGTGTCGGTCTTCATGTACTTAAGTAAGCATTGTGTCTTTTGTATCTAATTCCGATGCAATTTCTGTGTTTCATCGTCAATAAGAAGGTCCAAGAGATACAGTAAACCTGAAGTGAAGCATCGGAATCTATAAGTAGTGTCACAGGAATGGTCAGTAGGAAGAGTCAGTCTTCATGTCCTTAAGTCGGGTTTGTGCTTTTGTATTTAATTCCGATGCAATTTCTGTGTTTCATCGTCAATAAGAAGGTCCAAGGGATACAGTAAACCTGAAGTGAAGCATCGGAATCTATAACTAGTGTTACAGGAATGGTTCAAAACATAGTCAGTAAGAAGTGTCGGTCTTCATGTACTTAAGTCGGCATTGTGCCTTTTGTATTTATTTCCAATGCAATTTCTGTGTTTCATCGTCAATAAGAAGGCCCAAGGGATACAGTAAACCTAGAGTGAAGCATCGGCATCTATAACTAGTGTCTCAGGAATGGTTCAAAACATAGTCAGTAAGAAGTGTCGGTCTTCATGTACTTATGTCGGCATTGTGCCTTTTGTTTTTAATTCCGATGCAATTTCTGTGTTTCATCGTCAATAATAAGGTCCAAGGGATACAGTAAACCTGAAGTGAAGCATCGGAATCTATAACTAGTGTCACAGGAATGGTTCAATACATTGTCAGTAAGAAGTGTCGGTCTTCATGTACTTAAGTCCGCATTGTGCCTTTTGTATTTAATTCCGATGCAATTTCTGTGTTTCATCGTCAATAAGAAGGTCCAAGGGATACAGTAAACCTGAAGTGAAACATCGGAAACAATAACTAGTGTCACAAGAATGGTCAGTAAAAAGAGTCTGTCTTCTTGTCCTTAAGTCGGCATTGTGCCTTTTGTACTTAAATCCGATGCAATTTCTGTGTTTCATCGTCAATAAGAATGTCCAAGATATACAGTAAACCTGAAGTGAAGAATCGGAATCTATAACTAGTGCCACAGGAATGGTCAGTAGGAAGAGTCAGACTTCTTGTCCTTAAGTCGGCATTGTGCCTTTTGTATTTAATTCCAATGCAATTTCTGTGTTTCATCGCCAATAAGAAGGTCCAAGGGATACAGTAAACCTGAAGTAAAGCATCGGAATCTATAACTAGTGTCACAGGAATGGTCAGTAGGAAGAGTCAGTCTTCTTGTCTGTAAGTCGGCATTGTGCCTTTTGTATTTAATTCCGATGCAATTTCTGTGTTTCATCGTCAATAAGACGGTCCAAGGGATACAGTAAACCTGAAGTGAAGCATCGGAATCTATAACTAGTGTCACAGGAATGGTTCAATACATTGTCAGTAAGAAGTGTCGGCCTTCATGTACTTAAGTCGGCAGTGTGTCTTTTGTATTTAATTCCGATGCAATTTCTGTGTTTCATCGTCAATAAGAAGGTCCAAGGGATACAGTAAACCTTGAGTGAAGCATCGGAAACTATAACCAGTGGCACAGGAATGGTCAGTAGGAAGAATCAGTCTTCTTGTCCTTAAGTCGGCATTGTGCCTTTTGTATTTAATTCCGATGCAATTTCTGTCGTTCATCGTCAATAAGAGGGTGCAAGGGATACAGTAAACCTGAAGTGAAGCATGGGGACCTATTACTAGTGTCACAGGAATGGTACAAAACATAGTCAGTAAGAAGTGTCGGTCTTCATGTACTTAAGTCGGCATTGTGCCTTTTGTATTGAATTCCGACGCAATTTCTGTGTTTCATCGTCAATAAGAAGTCCAAGGGATACAGTAAACCTGAAGTGAAGCATCGGAATCTTTAACTAGTGTCACAGGATTGGTCAGTAGGAAGAGTCAGTCTTCTTGTCCTTAAGTCGGCATTGTGCCTTTTGTATTTAATTCCGATGCAACTTCTGTGTTTCATCGTCAATAAGAAGGTACAAGGGATACAGTAAACCTAAAGTGAAGCATCGGAATCGATAACTAGTGTCACAGGAATGGTTCAAATCATAGTCAGTAAGAGGTGTCGGTCTTCATGTACTTAAGTCGACATTGTGCCTTTTGTATTTAATTCCGATGCAATTTCTGTGTTTCATCGTCAATAAGAAGGTCCAAGGGATACAGTAAACCTGAAGTGAAGCTTCGGAATCTATAACTAGTGTCACAGGAATGGTTCAAAACATAGTTAGTAAGAAGTGTCGATCTTCATGTACTTAAGTCGGCATTGTATCTTTTGTATTTAATTCCGATGCAATTTCTGTGTTTCATCGTCAATAAGGAGGTCCAAGGGATACAGTAAACCTGAAGTGAAGCATCGGAATCTATAACTAGTGACACAGGAATGGTCAGTAGGAAGAGTCAGTCTTCTTGTCCTTAAGTCGGCATTGTGCCTATTGTATTTAATTCCGATGCAATTTCTGTGTTTCATCGTCAATAAGAGGGTCCAAGGGATACCGTAAACCTGAGCTGAAGCATCGGAATCAATAACTAGGGTCAAAGGAATGGTTCAAAACATAGTCAGTAAGAAGTGTCGGCCTTCATGTACATTAGTCGGCATTGTGCATTTTGTATTTAATTCCGATGCAATTTCTGTGTTTCATCGTCAATAAGTAGGACCAAGGGATACAGTAAACCTTGAGTGAAGCATCGGAATCTATAACTAGTGTCACAGGAATGGTCAGTAGGAAGAATCAGTCTGCTTGTCCTTAAGTCGGCATTGTGCCTTTTGTATTTTATTCCGATGCAATTTCTGTGTTTCATCGTCAATAAGAAGGTCCAAGGGATACAGTAAACCTGAAGTGAAGCATCGGAATCTATAACTAGTGTCACAGGAGTGGTCAGTAGGAAGAGTCAGTCTTCTTGTCCTTTAAGTCGGCATTGTGCCTTTTGTATTTAATTCCGATGCAATTTCTGTGTTTCATCGTCAATAAGAAGGTGCAAGGGATACAGTTAACCTGAAGTGAAGCATGGGGAAATATTACTAGTGTCACAGGAATGGTTCAAAGCATAGTCAGTAAGAAGTGTCGGTCTTCATGTACTTAAGTCGGCATTGTGCCTTTTGTATTTAATTCCGATGCAATTTCTGTGTTTCATCGTCAATAAGAAGGTCCAAGGGATACAGTAAACCTGAAGTGAAGCATCGGAATCTTTAACTAGTGTCACAGGTTTGGTCAGTAGGAAGAGTCAGTCTTCTTGTCCTTAAGTCGGCGTTGTGCCTTTTGTATTTAATTCCGACGCAATTTCTGTGTTTCATCGTCAATAAGAAGGTCCAAGGGATACAGAAAAACTGGAATGAAGCATCGGAATCTATAACTAGTGTCACAGGAATGGTCAGCAGGAAGAGTCGATCTTCACGTCCTTATGTCGGCATTCTGCATTTCGTATTTAATTCCGATGCAATTTCTGTGTCTCATCGTCAATAAGAAGGTCCAAGGGATACAGTAAACCTGAAGTGAAGCATCGGAATCTATAACTAATGTCACAGGAATGGTTCAAAGCATAGTCAGTAAGATGTGTCGGTCTTCATGTACTTAAGTCGGCATTGTGGCTTTTGTATTTAATTCCGATGCAATTTCTGTGTTTCATCGTCAATAAGAAGGTCCAAGGGATACAGTAAACCTGAAGTGAAACATCGGAAACAATAACTAGTGTCACAAGAATGGTCAGTAAAAAGAGTCTGTCTTCTTGTCCTTAAGTCGGCATTGTGCCTTTTGTATTTAAATCCGATGCAACTTCTGTGTTTCATCGTCAATATGTAGGTCCAAGGGATAGAGTAAACCTGAAGTGAAGAATCGGAAACTATAACTAGTGTCACGGGAATGGTCAGTAGGAAGAATCAGACTTCTTGTCCTTAAGTCGGCATTGTGCCTTTTGTATTTAATTCCGATGAAATTTCTGTGTTTCATCGTCAATAAGAACGTGCAAGGGATACAGTAACCCTGAAGTGAAGCATCGGGATCTATTACTAGTGTCACAGGAATGGTTCAAAACATAGTCAGTAAGAAGTGTCGGTCTTCATGTGCTTAAGTAAGCATTGTGTCTTTTGTGTCTAATTCCGATGCAATTTCTGTGTTTCATCGTCAATAAGAAGGTCCGAGAGATACAGTAAACCTGAAGTGAAGCATCGGAAACTATAACTAGTGTCACAGGAATGGTCAGTAGGAAGAGTCAGTCTTCTTGTCCTTAAGTCGGCGTTGTGCTTTTGTATTTAATTCCGATGCAATTTCTGTGTTTTATCGTCAATAAGAAGGTCCAAGGGATACAGTAAACCTGAAGTGAAGCATCGGAATCTATAACTAGTGTTACAGGAATGGTTCAAAACATAGTCAGTAAGAAGTGTCGGTCTTCATGTACTTAAGTCGGCATTGTGCCTTTTGTATTTAATTCCAATGCAATTTCTGTGTTTCATCGTCAATAAGAAAGCCCAAGGGATACAGTAAACCTAGAGTGAAGCATCGGCATCTATAACTAGTGTCTCAGGAATGGTTCAAAACATAGTCAGTAAGAAGTGTCGGTCTTCATGTACTTATGTCGGCATTGTGCCTTGTGTTTTTAATTCCGATGCAATTTCTGTGTTTCATCGTCAATAATAAGGTCCAAGGGATACAGTAAACCTGAAGTGAAGCATCGGAATCTATAACTAGTGTCACAGGAATGGTTCAATACATTGTCAGTAAGAAGTGTCGGTCTTCATGTACTTAAGTCGGCATTGTGCCTTTTGTATTTAATTCCGATGCAATTTCTGTGTTTCATCGTCAATAAGAAGTCCAAGGGATACAGTAAACCTGAAGTGAAACATCGGAAACAATAACTAGTGTCACAAGAATGGTCAGTAAAAAGAGTCTGTCTTCTTGTCCTTAAGTCGGCATTGTGCCTTTTGTATTTAAATCCGATGCAATTTCTGTGTTTCATCGTCAATAAGAAGGTCCAAGTGATACAGTAAACCTTAAGTGAAGAATCGGAATCTATAACTAGTGTCACAGGAATGGTCAGTAGTAAGAGTCAGACTTCTTGTCCTTAAGTCGGCATTGTGCCTTTTGTATTTAATTCCAATGCAATTTCTGTGTTTCATCGTCAATAAGAAGGTCCAAGGGATACAGTAATCCTCAAGTTAAGCATCGGAATCTATAACTAGTGTCACAGGAATGGTCAGTAGAAAGAGTCAGTCTTCTTGTCCGTAAGTCGGCATTGTGCCTTTTGTATTTAATTCCGATGCAATTTCTGTGTTTCATCGTCAATAAGACGGTCCAAGGGATACCGTAAACCCGAACTGAAGCATCGGAATCTGTAACTAGTGTCACAGGAATGGTTCAGAACATAGTCAGTAAGAAGTGTCGGCCTTCATGTACTTAAGTCGGCATTGAGCCTTTTGTATTTAATTCCGATGCAATTTCTGTGTTTCATCGTCAATAAGAAGGTCCAAGGGATACAGTAAACCTTGAGTGAAGCATCGAATCTAAAACTAGTGGCACAGGAATGGTCAGTAGGAAGAATCAGTCTGCTTGTCCTTAAGTCGGCATTGTGCCTTTTGTATTTAATTCCGATGCAATGTCTGTGTTTCATCGTCAATATGAAGGTCCAAGGGATACAGTAAACCTGAAGTGAAGCATCGGAATCTATAACTAGTGTCACAGGAATGGTCAGTAGGAAGAGTCAGTCTTCTTGTCCTTAAGTCGGCGTTGTGCTTTTGTATTTAATTCCGATGCAATTTCTGTGTTTTATCGTCAATAAGAAGGTCCAAGGGGTACAGTAAACCTGAAGTGAAGCATCGGAATCTATAACTAGTGTTACAGGAATGGTTGAAAACATAGTCAGTAAGAACTGTCGGTCTTCATGTACTTAAGTCGGCATTGTGCCTTTTGTATTTAATTCCAATGCAATTTCTGTGTTTCATCGTCAATAAGAAGGCCCAAGGGATACAGTAAACCTAGAGTGAAGCATCGGCATCTATAACTAGTGTCTCAGGAATGGTTCAAAACATAGTCAGTAAGAAGTGTCGGTCTTCATGTACTTATGTCGGCATTGTGCCTTTTGTTTTTAATTCCGATGCAATTTCTGTGTTTCATCGTCAATAGTAAGGTCCAAGGGATACAGTAAACCTGAAGTGAAGCATCGGAATCTATAACTAGTGTCACAGGAATGGTTCAATACATTGTCAGTAAGAAGTGTCGGTCTTCATGTACTTAAGTCGGCATTGTGCCTTTTGTATTTATTTCCGATGCAATTTCTGTGTTTCATCGTCAATAACAAGGTCCAAGGGATACAGTAAACCTGAAGAGAAACATCGGAAACAATAACTAGTGTCACAAGAATGGTCAGTAAAAAGAGTCTGTCTTCTTGTCCTTAAGTCGGCATTGTGCCTTTTGTATTTAGATCCGATGCAATTTATGTGTTTCATCGTCAATACGAAGGTCCAAGGGATACAGTAAACCTGAAGTGAAGAATCGGAATCTATAACTAGTGTCACAGGAATGGTCAGTAGTAAGAGTCAGACTTCTTGTCCTTAAGTCGGCATTGTGCCTTTTGTATTTAATTCCAATGCAATTTCTGTGTATCATCGTCAATAAGAAGGTCCAAGGGATACAGTAATCCTGAAGTGAAGCATCGGAATCTATAACTAGTGTCACAGGAATGGTCAGTAGGAAGAGTCAGTCTTCTTGTCCGTAAGTCGGCATTGTGCCTTTTGTAATTAATTCCGATGCAATTTCTGTGTTTCATCGTCAATAAGACGGTCCAAGGGATACCGTAAACCTGAACTGAAGCATCGGAATCTGTAACTAGTGTCACAGGTATGGTTCAGAACATAGTCAGTAAGAAGTGTCGGCCTTCATGTACTTAAGTCGGCATTGTGCCTTTTGTATTTAATTCCGATGCAATTTCTGTGTTTCATCGTCAATAAGAAGGTCCAAGGGATACAGTAAACCTTGAGTGAAGCATCGGAATCTATAACTAGTGGCACAGGAATGGTCAGTAGGAAGAATCAGTCTGCTTGTCCTTAAGTCGGCATTGTGCCTTTTGTATTTAATTCCGATGCAATGTCTGTGTTTCATCGTCAATATGAAGGTCCAAGGGATACAGTAAACCTGAAGTGAAGCATCGGAATCTATAACTAGTGTCACAGGAATGGTCAGTAGGAAGAGTCAGTCTTCTTGTCCTTAAGTCGGCATTGTGCCTTTTGTATTTAATTCCGATGCAATTTCCGTCGTTCATCGTCAATAAGAGGGTGCAAGGGATACAGTAAACCTGAAGTGAAGCATGGGGACCTATAACTAGTGTCACAGGAATGGTTCAAAACATAGTTAGTAAGAAGTGTCGGTCTTCATGTACTTAAGTCGGCATTGTATCTTTTGTATGTAATTCCGATGCAATTTCTGTGTTTCATCGTCAATAAGAAGGACCAAGGGATACACTAAACCTGAAGTCAAGCATCGGAATCTATAACTAGTGTCACAGGAATGGTCAGTAGAAAGAGTCAGTCTTCTTGTCCTTAAGTCGGCATTGTGCCTTTTTTATTTAATTCGGATGCAATTTCTGTGTTTCATCGTCAATAAGAGGGTCCAAGGGATACCGTAAACCTGAGCTGAAGCATCGGACTCAATAACTAGTGTCACAGGAATGGTTCAAAACATAGTCAGTAAGAAGTGTCGGCCTTCATGTACATAAGTCGGCATTGTGCCTTTTGTATTTAATTCCGATGCAATTTCTGTGTTTCATCGTCAATAAGAAGGTCCAAGGGATACAGTAAACCTTGAGTGAAGCATCGGAATCTATAACTAGTGTCACAGGAATGGTCAGTAGGAAGAATCAGTCTGCTTGTCCTTAAGTCGGCATTGTGCCTTTTGTATTTAATTCCGATGCAATTTCTGTGTTTCATCGTCAATAAGAAGGTCCAAGGGATACAGTAAACCTGAAGTGAAGCATCGGAATCTATAACTAGTGTCACAGGAATGGTCAGTAGGAAGAGTCAGTCTTCTTGTCTTTTAAGTCGGCATTTTGCCTTTTGTATGTAATTCCGATGCAATTTCTGTGTTTCATCGTCAATAAGAAGGTGCAAGGGATACAGTTAACCTGAAGTGAAGCATGGGGACCTATTACTAGTGTCACAGGAATGGTTCAAAGCATAGTCAGTAAGAAGTGTCGGTCTTCATGTACATAAGTCGGCATTGTGCCTTTTGTATTTAATTCCGATGCAATTTCTGTGTTTCATCGTCAATAAGAAGGTCCAAGGGATACAGTAAACCTGAAGTGAAGCATCGGAATCTTTAACTAGTGCCACAGGTTTAGTCAGTAGGAAGAGTCAGTCTTCTTGTCCTTAAGTCGGCATTGTGCCTTTTGTATTTAATTCCGATGCAATTTCTGAGTTTCATCGTCAATAAGAAGGTCCAAGGGATACAGAAAAACTGGAATGAAGCATCGGAATCTATAACTAGTGTCACAGGAATGGTCAGTAGGAAGAGTCAGTCTTCTTGTCCTTAAGTCGGCGTTGTGCTTTTGTATTTAATTCCGATGCAATTTCTGTGTTTCTTCGTCAATAAGAAGGACCAAGGGATACAGAAAAACTGGAATGAAGCATCGGAATCTATAACTAGTGTCACAGGAATGGTCAGCAGGAAGAGTCGATCTTCACGTCCTTATGTCGGCATTCTGCCTTTCGTATTTAATTCCGATGCAATTTCTGTGTCTCATCGTCAATAAGAAGGTCCAAGGGATACAGTAAACCTGAAGTGAAGCATCGGAATCTATAACTAATGTCACAGGAATGGTTCAAAGCATAGTCAGTAAGAAGTGTCGGTCTTCATGTACTTAAGTCGGCATTGTGCCTTTTGTATTTAATTCCGATGCAATTTCTGTGTTTCATCGTCAATAAGAAGGTCCAAGGGATACAGTAAACCTGAAGTGAAGCATCGGAATCTTTAACTAGTGTCACAGGTTTAGTCAGTAGGAAGAGTCAGTCTTCTTGTCCTTAAGTCGGCATTGTGCCTTTTGTATTTAATTCCGATGCAATTTCTGAGTTTCATCGTCAATAAGAAGGTCCAAGGGATACAGAAAAACTGGAATGAAGCATCGGAATCTATAACTAGTGTCACAGGAATGGTCAGCAGGAAGAGTCGATAATCACGTCCTTATGTCGGCATTCTGCCTTTCGTATTTAATTCCGATGCAATTTCTGTGTCTCATCGTCAATAAGAAGGTCCAAGGGATACAGTAAACCTGAAGTGAAGCATCGGAATCTATAACTAATGTCACAGGAATGGTTCAAAGCATAGTCAGTAAGATGAGTCGGTCTTCATGTACTTAAGTCGGCATTGTGGCTTTTGTATTTAATTCCGATGCAATTTCTGTGTTTCATCGTCAATAAGAAGGTCCAAGGGATACAGTAAACCTGAAGTGAAACATCGGAAACAATAACTAGTGTCACAAGAATGGTCAGTAAAAGGAGTCTGTCTTCTTGTCCTTAAGTCGGCATTGTGCCTTTTGTATTTAAATCCGATGCAACTTCTGTGTTTCATCGTCAATAAGAAGGTCCAAGGGATAGAGTAAACCTGAAGTGAAGAATCGGAATCTATAACTAGTGTCACGGGAATGGTCAGTAGGAAGAGTCAGACTTCTTGTCCTTAAGTCGGCATTGTGCCTTTTGTATTTAATTCCGATGAAATTTCTGTGTTTCATCGTCAATAAGAACGTGCAAGGGATACAGTAACCCTGAAGTGAAGCATCGGGATCTATTACTAGTGTCACAGGAATGGTTCAAAGCATAGTCAGTAAGAAGTGTCGGTCTTCTTGTCCTTAAGTCGGCGTTGTGCTTTTGTATTTAATTCCGATGCAATTTCTGTGTTTCTTCGTCAATAAGAAGGTCCTAGGGATACAGTAAACCTGAAGTGAAGCATCGGAATCTATAACTAGTGTTACAGGAATGGTTCAAAACATAGTCAGTAAGAAGTGTCGGTCTTCATGTACTTAAGTCGGCATTGTGCCTTTTGTATTTAATTCCAATGCAATTTCTGTGTTTCATCGTCAATAAGAAGGACCAAGGGATACAGTAAACCTAGAGTGAAGCATCGGCATCTATAACTAGTGTCTCAGGAATGGTTCAAAACATAGTCAGTAAGAAGTGTCGGTCTTCATGTACTTATGTCGGCATTGTGCCTTTTGTTTTTAATTCCGATGCAATTTCTGTGTTTCATCGTCAATAATAAGGTCCAAGGGATACAGTAAACCTGAAGTGAAGCATCGGAATCTATAACTAGTGTCACAGGAATGGTTCAATACATTGTCAGTAAGAAGTGTCGGTCTTCATGTACTTAAGTCGGCATTGTGCCTTTTGTATTTAATTCCGATGCTATTTCTGTGTTTCATCGCCAATAAGAAAGTCCAAGGGATACAGTAAACCTGAAGTGAAACATCGGAAACAATAACTAGTGTCACAAGAATGGTCAGTAAAAAGAGTCTGTCTTCTTGTCCTTAAGTCGGCATTGTGCCTTTTGTATTTAAATCCGATGCAATTTCTGTGTTTCATCGTCAATAAGAAGGTCCAAGGGATACAGTAAACCTGAAGTGAAGAATCGGAAGCTATAACTAGTGTCACAGGAATGGTCAGTAGTAAGAGTCAGACTTCTTGTCCTTAAGTCGGCATTGTGCCTTTTGTATTTAATTCCAATGCAATTTCTGTGTTTCATCGTCAATAAGAAGGTCCAAGGGATATAGTAATCCTGAGGTGAAGCATCGGAATCTATTACTAGTGTCACAGGAATGGTCAGTAGGAAGAGTCAGTCTTCTTGTCCGTAAGTCGGCATTGTGCCTTTTGTATTTAATTCCGATGCAATTTCTGTGTTTCATCGTCAATAATTAAGTCCAAGGGATACAGTAAACCTGAACTGAAGCATCGGAATCTGTAACTAGTGTCACAGGAATGGTTCAGAACATAGTCAGTAAGAAGCGTCGGCCTTCATGTACTTAAGTCGGCATTGTGGTTTTTGTATTTAATTCCGATGCAATTTCTGTGTTTCATCGTCAATAAGAAGGTCCAAGGTATACAGTAAACCTTGAGTGAAGCATCGGAATCTATAACTAGTGGCACAGGAATGGTCAGTACGAAGAATCAGTCTGCTTGTCCTTAAGTCGGCATTGTGCCTTTTGTATTTAATTCCGATGCAATGTCTGTGTTTCATCGTCAATATGAAGGTCCAAGGGATACAGTAAACCTGAAGTGAAGCATCGGAATCTATAACTAGTGTCACAGGAATGGTCAGTAGGAAGAGTCAGTCTTCTTGTCCTTAAGTCGGCATTGTGCCTTTTGTATTTAATTCCGATGCAATTTCTGTCGTTCATCGTCAATAAGAGGGTGCAAGGGATACAGTAAACCTGAAGTGAAGCATGGGGACCTATTACTAGTGTCACAGGAATGGTTCAAAACATAGTCAGTAAGAAGTGTCGGTCTTTATGTACTTAAGTCGGCATTGTGCCTTTTGTATTTAATTCCGACGCAATTTCTGTGTTTCATCGTCAATAAGAAGTCCAAGGGATACAGTAAACCTGAAGTGAAGCATCGGAATCTTTAACTAGTGTCACAGGATTGGTCAGTAGGAAGAGTCAGTTTTCTTGTCCTTAAGTCGGCATTGTGCCTTTTGCATTTAATTCCGATGCAACTTCTGTGTTTCGTCGTCAATAAGAATTTACAAGGGATACAGTAAACCTGAAGTGAAGCATCGGAATCTATAACTAGCGTCACAGGAATGGTTCAAATCATAGTCAGTAAGAAGTGTCGGTCTTCATGTACTTAAGTCGGCATTGTGCCTTTTGTATTTAATTCCGACGCAATTTCTGTGTTTCATCGTCAATAAGAGGGTCCAAGGGATACCGTAAACCTGAGCTGAAGCATCGGACTCAATAACTAGTGTCACAGGAATGGTTCAAAACATAGTCAGTAAGAAGTGTCGGCCTTCATGTACATAAGTCGGCATTGTGCCTTTTGTATTTAATTCCGATGCAATTTCTGTGTTTCATCGTCAATAAGAAGGTCCAAGGGATACAGTAAACCTGAAGTGAAGCATCGGAATCTATAACTAGTGTCACAGGAATGGTCAGTAGGAAGAGTCAGTCTTCTTGTCCTTTAAGTCGGCATTGTGCCTTTTGTATTTAATTCCGATGCAATTTCTGTGTTTCATCGTCAATAAGAAGGTGCAAGGGATACAGTTAACCTGAAGTGAAGCATGGGGACCTATTACTAGTGTCACAGGAATGGTTCAAAGCATAGTCAGTAAGAAGTGTCGGTCTTCATGTACATAAGTCGGCATTGTGGCTTTTGTATTTAATTCCGATGCAATTTCTGTGTTTCATCGTCAATAAGAAGGTCCAAGGGATACAGTAAACCTGAAGTGAAACATCGGAAACAATAACTAGTGTCACAAGAATGGTCAGTAAAAAGAGTCTGTCTTCTTGTCCTTAAGTCGGCATTGTGCCTTTTGTATTAAATCCGATGCAATTTCTGTGTATTATCGTCAATAAGAAGGTCCAAGGGATAGAGTAAACCTGAAGTGAAGAATCGGAATCTATAACTAGTGTCACGGGAATGGTCAGTAGGAAGAGTCAGACTTCTTGTCCTTAAGTCGGCATTGTGCCTTTTGTATTTAATTCCGATGAAATTTCTGTGTTTCATCGTCAATAAGAAGGTGCAAGGGATACAGTAACCCTGAAGTGAAGCATCGGGATCTATTACTACTGTCACAGGAATGGTTCAAAACATAGTCAGTAAGAAGTGTCGGTCTTCATGTACTTAAGTCGGCATTGAGCCTTTTGTATTTATTTCCGATGCAATTTCTGTGTTTCATCGTCAATAAGAAGGTCCAAGGGATACAGTAAACCTGAAGTGAAGCATCGGAATCTTTAACTAGTGTCACAGGATTGGTCAGTAGGAAGAGTCAGTCTTCTTGTCCTTAAGTCGGCATTGTGCCTTTTGTATTTAATTCCGATGCAACTTCTGTGTTTCATCGTCAATAGGAAGGTACAAGGGATACAGTAAACCCGAAGTGATGCATTGGAATCTATAACTAGTGTCACAGGAATGGTTCAAATCATAGTCAGTAGGAAGTGTCGGTTCCTCATGTACTTAAGTCGGCATTGTGCCTTTTGTATTTAATTCCGATGCAATTTCTGTGTTTCATCGTCAATAAGAAGGTCCAAGGGATACAGTAAACCTAAAGTGAAGCATCGGAATCTATAACTAGTTAGACTGGAATGGTCAGTAAGAAGAGTCAGTCTTCTTGTCCTCAAGTCGGCATTGTGCCTTTTATATTTAATTCCGATGCAATTTCTGGGTTTCATCGTCAATAAGGAGGTCCAAGGGATACAGTAAACCTTGAGTGAAGCAATGGAATCTGTAACTAGTGTCACAGAAATGGTCAGCAGGAAGAGTCAATCTTCATGTCCTTATGTCGGCATTCTGCTTTTGTATTTAATTCTGATGCAATTTCTGTGTTTCATCGTCAATAAGGAGGTCCAAGGGATACAGTAAACCTGAAGTGAAGCATCGGAATCTATAACTAGTGTCACACGAATGGTTCAAAACATAGTCAGTAAGAAGTGTCAGTCTTCACGTACTTAAGTCTGCATTGGGCTTTGGTATATAATTCCGATGTAATTTCTGTGTTTCATCGTCAATAAGAAGGTCCAAGGGATACAGTAAACCTAAGTGAAGCATCGGAATCTATAACTAGTGTCACAGGAATGGTTCAAAACATAGTCAGTAAGAACTGTCGGTCTTCATGTACTTGACCCGGCATTGTGCCTTTTGTATTTAATTCCGATGCAATTTCTGCGTTTCATCGTCAATAAGAAGGTCCAAGGGATACATTAAACCTGAAGTGAAGCATCGGAAACTATAACTAGTGTCACAGGAATGGTTCATAATATAGTCAGTAAGAAGTGTCGGTCTTCATGTACTTAAGTCGGCATTGTGCCTTTTGTACTCAATTCCGATGCAATTTCTGTGTTTCATCGTCAATAAGAAGGTCCAAGGGATACAATAAACCTGAAGTGAAGCTTCGGACTATATAACTAGTGTCACAGGAATGGTCAGTAGGAAGAGTCAGTCTTCTTGTCCTTAAGTCAGCATTGTGCCTTTTGTATTTAATTCCGATGCAATTTCTGTGTTTCATCGTCAATAAGAAGGTACAAGGGATACAGTAAACCTGAAGTGAAGCATCGGAATCTATAACTAGTGTCACAGGAATGGTCAGTAGGAAGAGTCAGTCTTCTTGTCCTTAAGTCGGCATTGTGCCTTTTGTATTTCATTCCGATACAATTTCTGGGTTTCATCGTCAATAAGAAGGTCCAAGGGATACAGTAAACCTGGAGTGAAGCATCGGAATCCATAACTAGTGTCACAGGAATGGTCAGCAGGAAGAGTCAATCTTCATGTCCTTATGTCGGCATTCTGCCTTTTGTATTTAATTCTGATGCAATTTCTGTGTTTCATCGTCAATAAGAAGGTCCAAGGGATACAGTAAACCTGAAGTGAAGCATCGGAATCTGTAAGTAGTGTCACAGGAATGGTTCAAATCATAGTCAGTAATAAGTGTCGGTCTTCATGAACTTAAGTCGGTATTGTGCCTTTGGTATATAATTCCGAAGCAATTTCTGTCTTTCATCGTCAATAAGAAGGTCCAAGGGATACAGTAAATCAGAAGTGAAGCATCGGAATCTGTAACTAGTGTCACAGGAATGGTTCAAAACATAGTCAGTAAGAACTGTCGGTCTTCATGTACTTAAGTCGGCATTGTGCCTTTTGTATTTAATTCCGATGCAATTTCTGTGTTTCATCGTCAATAAGAAGGTCCAAGGGATACAGTAAACCTGAAGTGAAGCATCGGAATCTATAACTAATGTCACAGGAATGGTTCAAAACATAGTCAGTAATAAGTGTCGGTCTTCATGTACTTTAGTCGGTATTGTGCCTTTGGTATATAATTCCGATGCAATTTCTGTCTTTCATCGTCAATAAGAAGGTCCAAGGGATACAGTAAACCTGAAGTGAAGCATCGGAATCTGTAACTAGTGTCACAGGAATGGTTCAAAACATAGTCAGTATGAACTGTCGGTCTTCATGTACTTAAGTCGGCATGGTGCCTTTTGTATTTAATTCCGATGCAATTTCTGCATTTCATCGTCAATAAGAAGGTCCAAGGGATACAGTGAACCTTAAGTGAAGCATCGGAAACTATAACTAGTGCCACAGGAATGGTTCAACATATTGTCAGTAAGAAGTGTCGGTCTTCATGTACTTAAGTCGGCATTGTGCCTTTTGTATTTAATTCCGATGCAATTTCTGCGTTTCATCGTCAATACGAAGGTCCAAGTGATACAGTAAACCTGAAGTGAAGCATCGGAATCTATAACTAGTGTCACAGGAATGGTTCAATATATAGTCAGTAAGAAGTGTCGGTCTTCATGTACTTAAGTCGGCATTGTGCCTTTTGTATTTAATTCCGATGTCATTTCTGTGTTTCATCGTCAATAAGAAGGTCCAAGGGATACAATAAACCTGAAGTGAAGCATCGGTATATATAACTAGTGTCTCAGGAATGGTCTGTAAGAAGAGTCAGTCTTCTTGTCCTTAAGTCTGCATTGTGCCTTTTGCATTTAATTCCGATGCAATTTCTGGGTTTCATCGTCAATAAGAATGTCCAAGGGATACAGTAAACCTGGAGTGAAGCATCGGAATCTATAACTAGTGTCACAGGAATGGTCAGCAGGAAGAGTCAATCTTCATGTTACTATGTCGGCAGTCTGCCTTTTGTTTTTAATTCTGATGCAATTTCTGTGTTTCATCGTCAATAAGAAGGTCCAAGGGATACAGTAAACCTGAAGTGAAGCATCGGAATCTATAACTAGTGTCACAGGAATGGTTCAAAACATAGTCAGTAATAAGTGTCGGTCTTCATGTACTTTAGTCGGTATTGTGCCTTTGGTATATAATTCCGATGCAATTTCTGTCTTTCATCGTCAATAAGAAGGTCCAAGGGATACAGTAAACCTGAAGTGAAGCATCGGAATCTGTAACTAGTGTCACAGGAATGGTTCAAAACATAGTCAGTATGAACTGTCGGTCTTCATGTACTTAAGTCGGCATGGTGCCTTTTGTATTTAATTCCGATGCAATTTCTGCATTTCATCGTCAATAAGAAGGTCCAAGGGATACAGTGAACCTTAAGTGAAGCATCGGAAACTATAACTAGTGCCACAGGAATGGTTCAACATATTGTCAGTAAGAAGTGTCGGTCTTCATGTACTTAAGTCGGCATTGTGCCTTTTGTATTTAATTCCGATGCAATTTCTGCGTTTCATCGTCAATACGAAGGTCCAAGTGATACAGTAAACCTGAAGTGAAGCATCGGAATCTATAACTAGTGTCACAGGAATGGTTCAATATATAGTCAGTAAGAAGTGTCGGTCTTCATGTACTTAAGTCGGCATTGTGCCTTTTGTATTTAATTCCGATGTCATTTCTGTGTTTCATCGTCAATAAGAAGGTCCAAGGGATACAATAAACCTGAAGTGAAGCATCGGTATATATAACTAGTGTCTCAGGAATGGTCTGTAAGAAGAGTCAGTCTTCTTGTCCTTAAGTCTGCATTGTGCCTTTTGCATTTAATTCCGATGCAATTTCTGGGTTTCATCGTCAATAAGAATGTCCAAGGGATACAGTAAACCTGGAGTGAAGCATCGGAATCTATAACTAGTGTCACAGGAATGGTCAGCAGGAAGAGTCAATCTTCATGTTACTATGTCGGCAGTCTGCCTTTTGTTTTTAATTCTGATGCAATTTCTGTGTTTCATCGTCAATAAGAAGGTCCAAGGGATACAGTAAACCTGAAGTGAAGCATCGGAATCTATAACTAGTGTCACAGGAATGGTTCAAAACATAGTCAGTAAGAAGTGTCGGTCTTCATGTACTTATGTCGGCATTGTGCCTTTGGTATATCATTCCGATGCAATTTCTGTGTTTCATCGTCAGTAAGTAGGACCAAGGGATTCAGTAAACCTGAAGTGAAGCATCGGAATCTATAAGTAGTGTCACAGGAATGGTTCAAAGCATAGTCAGTAAGGACTGTCGGTCTTCGTGTACTTAAGTCGGCATTGTGCCTTTTGTAATTAATTCCGATGCAATTTCTGCGTTTCATCGTCAATAAGAATGTCCAAGGGATACAGTGAACCTGAAGTGAAGCTTCGGAAAGTATAACTAGTGTCACAGGAGTGGTTCAAAATATAGTCAGTTAGAAGTGTCGGTCTTCATGTACTTAAGTCAGCATTGCGCCTTGTGTATTTAATTCCGATGCAATTTCTGTGTTTCATCGTCAATAAGAAGGTCCAAGGGATACAATAAACCTGAAGTGAAGCATCGGAATATATAACTAGTGTCACAGGAATGGTCAGTAGGAAGAGTCAGTCTTCTTGTCCTTAAGTCTGCATTGTGCCTTTTGTATTAAATTCCGATGCATTTTCTGTGTTTCATCGTCAATAAGAAGGTCCAAGGGATTTAGTAAACCTGAAGTCAAGCATCGAAGTCTATAACTAGTGTCACAGGAATGGTCAGTAGGAAGAGTCAGTCTTCTTGTCCTTAAGTCGGCATTGTGCCTTTTGTATTTAATTCCGATGCAATTTCTGGGTTTCATCGTCAATAAGAATGTCCAAGGGATACAGTAAAAACCTGGAGTAAAGCATCGGAATCTATAACTAGTGTCACAGGAATGGTCAGCAGGAAGAGTCAATCTTCATGTCCTTATGTCGGCATACTGCCTTTTGTATTTAATTCTGATGCAATTTCTGTGTTTCATCGTCAATAAGAAGGTCCAAAGGATACAGTAAACCTGAAGTGAAGCATCGGAATCTATAACTAGTGTCACAGGAATGGTTCAAAACATAGTCAGTAAGAAGTGTCGGTCTTCAGGTACTTAAGTCGGCATTGTGCCTTTGGTATATAATTCCGATGCAAGTTCTGTGTTTCATCGTCAGTAAGAAGGTCCAAGATATACAGTAAACCTGAAGTGAAGCATCGGAATCTATAACTAGTGTCACAGGAATGGTTCAAAACATAGTCAGTAAGAACTGTCGGTCTTCGTGTACTTAAGTGGGCATTGTGACTTTTGTATTTAATTCCGATGCAATTTCTGCGTTTCATCGACAATAAGAAGGTCCAAGGGATACAGTGCACCTGAAGTGAAGCTTCCGAAACTATAAGTAGTGTCACAGGAATGGTTCAAAATATAGTCAGTTAGAAGTGTCGGTCTTCATGTACTTAAGTCGGCATTGTGCCTTTTGTATTTAATTCCGATGCAATTTCTGTGTCTCATCGTCAATAAGAAGGTCCAAGGGATACAATAAACCTGAACCGAAGCATCGGAATATATAACTAGTGTCACAGGAATGGCCAGTAGGAAGAGTCAGTCTATTTGTCCTTAAGTCGGCATTGTGCCTTTTGTATTTAATTCCGATGCAATTTCTGTGTTTCATCGTCAATAAGAAGGTCCAAGGGATACAGTAAACCTGAAGTGAAGCATCGGAATCTATAACTAGTGTCACAGGAATGGTTCAAATCGTAGTCTGTAAGAAGTGTCGGTCTTCATGTACTTAAGTCGGCATTGTGCCTTTGTAATTAATTCCGTGCAATTTCTGTGTTTCATCGTCAATAAGAAGGTCCAAGGGATACAATAAATCTGAACCGAAGCATCGGAATATATAACTAGTGTCACAGGAATGGCCAGTAGGAAGGGTCAGTCTTCTATTCCTTAAGTCGGCATTGTGCCTTTTGTATTTAATTCCGAAGCAATTTCTGGGTTTCATCGTCAATAAGAAGGTCCAAGTGATACAGTATACCTGGAGTGATGCATCGGAATCTATAACTAGTGTCACAGGAATGGTCAGCAGGAAGGGTCAATCTTCATGTCCTTATGTCGGTATTCTGCCTTTTTTATTTAATTCTGATGCAATTTCTGTGCTTCATCGACAAAAAGGAGGTCCAAGGGATACAGTAAACCTGAAGTGAAGCATCGGAATCTATAACTAGTGTCACAGGAATGGTTCAAAACATAGTCAGTAAGAACTGTCGGTCTTCATGTACTTAAGTCGGCATTGTGCCTTTTGTATTTAATTCCGATGCAATTTCTGCGTTTCATCGTCAATACGAAGGTCCAAGTGATACAGTAAACCTGAAGTGAAGCATCGGAATCTACAACTAGTGTCACAGGAATGGTTCAATATATAGTCAGTAAGAAGTGTCGGTCTTCATGTACTTAAGTCGGCATTGTGCCTTTTGTATTTCATTCCGATGTCATTTCTGTGTTTCATCGTCAATAAGAAGGTCCAAGGGATACAATAAACCTGAAGTGAAGCATCGGTATATATAACTAGTGTCTCAGGAATGGTCTGTAAGAAGAGTCAGTCTTCTTGTCCTTAAGTCTGCATTGTACCTTTTGCATTTAATTCCGATGCAATTTCTGGGTTTCATCGTCAATAAGAATGTCCAAGGGATACAGTAAACCTGGAGTGAAGCATCGGAATCTATAACTAGTGTCACAGGAATGGTCAGCAGGAAGAGTCAATCTTCATGTTACTATGTCGGCATTCTGCCTTTTGTTTTTAATTCTGATGCAATTTCTGTGTTTCATCGTCAATAAGAAGGTCCAAGGGATACAGTAAACCTGAAGTGAAGCATCGGAATCTATAACTAGTGTCACAGGAATGGTTCAAAACATAGTCAGTAAGAAGTGTCGGTCTTCATGTACTTATGTCGGCATTGTGCCTTTGGTATATCATTCCGATGCAATTTCTGTGTTTCATCGTCAGTAAGTAGGACCAAGGGATTCAGTAAACCTGAAGTGAAGCATCGGAATCTATAAGTAGTGTCACAGGAATGGTTCAAAACATAGTCAGTAAGGACTGTCGGTCTTCGTGTACTTAAGTCGGAATTGTGCCTTTTGTAATTAATTCCGATGCAATTTCTGATTTTCATCGTCAATAAGAAGGGCCAACTGATACAGTGAACCTGAAGTGAAGCTTCGGAAACTATAACTAGTGTCACAGGAGTGGTTCAAAATATAGTCAGTTAGAAGTGTCGGTCTTCATGTACTTAAGTCGGCATTGCGCCTTGTGTATTTAATTCCGATGCAATTTCTGTGTTTCATCGTCAATAAGAAGGTCCAAGGGATACAATAAACCTGAAGTGAAGCATCGGAATATATAACTAGTGTCACAGGAATGGTCAGTAGGAAGAGTCAGTCTTCTTGTCCTTAAGTCTGCATTGTGCCTTTTGTATTTAATTCCGATGCATTTTCAGTGTTTCATCGTCAATAAGAAGGTCCAAGGGATACAGTAAACCTGAAGTGAAGCATCGAAATCTATAACTAGTGTCACAGGAATGGTCAGTAGGAAGAGTCAGTCTTCTTGTCCTTAAGTCGGCATTGTGCCTTTTGTATTTAATTCCGATGCAATTTCTGGGTTTCATCGTCAATAAGAATGTCCAAGGGATACAGTAAAAACCTGGAGTGAAGCATCGGAATCTATAACTAGTGTCTCAGGAATGGTCAGCAGGAAGAGTCAATCTTCATGTCCTTATGTCCTCATTCTGCCTTTTGTATTTAATTCTGATGCAATTTCTGTGTTTCATCGTCAATAAGAAGGTCCAAAGGATACAGTAAACCTGAAGTGAAGCATCGGAATCTATAACTAGTGTCACAGGAATGGTTCAAAACATAGTCAGTAAGAAGTGTCGGTCTTCAGGTACTTAAGTCGGCATTGTGCCTTTGGTATATAATTCCGATGCAAGTTCTGTGTTTCATCGTCAGTAAGAAGGTCCAAGATAAACAGTAAACCTGAAGTGAAGCATCGGAATCTATAACTAGTGTCACAGGAATGGTTCAAAACATAGTCAGTAAGAACTGTCGGTCTTCGTGTACTTAAGTGGGCATTGTGACTTTGTATTTAATTCCGATGCAATTTCTGCGTTTCATCGACAATAAGAAGGTCCAAGGGATACAGTGAACCTGAAGTGAAGCTTCCGAAACTATAAGTAGTGTCACAGGAATGGTTCAAAATATAGTCAGTTAGAAGTGTCGGTCATCATGTACTTAAGTCGGCATTGTGCCTTTTGTATTTAATTCCGATGCATTTTCTGTGTCTCATCGTCAATAAGAAGGTCCAAGGGATACAATAAACCTGAACCGAAGCATCGGAATATATAACTAGTGTCACAGGAATGGCCAGTAGGAAGAGTCAGTCTATTTGTCCTTAAGTCGGCATTGTGCCTTTTGTATTTAATTCCGATGCAATTTCTGTGTTTCATCGTCAATAAGAAGGTCCAAGGGATACAGTAAACCTGAAGTGAAGCATCGGAATCTATAACTAGTGTCACAGGAATGGTTCAAATCGTAGTCTGTAAGAAGTGTCGGTCTTCATGTACTTAAGTCGGCATTGTGCCTTTGTAATTAATTCCGTACAATTTCTGTGTTTCATCGTCAATAAGAAGGTCCAAGGGATACAATAAACCTGAACCGAAGCATCGGAATATATAACTAGTGTCACAGGAATGGCCAGTAGGAAGAGTCAGTCTTCTATTCCTTAAGTCGGCATTGTGCCTTTTGTATTTAATTCCGAAGCAATTTCTGGGTTTCATCGTCAATAAGAAGGTCCAAGTGATACAGTATACCTGGAGTGATGCATCGGAATCTATAACTAGTGTCACAGGAATGGTCAGCAGGAAGGGTCAATCTTCATGTCCTTATGTCGGTATTCTGCCTTTTGTATTTAATTCTGATGCAATTTCTGTGCTTCATCGACAAAAAGGAGGTCCAAGGGATACAGTAAACCTGAAGTGAAGCATCGGAATCTATAACTAGTGTCACAGGAATGGTTCAAAACATAGTCAGTAAGAAGTGTCGGTCTTCATGTACTTAAGTCGGCATTGTGCCTTTAGTATATAATTCCGATGCAATTTCTGTGTTTCATCGTCAATAAGAAGGTCCAAGGTATACAGTAAACCTGAAGTGAAGCATCGGAATCTATAACTAGTGTCAGAGGAATGGTTCAAAACATAGTCAGTAAGAACTGTCGGTCTTCATGTACTTAAGTCGGCATTGTGCCTTTCGTATTTAATCCCGATGCAATTTCTGCGTTTCATCGTCAATAACAAGGTCCTAGGGATACAGTGAACCTGAAGTGAAACATCGGAAACTATAACTAGTGTCACGGGATTGGTTCAAAATATAGTCAGTAAGAAGTGTCGGTCTTCATGAACTTAAGTCGGCATTTTGCCTTTTGTATTTAATTCCGATGCAATTTCTGTGTTTCATCGTCAATACGAAGGTCCAAGGGATACAATAAACCTGAAGTGAAGCATCGGAATATATAACTAGTGTCACAGGAATGGTCAGTAGGAAGAGTCAGTCTTCTTGTCCTTAAGTCGGCATTGTGCCTTTTGTATTTAATTCCGATGCAATTTCTGTGAGTCATCGTCAATAAGAAGGTCCAAGGGATACAGTAAACCTGAAGTGAAGCATCGGAATCTATAACTAGTGTCACTGGAATGGTCAGTAGGAAGAGTCAGTCTTCTTGTCCTTAAGTCGGCATTGTGCCTTTTGTATTTAATTCTGATGCAATTTCTGTGTTTCATCGTCAATAAGAAGGTCCAAGGGATACAGTAAAGCTGAAGTGAAGCATCGGAATCTATAACTAGTGTCACAGGAATGGTTCAAAACATAGTCAGTAAGAAGTGTCGGTCTTAATGTACTTAAGTCGGCATTGTGCCTTTGGTATATAATTCCGATGCAATTTCTGTGTTTCATCGTCAGTAAGAAGGTCCAAGGGATACATTAAACCTGAAGTGAAGCATCGGAATCTATAACTAGTGTCACAGGAATGGTTCAAAACTTAGTCAGTAAGAACTGTCGGTCTCCATGTACTTAAGTCGGCATTGTGCCTTTTATATTAAATTCCGATGCAATTTCTGCGTTTCATCGTCATTAAGAAGGTCCAAGGGATACAGTGAACCTGAAGTGAATCTTCGGAAACTATAACTAGTGTCACAGGAATGGTTCAAAATATAGTCAGTAGGAAGTGTCGCTCTTCATGTACTTAAGTCGGCATTGTGCCTTTTGTATTTAATTGCGATGCAATTTCTGTGTTTCATCGTCAATAAGAAGGTCCAAGGGATACAGTAAACCTGAAGTGAAGCATCGGAATCTATAACTAGTGTCACTGGAATGGTCAGTAGGAAGAGTCAGTCTTCTTGTCCTTAAGTCGGCATTGTGCCTTTTGTACTTAATTCCGATGCAATTTCTGGGTTTCATCGTCAATAAGGAGGTCCAAGGGATACAGTAAACCTGGAGTGAAGCAATGGAATCTATAACTAGTGTCACAGGAATGGTCAGCAGGAAGAGTCTATCTTCATGTCCTTATGTCGGCATTCTGCCTTTTGTATTTAATTCTGATGCAATTTCTGTGTTTCATCGTCAATAAGAAAGTCCAAGGGATACAGTAAACCTGAAGTGAAGCATCGGAATCTATAACTAGTGTCACTGGAATGGTTCAAAACATAGTCAGTAAGGAGTGCCAGTCTTCATGTACTGAAGTCGGCATTGTGCCTTTGGTATATAATTCCGATGTAATTTCTGTGTTTCATCGTCAATAAGAAGGTCCAAGGGATACAGTAAACCTGAAATGAAGCGTCGGAATCTATAACTAGTGTCACAGGAATGGTTCAAAATATAGTCAGTAAGAACTGTCGGTCTTCATGTACTTAAGTCGGCATTGTGCCTTTTGTATTTAATTCCGATTCAATTTCTGCGTTTCATCGTCAATAAGAAGGTCCAAGGGATACAGTAAACCTGAAGTGAAGCATCGGAAACTATAACTAGTGTCACAGGAATGGTTCAAAATACAGTCAGTAAGAAGTGTCGGTCTTCATGTACTTAAGACGGCATGGTGCCTTTTGTATTCAATTCCGATGCAATTTATGTGTTTCATCGTCAATAAGAAGGTCCAAGGGATACAATAAACCTGAAGTGAAGCATCGGACTATATATCTAGTGTCACAGGAATGGTCAGTAGGAAGAGTCATACTTCTTGTACTTAAGTCTGCATTGTGCCTTTTCTATTTAATTCCGATGCAATTTCTGTGTTTCATCGTCAATAAGAAAGTCCAAGGGATACAGTAAACCTGAAGTGAAGCACCGGAATCTATAACTAGTGTCACAGGAATGGTCGGTAGGAAGAGTCAGTCTTCTTGTCCTTAAGTCGGCATTGTGCACTTTGTATTTAATTCCGATGCAATTTCTGGGTTTCATCGTCAATAAGAAGGTCCAAGGGATACAGTAAACCTGGAGTGAAGCATCGGAATCTATAACTAGTGTCACAGGAATGGTCAGCAGGAAGAGTCAATCTTGATGTTCTTATGTCGGCATTCTGCCTTTTGTATTTGATTCTGATGCAATTTCTGTAATTCATCGTCAATAAGAAGGTCCAACGGATACAGTAAACCTGAAGTGAAGCATCGGAATCTATAACTAGTGTCACAGAAAAATGATTCAAAACATAGTCAGTAAGAAGTGTCGGTCTTCATGTACTTATGTCGGCATTGTGCCTTTGGTATATAATTCCGATGCAATTTCTGTGTTTCATCTTCAATAAGAAGGTCCAAGGGATACAGTAAACCTGAAGTGAAGCATCGGAATCCATAACTAGTGTCACAGGAATGGTTCAAAACATAGTCAGTAACAACTGTCTGTCTTCATGTACTTAAGTCGGCATTTTCCCTTTTGTATTTAATTCCGATTCAATTTCTGCGTTTCATCGTCAATAAGAAGGTCCAAGGGATACAGTAAACCTGAAGTGAAGCATCGGAATCTATAACTAGTGTCACAGGAATGGTTCAAAATATAGTCAGTGAGAAGTGTCGGTCTTCACGTACTTAAGTAGGCATTGTGCCTTTTGTATTTAATTCCGATGCAATTTCTGTGTTTCAACGTCAATAAGAAGGTCCAAAGGATACAATAAACCTGAAGTGAAGCATCGGAATATATAACTAGTGTCACAGGAATGGTCAGTAGGAAGCGTCAGTCTTCTTGTCCTTAAGTCTGCATTGTGCCTTTTGTATTTAATTCCGATGCAATTTCTGTGTTTCATCGTCAATAAGAAGGTCCAAGGGATACAGTAAACCTGAAGTGAAGCATCGGAATCTATAACTAGTGTCACTGGAATGGTCAGTAGGAAGAGTCAGTCTTCTTGTCCTTAAGTCGGCATTGTGCCTTTTGTATTTAATTCTGATGCAATTTCTGTGTTTCGTCGTCAATAAGAAGGTCCAAGGGATACAGTAAAGCTGAAGTGAAGCATCGGAATCTATAACTAGTGTCACAGGAATGGTTCAAAACATAGTCAGTAAGAAGTGTCGGTCTTCATGTACTTAAGTCGGCATTGTGCCTTTGGTATATAATTCCGATGCAATTTCTGTGTTTCATCGTCAGTAAGAAGGTCCAAGGGATACAGTAAACCTGAAGTGAAGCATCGGAATCTATAACTAGTGTCACAGGAATGGTTCAAAACTTAGTCAGTAAGAACTGTCGGTCTTCATGTACTTAAGTCGGCATTGTGCCTTTTGTATTAAATTCCGATGCAATTTCTGCGTTTCATCGTCATTAAGAAGGTCCAAGGGATACAGTGAACGTGAAGTGAAGCTTCGGAAACTATAACTAGTGTCACAGGAATGATTCAAAATATAGTCAGTAGGAAGTGTCGGTCTTCATGTACTTAAGTCCGCATTGTGCCTTTTGTATTGAATTGCGATGCAATTTCTGTGTTTCATCGTCAATAAGAAGGTCCAAGGGATACAGTAAACCTGAAGTGAAGCATCGGAATCTATAACTAGTGTCACTGGAATGGTCAGTAGGAAGAGTCAGTCTTCTTGTCCTTAAGTCAGCATTGTGATTTTTGTATTTAATTCCGACGCAATTTCTGGGTTTCATCGTCAATAAGGAGGTCCAAGGGATACAGTAAACCTGGAGTGAAGCAATGGAATCTATAACTAGTGTCACAGGAATGGTCAGCAGGAAGAGTCTATCTTCATGTCCTTATGTCGGCATTCTGCCTTTTGTATTTAATTCTGATGCAATTTCTGTGTTTCATCGTCAATAAGAAGGTCCAAGGGATACAGTAAACCTGAAGTGAAGCATCGGAAACTATAACTAGTGTCACAGGAATGGTTCAAAATACAGTCAGTAAGAAGTGTCGGTCTTCATGTACTTAAGTCGGCATTGTGCCTTTTGTATTCAATTCCGATGCAATTTATGTGTTTCATCGTCAATAAGAAGGTCCAAGGGATACAATAAACCTGAAGTGAAGCATCGGACTATATAACTAGTGTCACAGGAATGGTCAGTAGGAAGAGTCAGTCTTCTTGTACTTAAGTCTGCATTGTGCCTTTTGTATTTAATTCCGATGCAATTTCTGTGTTTCATCGTCAATAAGAAGGTCCAAGGGATACAGTAAAGCTGAAGTGAAGCATCGGAATCTATAACTAGTGTCACAGGAATGGTTCAAAACATAGTCAATTAGAAGAGTCGGTCTTCATGTACTTAAGTCGGCATTGTGCCTTTGGTATATAATTCCGATGCAATTTCTGTGTTTCATCGTCAATAAGAAGGTCCAAGGGATACAGTAAACCTGAAGTGAAGCGTCGGAATCTATAACTAGTGTCACAGGAATGGTTCAAAATATAGTCAGTAAGAATTGTCGGTCTTCATGTACTTAAGTCGGCATTGTGCCTTTTTTATTTAATTCCGATTCAATTTCTGCGTTTCATCGTCAATAAGAAGGTCCAAGGGATACAGTAAACCTGAAGTGATGCATCGGAAACTATAACTAGTGTCACAGGAATGGTTCAAAATACAGTCAGTAAGAAGTGTCGGTCTTCATGTACTTAAGTCGGCATTGTGCCTTTTGTATTCAATTCCGATGCAATTTATGTGTTTCATCGTCAATAAGAAGGTCCAAGGGATACAATTAACCTGAAGTGAAGCATCGGACTATATAACTGGTGTCACAGGAATGGTCAGCAGGATGAGTCAATCTTGATGTTCTTATGTCGGCATTCTGCCTTTTGTATTTGATTCTGATGCAATTTCTGTATTTCATCGTCAATAAGAAGGTCCAACGGATACAGTAAACCTGAAGTGAAGCATCGGAATCTATAACTAGTGTCACAGGAAAGATTCAAAACATAGTCAGTAAGAAGTGTCGGTCTTCATGTACTTAAGTCGGCATTGTGCCTTTGGTATATAATTCCGATGCAATTTCTGTGTTTCATCGTCAATAAGAAGGTCCAAGGGATACAGTAAACCTGAAGTGAAGCATCGGAATCCATAACTAGTGTCACAGGAATGGTTCAAAACATAGTCAGTAACAACTGTCTGTCTTCATGTACTTAAGTCGGCATTGTGCCTTTTGTATTTAATTCCGATTCAATTTCTGCGTTTCATCGTCAATATGAAGGTCCAAGGGATACAGTAAACCGGAAGTGAAGCATCGGAATCTATAACTAGTGTCACAGGAATGGTTCAAAATATAGTCAGTGAGAAGTGTCGGTCTTCACGTACTTAAGTCGGGATTGTGCCTTTTGTATTTAATTCGATGCAATTTCTGTGTTTCAACGTCAATAAGAAGGTCCAAAGTATACAATAAACCTGAAGTGAAGCATCGGAATATATAACTAGTGTCACAGGAATGGTCAGTAGGAAGCGTCAGTCTTCTTGTCCTTAAGTCTGCATTGTGCCTTTTGTATTTAATTCCGATGCAATTTCTGTGTTTCATCGTCAATACGAAGGTCCAAGGGATACAGTAAACCTGAAGTGAAGCATCGGAATTTATAACTAGTTTCACAGGAATGGTCAGTAGGAAGAGTCAGTCTTCTTGTCCTTAAGTCGGCATTGTGCCTTTTGTATTTAAATCCGATGCAATTTCTGAGTTTCATCGTCAATAAGAAGGTCCAAGGGATACAGTAAAGCTGAAGTGAAGCATCGGAATCTACAACTAGTGTCACAGGAATGGTTCAAAACATAGTCAGTAAGAAGTGTCGGACTTCATGTACTTAAGTCGGCATTGTGCCTTTGGTATATAGTTCCGATGCAATTTCTGTGTTTCATCGTCAGTAAGTAGGTCCAAGGGATACAGTAAACCTGAAGTGAAGCATCGGAATCTATAACTAGTGTCACAGGAATGGTTCAAAACATAGTCAGTAAGAAGTGTCGGTCTTCATGTACTTAAGTCGGCATTGTGCCTTTTGTATTTAATTCCGATGCAATTTCTGCTTTTCATCGTCAATAAGAAGGTCCAAGGGATACAGTGAACCTGAAGGGAAGCTTCGGAATCTATAACTAGTGTCACAGGAATGGTTCAAAATATAGTCAGTGAGAAGTGTCGGTCTTCACGTACTTAAGTCGGGATTGTGCCTTTTGTATTTAATTCCGATGCAATTTCTGTGTTTCAACGTCAATAAGAAGGTCCAAAGGATACAATAAACCTGAAGTGAAGCATCGGAATATATAACTAGTGTCACAGGAATGGTCAGTAGGAAGCGTCAGTCTTCTTGTCCTTAAGTCTGCATTGTGCCTTTTGTATTTAATTCCGATGCAATTTCTGTGTTTCATCGTCAATACGAACGTCCAAGGGATACAGTAAACCTGAAGTGAAGCATCGGAATCTATAACTAGTTTCACAGGAATGGTCAGTAGGAAGAGTCAGTCTTCTTGTCCTTAAGTCGGCATTGTGCCTTTTGTATTTAATTCCGATGCAATTTCTGTGTTTCATCGTCAGTAAGTAGGTCCAAGGGATACAGTAAACCTGAAGTGAAGCATCGGAATCTATAACTAGTGTCACAGGAATGGTTCAAAACATAGTCAGTAAGAAGTGTCGGTCTTCATGTACTTAAGTCGGCATTGTGCCTTTTGTATTTAATTCCGATGCAATTTCTGCTTTTCATCGTCAATAAGAAGGTCCAAGGGATACAGTAAACCTGAAGTGAAGCATCGGAATCTATAACTAGTGTCACAGGAATGGTTCAAAATATAGTCAGTGAGAAGTGTCGGTCTTCACGTACTTAAGTTGGGATTGTGGCTTTTGTATTTAATTCCGATGCAATTTCTGTGTTTCAACGTCAATAAGCAGGTCCAAAGGATACAATAAACCTGAAGTGAAGCATCGGAATATATAACTAGTGTCACAGGAATGGTCAGTAGGAAGCGTCAGTCTTCTTGTCCTTAAGTCTGCATTGTGCCTTTTGTATTTAATTCCGATGCAATTTCTGTGTTTCATCGTCAATAAGAAGGTCCAAGGGATACAGTAAAGCTGAAGTGAAGCATCGGAATCTATAACTAGTGTCACAGGAATGGTTCAAAACATAGTCAATTAGAAGAGTCGGTCTTCATGTACTTAAGTCGGCATTGTGCCTTTGGTATATAATTCCGATGCAATTTCTGTGTTTCATCGTCAGTAAGAAGGTCCAAGAGATACAGTAAACCTGAAGTGAAGCATCGGAATCTATAACTAGTGTCACAGGAAAGATTCAAAACATAGTCAGTAAGAAGTGTCGGTCTTCATGTACTTAAGTCGGCATTGTGCCTTTGGTATATAATTCCGATGCAATTTCTGTGTTTCATCGTCAATAAGAAGGTCCAAGGGATACAGTAAACCTGAAGTGAAGCATCGGAATCCATAACTAGTGTCACAGGAATGGTTCAAAACATAGTCAGTAACAACTGTCTGTCTTCATGTACTTAAGTCGGCATTGTGCCTTTTGTATTTAATTCCGATTCAATTTCTGCGTTTCATCGTCAATATGAAGGTCCAAGGGATACAGTAAACCGGAAGTGAAGCATCGGAATCTATAACTAGTGTCACAGGAATGGTTCAAAATATAGTCAGTGAGAAGTGTCGGTCTTCACGTACTTAAGTCGGGATTGTGCCTTTTGTATTTAATTCGATGCAATTTCTGTGTTTCAACGTCAATAAGAAGGTCCAAAGTATACAATAAACCTGAAGTGAAGCATCGGAATATATAACTAGTGTCACAGGAATGGTCAGTAGGAAGCGTCAGTCTTCTTGTCCTTAAGTCTGCATTGTGCCTTTTGTATTTAATTCCGATGCAATTTCTGTGTTTCATCGTCAATACGAAGGTCCAAGGGATACAGTAAACCTGAAGTGAAGCATCGGAATTTATAACTAGTTTCACAGGAATGGTCAGTAGGAAGAGTCAGTCTTCTTGTCCTTAAGTCGGCATTGTGCCTTTTGTATTTAAATCCGATGCAATTTCTGAGTTTCATCGTCAATAAGAAGGTCCAAGGGATACAGTAAAGCTGAAGTGAAGCATCGGAATCTACAACTAGTGTCACAGGAATGGTTCAAAACATAGTCAGTAAGAAGTGTCGGACTTCATGTACTTAAGTCGGCATTGTGCCTTTGGTATATAGTTCCGATGCAATTTCTGTGTTTCATCGTCAGTAAGTAGGTCCAAGGGATACAGTAAACCTGAAGTGAAGCATCGGAATCTATAACTAGTGTCACAGGAATGGTTCAAAACATAGTCAGTAAGAAGTGTCGGTCTTCATGTACTTAAGTCGGCATTGTGCCTTTTGTATTTAATTCCGATGCAATTTCTGCTTTTCATCGTCAATAAGAAGGTCCAAGGGATACAGTGAACCTGAAGGGATGCTTCGGAATCTATAACTAGTGTCACAGGAATGGTTCAAAATATAGTCAGTGAGAAGTGTCGGTCTTCACGTACTTAAGTCTGGATTGTGCCTTTTGTATTTAATTCCGATGCAATTTCTGTGTTTCAACGTCAATAAGAAGGTCCAAAGGATACAATAAACCTGAAGTGAAGCATCGGAATATATAACTAGTGTCACAGGAATGGTCAGTAGGAAGCGTCAGTCTTCTTGTCCTTAAGTCTGCATTGTGCCTTTTGTATTTAATTCCGATGCAATTTCTGTGTTTCATCGTCAATACGAACGTCCAAGGGATACAGTAAACCTGAAGTGAAGCATCGGAATCTATAACTAGTTTCACAGGAATGGTCAGTAGGAAGAGTCAGTCTTCTTGTCCTTAAGTCGGCATTGTGCCTTTTGTATTTAATTCCGATGCAATTTCTGTGTTTCATCGTCAGTAAGTAGGTCCAAGGGATACAGTAAACCTGAAGTGAAGCATCGGAATCTATAACTAGTGTCACAGGAATGGTTCAAAACATAGTCAGTAAGAAGTGTCGGTCTTCATGTACTTAAGTCGGCATTGTGCCTTTTGTATTTAATTCCGATGCAATTTCTGCTTTTCATCGTCAATAAGAAGGTCCAAGGGATACAGTAAACCTGAAGTGAAGCATCGGAATCTATAACTAGTGTCACAGGAATGGTTCAAAATATAGTCAGTGAGAAGTGTCGGTCTTCACGTACTTAAGTTGGGATTGTGGCTTTTGTATTTAATTCCGATGCAATTTCTGTGTTTCAACGTCAATAAGCAGGTCCAAAGGATACAATAAACCTGAAGTGAAGCATCGGAATATATAACTAGTGTCACAGGAATGGTCAGTAGGAAGCGTCAGTCTTCTTGTCCTTATGTCTGCATTGTGCCTTTTGTATTTAATTCCGATGCAATTTCTGTGTTTCATCGTCAATAAGAAGGTCCAAGGGATACAGTAAAGCTGAAGTGAAGCATCGGAATCTATAACTAGTGTCACAGGAATGGTTCAAAACATAGTCAATTAGAAGAGTCGGTCTTCATGTACTTAAGTCGGCATTGTGCCTTTGGTATATAATTCCGATGCAATTTCTGTGTTTCATCGTCAGTAAGAAGGTCCAAGAGATACAGTAAACCTGAAGTGAAGCATCGGAATCTATAACTAGTGTCACAGGAATGGTTCAAAACATAGTCAGTAAGAACTGTCGGTATCCATGTACTTAAGTCGGCATTGTGCCTTTTGTATTTAATTCCTATGCAATTTCTGCGTTTCATCGTCAATAAGAAGGTCCAAGGGATACAGTGAACCTGAAGTGAAGCTTCGAAAACTATAACTAGTGTCACAGGAATGGTTCAAAATATAGTCAGTAGGAAGTGTCGGTCTTCATGTACTTAAGTCGGCATTGTGCCTTTTGTATTGATTCCGATGCAATTTCTGTGTTTCATCGTCAATAAGAAGGTCCAAGGGATACAGTAAACCTGAAGTGAAGCATCGGAATCTATAACTAGTGTCACTGGAATGGACAGTAGGAAGTGTCAGTCTTCTTGTCCTTAAGTCGGCATTGTGCCTTTTGTATTTAATTCCGATGCAATTTCTGGGTTTCATCGTCAATAAGGAGGTCCAAGGGATACAGTGAACCTGGAGTGAAGCAATGGAATCTATAACTAGTGTCACAGGAATGGTCAGCAGGAAGAGTCAATCTTCATGTCCTTATGTCGGCATTCTGCCTTTTGTATTTAATTCTGATGCAATTTCTGTGTTTCATCGTCAATAATAAGGTCCAAGGGCTACTGTAAACCTGAAGTGAACCATCGGAAACTAGAACTAGTGTCACAGGAATGGTTCAAAATATAGTCAGTAAGAAGTGTCGGTCTTCATGTACTTAAGTCGGCATTGTGCATTTTGTATTCAATTCCGATGCAATTTCGGTGTTTCATCGTCAATAAGAAGGTCCAAGGGATACAATAAACCTGAAGTGAAGCATCGGACTATATAACTAGTGTCACAGGAATGTTCAGTAGGAAGAGTCAGTCTTCTTGTCCTTAAGTCTGCATTGTGCCTTTTGTATTTAATTCCGATGCAATTTCTGTGTTTCATCGTTAATAAGAAGGTCCAAGGGATACAGTAAACCTGAAGTGAAGCATCGGAATCTATAACTAGTGTCACAGGAATGGGCAGTAGGAAGAGTCAGTCTTCTTGTCCTTAAGTCGGCATTGTGCCTTTTGTATTTAATTCCAATGCAATTTCTGGGTTTCATTGTCAATAAGAAGGTCCAAGGGATGCAGTAAACCTGGAGTGAAGCATCGGAATCTATAACTAGTGTCACAGGAATGGTCAGCAGGAAGAGTCAATCTTAGTGTCCTTATGTTGGCATTCTGCCTTTTGTATTTAATTCTGATGCAATTTCTGTATTTCGTCGTCAATAAGAAGGTCCAAGGGATACAGTAAACCTGAAGTGAAGCATCGGAATCTATAACAAGTGTCACAGGAATGGTTCAAAACTTAGTCAGTAAGAAGTGTCTTTCTTCATGTACTTAAGTCGGTATTGTGCCTTTGGTATATAATTCCGATGCAATTTCTGTGTTTCATCGCCAATAAGAAGGTCCAAGGGATACAGTAAACCTGAAGTGAAGCATCGGAATCTATAACTAGTGTCACAGGAATGGTTCAAAACATAGTCAGTAAGAACTGTCGGTCTTCATGTACTTAAGTCGGCATTGTGCCTTTTGTATTTAATTCCGATGCAATTTCTGCGTTTCATCGTCAATGAGAAGGTCCAAGGGATACAGTGAACCTGAAGTGAAGCTTCGTAAACTAAAACTAGTGTCACAGGAATGGTTCAAAATATAGTCAGTAAGAAGTGTCGGTCTTCATGTACTTAAGCCGGCATTGTGCCTTTTGTATTTAATTTTGATGCAATTTCTGTGTTTCTTCGTCAATAAGAAGGTCCAAGGGATACAGTAAACCTGAAGTGAAGCAACGGAATCTATAACTAGTGTCACTGGAATGGTTAGTAGGAAGAGTCAGTCTTCTTGTCCTTAGGTCGGCATTGTGCCTTTTGTATTTAATTCCGATGCTATTTCTGGGTTTCATCGTCAGTAAGGAGGTCCAAGGGATACAGTAAACCTGGAGTGAAGCAATGGAATCTATAACTAGTGTCACAGGAATGGTTCAAAACATAGTCAGTAAGAGGTGCCAGTCTTCATGTACTGAAGTCGGCATTGTGCCTTTGGTATATAATTCCGATGTAATTTCTGTGTGTCATCGTCAATAAGAAGGTCCAACGGATTCAGTAAACCTGAAGTGAAGCATCGGAATCTATAACTAGTGTCACAGGAATTGTTCAAATCATAGTCAGTAAGAAGTGTCGGTCTTCATGTACTTAAGTCGGCATTGTGCTTTTTGTATATAATTCCGATTCAATTTCTGCGTTTCATCGTCAATAAGAATGTCCAAGGGATACAGTAAACCTGAAGTGAAGCATCGGAAACTATAACTAGTGTCACAGGAATGGTTCAAAATACAGTCAGTAAGAAGTGTCGGTCTTTATGTACTTAAGTCGGCATTGTGCCTTTTGTATTCAATTCCGATGCAATTTATGTGTTTCATAGTCAATAAGAAAGTCCAAGGGATACAATAAACCTGAAGTGAAGCATCGGACTATATAACTAGTGTCATAGGAATGGTCAGCAGGAAGAGTCAGTCTTCTTGTACTTAAGTCTGCATTGTGCCTTTTGTATTTAATTCCGATGCAATTTCAGTGTTTCATCGTCAATATGAAGGTCCAAGGGATACAGTAAACCTGAAGTGAAGCATCGGAATCTATAACTAGTGTCACAGGAATGATTCAAAATATAGTCAGTAAGAAGTGTCGGTCTTCATGTACATAAGTCGGCATTGTGCCTTTGGTATATATTTCCGATGCAATTTCTGTGTTTCATCGTCAATAAGAAGGTCCAAGGGATACAGTAAACCTGAAGTGAAGCATCGGAATCTATAACTAGTGTCACAGGAATGGTTCAAAACATAGTCAGTAACAACTGTAGGCCTTCATGTACCTAAGTCGGCATTGTGCTTTTTGTATTTAATTCCGATGCAATATCTGCGTTTCATCGTCAATAAGAAGGTCCAAGGGATACAGTAAACCTGAAGTGAGGCATCGGAATCTATAACTAGTGTCACAGGAATGGTTCAAAATATAGTCAGTGAGAAGCGTCGGTCTTCATGTACTTAAGTTGGCATTGTGCCTTTTGTATATAATTCCGATGCAATTTCTGTGTTTCAACGTCAATAAGAAGGTCCAAGGGATACAATAAACCTGAAGTGAAGCATCGGAATATATAACTAGTGTCACAGGAATGGTCAGTAGGAAGAGTCAGTCTTCTTGTCCTTAAGTCTGCATTGTGCCTTTTGTATTTAATTCCGATGCAATTTCTGTGTTTCATCGTTAATAAGAAGGTCCAAGGGATACAGTAAACCTGAAGTGAAGCATCGGAATCTATAACTAGTGTCACAGGAATGGGCAGTAGGAAGAGTCAGTCTTCTTGTCCTTAAGTCGGCATTGTGCCTTTTGTATTTAATTCCAATGCAATTTCTGGGTTTCATCGTCAATAAGAAGGTCCAAGGGATGCAGTAAACCTGGAGTGAAGCATCGGAATCTATAACTAGTGTCACAGGAATGGTCAGCAGGAAGAGTCAATCTTCATGTCCTTATGTCGGCATTCTGCCTTTTGTATTTAATTCTGATGCAATTTCTGTATTTCGTCGTCAATAAGAAGGTCCAAGGGATACAGTAAACCTGAAGTGAAGCATCGGAATCTAAAACTAGTGTCACAGGAATGGTTCAAAACTTAGTCAGTAAGAAGTGTCTTTCTTCATGTACTTAAGTCGGCATTGTGCCTTTTGTATTTAATTCCGATGCAATTACTGCGTTTCATCGTCAATGAGAAGGTCCAAGGGATACAGTGAACCTGAAGTGAAGCTTCGTAAACTAAAACTAGTGTTACAGGAATGGTTCAAAATATAGTCAGTAAGAAGTGTCGGTCTTCATGTACTTAAGCCGGCATTGTGCCTTTTGTATTTAATTTTGATGCAATTTCTGTGTTTCTTCGTCAATAAGAAGGTCCTAGGGATACAGTAAACCTGAAGTGAAGCATCGGAATCTATAACTAGTGTCACTGGAATGGTTAGTAGGAAGAGTCAGTCTTCTTGTCCTTAGGTCGGCATTGTGCCTTTTGTATTTAATTCCGATGCAATTTCTGGGTTTCATCGTCAGTAAGGAGGTCCAAGGGATACAGTAAACCTGGAGTGAAGCAATGGAATCTATAACTAGTGTCACAGGAATGGTCAGCAGGAAGAGTCTATCTTCATGTCCTTATGTCGGCATTCTGCCTTTTGTATTTAATTCTGATGCAATTTCTGTGTTTCATCGTCAAAAGAAGGTCCAAGGGATACAGTAAACCTGAAGTGAAGCATCGGAATCTATAACTAGTGTCACAGGAATGGTTCAAAACATAGTCAGTAAGAGGTGCCAGTCTTCATGTACTGAAGTCGGCATTGTGCCTTTGGTATATAATTCCGATGTAATTTCTGTGTGTCATTGTCAATAAGAAGGTCCAAGGGATTCAGTGAACCTGAAGTGAAGCATCGGAATCTATAACTAGTGTCACAGGAAGGGTTCAAAACATAGTCAGTAAGAACCGTCGGTCTTCATGTACTTAAGTCGGCATTGTGCCTTTTGTATTTAATTCCGATTCAATTTCTGCGTTTCATCGTCAATAAGAGTGTCCAAGGGATACAGTAAACCTGAAGTGAAGCATCGGAAACTATAACTAGTGTCACAGGAATGGTTCAAAATACAGTCAGTAGGAAGTGTCGGTATTTATGTACTTAAGTCGGCATTGTGCCTTTTGTATTCAATTCCGGTGCAATTTATGTGTTTCATAGTCAATAAGAAAGTCCAAGGGATACAACAAACCTGAAGTGAAGCATCGGACTATATAACTAGTGTCATAGGAATGGTCAGTAGGAAGAGTCAGTCTTCTTGTACTTAAGTCTGCATTGTGCCTTTTGTATTTAATTCCGATGCAAATTCAGTGTTTCATCGTCAATAAGAAGGTCCAAGGGATACAGTAAACCTGAAGTGAAGCATCGGAATCTATAACTAGTGTCACAGGAATGATTCAAAACATAGTCAGTAAGAAGTGTCGGTCTTCATGTACTTAAGTCGGCATTGTGCCTTTGGTATATAATTCCGATGCAATTTCTGTGTTTCATCGGCAATAAGAAGGTCCAAGGGATACAGTAAACCTGAAGTGAAGCATCGGAATCTATAACTAGTGTCACAGGAATGGTTCAAAACATAGTCAGTAACAACTGTCGGCCTTCATGTACCTAAGTCGGCATTGTGCTTTTTGTATTTAATTCCGATGCAATTTCTGCGTTTCATCGTCAATAAGAAGGTCCAAGGGATACAGTAAACCTGAAGTGAGGCATCGGAATCTATAACTAGTGTCACAGGAATGGTTCAAAATATAGTCAGTGAGAAGTGTCGGTCTTCATGTACTTAAGTCGGCATTGTGCCTTTTGTATATAATTCCGATGCAATTTCTGTGTTTCAACGTCAACAAGAAGGTCCAAGGGTTACAATAAACCTGAAGTGAAGCATCGGAATGTATAAATAGTGTCACAGGAATGGTCAGTAGGAAGAGTCAGTCTTCTTGTCCTTAAGTCTGCATTGTGCCTTTTGTATTTAATTCCGATGCAATTTCTGTGTTTCATCGTCAATACGAAGGTCCAAGGGATACAGTAAACCTGAAGTGAAACATCGGAATCTATAACTAGTGTCACAGGAATGGTTCAAAACATAGTCAGTAAGAAGTGTCGGTCTTCATGTACTTAAGTCGGCATTGTGCCTTTTTTATTTAATTCCGATGCAATTTCTGCTTTTCATCGTCAATAAGAAGGTCCAAGGGATACAGTGAACCTGAAGTGAAGCTTCGAAAACTATAACTAGTGTCACAGGAAAGGTTCAAAATATAGTCAGTAGGAAGTGTCGGTCTTCATGTACTTAAGTCGGCATTGTGCCTTTTGTATTGATTCCGATGCAATTTCTGTGTTTCATCGTCAATAAGAAGGTCCAAGGGATACAGTAAACCTGAAGTGAAGCATCGGAATCTATAACTAGTGTCACTGGAATGGTCAGTAGGAAGTGTCAGTCTTCTTGTCCTTAAGTCGGCATTGTGCCTTTTGTATTTAATTCCGATGCAATTTCTGGGTTTCATCGTCAATAAGGAGGTCCAAGGGATACAGTGAACCTGGAGTGAAGCAATGGAATCTATAACTAGTGTCACAGGAATGGTCAGCAGGAAGAGTCAATCTTCATGTCCTTATGTCGGCATTCTGCCTTTTGTATTTAATTCTGATGCAATTTCTGTGTTTCATCGTCAATAATAAGGTCCAAGGGATACTTTAAACCTGAAGTGAACCATCGGAAACTAGAACGAGTGTCACAGGAATGGTTCAAAATATAGTCAGTAAGAAGTGTCGGTCTTCATGTACTTAAGTCGGCATTGTGCATTTTGTATTCAATTCCGATGCAATTTCGGTGTTTCATCGTCAATAAGAAGGTCCAAGGGATACAATTAACCTGAAGTGAAGCATCGGACTATATAACTAGTGTCACAGGAATGGTCAGTAGGAAGAGTCAGTCTTCTTGTCCTTAAGTCGGCATTGTGCCTTTTGTATTTAATTCCAATGCAATTTCTGGGTTTCATCGTCAATAAGAAGGCCCAAGGGATACAGTAAACCTGGAGTGAAGCATCGGAATCTATAACTAGTGTCACAGGAATGGTCAGCAGGAAGAGTCAATCTTCATGTCCATATGTCGGCATTCTGCCTTTTGTATTTAATTCTGATGCAATTTCTGTATTTCGTCGTCAATAAGAAGGTCCAACGGATACAGTAAACCTGAAGTGAAGCATCGGAATCTATAACTAGTGTCACAGGAATGGTTCAAAACTTAGTCAGTAAGAAGTGTCTTTCTTCATGTACTTAAGTCGGTATTGTGCCTTTGGTATATAATTCCGATGCAATTTCTGTGTTTCATCGTCAATAAGAAGGTCCAAGGGATACAGTAAACCTGAAGTGAAGCATCGGAATCTATAACTAGTGTCACAGGAATGGTTCAAAACATAGTCAGTAAGAATTGTCGGTCTTCATGTACTTAAGTCGGCATTGTGCCTTTTGTATTTAATTCCGATGCAATTTCTGCGTTTCATCGTCAGTGAGAAGGTCCAAGGGATACAGTGAACCTGAAGTGAAGCTTCGTAAACTAAAACTAGTGTCACAGGAATGGTTCAAAATATAGTCAGTAAGAAGTGTCGGTCTTCATGTACTTAAGTGGCATTGTGCCTTTTGTATTTAATTCCGATGCAATTTCTGTGTTTCTTCGTCAATAAGAAGGTCCAAGGGATACAGTAAACCTGAAGTGAAGCATCGGAATCTATAACTAGTGTCACTGGAATGGTTAGTAGAAAGAGTCAGTCTACTTGTCCTTAGGTCGGCATTGTGCCTTTTGTATTTAATTCCGATGCAATTTCTGGGTTTCATCGTCAGTAAGGAGGTCCAAGGGATACAGTAAACCTGGAGTGAAGCAATGGAATCTATAACTAGTGTCACAGGAATGGTCAGCAGGAAGTGTCTATCTTCATGTCCTTATGTCGGCATTCTGCCTTTTGTATTTAATTCTGATGCAATTTCTGTGTTTCATCGTCAATAAGAAGGTCCAAGGGATACAGTAAACCTGAAGTGAAGCATCGGAATCTATAACTAGTGTCACAGGAATGGTTCAAAACATAGTCAGTAAGAGGTGCCAGTCTTCATGTACTGAAGTCGGCATTGTGCCTTTGGTATATAATTCCGATGTAATTTCTGTGTGTCATCGTCAATAAGAACGTCCAAGGGATACAGTAAACCTGAAGTGAAGCATCGGAATCTATAACTAGTGTCACAGGAATGGTTCAAAACATAGTCAGTAAGAACTGTCGGTCTTCATGTACTTAAGTCGGCATTGTGCCTTTTGTATTTAATTCCGATTCAATTTCTGCGTTTCATCGTCAATAAGAATGTCCAAGGGATACAGTAAACCTGAAGTGAAGCATCGGAAACTATAACTAGAGTCACAGGAATGGTTCAAAATACAGTCAGTAAGAAGTGTCGGTCTTTATGTACTTAAGTCGGCATTGTGCCTTTGTATTCAATTCCGATGCAATTTATGTGTTTCATAGTCAATAAGAAAGTCCAAGGGATACAATAAACCTGAAGTGAAGCATCGGACTATATAACTAGTGTCATAGGAATGGTCAGTAGGAAGAGTCAGTCTTCTTGTACTTAAGTCTGCATTGTGCCTTTTGTATTTAATTCCCATGCAATTTCAGTGTTTCATCGTCAATAAGAAGGTCCAAGGGATACAGTAAACCTGAAGTGAAGCATCGGAATCTATAACTAGTGTCACAGTAATGGTCAGTAGGAAGAGTCAGTCTTTTTGTCCTTAAGTCGGCCATGTGCCTTTTGTATTTAATTCCGATGCAATTTCTGGGTTTCATCGTCAATAAGAAGGTCCAAGGGATACAGTAAACCTGGAGTGAAGCATCGGAATCTATACAAGTGTCACAGGAATGGTCAGCAGGAAGAGTCAATCTTCATGTCCTTATGTCGGCATTCTGCCTTTTGTGTTTAATTCTGATGCAATTTCTGTATTTCATCGTCAATAAGAAGGTCCAACGGATACAGTAAACCTGAAGTGAAGCATCGGAAACTATAACTAGTGTCACAGGAATGATTCAAAACATAGTCAGTAAGAAGTGTCGGTCTTCATGTACTTAAGTCGGCATTGTGCCTTTGGTATATAATTCCGATGCAATTTCTGTGTTTCATCGACAATAAGAAGGTCCAAGGGATACAGTAAACCTGAAGTTAAGCATCGGAATCTATAACTAGTGCCACAGGAATGGTTCAAAACATAGTCAGTAACAACTGTCGGCCTTCATGTACCTAAGTCGGCATTGTGCCTTTTGTATTTAATTCCGATGCAATTTCTGCGTTTCATAGTCAATAAGAAGGTCCAAGGGATACAGTAAACCTGAAGTGAGGCATCGGAATCTATAACTAGTGTCACAGGAATGGTTCAAAATATAGTCAGTGAGAAGTGTCGGTCTTCATGTACTTAAGTCGGCATTGTGCCTTTTGTATATAAATCCGATGCAATTTCTGTGTTTCAACGTCAATAAGAAGGTCCAAGGGATACAATAAACCTGAAGTGAAGCATCGGAATATATAACTAGTGTCACAGGAATGGTCAGTAGGAAGAGTCAGTCTTCTTGTCCTTAAGTCTGCATTGTGCCTTTTGTATTTAATTCCGATGCAATTTCTGTGTTTCATCGTCAATACGAAGGTCCAAGGGATACAGTAAACCTGAAGTGAAGCATCGGAATCTATAACTAGTGTCACAGGAATGGTCAGTAGGAAGAGTCAGTCTTCTTGTCCTTAAGTCGGCATTGTGCCTTTTGTATTTAATTCCGATGCAATTTCTGAGTTTCATCGCGAATAAGAAGGTCCAAGGGATACAGTAAACCTGGAGTGAAGCATCGGAATCTATAACTAGTGTCGCAGGAATGGTCAGCAGGAAGAGTCAATCTTCATGTCCTTATGTCGGCATTCTGCCTTTTGTATTTAATTCTGATGCAATTTCTGTGTTTCATCGTCAATAAGAAGGTCCAAGGGATACAGTAAAGCTGAAGTGAAGCATCGGAATCTACAACTAGTGTCACAGGAATGGTTCAAAACATAGTCAGTAAGAAGTGTCGGTCTTCTTGTACTTAAGTCGGCATTGTGCCTTTGGTATATAATTCCGATGCAATTTCTGTGTTTCATCGTCAGTAAGTAGGTCCAAGGGATACAGTAAACATGAAGTGAAGCATCGGAATCTATAACTAGTGTCACAGGAATGGTTCAAAACATAGTCAGTAAGAAGTGTCGGTCTTCATGTACTTAAGTCGGCATTGTGCCTTTTGTATTTAATTCCGATGCAATTTCTGCTTTTGCTCGTCAATAAGAAGGTCCAAGGGATACAGTGAACCTGAAGGGAAGCTTTGGAAACTATAACTAGTGTCACAGGAATGGTTCAAAATATAGTCAGTAAGAAGTGTCGGTCTTCATGTACTTAAGTCGGCATTGTGCCTTTTGTATTTAATTCCGATGCAATGTCTGTGTTTCATCGTCAATAAGAAGGTCCAAGGGATACAGTAAACCTGAAGTGAGGCATCGGAATCTATAACTAGTGTCACAGGAATGGTTCAAAATATAGTCAGTGAGAAGTGTCGGTCTTCATGTACTTAAGTCGGCATTGTGCCTTTTGTATATAAATCCGATGCAATTTCTGTGTTTCAACGTCAATAAGAAGGTCCAAGGGATACAATAAACCTGAAGTGAAGCATCGGAATATATAACTAGTGTCACAGGAATGGTCAGTAGGAAGAGTCAGTCTTCTTGTCCTTAAGTCTGCATTGCGCCTTTTGTATTTAATTCCGATGCAATTTCTGTGTTTCATCGTCAATACGAAGGTCCAAGGGATACAGTAAACCTGAAGTGAAGCATCGGAATCTATAACTAGTGTCACAGGAATGGTCAGTAGGAAGAGTCAGTCTTCTTGTCCTTAAGTCGGCATTGTGCCTTTTGTATTTAATTCCGATGCAATTTCTGAGTTTCATCGTCAATAAGAAGGTCCAAGGGATACAGTAAACCTGGAGTGAAGCATCGGAATCTATAACTAGTGTCGCAGGAATGGTCAGCAGGAAGAGTCAATCTTCATGTCCTTATGTCGGCATTCTGCCTTTTGTATTTAATTCTGATGCAATTTCTGTGTTTCATCGTCAATAAGAAGGTCCAAGGGATACAGTAAAGCTGAAGTGAAGCATCGGAATCTACAACTAGTGTCACAGGAATGGTTCAAAACATAGTCAGTAAGAAGTGTCGGTCTTCTTGTACTTAAGTCGGCATTGTGCCTTTGGTATATAATTCCGATGCAATTTCTGTGTTTCATCGTCAGTAAGTAGGTCCAAGGGATACAGTAAACATGAAGTGAAGCATCGGAATCTATAACTAGTGTCACAGGAATGGTTCAAAACATAGTCAGTAAGAAGTGTCGGTCTTCATGTACTTAAGTCGGCATTGTGCCTTTTGTATTTAATTCCGATGCAATTTCTGCTTTTGCTCGTCAATAAGAAGGTCCAAGGGATACAGTGAACCTGAAGGGAAGCTTTGGAAACTATAACTAGTGTCACAGGAATGGTTCAAAATATAGTCAGTAAGAAGTGTCGGTCTTCATGTACTTAAGTCGGCTTTGTGCCTTTTGTATTTAATTCCGATGCAATGTCTGTGTTTCATCGTCAATAAGAAGGTCCAAGGGATACAGTAAAGCTGAAGTGAAGCTTCGGAATCTATAACTAGTGTCACAGGAATGGTTCAAAACATAGTCAATTATAAGAGTCGGTCTTCATGTACTTAAGTCGGCATTGTGCCTTTGGTATATAATTCCGATGCAATTTCTGTGTTTCATCGTCAGTAAGAAGGTCCAAGAGATACAGTACACCTGAAGTGAAGCATCGGAATCTATAACTAGTGTCACAGGAATGGTTCAAAACATAGTCAGTAAGAACTGTCGGTCTTCATGTACTTAAGTCGGCATTGTGAGTTTTTTTTTAATTCCGATGCAATTTCTGCGTTTCATCGTCAATAGGAACGTCCAAGGGATACAGTGAACCTGAAGTGAAGCTTCGAAAACTATAAATAGTGTCACAGGAATGGTTCAAAATATAGTCAGTAGGAAGTGTCGGTCTTCATGTACTTAAGTCGGCATTGTGCCTTTTGTATTGATTCCGATGCAATTTCTGTGTTTCATCGTCAATAAGAAGGTCCAAGGGGTACAGTAAACCTGAAGTGAAGCATCGGAATCTATAACTAGTGTCACAGGAATGGTTCAAAACATAGTCAGTAAGAACTGTCGGTCTTCATGTACTTAAGTCGGCATTGTGCCTTTTGTATTTAATTCCGATGCAATTTCTGCGTTTCATCGTCAATAAGAAGGTCCAAGGGATACAGTGAACCTGAAGTGAAGCTTCGTAAACTAAAACTAGTGTCACAGGAATGGTTCAAAATATAGACGGTAAGAAGTGTCGGTCTTCATGTACTTAAGCCGGCATTGTGCCTTTTGTATTTAATTCCGATGCTCTTTCTGTGTTTCATCGTCAATAAGAAGGTCCAAGGGATACAGTAAACCTGAAGTGAAGCATCGGAATCTATAACTAGTGTCACTGGAATGGTCAGTAGGAAGAGTCAGTCTTCTTGTCCTTAAGTCGGCATTGTGCCATATGTATTTAATTCTGATGCAATTTCTGTGTTTCATTGTCAATAAGAAGGTCCAAGGGATACAGTAAAGCTGAAGTGAAGCATCGGAATCCATAACTAGTGTCATAGGAATGGTTCAAAACATAGTCAGTAAGAAGTGTCGGTCTTCATGTACTTAAGTCGGCATTGCGCCTTTGGTATATAATTCCGATGCAATTTCTGTGTTTCATCGTCAGTAAGAAGGTCCAAGGGATACAATAAACCTGAAGTGAAGCATCGGAATCTATAACTAGTGTCACAGGAATGGTTCAAAACTTAGTCAGTAAGAACTATCGGTCTCCATGTACTTAAGTCGGCATTGTGCCTTTTGTATTTAATTCCGATGCAATTTCTGCGTTTCATCGTCAATAAGAAGGTCCAAGGGATACAGTGAACCTGAAGTGAAGCTTCGGAAACTATAACTAGTGTCACAGGAACGGTTCAAAATATAGTCAGTAGGAAGTGTCGGTCTTCATGTACTTAAGTCGGCATTGTGCCTTTTGTATTTAATTGCGATGCAATTTCTGTGTTTCTTCGTCAAAAAGAAGGTCCAAGGGATACAGTAAACCTGAAGTGAAGCATCGGAATCTATAACTAGTGTCACTGGAATGGTCAGTAGGAAGAGTCAGTCTTCTTGTCCTTAGGACGGCATTGTGCCTTTTGTATTTAATTCCGATGCAATTTCTGGGTTTCATCGTCAGTAAGGATGTCCAAGGGATACAGTAAACCTGGAGTGAAGCAATGGAATCTATAACTAGTGTCACAGGAATGGTCAGCAGGAAGAGTCTATCTTCATGTCCTTATGTCGGCATTCTGCCTTTTGTATTTAATTCTGATGCAATTTCTGTGTTTCTTCGTCAATAAGAAGGTCCAAGGGATACAGTAAACCTGAAGTGAAGCATCGGAATCTATAACTAGTGTTACAGGAATGGTTCAAAGCATAGTCAGTAAGAGGTGCCAGTCTTCATGTACTGAAGTCGGCATTGTGCCTTTGGTATAAAATTCCGATGTAATCTCTGTGTGTCATCGTCAATAAGAAGGTCCAAGGGATACATTAAACCTGAAGTGAAGCATCGGAATCTATAACTAGTGTCACAGGAATGGTTCAAAACATAGTCAGTAAGAACTGTCGGTCTTCATGTACTTAAGTCGGCATTGTGCCTTTTGTATTTAATTCCGATTCAATTTCTGCGTTTCATCGTCAATAAGAATGTCCAAGGGATACAGTAAACCTGAAGTGAAGCATCGGAAACTATAACTAGTGTCACAGGAATGGTTCAAAATACAGTCAGTAAGAAGTGTCGGTCTTCATGTACTTAAGTCGGCATTATGCCTTTTGTATTCAATTCCGATGCAATTTATGTGTTTCATAGTCAATAAGAAAGTCCAAGGGATACAATAAACCTGAAGTGAAGCATCGGACTATATAACTAGTGTCATATTAATGGTCAGTAGGAAGAGTCAGTCTTCTTGTCCTTAAGTCGGCATTGTGCCTTTTGTATTTAATTCCGATGCAATTTCTGGGTTTCATCGTCAATAAGAAGGTCCAAGGGATACAGTAAACCTGGAGTGAAGCTTCGGAATCTATAACTAGTGTCACAGGAATGGTCAGCAGGAAGAGTCAATCTTCATGTCCTTATGTCGGCATTCTGCCTTTTGTATTTAATTCTGATGCAATTTCTGTATTTCATCGTCAATAAGAAGGTCCAACGGATACAGTAAACCAGAAGTGAAGCATCGGAATCTATAACTAGTGTCACAGGAATGATTCAAAACATAGTCAGTAAGAAGTGTCGGTCTTCATGTACTTAAGTCGGCATTGTGCCTTTGGTATATAATTCTGATGCAATTTCTGTATTTCATCGTCAATAAGAAGGTCCAAGGGATACAGTAAACCTGAAGTGAAGCATCGGAATCTAAAACTAGTGTCACAGGAATGGTTCAAAACATAGTCAGTAACAACTGTCGGCCTTCATGTACCTAAGTCGGCATTGTGCCTTTTGTATTTAATTCCGATGCAATTTCTGCGTTTCATCGTCAATAAGAAGGTCCAAGGGATACAGTAAACCTGAAGTGAAGCATCGGAATCTATAACTAGTGTCACAGGAATGGTTCAAAACATAGTCAGTAAGAAGTGTCGGTCTTCATGTACTTAAGTCGGCATTGTGCCTTTTGTATTTAATTCCGATGCAATTTCTGCGTTTCATCGTCAATAAGCAGGTCCAATGGATACAGTAAACCTGAAGTGAAGCATCGGAATCTATAACTAGTGTCACTGGAATGGTCAGTAGGAAGTGTCAGTCTTCTTGTCCTTAAGTTGGCATTGTGCCTTTTGTATTTAATTCCGATGCAATTTCTGGGTTTCATCGTCAATAAGGAGGTCCAAGGGATACAGTAAACCTGGAGTGAAGCAATGGAATCTATAACTAGTGTCATAGGAATGGTCAGCAGGAAGAGTCAATCTTCATGTCCTTATGTCGACATTCTGCCTTATGTATTTAATTCTGATGCAATTTCTGTGTTTCATCGTCAATAAGAAGGTCCAAGGGATACAGTAAACCTGAGGTGAAGCATCGGAAACTAGAACTAGTGTCACAGGAATGGTTCAAAATATAGTCAGTAAGAAGTGTCGGTCTTCATGTACTTAAGTCGGCATTGTGCCTTTTGTATTCAATTCCGATGCAATTTCGGTGTTTCATCGTCAATAAGAAGGTCCAAGGGATACAATAAACCTGAAGTGAAGCATCGGACTATATAACTAGTGTCATAGGAATGGTCAGTAGGAAGAGTCAGTCTTCTTGTCCTTAGGTCTGCATTGTGCCTTTTGTATTTAATTCCGATGCAATTTCTGTGTTTCATCGTCAATAAGAAGGTCCAAGGGATACAGTAAACCTGAAGTGAAGCATCGGAATCTATAACTAGTGTCACAGGAATGGGCAGTAGGAAGAGTCAGTCTTCTTGTCCTTAAGTCGGCATTGTGCCTTTTGTATTTAATTCCGATGCAATTTCTGGGTTTCATCGTCAAAACGAAGGTCCAAGGGATACAGTAAATCTGGAGTGAAGCATCTGAATCTATAACTAGTGTCACGGGAATGGTCAGCAGGAAGAGTCAATCTTCATGTCCTTATGTCGGCATTCTGCCTTTTGTATTTAATTCTGATGCAATTTCTGTATTTCATCGTCAATAAGAAGGTCCAACGGATACAGTAGACCTGAAGTGAGGCATTGGAATCTATAACTAGTGTCACAGGAATGGTTCAAATCTTAGTCAGTAAGAAGTGTCGGTCTTCATGTAGTTAAGTTGGCATTGTGCCTTTTGTATTTAATTCCGATGCAATTTCTGTGTTTCATCGTCAATAAGAAGGTCCAAGGGATACAATAAACCTGAAGTGAAGCATCGTAATATATAACTAGTGTCACATGAATGGTCAGTAGGAAGAGTCCGTCTTCTTGTCCTTAAGTCGGCATTGTGCCTTTTGTATTTAATTCCGATGCGATTTCTGTGTCTCATCGTCAATAAGAAGGTCCAAGGAATACAGTAAACCTGAAGTGAAGCATCGGAATCTATAACTAGTGACACAGGAATGGTTCAAAACATAGCCAGTAAGAACTGTCGGTCTTCATGTACTTAAATCGGCATTGTGCCTTTTGTATTTATTTCCGATGCAATTTCTGCGTTTCATCGTCAATAAGAAGGTCCAAGGGATACAGTGAACCTGAAGTGAAGCATCGGAAACTATAACTAGTGTCACAGGAATGGTTCAAAATATAGTCAGTAAGAAGTGTCGGTCTTCATGTACTTAAGTCGGCATTGTGCCTTTTGTATTTAATTCCGATGCAATTTCTGTGTTTCATCGTCAATAAGAAGGTCCAAGGGATACAATAAACCTGAAGTGAAGCATCGGAATATATAACTAGTGTCACGGGAATGGTTAGTAGGAAGAGTCAGTCTTTTTGTCCATAAGTCGGCATTGTGCGTTTTGTATTTAATTCCGATGCAATTTCTGTGTCTCATCGTCAATAAGAAGGTCCAAGGGATACAGTAAACCTGAAGTGAAGCATCGGAATCTATAACTAGTGTCACAGGAATGGTTCAAAACATAGTCAGTAAGAAATGTCGGTCTTCATGTACTTAAGTCGGCATTGTGCCTTTTGTATTTAATTCCGATGCAATTTCTGCGTTTCATCGTCAATAAGAAGGTCCAAGGGATACAGTAAACCTAAAGTGAAGCATCGGAATCTATAACTAGTGTCACAGGAATGGTTCAAAATATAGTCAGTAAGAAGTGTCGGTCTTCATGTACTGAAGTCGGCATTGTGCCTTTTGTATTTAATTCCGATGCAATTTCTGTGTTTCATTTTCAATAAGAAGGTCCAAGGGATACAACAAGCCTGAAGTGAAGCATCGGAATATATAACTAGTGTCACAGGAATGGTCAGTAGGAAGAGTCAGTCTTCTTGTCCTTAAGTCTGCATTGTGCCTTTTGTATTTACTTCCGATGCAATTTCTGTGTTTCATCGTCAATAAGAAGGTCCAAGGGATACAGTAAACCTGAAGTGAACCATCGGAATCTATAACTAGTGTCACAGGAATGGTCAGTAGGAAGAGTCAGTCTTCTTGTCCATAAGTCTGCATTGTGCCTTTTGCATTTAATTCCGATGCAATTTCTGTGTTTCATTTTCAATAAGAAGGTCCAAGGGATACAACAAGCCTGAAGTGAAGCATCGGAATATATAACTAGTGTCACAGGAATGGTCAGTAGGAAGAGTCAGTCTTCTTGTCCTTAAGTCTGCATTGTGCCTTTTGTATTTACTTCCGATGCAATTTCTGTGTTTCATCGTCAATAAGAAGGTCCAAGGGATACAGTAAACCTGAAGTGAACCATCGGAATCTATAACTAGTGTCACAGGAATGGTCAGCAGGAAGAGTCAATCTTCATGTCCTTATGTCGGCATTCTGCCTTTTGTATTTAATTCTGATGCAATTTCTGTGTTTCATCGTCAACAAGAAGGTCCAAGGGATACAGTAAACCTGAAGTGAAGCATCGGAATCTATAACTAGTGTCAAAGGAATGGTTCAAAACATAGTCAGTAAGAAGAGTCGGTCTTCATGTACCTAAGTCGGCATTGTGATTTGGTATATAATTCCGATGCAATTTCTGTGTTTCATCGTCATTAAGAAGGTCCAAGGGATACAGTAAACCTGAAGTGAAGCATCGGATTCTATAACTAGTGTCACAGGAATGGTTCAAAACATAGTCAGTAAGAACTGTCGGTCTTCATGTACTTAAGTCGGCTTTGTGCCTTTTGTATTTAATTCCGATGCAATTTCTGCGTTTCATCGTCAATAAGAAGGTCCAAGGGATACAGTGAACCTGAAGTGAAGCTTCGGAAACTATAACTAGTGTCACAGGAATGGTTCAAAATATAGTCAGTAAGAAGTGTCGGTCTTCATGTACTTAAGTCGGCATTGTGCCTTTTGTATTTAATTCCGATGCAATTTCTGTGTTTCATAGTCAATAAAAAGGTCCAAGGGATACAATAAACCTGAAGTGAAGCATCGGAATATATAACTAGTGTCACAGAAATGGTCAGTAAGAAGAGTCAGTCTTCTTGTCCTTAAGTCGGCGCTGTGCATTTTATATTTAATTCCGATGCAATTTCTGTGTTTTTTCGTCAATAAGTAGGTCCAAGGGATACAGTAAACCTGAAGTGAAGCATCGGATTCTATAACTAGTGTCACAGGAATGGTTCAATACATAGTCAGTAAGAAGTGTCGGTCTTCAAGTACTTTAGTCGGCATTGTGCCTTTTGTAATTATTTCCGATGCAAGTTCTGTGTTTCATCGTCAATAAGGAGGTCCAAGGGATACAGTAAACCTGGAGTGAAGCATCGGAATAGATAACTTGTGTCACAGGAATGGTCAGTAGGAAGAGTCAGTCTTCTTGACCTTAAGTCGGCAATGAGCCTTTGTATTTAATTCCGATGCAATTTCTGGGTTTCATCGTCAATAAGAAGGTCAAGGGATACAGTAAACCTGGAGTGAAGCATCGGAATCTATAACTAGTGTCACAGGAATGGTCAGCAGGAAGAGTCAATCTTCACGTCCTTATGTCGCATTCTGCCTTTTGTATTTAATTCTGATGCAATTTCTGTGTTTCATCGTCAATAAGAAGGTCCAAGGGATACAGTAAACCTGAAGTGAAGCATCGGAATCTATAACTATTGTCACAGGAATGGTTCAAAACATAGTCAGTAAGAAGTTTCGGTCTTCATGTACTTAATTCGGCATTGTGCCTTTGGTATATAATTCCGATGCAATTTCTGTGTTTCATCGTCAGTAAGAAGGTCCAAGGGATACAGTAAACCTGAAGTGAAGCATCGAAATCTATAACTAGTGTCACAGGAATGGTTCAAAACATAGTCAGTAAGAACTGTCGGTCTTCATGTACTTAAGTCGGCATTGTGCCTTTTGTATTTAATTCCGATGCAATTTCTGCGTTTCATCGTCAACTAGAAGGTCCAAGGGATACAGTGAACCTGAAGTGAAGCTTCGGAAACTATAACTAGTGTCACAGGAATGGTTCAAAATATAGTCAGTAAGAAGTGTCGGACTTCTTGTACTTAAGTCGGCGTTGTGCCATTTGTATTTAATTCCGATGCAATTTCTGTGTTTCATCGTCAACAACAAGGTCCAAGGGATACAATGAACCTGAAGTGGAGCATCGGAATATATAACTAGTGTCACAGGAATGGTCAGTAGGAAGAGTCAGTCTTCTTGTCCTTAAATCGGCATTGTGCCTTTTGTATTTAATTCCGATGTAATTTCTGTGTTTCATCGTCAATAAGATGGTCCAAAGGATACAGTAAACCTGAAGTGAAGCATCGGAATCTATAACTAGTGTCACAGGAATGGTTCAAAACATAGTCAGTAATAAGTGTCGGTCTTCATGTACTTAAGTCGGCATTGTGCCTTTTGTATTTAATTCCGATGCAAATTCTTTGTATCATCGTCAATAAGAAGGTCCAAGGGATACAGTAAACCTGAAGTGAAGCATCGGAATCTAAAACTAGTGTCACAGGAATGGTCAGTAGGAAGAGTCAGTCTTCTTGTCCCTAAGTCGGCGCTGTGCATTTTATATTTAATTCCGATGCAATTTCTGTGTTTTATCGTCAATAAGACGGTCCAAGGGATACAGTAAACCTGAAGTGAAGCATCGGAATCTATAACTAGTGTCACAGGAATGGTTCAAATCATAGTCAGTAAGAAGTGTCGGTTTTCAAGTACCTTAGTCGGCATTGTTCCTCTTGTATTTATTTCCGATGCACGTTCTGTGCTTCGTCGTCAATAAGAAGGTCCAAGGGATACAGTAAACCTGGAGTGAAGCATCGGAATCCATAACTTGTGTCACAGGAATGGTCAGTAGGAAGAGTCAGTCTTCTTGACCTTAAGTCGGCAATGTGACTTTTGTATTTAATTCCGATGCAATTTCTGTATTTCATCGTCAATAAGAAGGTCCAAAGGATTCAGTAAACGTGAAGTGAAGCATCGGAATCTATAACTAGTGTCACAGGAATGGTCAGTAGGAAGAGTCAGTCTTCTTGTCCATAAGTCGGCTTTGTGCCTTTTGTATTTAATTCCGATGCAATTTCAGTGTGTCATCGTCAATAAGAAGGTCCAAGGGATACAGTAAACCTGAAGTGAAGCATCGGAATCTATAACTAGTGTCACAGGAATGGGCAGTAGGAAGAGTCAGTCTTCTTGTCCTTAAGTCGGCATTTTGCCTTTTGTATTTAATTCCGATGCAATTTCTGGGTTTCATCGTCAATAAGAAGGTCCAAGGGATACAGTAAACCTGGAGTGAAGCATCGGAATCTATAACTAGGGTCACAGGAATGGTCAGCAGGAAGAGTCAATCTTCATGTCCTTATGTCGGCATTCTGCCTTTTGTATTTAATTCTGATGCAATTTCTGTATTTCATCGTCAATAAGAAGGTCCAACGGATACAGTAAACCTGAAGTGTAGCATCAGAATCAATAACTAGTGTCACAGGAATGGTTCAAATCTTAGTCAGTAAGAAGTGTCGGTCTTCATGTACTTAAGTCGGCATTGTGCCATTTGTACTTAATTCCGATGCAATTTCTGTGTTTCATCGTCAATAAGAAGGTCCAAGGGATACACTAAACCTGAAGTGAAGCATCGGAATATATAAGTAGTGTCACATGAATGGTCAGTAGGAAGGGTCAGTCGTCTTGTCCTTAAGTCGGCATTGTGCCTTTTGTATTTAATTCCGATGCAATTTCTGTGTCTCATCGTCAATAAGAAGGTCCAAGGGTTACAGTAAACCTGAAGTGAAGCATCGGAATCTATAACTAGTGACACAGGAATGGTTCAAACATAGCCAGTAAGAACTGTCGGTCTTCATGTACTTAAGTCGGCATTCTGCTTTTTGTATTTAATTCCGACGCAATTTCTGCGTTTCATCGTCAATAAGAAGGTCCAAGGGATACAGTAAACCTGAAGTGAAGCATCGGAATCTATAACTAGTGTCAAGGAATGGTTCAAAATATAGTCAGTAAGAAGTGTCGGTCTTCATGTACTTAAGTCGGCATTGTGCCTTTTGTTTTTAATTCCGATGCAATTTCTGTGTTTCATCGTCAATAAGAAGGTCCAAGAGATACAATGAACCTGAAGTGAAGCATCGGAGTATATAACTAGTGCCACAAGAATGGTCAGTAGGAAGAGTCAGTCTTCTTGTCCTTAAGTCTGCATTGTGCCTTTTGTATTTAATTCCGGTGCAATTTCTGTGTTTCATCGTCAATAAGAAGGTCCAAGGGATACAGTAAACCTGAAGTGAAGCATCGGAAACTATAACTAGTGTCACAGGAATGTTTCAAAACATAGTCAGTAAGAACTGTCGGTCTTCATGTACTTAAGTCGGCATTGTGCCTTTGGTATATAATTCCGATGCAATTTCTGTGTTTCATCGTCAATAAGAAGGTCCAAGGGATACAGTAAACCTGAAGTGAAGCATCGGAATCTATAACTAGTGTCACAGGAATGGTTCAAAACATAGTCAGTAAGAACTGTCGGTCTTCATGTACTTAAGTCGGCATTGTGCTTTTTGTATTTAATTCCGATGCAATTTCTGGGTTTCATCGTCAATAAGAAGGTCCAAGGGATACAGTGAACCTGAAGTGAAGCATCGGAAACTATAACTAGTGTCACGGGAATGGTTCAAAATATAGTCAGGAAGAAGTGTCGGTCTTCATGTACTTAAGTCGGCATTGTGCCTTTTGTATTTAATTCCGATGCAATTTCTGTGTTTCATCGTCAATAAGAAGGTCCAAGGGATACAATAAACCTGAAGTGAAGCATCGGAATACATAACTAGTGTCGCAGGAATGGTCAGTAGGAAGAGTCAGTCTTTCTGTCTTTAAGTCGGCATTGTGCCTCTTGTATTTAATTCCGATGCAATTTCTGTGTCTCATCGTCAATAAGAAGGTCCAAGGGACAGTAAACCTGAAGTGAAGCATCGGAATCTATAACTAGTGTCACAGGAATGGTTCAAAACATAGTCATTAAAAACTGTCGGTCATCATGTACTTAAGTCGGCATTGTGCCTTTTGTATTTAATTCCGATGCAATTTCTGCGTTTCATCGTCAGTAAGAAGGTCCAAGGGATACAGTAAACCTGAAGTGAAGCATCGGAATCTATAACTAGTGTCACAGGAATGGTTCAAAATATAGTCAGTAAGAAGTGTCGGTCTTCATGTACATAAGTCGGCATTGTGCCTTTTGTATTTAATTCCGATGCAATTTCTGTGTTTCATCGTCAATAACAAGGTCCAAGGGATACAATGAACCTGAAGTGAAGCATCGGAATATATAACTAGTGTCACAGGAATGGTCAGTAAGAAGAGTCAGTCTTCTTGTCCTTAAGTCGGCATTGTGGCTTTTGTATTTAATTCCGATGTAATTTCTGTGTTTCATCGTCAATAAGAAGGACAAAGGATACAGTAAACCTGAAGTGAAGCATCGGAATCTATAACTAGTGTCACAGGAATGGTTCAAAACATAGTCAGTAATAAGTGTCGGTCTTCATGTACTTAAGTCGGCATTGTGCCTTTTGTATTTAATTCCGATGCAAATTCTTTGTATCATCGTCAATAAGAAGGTCCAAGGGATACAGTAAACCTGAAGTGAAGCATCGGAATCTAAAACTAGTGTCACAGGAATGATCAGTAGGAAGAGTCAGTCTTCTTGTCCTTAAGTCGGCGCTGTGCATTTTATATTTAATTCCGATGCAATTTCTGTGTTTTATCGTCAATAAGACGGTCCAAGGGATACAGTAAACCTGAAGTGAAGCATCGGAATCTATAACTAGTGTCACAGGAATGGTTCAAATCTTAGTCAGTAAGAAGTGTCGGTTTTCAAGTACCTTAGTCGGCATTGTGCCTTTTGTATTTATTTCCGATGCAAGTTCTGTGCTTCATCGTCAATAAGAAGGTCCAAGGGATACAGTAAACCTGAAGTGAAGCATCGGAATCTGTAACTAGTGTTACAGGAATGGTTCAAAATATAGTCAGTAAGAAGTGTCGGTCTTCATGTACTTAAGTCGGCATTGTGCCTTTTGTTTTTAATTCCGATGCAATTCCTGTGTTTCATCGTCAATAAGAAGGTCCAAGAGATACAATGAACCTGAAGTGAAGCATCGGAATATATAACTAGTGCCACAGGAATGGTCAGTAGGAAGAGTCAGTCTTCTTGTCCTTAAGTCTGCATTGTGCCTTTTGTATTTAATTCCGGTGCAATTTCTGTGTTTCATCGTCAATAAGAAGGTCCAAGGGATACAGTAAACCTGAAGTGAAGCATCGGAATCTATAACTAGTGTCACAGGAATGGTTCAAAACATAGTCATTAAGAACTGTCGGTCTTCATGTACTTAAGTCGGCATTGTGCCTTTGGTATATAATTCCGATGCAATTTCTGTGTTTCATCGTCAATAAGAAGGTCCAAGGGATACAGTAAACCTGAAGTGAAGCATCGGAATCTATAACTAGTGTCACAGGAATGGTTCAAAGCATAGTCAGTAAGAACTGTCGGTCTTCATGTACTTAAGTCGGCATTGTGCCTTTTGTATTTAATTCCGATGCAATTTCTGGGTTTCATCGTCAATAAGAAGGTCCAAGGGATACAGTGAACCTGAAGTGAAGCATCGGAAACTATAACTAGTGTCACAGGAATGGTTCAAAATATAGTCAAGAAGAAGTGTCGGTCTTCATGTACTTAAGTCGGCATTCTGCCTTTTGTATTTAATTCCGATGCAATTTCTGTGTTTCATCGTCAATAAGAAGGTCCAAGGGATACAATAAACCTGAAGTGAAGCATCGGAATACATAACTAGTGTCACAGGAATGGTCAGTAGGAAGAGTCAGTCTTTCTGTCTTTAAGTCGGCATTGTGCCTTTTGTATTTAATTCCGATGCAATTTCTGTGTCTCATCGTCAATAAGAAGGTCCAAGGGATACAGTAAACCTGAAGTGAAGCATCGGAATCTATAACTAGTGTCACAGGAATGGTTCAAAACATAGTCAGTAAGAACTGTCGGTCTTCATGTACTTAAGTCGGCATTGTGCCTTTTGTATTTAATTCCGATGCAATTTCTGCGTTTCATCGTCAGTAAGAAGGTCCAAGGGATACAGTAAACCTGAAGTGAAGCATCGGAATCTATAACTAGTGTCACAGGAATGGTTCAAAATATAGTCAGTAAGAAGTGTCGGTCTTCATGTACATAAGTCGGCATTGTGCCTTTTGTATTTAATTCCGATGCAATTTCTGCGTTTCATCGTCAATAAGAAGGTCCAAGGGATACAATAAACCTGAAGTGAAGCATCGGAATCTATAACTAGTGACACAGGAATGGTTCAAACATAGCCAGTAAGAACTGTCGGTCTTCATGTACTTAAGTCGGCATTCTGCTTTTTGTATTTAATTCCGACGCAATTTCTGCGTTTCATCGTCAATAAGAAGGTCCAAGGGATACAGTAAACCTGAAGTGAAGCATCGGAATATATAAGTAGTGTCACATGAATGGTCAGTAGGAAGGGTCAGTCGTCTTGTCCTTAAGTCGGCATTGTGCCTTTTGTATTTAATTCCGATGCAATTTCTGTGTCTCATCGTCAATAAGAAGGTCCAAGGGTTACAGTAAACCTGAAGTGAAGCATCGGAATCTATAACTAGTGACACAGGAATGGTTCAAACATAGCCAGTAAGAACTGTCGGTCTTCATGTACTTAAGTCGGCATTCTGCTTTTTGTATTTAATTCCGACGCAATTTCTGCGTTTCATCGTCAATAAGAAGGTCCAAGGGATACAGTAAACCTGAAGTGAAGCATCGGAATCTATAACTAGTGTCAAGGAATGGTTCAAAATATAGTCAGTAAGAAGTGTCGGTCTTCATGTACTTAAGTCGGCATTGTGCCTTTTGTTTTTAATTCCGATGCAATTTCTGTGTTTCATCGTCAATAAGAAGGTCCAAGAGATACAATGAACCTGAAGTGAAGCATCGGAGTATATAACTAGTGCCACAAGAATGGTCAGTAGGAAGAGTCAGTCTTCTTGTCCTTAAGTCTGCATTGTGCCTTTTGTATTTAATTCCGGTGCAATTTCTGTGTTTCATCGTCAATAAGAAGGTCCAAGGGATACAGTAAACCTGAAGTGAAGCATCGGAAACTATAACTAGTGTCACAGGAATGTTTCAAAACATAGTCAGTAAGAACTGTCGGTCTTCATGTACTTAAGTCGGCATTGTGCCTTTGGTATATAATTCCGATGCAATTTCTGTGTTTCATCGTCAATAAGAAGGTCCAAGGGATACAGTAAACCTGAAGTGAAGCATCGGAATCTATAACTAGTGTCACAGGAATGGTTCAAAACATAGTCAGTAAGAACTGTCGGTCTTCATGTACTTAAGTCGGCATTGTGCTTTTTGTATTTAATTCCGATGCAATTTCTGGGTTTCATCGTCAATAAGAAGGTCCAAGGGATACAGTGAACCTGAAGTGAAGCATCGGAAACTATAACTAGTGTCACGGGAATGGTTCAAAATATAGTCAGGAAGAAGTGTCGGTCTTCATGTACTTAAGTCGGCATTGTGCCTTTTGTATTTAATTCCGATGCAATTTCTGTGTTTCATCGTCAATAAGAAGGTCCAAGGGATACAATAAACCTGAAGTGAAGCATCGGAATACATAACTAGTGTCGCAGGAATGGTCAGTAGGAAGAGTCAGTCTTTCTGTCTTTAAGTCGGCATTGTGCCTCTTGTATTTAATTCCGATGCAATTTCTGTGTCTCATCGTCAATAAGAAGGTCCAAGGGACAGTAAACCTGAAGTGAAGCATCGGAATCTATAACTAGTGTCACAGGAATGGTTCAAAACATAGTCATTAAAAACTGTCGGTCATCATGTACTTAAGTCGGCATTGTGCCTTTTGTATTTAATTCCGATGCAATTTCTGCGTTTCATCGTCAGTAAGAAGGTCCAAGGGATACAGTAAACCTGAAGTGAAGCATCGGAATCTATAACTAGTGTCACAGGAATGGTTCAAAATATAGTCAGTAAGAAGTGTCGGTCTTCATGTACATAAGTCGGCATTGTGCCTTTTGTATTTAATTCCGATGCAATTTCTGTGTTTCATCGTCAATAACAAGGTCCAAGGGATACAATGAACCTGAAGTGAAGCATCGGAATATATAACTAGTGTCACAGGAATGGTCAGTAAGAAGAGTCAGTCTTCTTGTCCTTAAGTCGGCATTGTGGCTTTTGTATTTAATTCCGATGTAATTTCTGTGTTTCATCGTCAATAAGAAGGACAAAGGATACAGTAAACCTGAAGTGAAGCATCGGAATCTATAACTAGTGTCACAGGAATGGTTCAAAACATAGTCAGTAATAAGTGTCGGTCTTCATGTACTTAAGTCGGCATTGTGCCTTTTGTATTTAATTCCGATGCAAATTCTTTGTATCATCGTCAATAAGAAGGTCCAAGGGATACAGTAAACCTGAAGTGAAGCATCGGAATCTAAAACTAGTGTCACAGGAATGATCAGTAGGAAGAGTCAGTCTTCTTGTCCTTAAGTCGGCGCTGTGCATTTTATATTTAATTCCGATGCAATTTCTGTGTTTTATCGTCAATAAGACGGTCCAAGGGATACAGTAAACCTGAAGTGAAGCATCGGAATCTATAACTAGTGTCACAGGAATGGTTCAAATCTTAGTCAGTAAGAAGTGTCGGTTTTCAAGTACCTTAGTCGGCATTGTGCCTTTTGTATTTATTTCCGATGCAAGTTCTGTGCTTCATCGTCAATAAGAAGGTCCAAGGGATACAGTAAACCTGAAGTGAAGCATCGGAATCTGTAACTAGTGTTACAGGAATGGTTCAAAATATAGTCAGTAAGAAGTGTCGGTCTTCATGTACTTAAGTCGGCATTGTGCCTTTTGTTTTTAATTCCGATGCAATTCCTGTGTTTCATCGTCAATAAGAAGGTCCAAGAGATACAATGAACCTGAAGTGAAGCATCGGAATATATAACTAGTGCCACAGGAATGGTCAGTAGGAAGAGTCAGTCTTCTTGTCCTTAAGTCTGCATTGTGCCTTTTGTATTTAATTCCGGTGCAATTTCTGTGTTTCATCGTCAATAAGAAGGTCCAAGGGATACAGTAAACCTGAAGTGAAGCATCGGAATCTATAACTAGTGTCACAGGAATGGTTCAAAACATAGTCATTAAGAACTGTCGGTCTTCATGTACTTAAGTCGGCATTGTGCCTTTGGTATATAATTCCGATGCAATTTCTGTGTTTCATCGTCAATAAGAAGGTCCAAGGGATACAGTAAACCTGAAGTGAAGCATCGGAATCTATAACTAGTGTCACAGGAATGGTTCAAAGCATAGTCAGTAAGAACTGTCGGTCTTCATGTACTTAAGTCGGCATTGTGCCTTTTGTATTTAATTCCGATGCAATTTCTGGGTTTCATCGTCAATAAGAAGGTCCAAGGGATACAGTGAACCTGAAGTGAAGCATCGGAAACTATAACTAGTGTCACAGGAATGGTTCAAAATATAGTCAAGAAGAAGTGTCGGTCTTCATGTACTTAAGTCGGCATTCTGCCTTTTGTATTTAATTCCGATGCAATTTCTGTGTTTCATCGTCAATAAGAAGGTCCAAGGGATACAATAAACCTGAAGTGAAGCATCGGAATACATAACTAGTGTCACAGGAATGGTCAGTAGGAAGAGTCAGTCTTTCTGTCTTTAAGTCGGCATTGTGCCTTTTGCATTTAATTCCGATGCAATTTCTGTGTCTCATCGTCAATAAGAAGGTCCAAGGGATACAGTAAACCTGAAGTGAAGCATCGGAATCTATAACTAGTGTCACAGGAATGGTTCAAAACATAGTCAGTAAGAACTGTCGGTCTTCATGTACTTAAGTCGGCATTGTGCCTTTTGTATTTAATTCCGATGCAATTTCTGCGTTTCATCGTCAGTAAGAAGGTCCAAGGGATACAGTAAACCTGAAGTGAAGCATCGGAATCTATAACTAGTGTCACAGGAATGGTTCAAAATATAGTCAGTAAGAAGTGTCGGTCTTCATGTACATAAGTCGGCATTGTGCCTTTTGTATTTAATTCCGATGCAATTTCTGCGTTTCATCGTCAATAAGAAGGTCCAAGGGATACAATAAACCTGAAGTGAAGCATCGGAATATATAACTAGTGTCACAGGAATGGTCAGTAGGAAGAGTCAGTCTTCTTGTCCTTAAGTCTGCATTGTGCCTTTTGTATTTACTTCCGATGCAATTTCTGTGTTTCATCGTCAATAAGAAGGTCCAAGGGATACAGTAAACCTGAAGTGAGCATCGGAATCTATAAAGAGTGTCACAGGAATGGTTCAAAACATAGTCAGTAAGAACTGTCGGTCTTCATGTACTTAAGTCGGCATTGTGCCTTTTGTATTCAATTCCGATGCAATTTCTGCGTTTCATCGTCAATAAGAAGGTCCAAGGGATACAGTGAACCTGAAGTGAAGCATCGGAAACTATAACTTGTGTCACAGGAATGGTTCAAAATATAGTCAGTAAGAAGTGTCGGTCTTCATGTACTTAAGTCGGCATTGTGCCTTTTGTATTTAATTCCGATGCAATTTCTGTAATTCATCGTCAATAAGAAGGTCCAAGGGATACAATAAACCTGAAGTGAAGCATCGGAATATATAACTAGTGTCACAGTAATGGTCAGTAGGAAGAGTCAGTCTTCTTGTCCTTAAGTCTGCATTGTGCCTTTGTATTTACTTCCGATGCAATTTCTGTGTTTCATCGTCAATAAGAAGGTCCAAGGGATACAGTAAACCTGAAGGGAAGCATCGGAATCTATAACTAGTGTCACAGGAATGGTCAGTAGGAAGAGTCAGTCTTCTTGTCCTTAAGTCGGCATTGTGCCTTTTGTATTTAATTCCGATGCAATTTCTGGGTTTCATCGTCAATAAGAAGGTCCAAGGGATACAGTAAACCTGGAGTGAAGCATCGGAATCTATAACTAGTGTCACAGGAATGGACAGCAGGAAGAGTCAATCTTCATGTCCTTATGTCGGCATTCTGCCATTTGTATTTAATTCTGATGCAATTTCTGTGTTTCATCGTCAACAAGAAGGTCCAAGGGATACAGTGAACCTGAAGTGAAGCATCGGAAACTATAACTAGTGTCACAGGAATGGTTCAAAATATAGTCAGTAAGAAGTGTCGGTCTTCATGTACTTAAGTCGGCATTGTGCCTTTTGTATTTAATTCCGATGCAATTTCTGTGTTTCATCGTTAATACGAAGGTCCAAGGGATACAATAAACCTGAAGTGAAATATCGGAATATATAACTAGTGTCACAGTAATGGTCAGTAAGAAGTGTCGGTCTTCAAGTACTTTAGTCGGCATTGTGCCTTTTGTATTTATTTCCGATGCAAGTTCTGTGTTTCATCGTCAATAAGAAGGTCCAAGGGATACAGTAAACCTGGAGTGAAGCATCGGAATAGATAACTTGTGTCACAGGAATGGTCAGTAGGAAGAGTCAGTCTTCTTGACCTTAAGTCGGCAATGAGCCATTTGTATTTAATTCCGATGCAATTTCTGTATTTCATCGTCAATAAGAAGGTCCAAGGGCTACAGTGAACCTGAAGTGAAGCATCGGAATCTATAACTAGTGTCACAGGAATGGTCAGTAGGAAGAGTCAGTCTTCTTGTCCTTAAGTCGGCTTTGTGCCATTTGTATTTAATTCCGATGCAATTTCTGTGTTTCATTGTCAATAAGAATGTCCAAGGGATACATTAAACCTGAAGTGAAGCATCCGAATCTATAACTAGTGTCACAGGAATGGTCAGTAGGAAGAGTCAGTCTTCTTGTCCTTAAGTCGGCGCTGTGCATTTTATATTTAATTCCGATGCAATTTCTGTGTTTTATCGTTCATAAGAAGGTCCAAGGGATACAGTAAACCTGAAGTGAAGCATCGGAATCTATAACTAGTGTCACAGGAATGGTTCAAAACATAGTCAGTGAGAAGCGTCGGTCTTCATGTACTTAAGTCGGCATTGTGCCTTTTGTATTTAATTCCGATGCAATTTCTGTGTTTTATCATCAATAAAAAGGTCCAAGGGATACAGTAAACCTGAAGTGAAGCATCGGAATCTATAACTAGTGTCACAGGAATGGTCAGTAGGAAGAGTCAGTCTTCTTGTCATTAAGTCTGCATTGTGCCTTTTGTATTTAATTCCGAAGCAATTTCTGTGTTTCATCGTCACTAAGAAGGTCCAAGGGTTACAGTAAACCTGAAGTGAAGCATCGGAATCTATAACTAGTGTCACAGGAATGGTCAGTAGGAAGAGTCAGTCTTCGTGTTCTTAAGTCGGCATTGTGCCTTTTGTATTTAATTCCGATGCAATTTCTGGGTTTCATCGTCAATAAGAAGGTCCAAGGGATACAGTAAACCTGGAGTGAAGCATCGGAATCTATAACTAGTGTCACAGGAATGGTCAGCAGGAAGAGTCAATATTCATGTCCTTCTGTCGGCATTCTGCGTTTTGTATTTAATTCTGATGCAATTTCTGTGTTTCATCGTCAATAAGAAGGTCCAAGGGATACAGTAAACCTGAAGTGAAGCATCGGAATCTATAACTAGTGTCACAGGAATGGTTCAAAGCATAGTCAGTAAGAACTGTCGGTCTTCATGTACTTAAGTCGGCATTGTGCCTTTTGTATTTAATTCCGATGCAATTTCTGGGTTTTATCGTCAATAAGAAGGTCCAAGGGATACAGTGAACCTGAAGTGAAGCATCGGAAACTATAACTAGTGTCACAGGAATGGTTCAAAATATAGTCAGGAAGAAGTGTCGGTCTTCATGTACTTAAGTCGGCATTCTGCCTTTTGTATTTAATTCCGATGCAATTTCTGTGTTTCATCATCAATAAAAAGGTCCAAGGGATACAGTAAACCTGAAGTGAAGCATCGGAATCTATAATTAGTGTCACAGGAATGGTCAGTAGGAAGAATCAGTCTTCTTGTCATTAAGTCTGCATTGTGCCTTTTGTATTTAATTCCGAAGCAATTTCTGTGTTTCATCGTCACTAAGAAGGTCCAAGGGTTACAGAAAACCTGAAGTGAAGCATCGGAATCTATAACCAGTGTCACAGGAATGGTCAGTAGGAAGAGTCAGTCTTCTTGTTCTTAAGTCGGCATTGTGCCTTTTGTATTTAATTCCGATGCAATTTCTGGGTTTCATCGTCAATAAGAAGGTCCAAGGGATACAGTGAACCTGAAGTGAAGCATCGGAAACTATAACTAGTGTCACAGGAATGGTTCAAAATATAGTCAGTAAGAAGTGTCGGTCTTCATGTACTTAAGTCGGCATTGTGCCTTTTGTATTTAATTCCGATGCAATTTCTGTAATTCATCGTCAATAAGAAGGTCCAAGGGATACAATAAACCTGAAGTGAAGCATCGGAATATATAACTAGTGTCACAGTAATGGTCAGTAGGAAGAGTCAGTCTTCTTGTCCTTAAGTCTGCATTGTGCCTTTGTATTTACTTCCGATGCAATTTCTGTGTTTCATCGTCAATAAGAAGGTCCAAGGGATACAGTAAACCTGAAGGGAAGCATCGGAATCTATAACTAGTGTCACAGGAATGGTCAGTAGGAAGAGTCAGTCTTCTTGTCCTTAAGTCGGCATTGTGCCTTTTGTATTTAATTCCGATGCAATTTCTGGGTTTCATCGTCAATAAGAAGGTCCAAGGGATACAGTAAACCTGGAGTGAAGCATCGGAATCTATAACTGGTGTCACAGGAATGGACAGCAGGAAGAGTCAATCTTCATGTCCTTATGTCGGCATTCTGCCATTTGTATTTAATTCTGATGCAATTTCTGTGTTTCATCGTCAACAAGAAGGTCCAAGGGATACAGTGAACCTGAAGTGAAGCATCGGAATCTATAACTAGTGTCACAGGATTGGTTCAAAATATAGTCAGTAAGAAGTGTCTTTCTTCATGTACTTAAGTTGGCATTGTGCCTTTTGTATTTAATTCCGATGCAATTTCTGTAATTCATCGTCAATAAGAAGGTCCAAGGGATACAATAAACCTGAAGTGAAGCATCGGAATAAATAACTAGTGTCACAGTAATGGTCAGTAGGAAGAGTCAGTCTTCTTGTCCTTAAGTCTGCATTGTGCCTTTGTATTTACTTCCGATGCAATTTCTGTGTTTCATCGTCAATAAGAAGGTCCAAGGGATACAGTAAACCTGAAGGGAAGCATCGGAATCTATAACTAGTGTCACAGGAATGGTCAGTAGGAAGAGTCAGTCTTCTTGTCCTTAAGTCGGCATTGTGCCTTTTGTATTTAATTCCGATGCAATTTCTGGGTTTCATCGTCAATAAGAAGGTCCAAGGGATACAGTAAACCTGGAGTGAAGCATCGGAATCTATAACTGGTGTCACAGGAATGGACAGCAGGAAGAGTCAATCTTCATGTCCTTATGTCGGCATTCTGCCATTTGTATTTAATTCTGATGCAATTTCTGTGTTTCATCGTCAACAAGAAGGTCCAAGGGATACAGTGAACCTGAAGTGAAGCATCGGAAACTATAACTAGTGTCACAGGAATGGTTCAAAATATAGTCAGTAAGAAGTGTCGGTCTTCATGTACTTAAGTCGGCATTGTGCCTTTTGTATTTAATTCCGATGCAATTTCTGTGTTTCATCGTCAATAAGAAGGTCCAAGGGATACAATAAACCTGAAGTGAAGCATCGGAATATATAACTAGTGTCACAGTAATGGTCAGTAAGAAGTGTCGGTCTTCAAGTACTTTAGTCGGCATTGTGCCTTTTGTATTTATTTCCGATGCAAGTTCTGTGTTTCATCGTCAATAAGAAGGTCCAAGGGATACAGTAAACCTGGAGTGAAGCATCGGAATAGATAACTTGTGTCACAGGAATGGTCAGTAGGAAGAGTCAGTCTTCTTGACCTTAAGTCGGCAATGAGCCTTTTGTATCTAATTCCGATGCAATTTCTGTATTTCATCTTCAATAAGAAGGTCCAAGGGCTACAGTAAACCTGAAGTGAAGCATCGGAATCTATAACTAGTGTCACAGGAATGGTCAGTAGGAAGAGTCAGTCTTCTTGTCCTTAAGTCGGCTTTGTGCCATTTGTATTTAATTCCGATGCAATTTCTGTGTTTCATCGTCAATAAGAAGGTCCAAGGGATACATTAAACCTGAAGTGAAGCATCGGAATCTATAACTAGTGTCACAGGAATGGTCAGTAGGAAGAGTCAGTCTTCTTGTCCTTAAGTCGGCGCTGTGCATTTTATATTTAATTCCGATGCAATTTCTGTGTTTTATCGTTTATAAGAAGGTCCAAGGGATACAGTAAACCTGAAGTGAAGCATCGGAATCTATAACTAGTGTCACAGGAATGGTTCAAAACATAGTCAGTAAGAAGCGTCGGTCTTCATGTACTTAAGTCGGCATTGTGCCTTTTGTATTTAATTCCGATGCAATTTCTGTGTTTTATCATCAATAAAAAGGTCCAAGGGATACAGTAAACCTGAAGTGAAGCATCGGAATCTATAACTAGTGTCACAGGAATGGTCAGTAGGAAGAGTCAGTCTTCTTGTCATTAAGTCTGCATTGTGCCTTTTGTATTTAATTCCGAAGCAATTTCTGTGTTTCATCGTCACTAAGAAGGTCCAAGGGTTACAGTAAACCTGAAGTGAAGCATCGGAATCTATAACTAGTGTCCCAGGAATGGTCAGTAGGAAGAGTCAGTCTTCTTGTTCTTAAGTCGGCATTGTGCCTTTTGTATTTAATTCCGATGCAATTTCTGGGTTTCATCATCAATAAGAAGGTCCAAGGGATACAGTAAACCTGGAGTGAAGCATCGGAATCTATAACTAGTGTCACAGGAATGGTCAGCAGGAAGAGTCAATCTTCATGTCCTTATGTCGGCATTCTGCCATTTGTATTTAATTCTGATGCAATTTCTGTGTTTCATCGTCAACAAGAAGGTCCAAGGGATACAGTGAACCTGAAGTGAAGCATCGGAAACTATAACTAGTGTCACAGGAATGGTTCAAAATATAGTCAGTAAGAAGTGTCGGTCTTCATGTACTTAAGTCGGCATTGTGCCTTTTGTATTTAATTCCGATGCAATTTCTGTGTTTCATCGTCAATAAGAAGGTCCAAGGGATACAATAAACCTGAAGTGAAGCATCGGAATATATAACTAGTGTCACAGTAATGGTCAGTAAGAAGTGTCGGTCTTCAAGTACTTTAGTCGGCATTGTGCCTTTTGTATTTATTTCCGATGCAAGTTCTGTGTTTCATCGTCAATAAGAAGGTCCAAGGGATACAGTAAACCTGGAGTGAAGCATCGGAATAGATAACTTGTGTCACAGGAATGGTCAGTAGGAAGAGTCAGTCTTCTTGACCTTAAGTCGGCAATGAGACTTTTGCATTTAATTCCGATGCAATTTCTGTATTTCATCGTCAATAAGAAGGTCCAAGGGCTACAGTAAACCTGAAGTGAAGCATCGGAATCTATAACTAGTGTCACAGGAATGGTCAGTAGGAAGAGTCAGTCCTCTTGTCCTTAAGTCGGCTTTGTGCCATTTGTATTTAATTCCGATGCAATTTCTGTGTTTCATCGTCAATAAGAAGGTCCAAGGGATACATTAAACCTGAAGTGAAGCATCGGAATCTATAACTAGTGTCACAGAAATGGTCAGTAGGAAGAGTCAGTCTTCTTGTCCTTAAGTCGGCGCTGTGCATTTTATATTTAATTCCGATGCAATTTCTGTGTTTTATCGTTTATAAGAAGGTCCAAGGGATACAGTAAACCTGAAGTGAAGCATCGGAATCTATAACTAGTGTCACAGGAATGGTTCAAAACATAATCAGTAAGAAGCGTCGGTCTTCATGTACTTAAGTCGGCATTGTGCCTTTTGTATTTAATTCCGATGCAATTTCTGTGTTTTATCATCAATAAAAAGGTCCAAGGGATACAGTAAACCTGAAGTGAAGCATCGGAATCTATAACTAGTGTCACAGGAATGGTCAGTAGGAAGAGTCAGTCTTCTTGTCATTAAGTCTGCATTGTGCCTTTTGTATTTAATTCCGAAGCAATTTCTGTGTTTCATCGTCACTAAGAAGGTCCAAGGGTTACAGTAAACCTGAAGTGAAGCATCGGAATCTATAACTAGTGTCACAGGAATGGTCAGTAGGAAGAGTCAGTCTTCTTGTTCTTAAGTCGGCATTGTGCCTTTTGTATTTAATTCCGATAAAATTTCTGGGTTTCATCGTCAATAAGAAGGTCCAAGGGATACAGTAAACCTGGAGTGAAGCATCGGAATCTATAACTAGTGTCACAGGAATGGTCAGCAGGAAGAGTCAATCTTCATGTCCTTCTGTCGGCATTCTGCGTTTTGTATTTAGTTCTAATGCAATTTCTGTGTTTCATCGTCAATAAGAAGGTCCAAGGGATACAGTAAACCTGAAGTGAAGCATCTGAATCTATAACTAGTGTCACAGGAATGGATCAAAACATAGTCAGTAAGAAGTGTCGGTCTTCATGTACTTAAGTCGGCATTGTGCCTTTAGTATATAATTCCGATGCAATTTCTGTGTTTCATCGGCAATTAGAAGGTCCAAGGGATACAGTAAATCTGAAGTGAAGCATCGGAATCTACAACTAGTGTCACAGGAATGGTTCAAAACATAGTCAGTAAGAACTGTCGGTCTTCATGTACTTAAGTCGGCATTGTGCCTTTTGTATTTAATTCCGATGCAATTTCTGCGTTTCATCGTCAATAAGAAGGTCCAAGGGATACAGTAAACCTGAAGTGAAGCATCGGAATCTATAACTAGTGTCACAGGAATGGTTCAAAATATAGTCAGTAAGAAGTGTCTTTCTTCATGTACTTAAGTCGGCATTGTGCCTTTTGTATTTAATTCCGATGCAATTTCTGCGTTTCATCGTCAATAAGAAGGTCCAAGATATACAATAAACCTGAAGTGAAGCATCGGAATATATAACTAGTGTCACAGGAATGGTCAGTAGGATGAGTCAGTCTTCTTGTCCTTAAGCCTGCATTGTGCCTTTTGTATTTAATTCCGATGCAATTTCTGTGTTTCATCGTCAATAAGAGGGTCCAAGGGATACAGTAAACCTGGAGTGAAGCATCGGAATCTATAACTAGTGTCACAGGAATGGTCAGCAGGAAGAGTCAATCTTCATGTCCTTATGTCGGCATTCTGCCTTTTGTATTTAATTCTGATGCAATTTCTGTGTTTCATCGTCAATAAGAAGGTCCAAGGGATACAGTAAACCTGAAGTGAAGCATCGCAATCTATAACTAGTGTCACAGGAGTGGTTCAAAACATAGTCAGTAAGAAGTGTCGGTCTTCATGTACTTAAGTCGGCATTGTGCCTTTGGTATATAATTCCGATGCAATTTCTGTGTTTCATCGTCAGTAAGAAGGTCCAAGGGATACAGTAAACCTGAAGTGACGCATCGGAATCTATAACTAGTGTCACAGGAATGGTCAGTAGGAAGAGTCAGTCTTCTTGTCATTAAGTCTGCATTGTGCCTTTTGTATTTAATTCCGAAGCAATTTCTGTGTTTCATCGTCACTAAGAAGGTCCAAGGGATACAGTATACCTGAAGTGAAGCATCGGAATCTATAACTAGTGTCACAGGAATGGTCAGTAGGAAGAGTCAGTCTTCTTGTTCTTAAGTCGGCATTGTGCCTTTTGTATTTAATTCCGATGCAATTTCTGGGTTTCATCGTCAATAAGAAGGTCCAAGGGATACAGTAAACCTGGAGTGAAGCATCGGAATCTATAACTAGTGTCACAGGAATGGTCAGCAGGAAGAGTCAATCTTCATGTCCTTATGTCGGCATTCTGCCTTTTTTTTTTAATTCTGATGCAATTTCTGTGTTTCATCTTAAATAAGAAGGTCCAAGGGATACAGTAAACCTGAAGTGAAGCATCTGAATCTATAACTAGTGTCACAGGAATGGTTCAAAACATAGTCAGTAAGAAGTGTCGGTCTTCATGTACTTAAGTCGGCATTGTGCCATTGGTATATAATTCCGATGCAATTTCTGTGTTTCATCGGCAATTAGAAGGTCCAAGGGATACAGTAAATCTGAAGTGAAGCATCGGAATCTATAACTAGTGTCACAGGAATGGTTCAAAACATAGTCAGTAAGAACTGTCAGTCTTCATGTACTTAAGTCGGCATTGTGCCTTTTGTATTTAATTCCGATGCAATTTCTGCGCTTCATCGTCAATAAGAAGGTCCAAGGGATACAGTAAACCTGAAGTGAAGCATCGGAATCTATAACTAGTGTCACAGGAATGGTTCAAAATATAGTCAGTAAGAAGTGTCGGTCTTCATGTACTTAAGTCGGCATTGTGCCTTTTGTATTTAATTCCGATGCAATTTCTGTGTTTCATCGTCAATAAGAAGGTCCAAGGGATACAATAAACCTGAAGTGAAGCACCGGAATATATAACTAGTGTCACAGGAATGGTCAGTAGGATGAGTCAGTCTTCTTGTCCTTAAGCCTGCATTGTGGCTTTTGTATTTAATTCCGATGCAATTTCTGTGTTTCATCGTCAATAAGAGGGTCCAAGGGATACAGTAAACCTGGAGTGAAGCATCGGAATCTATAACTAGTGTCACAGGAATGGTCAGCAGGAAGAGTCAATCTTCATGTCCTTATGTCGGCATTCTGCCTTTTGTATTTAATTCTGATGCAATTTCTGTGTTTCATCGTCAATAAGAAGGTCCAAGGGATACAGTAAACCTGAAGTGAAGCATCGCAATCTATAACTAGTGTCACAGGAATGGTTCAAAACATAGTCAGTAAGAAGTGTCGGTCTTCATGTACTTATGTCGGCATTGTGCCTTTGGTATATAATTCCGATGCAATTTCTGTGTTTCATCGTCAGTAAGAAGGTCCAAGGGATACAGTAAACCTGAAGTGAAGCATCGGAATCTATAACTAGTGTCACAGGAATGGTTCAAAACATAGTCAGTAAGAGCTGTCGGTCTTCATGTACTTAAGTCGGCATTGTGCCTTTTGTATTTAATTCCGATGCAATTTCTGCGTTTCATCGTCAATAAGAAGGTCCAAGGGATACAGTGAACCTGAAGTGAAGCTTCGGAAACTATAACTAGTGTCACAGGAATGGTTCAAAATATAGTCAGTAAGAAGTGTCGGTCTTCATGTACTTAAGTCGGCATTGTGCCTCTTGTATTTAATTCCAATGCAATTTCTGTGTTTCATCGTCAATAAAAAGGTCCAAGGGATACAATAAACCTGAAGTGAAGCATCGGAATATATAACTAGTATCACAGGAATGGTCAGTTGGAAGAGTCAGTCTTCTTGTCCTTAAGTCGGCATTGTGCCTTTTGTATTTAATTCCGATGCAATTTCTGTATTTCATCGTCAATAAGAAGGTCCAAGGGATACAGTAAACCTGAAGTGAAGCATCGGAATCTATAACTAGTGTCACAGGAATGGCCAGTAGGAAGAGTCAGTCTTCTTGTCATTAGGTCTGCATTGTGCCTTTTGTATTTAATTCCGAAGCAATTTCTGTGTTTCCTCGTCACTAAGAAGGTCCAAGGGATACAGTAAACCTGAAGTGAAGCATCGGAATCTATTACTAGTGTCACAGGAATGGTCAGTAGGAAGAGTCAGTCTTCTTGTCCTTAAGTCGGCTTTGTGCCATTTGTATTTAATTCCGATGCAATTACTGTGTTTCATCGTCAATAAGAAGGTACAAGGGATACAGTAAACCTGATGTGAAGCATCGGAATCTATAACTAGTGTCACAGGAATGGTCAGTAGGAAGAGTCAGTCTTCTTGTCCTTAAGTCGGCGCTGTGCATTTTATATTTAATTCCGATGCAATTTCTGTGTTTTATCGTTTATGAGAAGGTCCAAGGGATACAGTAAACCTGAAGTGAAGCATCGGAATCTATAACTAGTGTCACAGGAATGGTTCAAAACATAGTCAGTAAGAAGCGTCGATCTTCATGTACTTAAGTCGGCATTGTGCCTTTTGTATTTAATTCCGAGGCAATTTCTGTGTTTTATCATCAATAAAAAGGTCCAAGGGATACAGTAAACCTGAAGTGAAGCATCGGAATCTATAACTAGTGTCACAGGAATGGTCAGTAGGAAGAGTCAGTCTTCTTGTCATTAAGTCTGCATTGTGCCTTTTGTATTTAATTCCTAAGCAATTTCTGTGTTTCTTCGTCACTAAGAAGGTCCAAGGGATACAGTAAACCTGAAGTGAAGCATCGGAATCTATAACTAGTGTCACAGGAATGGTCAGTAGGAAGAGTCAGTCTTCTTGTTCTTAAGTCGGCATTGTGCCTTTTGTATTTAATTCCGATGCAATTTCTGGGTTTCATCATCAATAAGAAGGTCCAAGGGATACAGTAAACCTGGAGTGAAGCATCGGAATCTATAACTAGTGTCACAGGAACGGTCAGCAGGAAGAGTCAATCTTCATGTCCTTATGTCGGCATTCTGCCTTTTGTATTTAATTCTGATGTAATTTCTGTGTTTCATCGTCAATAAGAAGGTCCAAGGGATACAGTAATCCTGAAGTGAAGCATCGGAATCTATAACTAGAGTCACAGGAATGGTTCAAAACATATTCAGTAAGAAGTGTCGATCTTCATGTACTTAAGTCGGCATTGTGCCTTTGGTATACAATTCCGATGCAATTTCTGTGTTTCATCGGCAATTAGAAGGTCCAAGGGATACAGTAAATCTGAAGTGAAGCATCGGAATCTATAACTAGTGTCACAGGAATGGTTCAAAACATAGTCAGTAAGAACTGTCGGTCTTCATGTACTTAAGTCGGCATTGTGCCTTTTGTATTTATTTCCGATGCAATTTCTGCGTTTCATCGTCAATAAGAAGGTCCAAGGGATACAGTAAACCTGAAGTGAAGCATCGGAATCTATAACTAGTGTCACGGGAATGGTTCAAAATATAGTCAGTAAGAAGTGTCGGTCTTCATGTACTTAAGTCGGCATTGTGCCTTTTGTATTTAATTCCGATGCAATTTCTGTGTTTCATCGTCAATAAGAAGGTCCAAGGGATACAATAAACCTGAAGTGAAGCATCGGAATATATAACTAGTGTCACAGAAATGGTTCAAAACATAGTCAGTAATAAGTGTCGGTCTTCATGTACTTATGTCGGCATTGTGCCTTTTGTATTTAATTCCGATGCAATTTCTGCGTTTCATCGTCAATAAGAAGGTCCAAGGGACACAGTGAACCTGAAGTGAAGCTTCGGAAACTATAACTAGTGTCACAGGAATGGTTCAAAATATAGTCAGTAAGAAGTGTCGGTCTTCATGTACTTAAGTCGGCATTGTGCCTTTTGTATTTAATTCCGATGCAATTTCTGTGTTTCATCGTCAATAAAAAGGTCCAAGGGATACAAAAAAACCTGAAGTGAAGCATCGGAATATATAACTAGTGTCACAGGAATGGTCAGTAGGAAGAGTCAGTCTTCTTGTCCTTAAGTCGGCACTGTGCCTTTTGTATTTGATTCTGATGCAATTACTGTGTTTCATCGTCAATAAGAAGGTCCAAGGGATACAGTAAACCTGAAGTGAAGCGTCGGAATCTATAACTAGTGTCACAGGAATGGTTCAAAACATAGTCAGTAAGAAGTGTCGGTCTTCATGTACTTAAGTCGGCATTGTGCCTTTTGTATTTAATTCCGATGCAAATTCTGTGTTTCATCGTCAATAAGAATGTCCAAGGGTTACAGTAAACCTGAAGTGAAGCATCGGAATCTATAACTAGTGTCACAGGAATGGTCAGTAGGAAGAGTCAGTCTTCTTGTCATTAGGTCTGCATTGTGCCTTTTGTATTTAATTCCGAAGCAATTTCTGTGTTTCCTCGTCACTAAGAAGGTCCAAGGGATACAGTAAACCTGAAGTGAAGCATCGGAATCTATTACTAGTGTCACAGGAATGGTCAGTAGGAAGAGTCAGTCTTCTTGTCCTTAAGTCGGCTTTGTGCCATTTGTATTTAATTCCGATGCAATTACTGTGTTTCATCGTCAATAAGAAGGTACAAGGGATACAGTAAACCTGATGTGAAGCATCGGAATCTATAACTAGTGTCACAGGAATGGTCAGTAGGAAGAGTCAGTCTTCTTGTCCTTAAGTCGGCGCTGTGCATTTTATTTTTAATTCCGATGCAATTTCTGTGTTTTATCGTTTATGAGAAGGTCCAAGGGATACAGTAAACCTGAAGTGAAGCATCGGAATCTATAACTAGTGTCACAGGAATGGTTCAAAACATAGTCAGTAAGAAGCGTCGGTCTTCATGTACTTAAGTCGGCATTGTGCCTTTTGTATTTAATTCCGATGCAATTTCTGCGTTTCATCGTCAATAAGAAGGTCCAAGGGATACAGTAAACCTGAAGTGAAGCATCGGAATCTATAACTAGTGTCACGGGAATGGTTCAAAATATAGTCAGTAAGAAGTGTCGGTCTTCATGTACTTAAGTCGGCATTGTGCCTTTTGTATTTAATTCCGATGCAATTTCTGTGTTTCATCGTCAATAAGAAGGTCCAAGGGATACAATAAACCTGAAGTGAAGCATCGGAATATATAACTAGTGCCACAGGAATGGTTCAAAACATAGTCAGTAATAAGTGTCGGTCTTCATGTACTTAAGTCGGCATTGTGCCTTTGGTATATAATTCCGATGCAATTTCTGTGTTTCGTCGTCAGTAAGAAGGTCCAAGGGATACAGTAAACCTGAAGTGAAGCATCGGAATCTATAACTAGTGTCACAGGAATGGTTCAAAACATAGTCAGTAAGAACTGTCGGTCTTCATGTACTTATGTCGGCATTGTGCCTTTTGTATTTAATTCCGATGCAATTTCTGCGTTTCATCGTCAATAAGAAGGTCCAAGGGACACAGTGAACCTGAAGTGAAGCTTCGGAAACTATAACTAGTGTCACAGGAATGGTTCAAAATATAGTCAGTAAGAAGTGTCGGTCTTCATGTACTTAAGTCGGCATTGTGCCATTTGTATTTAATTCCGATGCAATTTCTGTGTTTCATCGACAATAAAAACGTCCAAGGGATACAATAAACCTGAAGTGAAGCATCGGAATATATAACTAGTGTCACAGGAATGGACAGTAGAAAGAGTCAGTCTTCTTGTCCTTAAGTCGGCATTGTGCCTTTTGTATTTGATTCTGATGCAATTTCTGTGTTTCATCGTCAATAAGAAGGTCCAAGGGATACAGTAAACCTGAAGTGAAGCGTCGGAATCTATAACTAGTGTCACAGGCATGGTTCAAAACATAGTCAGTAAGAAGTGTCGGTCTTCATGTACTTAAGTCGGCATTGTGCCTTTTGTATTTAATTCCGATGCAAATTCTGTGTTTCATCGTCAATAAGAAGGTCCAAGGGATACAGTAAACCTGAAGTGAAGCATCGGAATCTATAACTAGTGTCACAGGAATGGTCAGTAGGAAGAGTCAGGCTTCTTATCCTTAAGTCGGCGCTGTGCATTTTATATTTAATTCCGATGCAATTTCTGTGTTTTATCGTCAATAAGAAGGTCCAAAGGATACAGTAAACCTGAAGTGAAGCATCGGAATCTATAACTAGTGTCACAGGAATGGTTCAAAACATAGTCAGTAAGAAGTGTCGGTCTTCAAGTACTTTAGTCGGCATTGTGCCTTTTGTATTTATTTCCGATGCAAGTTCTGTGTTTCATCGTCAATAAGAAGGTCCAAGGGATACAGTAAACCTGGAGTGAAGCATCGGAATAGATAACTTGTGTCACAGGAATGGTCAGTAGGAAGAGTCAGTCTTCTTAACCTTAAGTCGGCAATGAGCCTTTTGTATTTAATTCCGATGCAATTTCTGTTTTTCATCGTCAATGAGAAGGTCCAAGGGATACAGTAAACCTGAAGTGAAGCATCGGAATCTATAACTAGTGTCACAGGAATGGTCAGTAGGAAGAGTCAGTCTTCTTGTCCTTAAGTCGGCTTTGTGCCATTTGTATTTAATTCCGATGCAATTTCTGTGTTTCATCGTCAATAAGAAGGTCCAAGGGATACAGTAAACCTGATGTGAAGCATCAGAATCTATAACTAGTGTCACAGGAATGGTCAGTAGGAAGAGTCAGTCTTCTTGTTCTTAAGTCGGCGCTGTGCATTTTATATTTAATTCCGATGCAATTTCTGTGGTTTATCGTTTATAATAAGGTCCAAGGGATACAGTAAACCTGAAGTGAAGCATCGGAATCTATAACTAGTGTCACAGGAATGGTTCAAAACATAGTCAGTAAGAAGCGTCGGTCTTCATGTACTTAAGTCGGCATTGTGCCTTTTGTATTTATTTCCGATGCAATTTCTGTGTTTTATCATCAATAAAAAGGTCCAAGGGACACAGTAAACCTGAATTGAAGCATCGGAATCTATAACTAGTGTCACAGGAATGGTTCAAAACATAGTCAGTAAGAACTGTCGGTCTTCATGTACTTAAGTCGGCATTGTGCCTTTTGTATTTATTTCCGATGCAATTTCTGCGTTTCATCGTCAATAAGAAGGTCCAAGGGATACAGTAAACCTGAAGTGAAGCATCGGAATCTATAACTAGTGTCACGGGAATGGTTCAAAATATAGTCAGTAAGAAGTGTCGGTCTTCATGTACTTAAGTCGGCATTGTGCCTTTTGTATTTAATTCCGATGCAATTTCTGTGTTTCATCGTCAATAAGAAGGTCCAAGGGATACAATAAACCTGAAGTGAAGCATCGGAATATATAACTAGTGTCACAGAAATGGTTCAAAACATAGTCAGTAATAAGTGTCGGTCTTCATGTACTTATGTCGGCATTGTGCCTTTTGTATTTAATTCCGATGCAATTTCTGCGTTTCATCGTCAATAAGAAGGTCCAAGGGACACAGTGAACCTGAAGTGAAGCTTCGGAAACTATAACTAGTGTCACAGGAATGGTTCAAAATATAGTCAGTAAGAAGTGTCGGTCTTCATGTACTTAAGTCGGCATTGTGCCTTTTGTATTTAATTCCGATGCAATTTCTGTGTTTCATCGTCAATAAAAAGGTCCAAGGGATACAAAAAAACCTGAAGTGAAGCATCGGAATATATAACTAGTGTCACAGGAATGGTCAGTAGGAAGAGTCAGTCTTCTTGTCCTTAAGTCGGCACTGTGCCTTTTGTATTTGATTCTGATGCAATTACTGTGTTTCATCGTCAATAAGAAGGTCCAAGGGATACAGTAAACCTGAAGTGAAGCGTCGGAATCTATAACTAGTGTCACAGGAATGGTTCAAAACATAGTCAGTAAGAAGTGTCGGTCTTCATGTACTTAAGTCGGCATTGTGCCTTTTGTATTTAATTCCGATGCAAATTCTGTGTTTCATCGTCAATAAGAATGTCCAAGGGTTACAGTAAACCTGAAGTGAAGCATCGGAATCTATAACTAGTGTCACAGGAATGGTCAGTAGGAAGAGTCAGTCTTCTTGTCATTAGGTCTGCATTGTGCCTTTTGTATTTAATTCCGAAGCAATTTCTGTGTTTCCTCGTCACTAAGAAGGTCCAAGGGATACAGTAAACCTGAAGTGAAGCATCGGAATCTATTACTAGTGTCACAGGAATGGTCAGTAGGAAGAGTCAGTCTTCTTGTCCTTAAGTCGGCTTTGTGCCATTTGTATTTAATTCCGATGCAATTACTGTGTTTCATCGTCAATAAGAAGGTACAAGGGATACAGTAAACCTGATGTGAAGCATCGGAATCTATAACTAGTGTCACAGGAATGGTCAGTAGGAAGAGTCAGTCTTCTTGTCCTTAAGTCGGCGCTGTGCATTTTATATTTAATTCCGATGCAATTTCTGTGTTTTATCGTTTATGAGAAGGTCCAAGGGATACAGTAAACCTGAAGTGAAGCATCGGAATCTATAACTAGTGTCACAGGAATGGTTCAAAACATAGTCAGTAAGAAGCGTCGGTCTTCATGTACTTAAGTCGGCATTGTGCCTTTTGTATTTAATTCCGATGCAATTTCTGCGTTTCATCGTCAATAAGAAGGTCCAAGGGATACAGTAAACCTGAAGTGAAGCATCGGAATCTATAACTAGTGTCACGGGAATGGTTCAAAATATAGTCAGTAAGAAGTGTCGGTCTTCATGTACTTAAGTCGGCATTGTGCCTTTTGTATTTAATTCCGATGCAATTTCTGTGTTTCATCGTCAATAAGAAGGTCCAAGGGATACAATAAACCTGAAGTGAAGCATCGGAATATATAACTAGTGCCACAGGAATGGTTCAAAACATAGTCAGTAATAAGTGTCGGTCTTCATGTACTTAAGTCGGCATTGTGCCTTTGGTATATAATTCCGATGCAATTTCTGTGTTTCGTCGTCAGTAAGAATGTCCAAGGGATACAGTAAACCTGAAGTGAAGCATCGGAATCTATAACTAGTGTCACAGGAATGGTTCAAAACATAGTCAGTAAGAACTGTCGGTCTTCATGTACTTATGTCGGCATTGTGCCTTTTGTATTTAATTCCGATGCAATTTCTGCGTTTCATCGTCAATAAGAAGGTCCAAGGGACACAGTGAACCTGAAGTGAAGCTTCGGAAACTATAACTAGTGTCACAGGAATGGTTCAAAATATAGTCAGTAAGAAGTGTCGGTCTTCATGTACTTAAGTCGGCATTGTGCCATTTGTATTTAATTCCGATGCAATTTCTGTGTTTCATCGACAATAAAAACGTCCAAGGGATACAATAAACCTGAAGTGAAGCATCGGAATATATAACTAGTGTCACAGGAATGGACAGTAGAAAGAGTCAGTCTTCTTGTCCTTAAGTCGGCATTGTGCCTTTTGTATTTGATTCTGATGCAATTTCTGTGTTTCATCGTCAATAAGAAGGTCCAAGGGATACAGTAAACCTGAAGTGAAGCGTCGGAATCTATAACTAGTGTCACAGGCATGGTTCAAAACATAGTCAGTAAGAAGTGTCGGTCTTCATGTACTTAAGTCGGCATTGTGCCTTTTGTATTTAATTCCGATGCAAATTCTGTGTTTCATCGTCAATAAGAAGGTCCAAGGGATACAGTAAACCTGAAGTGAAGCATCGGAATCTATAACTAGTGTCACAGGAATGGTCAGTAGGAAGAGTCAGGCTTCTTATCCTTAAGTCGGCGCTGTGCATTTTATATTTAATTCCGATGCAATTTCTGTGTTTTATCGTCAATAAGAAGGTCCAAAGGATACAGTAAACCTGAAGTGAAGCATCGGAATCTATAACTAGTGTCACAGGAATGGTTCAAAACATAGTCAGTAAGAAGTGTCGGTCTTCAAGTACTTTAGTCGGCATTGTGCCTTTTGTATTTATTTCCGATGCAAGTTCTGTGTTTCATCGTCAATAAGAAGGTCCAAGGGATACAGTAAACCTGGAGTGAAGCATCGGAATAGATAACTTGTGTCACAGGAATGGTCAGTAGGAAGAGTCAGTCTTCTTAACCTTAAGTCGGCAATGAGCCTTTTGTATTTAATTCCGATGCAATTTCTGTTTTTCATCGTCAATGAGAAGGTCCAAGGGATACAGTAAACCTGAAGTGAAGCATCGGAATCTATAACTAGTGTCACAGGAATGGTCAGTAGGAAGAGTCAGTCTTCTTGTCCTTAAGTCGGCTTTGTGCCATTTGTATTTAATTCCGATGCAATTTCTGTGTTTCATCGTCAATAAGAAGGTCCAAGGGATACAGTAAACCTGATGTGAAGCATCAGAATCTATAACTAGTGTCACAGGAATGGTCAGTAGGAAGAGTCAGTCTTCTTGTTCTTAAGTCGGCGCTGTGCATTTTATATTTAATTCCGATGCAATTTCTGTGGTTTATCGTTTATAATAAGGTCCAAGGGATACAGTAAACCTGAAGTGAAGCATCGGAATCTATAACTAGTGTCACAGGAATGGTTCAAAACATAGTCAGTAAGAAGCGTCGGTCTTCATGTACTTAAGTCGGCATTGTGCCTTTTGTATTTATTTCCGATGCAATTTCTGTGTTTTATCATCAATAAAAAGGTCCAAGGGACACAGTAAACCTGAATTGAAGCATCGGAATCTATAACTAGTGTCACAGGAATGGTCAGTAGGAAGAGTCAGTCTACTTGTCATTAAGTCTGCATTGTGCCTTTTGTATCTAATTCCGAAGCAATTTCTGTGTTTCATCGTCATTAAGAAGGTCCAAGGGATACAGTAAACCTGAAGTGAAGCATCGGAATCTATAACTAGTGTCACAGGAATGGTCAGTAGGAAGAGTCAGTCTTCTTGTTCTTAAGTCGGCATTGTGCCTTTTGTATTTAATTCCGATGCAATTTCTGGGTTTCATCGTCAATAAGAAGGTCCAAGGGATACAGTAAACCTGGAGTGAAGCATCGCAATCTATAACTAGTGTCACAGGAATGGTCAGCAGGAAGAGTCAATCTTCATGTCCTTATGTCAGCATTCTGCCTTTTGTATTTAATTCTGATGCAATTTCTGTGTTTCATCGTCAATAAGAAGGTCCAAGGGATACAGTAAACCTGAAGTGAAGCATCGGAATCTATAACTAGTGTCACAGGAATGGTTCAAAACATAGTGAGTAAGAAGTGTCGGTCTTCATGTACTTAAGTCGGCATTGTGCCTTTGGTATATAATTCCGATGCAATTTCTGTGTTTCATCGGCAATTAGAAGGTCCAAGGGATACAGTAAATCTGAAGTGAAGCATCGGAATCTATAACTAGTGTCACAGGAATGGTTCAAAACATAGTCAGTAAGAACTGTCGGTCTTCATGTGCTTAAGTCGGCATTGTTCCTTTTGTATTTAATTCCGATGCAATTTCTGCGTTTCATCGTCAATAAGAAGGTCCAAGGTATACAGTAAACCTGAAGTGAAGCATCGGAATCTATAACTAGTGTCACAGGAATGGTTCAAAATATAGTCAGTAAGAAGTGTCGGTCTTCATGTACTTAAGTCGGCATTGTGCCTTTTGTATTTAATTCCGATGCAATTTGTGTGTGTCATCGTCAATAAGAAGGTCCAAGGGATACAATAAACCTGAAGTGAAGCATCGGAATATATAACTAGTGTCACAGGAATGGTCAGTAGGATGAGTCAGTCTTCTTGTCCTTAAGCCTGCATTGTGCCTTTTGTATTTAATTCCGATGCAATTTCTGTGTTTCATCGTCAATAAGAAGGTCCACGGGATACAGTAAACCTAAAGTGAAGCATCGGGATCTATAACTAGTGTCACAGGAATGGTCAGTAAGAAGAGTCAGTCTTCTTGTCCTTAAGTCGGCATTGTGCCTTTTGTATCTAATTCCGATGCAATTTCTGGGTTTCATCGTCAATAAGAAGGTCAAGGGATACAGTAAACCTGGAGTGAAGCATCGGAATCTATAACTAGTGTCACAGGAATGGTCAGCAGGAAGAGTCAATCTTCATGTCCTTATGTCGGCTTTCTGCCTTTTGTATTTAATTCTGATGCAATTTCTGTGTTTCATCGTCAATAAGAAGGTCCAAGGGATACAGTAAACCTGAAGTGAAGCATCGCAATCTATAACTAGTGTCACAGGAATGGTTCAAAACATAGTCAGTAACAAGTGTCGGTCTTCATGTACTTAAGTCGGCATTGTGCCTTTTGTATGTAATTCCGATGCAAATTCTGTGTTTCATCGTCAATAAGAAGGTCCAAGAGATACAGTAAACCTGAAGTGAAGCATCGGAATCTATAACTAGTGTCACAGGAATGGTCAGTAGGAAGAGTCAGTCTTCTTGTCCTTAAGTCGGCGCTGTGCATTTTATATTTAATTCCGATGCAATTTCTGTGTTTTATCGTCAGTAAGAAGGTCCAAGGGATACAGTAAACCTGAAGTGAAGCATCGGAATCTATAACTAGTGTCACAGGAATGGTTCAAAACATAGTCAGTAAGAAGTGTCGGTTTTCAAGTACTTTAGTCGGCATTGTGCCTTTTGTATTTATTTCCGATGCAAGTTCTGTGTTTCATCGTCAATAAGAAGGTCCAAGGGATACAGTAAACCTGGAGTGAAGCATCGGAATCCATAACTTGTGTCACAGGAATGGTCAGTAGGAAGACTCAGTCTTCTTGACCTTAAGTCGGAAATGAGCCTTTTGTATTTAATTCCGATGCAATTTCTGTATTTCATCGTCAATAAGAAGGTCCAAAGGATACAGTAAACCTGAAGTGAAGCATCGGAATCTATAATTAGTGTCACAGGAATGGTCAGTAGGAAGAGTTAGTCTTCTTGTCCATAAGTCGGCTTTGTGCCTTTTGTATTTAATTCCGATGCAATTTCTGTGTTTCATCGTCAATTAGAAGGTCCAAGGGATACAGTAAACCTGAAGTGAAGCATCGGAATCTATAACTAGTGTCACAGGAATGGTCAGTAGGAAGAGTCAGACTTCTTGTCCTTAAGTCGGCGCTGTGCATTTTATATTTAATTCCGATGCAATTTCTGTGTTTTATCGTCTATAAGAAAGTCCAAGGGATACAGTAAACCTGAAGTGAAGCATCGGAATCTATAACTAGTGTCACAGGAATGGTTCAAAACATAGTCAGTAAGAAGCGTCGGTCTTCATGTACATAAGTCGGCATTGTGCCTTTTGTATTTATTTCCGATGCAATTTCTGTGTTTTATCATCAATAAAAAGGTCCAAGGGATACAGCAAACCTGACGTGAAGCATCGGAATCTATAATTAGTGTCACAGGAATGGTCAGCAGGAAGAGTCAATCTTCATGTCCTTATGTTGGCATTCTGCCTTTTGTATTTAATTCTGATGCAATTTCTGTGTTTCATCGTCACTAAGAAGGTCCAAGGGATACAGTAAACCTGAAGTGAAGCATCGGAATCTATAACTAGTGTCACAGGAATGGTCAGTAGGAAGAGTCAGTCTTCTTGTTCTTAAGTCGGCATTGTGCCTTTTGTATTTAATTCCGATGCAATTTCTGGGTTTCATCGTCAATAAGAAGGTCCAAGGGATACAGTAAACCTGGAGTGAAGCATCGGAATCTATAACTAGTGTCACAGGAATGGTCAGCAGGAAGAGTCAATCTTCATGTCCTTATGTCGGCATTCTGCCTTTTGTATTTAATTCCGATGCAATTTCTGGGTTTCATCGTCAATAAGAAGGTCCAAGGGATACAGTAAATCTGAAGTGAAGCATCGGAATCTATAACTAGTGTCACAGGAATGGTTCAAAACATAGTCAGTAAGAACTGTCGGTCTTCATGTACTTAAGTCGGCATTGTGCCTCTTGTATTTAATTCCGATGCAATTTCTGCGTTTCATCGTCAATAAGAAGGTCCAAGGGATACAGTAAACCTGAAGTGAAGCATCGGAATCTATAACTAGTGTCACGGGAATGGTTGAAAATATAGTCAGTAAGAAGTGTCGGTCTTCATGTACTTAAGTCGGCATTGTGCCTTTTGTATTTAATTCCGATGCAATTTCTGTGTTTCATCGTCAATAAGAAGGTCCAAGGGATACAATAAACCTGAAGTGAAGCATCGGAATATATAACTAGTGTCACAGGAATGGTTCAAAACATAGTCAGTAATAAGTGTCGGTCTTCATGTACTTAAGTCGGCATTGTGCCTTTGGTATATAATTCCGATGCAATTTCTGTGTTTCATCGTCAGTAAGAAGGTCCAAGGGATACAGTAAACCTGAAGTGAAGCATCGGAATCTATAACTAGTGTCACAGGAATGGTTCAAAACATAGTCAGTAAGAACTGTCGGTCTTCATGTACTTATGTCGGCATTGTGCCTTTTGTATTTAATTCCGATGCAATTTCTGCGTTTCATCGTCAATAAGAAGGTCCAAGGGACACAGTGAACCTGAAGTGAAGCTTCGGAAACTATAACTAGTGTCACAGGAATGGTTCAAAATATAGTCAGTAAGAAGTGTCGGTCTTCATGTACTTAAGTCGGCATTGTGCCTTTTGTATTTAATTCCGATGCAATTTCTGTGTTTCATCGTCAATAAAAAGGTCCAAGGGATACAATAAACCTGAAGTGAAGCATCGGAATATATAACTAGTGTCACAGGAATGGTCAGTAGGAAGAGTCAGTCTTCTTGTCCTTAAGTCGGCATTGTGCCTTTTGTATTTGATTCTGATGCAATTTCTGTGTTTCATCGTCAATAAGAAGGTCCAAGGGATACAGTAAACCTGAAGTGAAGCGGCGAAATCTATAACTAGTGTCACAGGAATGGTTCAAAACATAGTCAGTAAGAAGTGTCGGTCTTCATGTACTTCAGTCGGCATTGTGCCTTTTGTATTTAATTCCGATGCAAATTCTGTGTTTCATCGTCAATAAGAAGGTCCAAGGGATACAGTAAACCTGAAGTGAAGCATCGGAATCTATAACTAGTGTCACAGGAATGGTCAGTAGGAAGAGTCAGCCTTCTTATCCTTAAGTCGGCGCTGTGCATTTTATATTTAATTCCGATGCAATTTCTGTGTTTTATCGTCAATAAGAAGGTCCAAAGGATACAGTAAACCTGAGGTGAAGCATCGGAATCTATAACTAGTGTCACAGGAATGGTTCAAAACATAGTCAGTAAGAAGTGTCGGTCTTCAAGTACTTTAGTCGGCATTGTGCCTTTTGAATTTATTTCCGATGCAAGTTCTGTGTTTCATCGTCAATAAGAAGGTCCAAGGGATACAGTAAACCTGGAGTGAAGCATCGGAATAGATAACTTGTGTCACAGGAATGGTCAGTAGGAAGAGTCAGTCTTCTTGACCTTAAGTCGGCAATGAGCCTTTTGTATTTAATTCCGATGCAATTTCTGTTTTTCATCGTCAATGAGAAGGTCCAAGGGATACAGTAAACCTGAAGTGAAGCATCGGAATCTATAACTAGTGTCACAGGAATGGTCAGTAGGAAGAGTCAGTCTTCTTGTCCTTAAGTCGGCTTTGTGCCATTTGTATTTAATTCCGATGCTATTTCTGTGTTTCATCGTCAATAAGAAGGTCCAAGGGATACAGTAAACCTGATGTGAAGCATCGGAATCTATAACTAGTGTCACAGGAATGGTCAGTAGGAAGAGTCAGTCTTCTTGTCCTTAAGTCGGCGCTGTGCATTTTATATTTAATTCCGATGCAATTTCTGTGGTTTATCGTTTATAAGAAGGTCCAAGGGATACAGTAAACCTGAAGTGAAGCATCGTAATCTATAACTAGTGGCACAGGAATGGTTCAAAACATAGTCAGTAAGAAGCGTCGGTCTTCATGTACTTAAGTCGGCATTGTGCCTTTTGTATTTAATTCCGATGCAATTTCTGTGTTTTATCATCAATAAAAAGGTCCAAGGGACACAGTAAACCTGAATTGAAGCATCGGAATCTATAACTAGTGTCACAGGAATGGTCAGTAGGAAGAGTCAGTCTACTTGTCATTAAGTCTGCATTGTGCCTTTTGTATCTAATTCCGAAGCAATTTCTGTGTTTCATCGTCATTAAGAAGGTCCAAGGGATACAGTAAACCTAAAGTGAAGCATCGGGATCTATAACTAGTGTCACAGGAATGGTCAGTAGGAAGAGTCAGTCTTCTTGTCCTTAAGTCGGCATTGTGCCTTTTGTATTTAATTCTGATGATATTTCTGTGTTTCATCGTCAATAAGAATGTCCAAGGGATACAGTAAACCTGAAGTGAAGCATCGGAATCTATAACTAGTGTCACAGGAATGCTTCAAAACATAGTCAGTAAGAACTGTCGGTCTTCATGTACTTAAGTCGGCATTGTGCCTTTTGTATTTAATTCCGATGCAATTTCTGCGTTTCATCGTCAATAAGAAGGTCCAAGGGATACAGTGAACCTGAAGTGAAGCATCGGAAACTATAACTAGTGTCACAAGAATGGTTCAAAATATAGTCAGTAAGAAGTGTCGGTCTTCATGTACTTAAGTCGGCATTGTGCCTTTTGTATTTAATTCCGATGCAATTTCTGTGTTTCATCGTCAATAAAAAGGTCCAAGGGATACAATAAACCTGAAGTGAAGCATCGGAATATATAACTAGTGTCACAGGAATGGTCAGTAGGAAGAGTCAGTCTTCTTGTCCTTAAGTCGGCATTGTGCCTTTTGTATTTAATTCCGATGCTATTTCTGTGTTTCATCGTCAATAAGAATGTCCAAGGGATACAGTAAACCTGAAGTGAAGCATCGGAATCTGTAACTAGTGTCACAGGAATGGTTCAAAACATAGTCAGCAAGAAGTGTCGGTCTTCATGTACTTAAGTCGGCATTGTGCCTTTTGTATGTAATTCCGATGCAAATTCTGTGTTTCATCGTCAATAAGAAGGTCCAAGGGATACAGTAAACCTGAAGTGAAGCATCGGAATCTATAACTAGTGTCACAGGAATGGTCAGTAGGAAGAGTCAGTCTTCTTGTCCTTAAGTCGGCGCTGTGCATTTTATATTTAATTCCGATGCAATTTCTGTGTTTTATCGTTAGTAAGAAGGTCCAAGGGATACAGTAAACCTGAAGTGAAGCATCGGAATCTATAACTAGTGTCACAGGAATGGTTCAAAACATAGTCAGTAAGAAGTGTCGGTTTTCAAGTACTTTAGTCGGCATTGTGCCTTTTGTATTTATTTCCGATGCAAGTTCTGTGTTTCATCGTCAATAAGAAGGTCCAAGGGATACAGTAAACCTGGAGTGAAGCATCGGAATCCATAACTTGTGTCACAGGAATGGTCAGTAGGAAGAGTCAGTCTTCTTGACCTTAAGTCGGCAATGTGCCTTTTGTATTTAATTCCGATGCAATTTCTGTATTTCATCGTCAATAAGAAGGTCCAAAGGATACAGTAAACCTGAAGTGAAGCATCGGAATCTATAATTAGTGTCACAGGAATGGTCAGTAGGAAGAGTTAGTCTTCTTGTCCATAAGTCGGCTTTGTGCCTTTTGTATTTAATTCCGATGCAATTTCTGTGTTTCATCGTCAATTAGAAGGTCCAAGGGATATAGTAAACCTGAAGTGAAGCATCGGAATCTATAACTAGTGTCACAGGAATGGTCAGTAGGATGTGTCAGACTTCTTGTCCTTAAGTCGGCGCTGTGCATTTTATATTTAATTCCGATGCAATTTCTGTGTTTTATCGTCTATAAGAAGGTCCAAGGGATACAGTAAACCTGAAGTGAAGCATCGGAATCTATAACTAGTGTCACAGGAATGGTTCAAAACATAGTCAGTAAGAAGCGTCGGTCTTCATGTACTTAAGTCGGCATTGTGCCTTTTGTTTTTATTTCCGATGCAATTTCTGTGTTTTATCATCAATAAAAAGGTCCAAGGGATACAGTAAACCTGACGTGATGCATCGGAATCTATAATTAGTGTCACAGGAATGGTCAGCAGGAAGAGTCAATCTTCATGTCCTTATGTCGGCATTCTGCCTTTTGTATTTAATTCTGATGCAATTTCTGTGTTTCATCGTCACTAAGAAGGTCCAAGGGATACAGTAAACCTGAAGTGAAGCATCGGAATCTATAACTAGTGTCACAGGAATGGTCAGTAGGAAGAGTTAGTCTTCTTGTTCTTAAGTCGGCATTGTGCCTTTTGTATTTAATTCCGATGCAATTTCTGGGTTTCATCGTCAATAAGAAGGTCCAAGGGATACAGTAAACCTGGAGTGAAGCATCGGAATCTATAACTAGTGTCACAGGAATGGTCAGCAGGAAGAGTCAATCTTCAAGTCCTTATGTCGGCATTCTGCCTTTTGTATTTAATTCTGATGCAATTTCTGTGTTTCATCGTCAATAAGAAGGTCCAAGGGATACAGTAAACCTGAAGTGAAGCATCGGAAACTATAACTAGTGTCACAGGAATGGTTCAAAACATAGTCAGTAAGAAGTGTCGGTCTTCATGTACTTAAGTCGGCATTGTGACTTTGGTATATAATTCCGATGCAATTTGTGTGTTTCATCGGCAATTAGCAGGGCCAAGGGATACAGTAAATCTGAAGTGAAGCATCGGAATCTATAACTAGTGTCACAGGAATGGTTCAAAACATAGTCAGTAAGAACTGTCGGTCTTCATGTACTTAAGTCGGCATTGTGCCTTTTGTATTTAATTCCGATGCAATTTCTGCGTTTCATCGTCAATAAGAAGGTCCAAGGTATACAGTAAACCTGAAGTGAAGCATCGGAATCTATAACTAGTGTCACAGGAATGGTTGAAAATATAGTCAGTAAGAAGTGTCGGTCTTCATGTACTTAAGTCGGCATTGTGCCTTTTGTATTTAATTCCGATGCAATTTCTGTGTGTCATCGTCAATAAGAAGGGCCAAGGGATACAATAAACCTGAAGTGAAGCATCGGAATATATAACTAGTGTCACAGGAATGGTCAGTAGGATGAGTCAGTCTTCTTGTCCTTAAGCCTGCATTGTGCCTTTTGTATTTAATTCCGATGCAATTTCTGTATTTCATCGTCAATAATAAGGTCCAAGGGATACAGTATACCTGAAGTGAAGCATCGGGATCTATAACTAGTGTCACAGGAATGGTCAGTAGGAAGAGTCAGTCTTCTTGTCCTTAAGTCGGCATTGTGCCTTTTGTATTTAATTCCGATGCAATTTCTGGGTTTCATCGTCAATAAGAAGGTCAAGGGATACAGTAAACCTGGAGTGAAGCATCGGAATCTATAACTAGTGTCACAGGAATGGTCAGCAGGAAGAGTCAATCTTCATGTCCTTATGTCGGCTTTCTGCCTTTTGTATTTAATACTGATGCAATTTCTGTGTTTCATCGTCAATAAGAATTTCCAAGGGATACAGTAAACCTGAAGTGAAGCATCGCAATTTATAACTAGTGTCACAGGAATGGTTCAAAACATAGTCAGTAAGAAGTGTCGGTCTTCATGTACTTAAGTCGGCATTGTGCCTTTGGTATATAATTCCGATGCAATTTCTGTGTTTCATCGTCAGTAAGAAGGTCCAAGGGATACAGTAAACCTGAAGTGAAGCATCGGAATCTATAACTAGTGTCACAGGAATGGTTCAAAACATAGTCAGTAAGAACTGTCGGTCTTCATGTACTTAAGTCGGCATTGTGCCTTTTGTATTTAATTCCGATGCAATTTCTGCGTTTCATCGTCAATAAGAAGGTCCAAGGGATACAGTGAACCTGAAGTGAAGCTTCGGAAACTATAACTAGTGTCACAGGAATGGTTCAAAATATAGTCAGTAAGAAGTGTCGGTCTTCATGTACTTAAGTCGGCATTGTGCCTTTTGTATTTAATTCCGATGCAATTTTTGTGTTTCATCGTCAATAAAAAGGTCCAAGGGATACAAAAAACCTGAAGTGAAGCATCGGTATATATAACGAGTGTCACAGGAATGGTCAGTAGGAAGAGTCAGTCTTCTTGTCCTTAAGTCGGCATTGTGCCTTTTGTATTTAATTCCGATGCAATTTCTGTGTTTCATCGTCAATAAGAAGGTCCAAGGGATACAGTAAACCTGAAGTGAAGCATCGGAATCTATAACTAATGTCACAGGAATGGTTCAAAACATAGTCAGTAAAAAGTGTCGGTTTTCAAGTACTTTAGTCGGCATTGTGCCTTTTGTATTTATTTCCGATGCAAGTTCTGTGTTTCATCGTCAATAAGAAGGTCCAAGGGATACAGTAAACCTGGAGTGAAGCATCGGAATCCATAACTTGTGTCACAGGAATGGTCAGTAGGAAGAGTCAGTCCTCTTGACCTTAAGTCGGCAATGTGCCTTTTGTATTTAATTCCGATGCAATTTCTGTATTTCATCGTCAATAAGAAGGTCCAAAGGATACAGTAAACCTGAAGTGAAGCATCGGAATCTATAATTAGTGTCACAGGAATGGTCAGTAGGAAGAGTTAGTCTTCTTGTCCATAAATCGGCTTTGTGCCTTTTGTATTTAATTCCGATGCAATTTCTGTGTTTCATCGTCAATAAGAATGTCCAAGGGATACAGTAAACCTGAAGTGAAGCATCGGAATCTATAACTAGTGTCACAGGAATGGTCAGTAGGAAGAGTCAGACTTCGTGTCCTTAAGTCGGCGCTGTGCATTTTATATTTAATTCCGATGCAATTTCTGTGTTTTATCGTCTATAAGAAGGTCCAAGGGATACAGTAAACCTGAAGTGAAGCATCGGAATCTATAACTAGTGTCACAGGAATGGTTCAAAACATAGTCAGTAAGAAGCGTCGGTCTTCATGTACTTAAGTTGGCATTGTGCCTTTTGTATTTATTTCCGATGCAATTTCTGTGTTTTATCATCAATAAAAAGGTCCAAGGGATACAGTAAACCTGAAGTGAAGCATCGGAATCTATAACTAGTGTCGCAGGAATGGTCAGCAGGAAGAGTCAATCTTCATGTCCTTATGTCGGCATTCTGCCTTTTGTATTTAATTCTGATGCAATTTCTGTGTTTCATCGTCACTACGAAGGTCCAAGGGATACAGTAAACCTGAAGTGAAGCATCGGAATCTATAACTAGTGCCACAGGAATGGTCAGTAGGAAGAGTCAGTCTTCTTGTTCTTAAGTCGGCATTGTGCCTTTTGTATTTAATTCCGATGCAATTTCTGGGTTTCATCGTCAATAAGAAGGTCAAGGGATACAGTAAACCTGGAGTTAAGCATCGGAATCTATAACTAGTGTCACAGGAATGGTCAGCAGGGAGAGTCAATCTTCATGTCCTTATGTCGGCTTTCTGCCTTTTGTATTTAATTCTGATGCAATTTCTGTGTTTCATCGTCAATAAGAAGGTCCAAGGGATACAGTAAACCTGAAGTGAAGCATCGTAATATATAACTAGTGTCACAGGAATGGTTCAAAACACAGTCAGTAAGAAGTGTCGGTCTTCATGTACTTAAGTCGGCATTGTGCCTTTGGTATATAATTCCGATGCAATTTCTGTGTTTCATCGTCAGTAAGAAGGTCCAAGGGATACAGTAAACCGGAAGTGAAGCATCGGAATCTATAACTAGTGTCACAGGAATGGGTCAAAACATAGTCAGTAAGAACTGTCAGTCTTCATGTACTTAAGTCGGCATTGTGCCTTTTGTATTTAATTCCGATGCAATTTCTGCGTTTCATCGTCAAAAAGAAGGTCCAAGGGATACAGTGAACCTGAAGTGAAGCTTCGGAAACTATAACTAGTGTCACAGGAATGGTTCAAAATATAGTCAGTAAGAAGTGTCGGTCTTCATGTACTTAAGTCGGCATTGTGCCTTTTGTATTTAATTCCGATGCAATTTCTGTGTTTCATCGTCAATAAAAAGGTCCAAGGGATACAATAAACCTGAAGTGAAGCAACGGAATATATAACTAGTGTCACAGGAATGGTCAGTAGGAAGGGTCAGTCTTCTTGTCCTTAAGTCGGCATTGTGCCTTTTGTATTTAATTCCGATGCAATTTCTGTGTTTCATCGTCAATAAGAAGGTCCAAGGGATACAGTAAACCTGAAGTGAAGCATCGGAATCTATAACTAGTGTCACAGGAATGGTTCAAAACATAGTCAGTAAGAAGTGTTGGTCTTCATGTACTTAAGTCGGCATTGTGCCTTTTGTATGTAATTCCGATGCAAATTCTGTGTTTCGTCGTCTATAAGAAGGTCCAAGGGATACAGTAAACCTGAAGTGGAGCATCGGAATCTATAACTAGTGTCACAGGAATGGTCAGTAGGAAGAGTCAGTCTTCTTGTCCTTAAGTCGGCATTGTGCCTTTTGTATTTAATTCCGATGCAATTTCTGTGTTTCATCGTCAATAAGAAGGTCGAAGGGATACAGTAAACCTGAAGTGAAGCATCGGAATCTATAACTAGTGTCACAGGAATGGTTCAAAATATAGTCAGTAAGAAGTGTCGGTCTTCATGTACTTAAGTCGGCATTGTGCCTTTTGTATTTAATTCCGATGCAATTTCTGTGTGTCATCGTCAATAAGAAGGTCCAAGGGATACAATAAACTTGAAGTGAAGCATCGGAATATATAACTAGTGTCACAGGAATGGTCAGTAGGATGAGTCAGTCTTCTTGTCCTTAAGCCTGCATTGTGCCTTTTGTATTTAATTCCGATGCAATTTCTGTGTTTCATCGTCAATAAGAAGGTCCAAGGGATACAGTAAACCTGAAGTGAAGCATCGGGATCTATAACTAGTGTCACAGGAATGGTCAGTAGGAAGAGTCAGTCTTCTTGTCCTTAAGTCGGCATTGTGCCTTTTGTATTTAATTCCGATGCAATTTCTGGGTTTCATCGTCAATAAGAAGGTCAAGGGATACAGTAAACCTGGAGTGAAGCATCGGAATCTATAACTAGTGTCACAGGAATGGTCAGCAGGAAGAGTCAATCTTCATGTCCTTATGTCGGCTTTCTGCCTTTTGTATTTAATTCTGATGCAATTTCTGTGTTTCATCGTCAATAAGAAAGTCCAAGGGATACAGTAAACCTGAAGTGAAGCATCGCAATCTATAACTAGTGTCACAGGAATGGTTCAAAACACAGTCAGTAAGAAGTGTCGGTCTTCATGTACTTAAGTCGGCATTGTGCCTTTGGTATATAATTCCGATGCAATTTCTGTGTTTCATCGTCAGTAAGAAGGTCCAAGGGATACAGTAAACCGGAAGTGAAGCATCGGAATCTATAACTAGTGTCACAGGAATGGGTCAAAACATAGTCAGTAAGAACTGTCAGTCTTCATGTACTTAAGTCGGCATTGTGCCTTTTGTATTTAATTCCGATGCAATTTCTGCGTTTCATCGTCAAAAAGAAGGTCCAAGGGATACAGTGAACCTGAAGTGAAGCTTCGGAAACTATAACTAGTGTCACAGGAATGGTTCAAAATATAGTCAGTAAGAAGTGTCGGTCTTCATGTACTTAAGTCGGCATTGTGCCTTTTGTATTTAATTCCGATGCAATTTCTGTGTTTCATCGTCAATAAAAAGGTCCAAGGGATACAATAAACCTGAAGTGAAGCATCGGAATATATAACTAGTGTCACAGGAATGGTCAGTAGGAAGGGTCAGTCTTCTTGTCCTTAAGTCGGCATTGTGCCTTTTGTATTTAATTCCGATCCAATTTCTGTGTTTCATCGTCAATAAGAAGGTCCAAGAGATACAGTAAACCTGAAGTGAAGCATCGGAATCTATAATTAGTGTCACAGGAATGGTTCAAAAGATAGTCAGTAAGAAGTGTTGGTCTTCATGTACTTAAGTCTGCATTGTGCCTTTTGTATGTAATTCCGATGCAAATTCTGTGTCTCGTCGTCTATAAGAAGGTCCAAGGGATACAGTAAACCTGAAGTGGAGCATCGGAATCTATAACTAGTGTCACAGGAATGGTCAGTAGGAAGAGTCAGTCTTCTTGTCCTTAAGTCGGCATTGTGCCTTTTGTATTTAATTCCGATGCAATTTCTGTGTTTCATCGTCAATAAGAAGGTCCAAGGGATACAGTAAACCTGAAGTGAAGCATCGGGATCTATAACTAGTGTCACAGGAATGGTCAGTAGGAAGAGTCAGTCTTCTTGTCCTTAAGTCGGCATTGTGCCTTTTGTATTTAATTCCGATGCAATTTCTGGGTTTCGTCGTCAATAAGAAGGTCAAGGGATACAGTAAACCTGGAGTGAAGCATCGGAATCTATAACTAGTGTCACAGGAATGGTCAGCAGGAAGAGTCAATCTTCATGTCCTTATGTCGGCTAAATGCCTTTTGTATTTAATTCTGATGCAATTTCTGTGTTTCATCGTCAATAAGAAGGTCCAAGGGATACAGTAAACCTGAAGTGAAGCATCGCAATCTATAACTAGTGTCACAGGAATGGTTCAAAACATAGTCAGTAAGAAGTGTCGGTCTTCATGTACTTAAGTCGGCATTGTGCCTTTGGTATATAATTCCGATGCAATTTCTGTGTTTCATCGTCAGTAAGAAGGTCCAAGGGATACAGTAAACCTGAAGTGAAGCATCGGAATCTATAACTAGTGTCACAGGAATGGTTCAAAACATAGTCAGTAAGAACTGTCGGTCTTCATGTACTTAAGTCGGCATTGTGCCTTTTGTATTTAATTCCGATGCAATTTCTGTGTTTCATCGTCAATAAGAAGGTCCAAGGGATACAATAAACCTGAAGTGAAGCATCGGAATATATAACTAGTGTCACAGGAATGGTCAGTAGGAAGAGTCAGTCTTCTTGTCCTTAAGTCGGCATTGTGACTTTTGTATTTAATTCCGATGCAATTTCTGTGTTTCATCGTCAATAAGAAGGTCCAAGGGATACAGCAAACCTGAAGTGAAGCATCGGAATCTATAACTAGTGTCACAGGAATGGTTCAAAACATAGTCAGTAAGAAGTGTCGGTTTTCAAGTACTTTAGTCGGCATTGTGCCTTTTGTATTTATTTCCGATGCAAGTTCTGTGTTTCATCGTCAATAAGAATGTCCAATTGATACAGTAAACCTGGAGTGAAGCATCGGAATCCATAACTTGTGTCACAGGAATGGTCAGTAGGAAGAGTCAGTCTTCTTGACCTTAAGTCGGCAATGTGCCTTTTGTATTTAATTTCCATGCAATTTCTGTATTTCATCGTCAATAAGAAGGTCCAAAGGATACAGTAAACCTGAAGTGAAGCATCGGAATCTATAATTAGTGTCACAGGAATGGTCAGTAGGAAGAGTCAGTCTTCTTGTCCATAAGTCGGCTTTGTGCTTTTGTATTTAATTCCGATGCAATTTCTGTGTTTCATCATCAATAAGAAGGTCCAAGGGATACAGTAAACCTGAAGTGAAGCATCGGAATCTATAACTAGTGTCACAGGAATGGTCAGTAATAAGAGTCAGACTTCTTGTCCTTAAGTCGGGGCTGTGCATTTTATATATAATTCCGATGCAATTTCTGTGTTTTATCGTCTATAAGAAGGTCCAAGGGATACAGTAAACCTGAAGTGAAGCATCGGAATCTATAACTAGTGTCACAGGAATGGTTCAAAACATAGTCAGTAAGAAGCGTCGGTCTTCATGTACTTAAGTCGGCATTGTGCCTTTTGTATTTAATTCCGATGCAATTTCTGTATTTCATCGTCAATAATAAGGTCCAAGGGATACAGTATACCTGAAGTGAAGCATCGGGATCTATAACTAGTGTCACAGGAATGGTCAGTAGGAAGAGTCAGTCTTCTTGTCCTTAAGTCGGCATTGTGCCTTTTGTATTTAATTCCGATGCAATTTCTGGGTTTCATCGTCAATAAGAAGGTCAAGGGATACAGTAAACCTGGAGTGAAGCATCGGAATCTATAACTAGTGTCACAGGAATGGTCAGCAGGAAGAGTCAATCTTCATGTCCTTATGTCGGCTTTCTGCCTTTTGTATTTAATACTGATGCAATTTCTGTGTTTCATCGTCAATAAGAATTTCCAAGGGATACAGTAAACCTGAAGTGAAGCATCGCAATTTATAACTAGTGTCACAGGAATGGTTCAAAACATAGTCAGTAAGAAGTGTCGGTCTTCATGTACTTAAGTCGGCATTGTGCCTTTGGTATATAATTCCGATGCAATTTCTGTGTTTCATCGTCAGTAAGAAGGTCCAAGGGATACAGTAAACCTGAAGTGAAGCATCGGAATCTATAACTAGTGTCACAGGAATGGTTCAAAACATAGTCAGTAAGAACTGTCGGTCTTCATGTACTTAAGTCGGCATTGTGCCTTTTGTATTTAATTCCGATGCAATTTCTGCGTTTCATCGTCAATAAGAAGGTCCAAGGGATACAGTGAACCTGAAGTGAAGCTTCGGAAACTATAACTAGTGTCACAGGAATGGTTCAAAATATAGTCAGTAAGAAGTGTCGGTCTTCATGTACTTAAGTCGGCATTGTGCCTTTTGTATTTAATTCCGATGCAATTTTTGTGTTTCATCGTCAATAAAAAGGTCCAAGGGATACAAAAAACCTGAAGTGAAGCATCGGTATATATAACGAGTGTCACAGGAATGGTCAGTAGGAAGAGTCAGTCTTCTTGTCCTTAAGTCGGCATTGTGCCTTTTGTATTTAATTCCGATGCAATTTCTGTGTTTCATCGTCAATAAGAAGGTCCAAGGGATACAGTAAACCTGAAGTGAAGCATCGGAATCTATAACTAATGTCACAGGAATGGTTCAAAACATAGTCAGTAAAAAGTGTCGGTTTTCAAGTACTTTAGTCGGCATTGTGCCTTTTGTATTTATTTCCGATGCAAGTTCTGTGTTTCATCGTCAATAAGAAGGTCCAAGGGATACAGTAAACCTGGAGTGAAGCATCGGAATCCATAACTTGTGTCACAGGAATGGTCAGTAGGAAGAGTCAGTCCTCTTGACCTTAAGTCGGCAATGTGCCTTTTGTATTTAATTCCGATGCAATTTCTGTATTTCATCGTCGATAAGAAATTCCAAAGGATACAGTAAACCTGAAGTGAAGCATCGGAATCTATAATTAGTGTCACAGGAATGGTCAGTAGGAAGAGTCAGTCTTCTTGTCCATAAATCGGCTTTGTGCCTTTTGTATTTAATTCCGATGCAATTTCTGTGTTTCATCGTCAATAAGAATGTCCAAGGGATACAGTAAACCTGAAGTGAAGCATCGGAATCTATAACTAGTGTCACAGGAATGGTCAGTAGGAAGAGTCAGACTTCGTGTCCTTAAGTCGGCGCTGTGCATTTTATATTTAATTCCGATGCAATTTCTGTGTTTTATCGTCTATAAGAAGGTCCAAGGGATACAGTAAACCTGAAGTGAAGCATCGGAATCTATAACTAGTGTCACAGGAATGGTTCAAAACATAGTCAGTAAGAAGCGTCGGTCTTCATGTACTTAAGTTGGCATTGTGCCTTTTGTATTTATTTCCGATGCAATTTCTGTGTTTTATCATCAATAAAAAGGTCCAAGGGATACAGTAAACCTGAAGTGAAGCATCGGAATCTATAACTAGTGTCGCAGGAATGGTCAGCAGGAAGAGTCAATCTTCATGTCCTTATGTCGGCATTCTGCCTTTTGTATTTAATTCTGATGCAATTTCTGTGTTTCATCGTCACTACGAAGGTCCAAGGGATACAGTAAACCTGAAGTGAAGCATCGGAATCTATAACTAGTGCCACAGGAATGGTCAGTAGGAAGAGTCAGTCTTCTTGTTCTTAAGTCGGCATTGTGCCTTTTGTATTTAATTCCGATGCAATTTCTGGGTTTCATCGTCAATAAGAAGGTCCAAGGGATACAGTAAACCTGGAGTGAAGCATCGGAATCTATAACTAGTGTCACAGGAATGGTCAGCAGGAAGAGTCAATCTTCATGTCCGTATGTCGGCATTCTGCCTTTTGTATTTAATTCTGATGCAGTTTCTGTGTTTCATCGTCAATAAGAAGGTCCAAGGGATACAGTAAACCTGAAGTGAAGCATCGGAATCTATAACTAGTGTCACAGGAATGGTTCAAAACATAGTCAGTAAGAAGTGTCGGTCTTCATGTACTTAAGTCGGCATTGTGCCTTTGGTATATAATTCCGATGCAATTTCTGTGTTTCATCGGCAATTAGACGGTCCAAGGGGTACAGTAAATCTGAAGTGAAGCATCGGAATCTATAACTAGTGTCACAGGAATGGTTCAAAACATAGTCAGTAAGAACTGTCGGTCTTCATGTACTTAAGTCGGCATTGTGCCTTTTGTATTTAATTCCGATGCAATTTCTGCGTTTCATCGTCAATAAGAAGGTCCAAGGGATACAGTAAACCTGAAGTGAAGCATCGGAATCTATAACTAGTGTCACAGGAATGGTTCAAAATATAGTCAGTAAGAAGTGTCGGTCTTCATGTACTTAAGTCGGCATTGTGCCTTTTGTATTTAATTCCGATGCAATTTCTGTGTGTCATCGTCAATAAGAAGGTCCAAGGGATACAATAAACTTGAAGTGAAGCATCGGAATATATAACTAGTGTCACAGGAATGGTCAGTAGGATGAGTCAGTCTTCTTGTCCTTAAGCCTGCATTGTGCCTTTTGTATTTAATTCCGATGCAATTTCTGTGTTTCATCGTCAATAAGAAGGTCCAAGGGATACAGTAAACCTGAAGTGAAGCATCGGGATCTATAACTAGTGTCACAGGAATGGTCAGTAGGAAGAGTCAGTCTTCTTGTCCTTAAGTCGGCATTGTGCCTTTTGTATTTAATTCCGATGCAATTTCTGGGTTTCATCGTCAATAAGAAGGTCAAGGGATACAGTAAACCTGGAGTGAAGCATCGGAATCTATAACTAGTGTCACAGGAATGGTCAGCAGGGAGAGTCAATCTTCATGTCCTTATGTCGGCTTTCTGCCTTTTGTATTTAATTCTGATGCAATTTCTGTGTTTCATCGTCAATAAGAAGGTCCAAGGGATACAGTAAACCTGAAGTGAAGCATCGTAATCTATAACTAGTGTCACAGGAATGGTTCAAAACACAGTCAGTAAGAAGTGTCGGTCTTCATGTACTTAAGTCGGCATTGTGCCTTTGGTATATAATTCCGATGCAATTTCTGTGTTTCATCGTCAGTAAGAAGGTCCAAGGGATACAGTAAACCGGAAGTGAAGCATCGGAATCTATAACTAGTGTCACAGGAATGGGTCAAAACATAGTCAGTAAGAACTGTCAGTCTTCATGTACTTAAGTCGGCATTGTGCCTTTTGTATTTAATTCCGATGCAATTTCTGCGTTTCATCGTCAAAAAGAAGGTCCAAGGGATACAGTGAACCTGAAGTGAAGCTTCGGAAACTATAACTAGTGTCACAGGAATGGTTCAAAATATAGTCAGTAAGAAGTGTCGGTCTTCATGTACTTAAGTCGGCATTGTGCCTTTTGTATTTAATTCCGATGCAATTTCTGTGTTTCATCGTCAATAAAAAGGTCCAAGGGATACAATAAACCTGAAGTGAAGCAACGGAATATATAACTAGTGTCACAGGAATGGTCAGTAGGAAGGGTCAGTCTTCTTGTCCTTAAGTCGGCATTGTGCCTTTTGTATTTAATTCCGATGCAATTTCTGTGTTTCATCGTCAATAAGAAGGTCCAAGGGATACAGTAAACCTGAAGTGAAGCATCGGAATCTATAACTAGTGTCACAGGAATGGTTCAAAACATAGTCAGTAAGAAGTGTTGGTCTTCATGTACTTAAGTCGGCATTGTGCCTTTTGTATGTAATTCCGATGCAAATTCTGTGTTTCGTCGTCTATAAGAAGGTCCAAGGGATACAGTAAACCTGAAGTGGAGCATCGGAATCTATAACTAGTGTCACAGGAATGGTCAGTAGGAAGAGTCAGTCTTCTTGTCCTTAAGTCGGCATTGTGCCTTTTGTATTTAATTCCGATGCAATTTCTGTGTTTCATCGTCAATAAGAAGGTCGAAGGGATACAGTAAACCTGAAGTGAAGCATCGGAATCTATAACTAGTGTCACAGGAATGGTTCAAAATATAGTCAGTAAGAAGTGTCGGTCTTCATGTACTTAAGTCGGCATTGTGCCTTTTGTATTTAATTCCGATGCAATTTCTGTGTGTCATCGTCAATAAGAAGGTCCAAGGGATACAATAAACTTGAAGTGAAGCATCGGAATATATAACTAGTGTCACAGGAATGGTCAGTAGGATGAGTCAGTCTTCTTGTCCTTAAGCCTGCATTGTGCCTTTTGTATTTAATTCCGATGCAATTTCTGTGTTTCATCGTCAATAAGAAGGTCCAAGGGATACAGTAAACCTGAAGTGAAGCATCGGGATCTATAACTAGTGTCACAGGAATGGTCAGTAGGAAGAGTCAGTCTTCTTGTCCTTAAGTCGGCATTGTGCCTTTTGTATTTAATTCCGATGCAATTTCTGGGTTTCATCGTCAATAAGAAGGTCAAGGGATACAGTAAACCTGGAGTGAAGCATCGGAATCTATAACTAGTGTCACAGGAATGGTCAGCAGGAAGAGTCAATCTTTATGTCCTTATGTCGGCTTTCTGCCTTTTGTATTTAATTCTGATGCAATTTCTGTGTTTCATCGTCAATAAGAAGGTCCAAGGGATACAGTAAACCTGAAGTGAAGCATCGCAATCTATAACTAGTGTCACAGGAATGGTTCAAAACACAGTCAGTAAGAAGTGTCGGTCTTCATGTACTTAAGTCGGCATTGTGCCTTTGGTATATAATTCCGATGCAATTTCTGTGTTTCATCGTCAGTAAGAAGGTCCAAGGGATACAGTAAACCGGAAGTGAAGCATCGGAATCTATAACTAGTGTCACAGGAATGGGTCAAAACATAGTCACTAAGAACTGTCAGTCTTCATGTACTTAAGTCGGCATTGTGCCTTTTGTATTTAATTCCGATGCAATTTCTGCGTTTCATCGTCAAAAAGAAGGTCCAAGGGATACAGTGAACCTGAAGTGAAGCTTCGGAAACTATAACTAGTGTCACAGGAATGGTTCAAAATATAGTCAGTAAGAAGTGTCGGTCTTCATGTACTTAAGTCGGCATTGTGCCTTTTGTATTTAATTCCGATGCAATTTCTGTGTTTCATCGTCAATAAAAAGGTCCAAGGGATACAATAAACCTGAAGTGAAGCATCGGAATATATAACTAGTGTCACAGGAATGGTCAGTAGGAAGGGTCAGTCTTCTTGTCCTTAAGTCGGCATTGTGCCTTTTGTATTTAATTCCGATGCAATTTCTGTGTTTCATCGTCAATAAGAAGGTCCAAGAGATACAGTAAACCTGAAGTGAAGCATCGGAATCTATAATTAGTGTCACAGGAATGGTTCAAAAGATAGTCAGTAAGAAGTGTTGGTCTTCATGTACTTAAGTCGGCATTGTGCCTTTTGTATGTAATTCCGATGCAAATTCTGTGTCTCGTCGTCTATAAGAAGGTCCAAGGGATACAGTAAACCTGAAGTGGAGCATCGGAATCTATAACTAGTGTCACAGGAATGGTCAGTAGGAAGAGTCAGTCTTCTTGTCCTTAAGTCGGCATTGTGCCTTTTGTATTTAATTCCGATGCAATTTCTGTGTTTCATCGTCAATAAGAAGGTCCAAGGGATACAGTAAACCTGAAGTGAAGCATCGGGATCTATAACTAGTGTCACAGGAATGGTCAGTAGGAAGAGTCAGTCTTCTTGTCCTTAAGTCGGCATTGTGCCTTTTGTATTTAATTCCGATGCAATTTCTGGGTTTCGTCGTCAATAAGAAGGTCAAGGGATACAGTAAACCTGGAGTGAAGCATCGGAATCTATAACTAGTGTCACAGGAATGGTCAGCAGGAAGAGTCAATCTTCATGTCCTTATGTCGGCTAAATGCCTTTTGTATTTAATTCTGATGCAATTTCTGTGTTTCATCGTCAATAAGAAGGTCCAAGGGATACAGTAAACCTGAAGTGAAGCATCGCAATCTATAACTAGTGTCACAGGAATGGTTCAAAACATAGTCAGTAAGAAGTGTCGGTCTTCATGTACTTAAGTCGGCATTGTGCCTTTGGTATATAATTCCGATGCAATTTCTGTGTTTCATCGTCAGTAAGAAGGTCCAAGGGATACAGTAAACCTGAAGTGAAGCATCGGAATCTATAACTAGTGTCACAGGAATGGTTCAAAACATAGTCAGTAAGAACTGTCGGTCTTCATGTACTTAAGTCGGCATTGTGCCTTTTGTATTTAATTCCGATGCAATTTCTGTGTTTCATCGTCAATAAGAAGGTCCAAGGGATACAATAAACCTGAAGTGAAGCATCGGAATATATAACTAGTGTCACAGGAATGGTCAGTAGGAAGAGTCAGTCTTCTTGTCCTTAAGTCGGCATTGTGACTTTTGTATTTAATTCCGATGCAATTTCTGTGTTTCATCGTCAATAAGAAGGTCCAAGGGATACAGCAAACCTGAAGTGAAGCATCGGAATCTATAACTAGTGTCACAGGAATGGTTCAAAACATAGTCAGTAAGAAGTGTCGGTTTTCAAGTACTTTAGTCGGCATTGTGCCTTTTGTATTTATTTCCGATGCAAGTTCTGTGTTTCATCGTCAATAAGAATGTCCAATTGATACAGTAAACCTGGAGTGAAGCATCGGAATCCATAACTTGTGTCACAGGAATGGTCAGTAGGAAGAGTCAGTCTTCTTGACCTTAAGTCGGCAATGTGCCTTTTGTATTTAATTTCCATGCAATTTCTGTATTTCATCGTCAATAAGAAGGTCCAAAGGATACAGTAAACCTGAAGTGAAGCATCGGAATCTATAATTAGTGTCACAGGAATGGTCAGTAGGAAGAGTCAGTCTTCTTGTCCATAAGTCGGCTTTGTGTTTTGTATTTAATTCCGATGCAATTTCTGTGTTTCATCATCAATAAGAAGGTCCAAGGGATACAGTAAACCTGAAGTGAAGCATCGGAATCTATAACTAGTGTCACAGGAATGGTCAGTAATAAGAGTCAGACTTCTTGTCCTTAAGTCGGGGCTGTGCATTTTATATATAATTCCGATGCAATTTCTGTGTTTTATCGTCTATAAGAAGGTCCAAGGGATACAGTAAACCTGAAGTGAAGCATCGGAATCTATAACTAGTGTCACAGGAATGGTTCAAAACATAGTCAGTAAGAAGCGTCGGTCTTCATGTACTTAAGTCGGCATTGTGCCTTTTGTATTTATTTCCGATGCAATTTCTGTGTTTTATCATCAATAAAAAGGTCCAAGGGATACAGTAAACCTGAAGTGAAGCATCGGAATCTATAACTAGTGTCACAGGAATGGTCAGCAGGAAGAGTCAATCTTCATGTCCTTATGTCGGCATTCTGCCTTTTGTATTTAATTCTGATGCAATTTCTGTGTTTCATCGTCACTAAGAAGGTCCAAGGGATACAGTAAACCTGAAGTGAAGCATCGGAATCTATAACTAGTGTTACAGGAATGGTCAGTAGGAAGAGTCAGTCTTCTTGTTCTTAAGTCGGCATTGCGCCTTTTGTATTTAATTCCGATGCAATTTCTGGGTATCATCGTCAATAAGAAGGTCCAAGGGATACAGTAAACCTGGAGTGAAGCATCGGAATCTATAACTAGTGTCACAGGAATGGTCAGCAGGTAGAGTCAATCTTCATGTCCTTATGTCGGCATTCTGCCTTTTGTATTTAATTCTGATGCAATATCTGTGTTTCATCGTCAATAAGAAGGTCCAAGGGATACAGTAAACCTGAAGTGAAGCATCGAAATCTATAACTAGTGTCACAGGAATGGTTCAAAACATAGTCAGTAAGAAGTGTCGGTCTTCATGTACTTAAGTCGGCATTGTGCTTTTGGTATATAATTCCGATGCAATTTCTGTGTTTCATCGGCAATTAGAAGGTCCAAGGGATACAGTAAATCTGAAGTGAAGCATCGGAATCTGTAACTAGTGTCACAGGAATGGTTCAAAACATAGTCAGTAAGAACTGTCGGTCTTCATGTACTTAAGTCGGCATTGTGCCTTTTGTATTTAATTCCGATGCAATTTCTGCGTTTCATCGTCAATAAGAAGGTCCAAGGGATACAGTAAACCTGAAGTGAAGCATCGGAATCTATAACTAGTGTCACAGGAATGGTTCAAAACATAGTCAGTAAGAAGTGTCGGTCTTCATGTACTTAAGTCGGCATTGTGCCTTTTGTATGTAATTCCGATGCAAATTCTGTGTTTCATCGTCAATAAGAAGGTCCAAGGGATACAGTAAACCTGGAGTGAAGCATCGGAATCCATAACTTGTGTCACAGGAATGGTCAGTAGGAAGAGTCAGTCTTCTTGACCTTAAGTCGGCAATGTTCCTTTTGTATTTAATTCCGATGCAATTTCTGTATTTCATCGTCAATAAGAAGGTCCAAAGGATACAGTAAACCTGAAGTGAAGCATCGGAATCTATAATTAGTGTCACAGGAATGGTCAGTAGGAAGAGTCAGTCTTCTTGTCCATAAGTCGGCTTTGTGCCTTTTGTATTTAATTCCGATGCAATTTCTGTGTTTCATCGTCAATAAGAAGGTCCAAGGGATACAGTAAACCTGAAGTGAAGCATCGGAATCTATAACTAGTTTCACAGGAATGGTCAGTAGGAAGAGTCAGACTTCTTGTCCTTTAATCGGCGCTGTGCATTTTATATTTAATTCCGATGCAATTTCTGTGTTTTATCGTCTATAAGAAGGTCCAAGGGATACAGTAAACCTGAAGTGAAGCATCGGAATCTATAACTAGTGTCACAGGAATGGTTCAAAACATAGTCAGTAAGAAGCGTCGGTCTTCATGTACTTAAGTCGGCATTGTGCCTTTTGTATTTATTTCCGATGCAATTTCTGTGTTTTATCATCAATAAAAAGGTCCAAGGGATACAGTAAACCTGAAGTGAAGCATCGGAATCTATAACTAGTGTCACAGGAATGGTCAGCAGGAAGAGTCAATCTTCATGTCCTTATGTCGGCATTCTGCCTTTTGTATTTAATTCTGATGCAATTTCTGTGTTTCATCGTCAATAAGAAGGTCCAAGGGATACAGTAAACCTGAAGTGAAGCATCGGAATCTATAACTAGTGTCACAGGAATGGTTCAAAACGTAGTCAGTAAGAAGTGTCGGTCTTCATGTACTTAAGTCGGCATAGTGCCTTTGGTATATAATTCCGATGCAATTTCTGTGTTTCATCGTCAATAAGAAGGTCCAAGGGATACAGTAAACCTGAAGTGAAGCATCGGAATCTATAACTAGTGTCACAGGAATGGTTCAAAACATAGTCACTAAGAACTGTCGGTCTTCATGTACTTAAGTCGGCATTGTGCCTTTTGTATTTAATCCCGATGCAATTTCTGCGTTTCATCGACATTAAGAAGGTCCAGGGGATACAGTGAACCTGAAGTGAAGCATCGGAAACTATAACTAGTGTCACAGGAATGGTTCAAAATATAGTCAGTAAGAAGTGTCGGTCTTCATGTACTTAAGTCGGCATTGTGCCTTTTGTATTTAATTCCGATGCAATTTCTGTGTTTCATCGTCAATAAGAAGGTCCAAGGGATACAGTAAACCTGAAGTGAAGCATCGGAATCTATAACTAGTGTCACAGGAATGGTTCAAAACATAGTCAGTAAGAAGTGTCGGTCTTCATGTACTTAAGTCGGCATTGTGCCTTTGGTATATAATTCCGATGCAATTTCTGTGTTTCATCGTCAATAAGAAGGTCCAAGGGATACAGTAAACCTGAAGTGAAGCATCGGAATCTATAACTAGTGTCATAGGAATGGTTCAAAACATAGTCAGTAAGAACTGTCGGTCTTCATGTACTTAAGATGGCATTGTGCCTTTTGTATTTAATCCCGATGCAATTTCTGCGTTTCATCGTCAATAAGAAGGTCCAGGGGATACAGTGAACCTGAAGTGAAGCATCGCAAACTATAACTAGTGTCGCAGGAATGGTTCAAAATATAGTCAGTAAGAAGTGTCGGTCTTCAGGTACTTAAGACGGCATTGTGCCTTTTGTATTTAATTCCGATGCAATTTCTGTGTTTCATCGTCAATAAGAAGGTCCAAGGGATACAGTAAACCTGAAGTGAAGCATCGGAATCTATAACTAGTGTCACAGGAATGGTTCAAAACATAGTCAGTAAGAAGTGTCGGTCTTCATGTACTTAGGTCGGCATTGTGCATTTGTATGTAATTCCGATGCAAATTCTGTGTTTCATCGTCAATAAGAAGGTCCAAGGGATACAGTAAACCTGAAGTGAAGCATCGGAATCTATAACTAGTGTCACAGGAATGGTCAGTAGGAAGAGTCAGTCTTCTTGTCCTTAAGTCGGCGCTGTGCATTTTATATTTAATTCCGATGCAATTTCTGTGTTTTATCGTCAATAAGAAGGTCCAAGGGATACAGTAAACCTGAAGTGAAGCATCGGAATCTATAACTAGTGTCACAGGAATGGTTCAAAACATAGTCAGTAAGAAGTGTCGGTTTTCAAGTACTTTAGTCGGCATTGTGCCTTTTGTATTTATTTCCGATGCAAGTTCTGTGTTTCATCGTCAATAAGAAGGTCCAAGGGATACAGTAAACCTGGAGTGAAGCATCGGAATCTATAACTAGTGTCACAGGAATGGTTCAAAACATAGTCAGTAAGAAGTGTCGGTCTTCATGTACTTAAGTCGGCATTGTGCCTTTGGTATATAATTCCGATGCAATTTCTGTGTTTCATCGTCAATAAGAAGGTCCAAGGGATACAGTAAACCTGAAGTGAAGCATCGGAATCTATAACTAGTGTCACAGGAATGGTTCAAAACATAGTCAGTAAGAACTGTCGGTCTTCATGTACTTAAGATGGCATTGTGCCTTTTGTATTTAATCCCGATGCAATTTCTGCGTTTCATCGTCAATAAGAAGGTCCAGGGGATACAGTGAACCTGAAGTGAAGCATCGCAAACTATAACTAGTGTCACAGGAATGGTTCAAAATATAGTCAGTAAGAAGTGTCGGTCTTCAGGTACTTAAGACGGCATTGTGCCTTTTGTATTTAATTCCGATGCAATTTCTGTGTTTCATCGTCAATAAGAAGGTCCAAGGGATACAGTAAACCTGAAGTGAAGCATCGGAATCTATAACTAGTGTCACAGGAATGGTTCAAAACATAGTCACTAAGTCAATAAGAAGGTCCAAGGGATACAATAAACCTGAAGTGAAGCATCGGAATCTATAACTAGTGTCACAGGAATGGTTCAAAACATAGTCAGTAAGAAGTGTCGGTCTTCATGAACGTAAGTCGGCATTGTGCCTTTTGTATTTAATTCCGATGCAATTTCAGTGTTTCATCGTCAATAAGAAGGTCAAAGGGATACAGTAAACCTGAAGTGAAGCATCGGAATATATAACTAGTGTCACAGGAATGGTCTGCAGGAAGAGTCAGTCTTCTTGTCCTTAAGACTGCATTGTGCCTTTTGTATTTCATTCCGATGTAATTTCTGTGATTCATCGTCAATAAGAAGGTCCAAGGGATACAGTAAACCTGAAGTGAAGCATCGGAATCTATAACTAGTGTCACAGGAATGGTCAGAAGGAAGAGTCAGTCTTCATGTCCTTAAGTCGGCGCTGTGCATTTTATATTTAATTCCGATGCAATTTTTGTGTTTTATCGTCAATAAGAAGGTCCAAGGGATACAGTAAACCTGAAGTGAAGCATCGGAATCTATAACTAGTGTCACAAGAATGGTTCAAAACATAGTCAGTAAGAAGTGTCGGTCTTCAAGTACTTTAGTCGGCATTGTGATTTTTGTATTTATTTTCGATGCAAGTTCTGTGTTTCATCGTCAACAAGAAGGTCCAGGGGATACAGTAAACCTGAAGTGAAGCATCGGAATCTATAACTAGTGTCACAGGAATGGTCAGTAGGAAGAGTCAGTCTTCTTGTCCTTATGTCGGCTTTGTGCCTTTTGTATTTAATTCCGATGCAATTTCTGTATTTCATCGTCAATAAGAAGGTCCAAGGGATACAGTAAACCTGAATTGAAGCATCGGAATCTATAACTAGTGTCACAGGAATGGTTCAAAACATAGTCAGTAAGAAGTGTCGGTCTTCATGTTCTTAAGTCGGCATTGTGCCTTTGGTATATAATTCCTCTGCAATTTCTGTGTTTCATCGTCAATAAGAAGGTCCAAGGGATACAGTAAACCTGAAGTGAAGCATCGGAATCTATAACTAGTGTCACAGGAATGGTTCAAAACATAGTCAGTAAGAAGTGTCGGTCTTCATGTACTTAAGTCGGCATTGTGCCTTTGGTATATAATTCCGATGCAATTTCTGTGTTTCATCGTCAATAAGAAGGTCCAAGGGATACAGTAAACCTGAAGTGAAGCATCGGAATCTATAACTAGTGTCACAGGAATGGTTCAAAACATAGTCAGTAAGAACTGTCGGTCTTCATGTACTTAAGATGGCATTGTGCCTTTTGTATTTAATCCCGATGCAATTTCTGCGTTTCATCGTCAATAAGAAGGTCCAGGGGATACAGTGAACCTGAAGTGAAGCATCGCAAACTATAACTAGTGTCACAGGAATGGTTCAAAATATAGTCAGTAAGAAGTGTCGGTCTTCAGGTACTTAAGACGGCATTGTGCCTTTTGTATTTAATTCCGATGCAATTTCTGTGTTTCATCGTCAATAAGAAGGTCCAAGGGATACAGTAAACCTGAAGTGAAGCATCGGAATCTATAACTAGTGTCACAGGAATGGTTCAAAACATAGTCAGTAAGAAGTGTCGGTCTTCATGTACTTAGGTCGGCATTGTGCATTTGTATGTAATTCCGATGCAAATTCTGTGTTTCATCGTCAATAAGAAGGTCCAAGGGATACAGTAAACCTGAAGTGAAGCATCGGAATCTATAACTAGTGTCACAGGAATGGTCAGTAGGAAGAGTCAGTCTTCTTGTCCTTAAGTCGGCGCTGTGCATTTTATATTTAATTCCGATGCAATTTCTGTGTTTTATCGTCAATAAGAAGGTCCAAGGGATACAGTAAACCTGAAGTGAAGCATCGGAATCTATAACTAGTGTCACAGGAATGGTTCAAAACATAGTCAGTAAGAAGTGTCGGTTTTCAAGTACTTTAGTCGGCATTGTGCCTTTTGTATTTATTTCCGATGCAAGTTCTGTGTTTCATCGTCAATAAGAAGGTCCAAGGGATACAGTAAACCTGGAGTGAAGCATCGGAATCCATAACTTGTGTCACAGGAATGGTCAGTAGGAAGAGTCAGTCTTCTTGATCTTAAGTCGGCAATGTGCCTTTTGTATTTAATTCCGATGCAATTTCTGTATTTCATCGTCAATAAGAAGGTCCAAAGGATACAGTAAACCTGAAGTGAAGCATCGGAATCTATAATTAGTGTCACAGGAATGGTCAGTAGGAAGAGTCAGTCATCTTGTCCATAAGTCGGCTTTGTGCCTTTTGTATTTAATTCCGATGCAATTTCTGTGTTTCATCGTCAATAAGAAGGTCCAAGGGATACAGTAAACCTGAAGTGAATCATCGGAATCTATAACTAGTTTCACAGGAATGGTCAGTAGGAAGAGTCAGACTTCTTGTCCTTTAATCGGCGCTGTGCATTTTATATTTAATTCCGATGCAATTTCTGTGTTTTATCGTCTATAAGAAGGTCCAAGGGATACAGTAAACCTGAAGTGAAGCATCGGAATCTATAACTAGTGTCACAGGAATGGTTCAAAACATAGTCAGTAAGAAGCGTCGGTCTTCATGTACTTAAGTCGTCATTGTGCCTTTTGTATTTATTTCCGATGCAATTTCTGTGTTTTATCATCAATAAAAAGGTCCAAGGGATACAGTAAACCTGAAGTGAAGCATCGGAATCTATAACTAGTGTCACAGGAATGGTCAGCAGGAAGAGTCAATCTTCATGTCCTTATGTCGGCATTCTGCCTTTTGTATTTAATTCTGATGCAATTTCTGTGTTTCATCGTCAATAAGAAGGTCCAAGGGATACAGTAAACCTGAAGTGAAGCATCGGAATCTATAACTAGTGTCACAGGAATGGTTCAAAACGTAGTCAGTAAGAAGTGTCGGTCTTCATGTACTTAAGTCGGCATAGTGCCTTTGGTATATAATTCCGATGCAATTTCTGTGTTTCATCGTCAATAAGAAGGTCCAAGGGATACAGTGAACCCGAAGTGAAGCATCGGAAACTATAACTAGTGTCACAGGAATGGTTCAAAATATAGTCGGTAAGAAGTGTCGGTCTTCATGTACTTAAGTCGGCATTGTGCCTTTTGTATTTAATTCCGATGCAATTTCTGTGTTTCATCATCAATAAGAAGGTCCAAGGGATACAATAAACCTGAAGTGAAGCATCGGAATATATAACTAGTGTCACAGGAATTGTCAGTAAGAAGAGTCAGTCTTCTTGTCCTTAAGTCGGCGCTGTGCATTTTATATTTAATTCCGATGCAATTTCTGTGTTTTATGATCAATAAGAAGGTCCAAGGGATACAGTAAACCTGAATCTATAACTAATGTCACAGGAATGGTTCAAAACATAGTCAGTAAGAAGTATCGGTCTTCAAGTACTTTAGTCGGCATTGTGCCTTTTGTATTTATTTCCGATGCTAGTTCTGTGTTTCATCGTCAATAAGAAGGTCCAAGGGATACAGTAAACCTGGAGTGAAGCATCGGAATACATAACTTGTGTCACAGGAATGGTCAGTAGGAACAGTCAGTCTTCTTGACCTTAAGTCGGCAATGTGCCTTTTGTTTTTAATTCCGATGCAATTTCTGTATTTCATCGTCAATAAGAAGGTCCAAGGGATACAGTAAACCTGAAGTGAAACATCTTAATCTATAACTAGTGTCACAGGAATGGTCAGTAGGAAGAGTCAGTCTTCTTGTCCATAAGTCGGCTTTGTGCTTTTGTATTTAATTCCGATGCAATTTCTGTGTTTCATCGGCAATAAGAAGGTCCAAGAAATACAGTAAACCTGAAGTGAAGCATCGGAAACTATAACTAGTGTCACAGGAATGGTTCAAAACATAGTCAGTAAGAAGTGTCGGTCTTCATGTACTTAAGTCGGCATTGTGCCTTTGGTATATAATTCCGATGTAATTTCTGTGTTTCATCGTCAATAAGAAGGTACAAGGGATACAGTAAACCTGAAGTGAAGCATCGGAATCTATAACTAGTGTCACAGAAATGGTTCAAAACATAGTCAGTAAGAACTGTCGGTCTTCATGTACTGAAGATGGCATTGTGCCTTTTGTATTTAATCCCGATGCAATTTCTGCTTTTCATCGTCAATAAGAAGGTCCAGGGGATACAGTGAACCTGAAGTGAAGCATCGGAAACTATAACTAGTGTCACAGGAATGGTTCAAAATATAGTCAGTAAGAAGTGTCAGTCTTCAGGTACTTAAGACGGCATTGTGCCTTTTGTATTTAATTCCGATGCAATTTCTGTGTTTCATCGTCAATAAGAAGGTCCAAGGGATACAATAAACCTGAAGTGAAGCATCGGAATATATAACTAGTGACACAGGAATGGTCAGCAGGAAGAGTCAATCTTCATGTCCTTATGTCGGCATTCTGCCTTTTGTATTTAATTCTGATGCAAATTCTGTGTTTCATTGTCAATAAGAAGGTCCAAGGGATACAGTAAACCTGAAGTGAAGCATCGGAATCTATAACTAGTGTCACAGGAATGGTTCAAAACATAGTCAGTAAGAAGTGTCGGTCTTCATGTACTTAAGTCGGCATTGCGCCTTTGGTATATAATTCCGATGCAATTTCTGTGTTTCATCGTCAATAAGAAGGTCCAAGGGATACAGTAAACCTGAAGTGAAGCATTGGAATCTATAACTAGTGTCACAGGAATGGTTCAAAACATAGTCACTAAGTCAATAAGAAGGTCCAAGGGATACAATAAACCTGAAGTGAAGCATCGGAATCTATAACTAGTGTCACAGGAATGGTTCAAAACATAGTCAGTAAGAAGTGTCGGTCTTCATGAACGTAAGTCGGCATTGTGCCTTTTGTATTTAATTCCGATGCAATTTCAGTGTTTCATCGTCAATAAGAAGGTCAAAGGGATACAGTAAACCTGAAGTGAAGCATCGGAATATATAACTAGTGTCACAGGAATGGTCTGCAGGAAGAGTCAGTCTTCTTGTCCTTAAGACTGCATTGTGCCTTTTGTATTTCATTCCGATGTAATTTCTGTGATTCATCGTCAATAAGAAGGTCCAAGGGATACAGTAAACCTGAAGTGAAGCATCGGAATCTATAACTAGTGTCACAGGAATGGTCAGAAGGAAGAGTCAGTCTTCATGTCCTTAAGTCGGCGCTGTGCATTTTATATTTAATTCCGATGCAATTTTTGTGTTTTATCGTCAATAAGAAGGTCCAAGGGATACAGTAAACCTGAAGTGAAGCATCGGAATCTATAACTAGTGTCACAAGAATGGTTCAAAACATAGTCAGTAAGAAGTGTCGGTCTTCAAGTACTTTAGTCGGCATTGTGATTTTTGTATTTATTTTCGATGCAAGTTCTGTGTTTCATCGTCAACAAGAAGGTCCAGGGGATACAGTAAACCTGAAGTGAAGCATCGGAATCTATAACTAGTGTCACAGGAATGGTCAGTAGGAAGAGTCAGTCTTCTTGTCCTTATGTCGGCTTTGTGCCTTTTGTATTTAATTCCGATGCAATTTCTGTATTTCATCGTCAATAAGAAGGTCCAAGGGATACAGTAAACCTGAATTGAAGCATCGGAATCTATAACTAGTGTCACAGGAATGGTTCAAAACATAGTCAGTAAGAAGTGTCGGTCTTCATGTTCTTAAGTCGGCATTGTGCCTTTGGTATATAATTCCTCTGCAATTTCTGTGTTTCATCGTCAATAAGAAGGTCCAAGGGATACAGTAAACCTGAAGTGAAGCATCGGAATCTATAACTAGTGTCACAGGAATGGTTCAAAACATAGTCAGTAAGAAGTGTCGGTCTTCATGTACTTAAGTCGGCATTGTGCCTTTGGTATATAATTCCGATGCAATTTCTGTGTTTCATCGTCAATAAGAAGGTCCAAGGGATACAGTAAACCTGAAGTGAAGCATCGGAATCTATAACTAGTGTCACAGGAATGGTTCAAAACATAGTCAGTAAGAACTGTCGGTCTTCATGTACTTCAGATGGCATTGTGCCTTTTGTATTTAATCCCGATGCAATTTCTGTGTTTCATCGTCAATAAGAAGGTCCAGGGGATACAGTGAACCTGAAGTGAAGCATCGGAAACTATAACTAGTGTCACAGGAATGGTTCAAAATATAGTCCGTAAGAAGTGTCGGTCTTCAGGTACTTAAGACGGCATTGTGCCTTTTGTATTTAATTCCGATGCAATTTCTGTGTTTCATCGTCAATAAGAAGGTCCAAGGGATACTATAAACCTGAAGTGAAGCATCGGAATATATAACTAGTGACACAGGAATGGTCAGCAGGAAGAGTCAAACTTCATGTCCTTATGTCGGCATTCTGCCTTTTGTATTTAATTCTGATGCAATTTCTGTGTTTCATCGTCAATTAGAAGGTCCAAGGGATACAGTAAACCTGAAGTGAAGCATCGGAAACTATAACTAGTGTCACAGGAATGGTTCAAAATATAGTCCGTAAGAAGTGTCGGTCTTCAGGTACTTAAGACGGCATTGTGCCTTTTGCATTTAATTCCGATGCAATTTCTGTGTTTCATCGTTAATAAGAAGGTCCAAGGGATACAGTAAACCTGAAGTGAAGCATCGGAATCTATAACTAGTGTCACAGGAATGGTCAGTAGGAAGAGTCAGTCTTCTTGTCCTTAAGTCGGCATTGTGCCTTTTGTATTTAATTCCGATGCAATTTCTGGGTTTCATCGTCAATAAGAAGGTCCAAGGGATACAGTAAACCTGGAGTGAAGCATCGGCATCTATAACTAGTGTCACAGGAATGGTCAGCAGGAAGAGTCAATCTTCATGTCCTTATGTCGGCATTCTGCCTTTTGTATTTAATTCTGATGCAATTTCTGTGTTTCATCGTCAATAAGAAGGTCCAAGGGATACAGTAAACCCGAAGTGAAGCATGGGAATCTATAACTAGTGTCACAGGAAAGGTCCAAAACATAGTCAGTAAGAAGTGTCGGTCTTCATGTACTTAAGTCGGCATTGTGCCTTTTGTATTTAATTCCGATGTAATTTCTGTGTTTCATCGTCAATAAGAAGGTCCAAGGGATACAGTAAACCTGAAGTGAAGCATCGGAATCTATAACTAGTGTCACAGGAATGGTTCAAAACATAGTCACTAAGAACTGTCGGTCTTCATGTACATAAGTCGGCATTGTGCCTATTGTACTTAAACCCGATGCAATTTCTGCGTTTCATCGTCATTAAGAAGGTCCAGGGGATACAGTGAACCTGAAGTGAAGCATCGGAAACTATAACTAGTGTCACAGGAATGGTTCAAAATATAGTCAGTAAGAAGTGTCGGTCTTTATGTACTTAAGTCGGCATTGTGCCTTTTGTATTTAATTCCGATGATATTTCTGTGTTTCATCGTCAATAAGAAGGTCCAAGGGATACAATAAACCTGAAGTGAAGCATCGGAATATATAACTAGTGTCACAGGAATGGTCAGTAGGAACAGTCAGTCTTCTTGACCTTAAGTCGGCAATGTGCCTTTTGTATTTAATTCCGATGCAATTTCTGTATTTCATCGTCAATAAGAAGGTCCAAGGGATACAGTAAACCTGAAGTGAAGCATCGGAATCTATAACTAGTGTCACAGGAATCGTCAGTAGGAAGAGTCAGTCTTCTTGTCCTTAAGTCGGTTTTGTGCCTTTTGTATTTAAATCCGATGCAATTTCTGTGTTTCATCGTCAATAAGAAGGTCCAAGGGATACAGTTAACCTGAAGTGAAGCATCGGAATCTATAACTAGTGTTGCAGGAATGGTTCAAAACATAGTCAGTAAGAAGTGTCGGACTTCATGAACTTAAGTCGGTATTGTGCCTTTTGTATTTAATTCTGATGCAATTTCTGTGTTTTATCATCAATAAAAAGGTCCAAGGGATACAGTAAACCTGAAGTGAAGCATCGGAATCTATAACTAGTGTCACAGGAATGGTCAGTAGGAAGAGTCAGTCTTCTTGTCCTTAAGTCTGCATTGTGCCTTTTGTATTTAATTCCGATGCCAATTTAGTGTTTCATCGTCAATACGAAGGTCCAAGGGATACAATAAACCTGAAGTGAAGCATCGGAATCTATAACTAGTGTCACAGGAATGGTCAGTAGGAAGAGTGAGTCTTCTGGTCCTTAAGTCGCCATTGTGCCTTTTGTATTTAATTCCGATGCAATTTCTGGGTCTCATCGTCAATAAGAAGGTCCAAGGGATACAGTAAACCTGGAGTGAAGCATCGGAATCTATAACTAGCGTCACAGGAATGGTCAGCAGGAAGAGTCAATCTTCATGTCCTTATGTCGGCATTCTGCCTTTTGTATTTAATTCTGATGCAATTTCTGTGTTGCATCGTCAATAAGAAGGTCCAAGGGATACAGTAAACCTGAAGTGAAGCATCGGAATCTATAACTAGTGTCACAGGAATGGTTCAAAACATAGTCAGTAAGAAGTGTCGGTCTTCATGTACTTAAGTCGGCATTGTGCCTTTGGTATATAATTCCGATGCAATTTCTGTGTTTCATCGTCAATAAGAAGGTCCAAGGGATACAGTAAACCTGAAGTGAAGCATCGGAATCTATAACTAGTGTCACAGGAATGGTTCAAAACATAGTCAGTAAGAACTGTCGGTCTTCATGTACTTCAGATGGCATTGTGCCTTTTGTATTTAATCCCGATGCAATTTCTGCGTTTCATCGTCAATAAGAAGGTCCAGGGGATACAGTGAACCTGAAGTGAAGCATCGGAAACTATAACTAGTGTCACAGGAATGGTTCAAAATATAGTCCGTAAGAAGTGTCGGTCTTCAGGTACTTAAGACGGCATTGTGCCTTTTGTATTTAATTCCGATGCAATTTCTGTGTTTCATCGTCAATAAGAAGGTCCAAGGGATACTATAAACCTGAAGTGAAGCATCGGAATATATAACTAGTGACACAGGAATGGTCAGCAGGAAGAGTCAATCTTCATGTCCTTATGTCGGCATTCTGCCTTCTGTATTTAATTCTGATGCAATTTCAGTGTTTCATCGTCAATAAGAAGGTCCAAGGGATACAGTAAACCTGAAGTGAAGCATCGGAATCTATAACTAGTGTCACAGGAATGGTTCAAAACATAGTCAGTAAGAAGTGTCGGTCTTCATGTACTTAAGTCGGCATTGTGCCTTTGGTACATAATTCCGATGCAATTTCTGTGTTTCATCGTCAATAAGAAGGTTCAAGGGATACAGTAAACCTGAAGTGAAGCATTGGAATCTATAACTAGTGTCACAGGAATGGTTCAAAGCATAGTCAGTAAGAACTGTCGGTCTTCATGTACTTAAGTCGGCATTGTGCCTTTTGTATTTAATCCCGATGCAATTTCTGCGTTTCATCGTCAATAAGAAGGTCCAGGGGATACAGTGAACCTGAAGTGAAGCATCGGAAACGATAACTAGTGTCACAGGAATGGTTCAAAATATAGTCAGTAAGAAGTGTCGGTCTTTATGTACTTAAGTCGGCATTGTGCCTTTTGTATTTAATTCCGACGCAATTTCTGTGGTTCATCGTCAATAAGAAGGTCTAAGGGATACAATAAACCTGAAGTGAAGCATCGGAATATATAACTAGTGTCACAGGAATGGTTCAAAACATAGTCAGTAAGAAGTGTCGGTCTTCATGAACGTAAGTCGGCATTGTGCCTTTTGTATTTAATTCCGATGCAATTTCAGTGTTTCATCGTCAATAAGAAGGTCCAAGGGATACAATAAACCTGAAGTGCAGCATCGGAATATATAACTAGTGTCACAGGAATGGTCTGCAGGAAGAGTCAGTCTTCTTGTCCTTAAGTCTGCATTGTGCCTTTTGTTTTTCATTCCGATGCAATTTCTGTGATTCATCGTCAATAAGAAGGTCCAAGGGATACAGTAAACCTGAAGTGAATCATCGGAATCTATAACTAGTGTCACAGGAATGGTCAGTAGGAAGAGTCAGTCTTCATGTCCTTAAGTCGGCGCTGTGCATTTTATATTTAATTCCGATGCAATTTCTGTGTTTTATCGTCAATAAGAAGGTCCAAGGGATACAGTAAACCTGAAGTGAAGCATCGGAATCTATAACTAGTGTCACAAGAATGGTTCAAAACATAGTCAGTAAGAAGTGTCGGTCTTCAAGTACTTTAGTCGGCATTGTGACTTTTGTATTTATTTTCGATGCAAGTTCTGTGTTTCATCGTCAATAAGAAGGTCCAGGGGATACAGTAAACCTGAAGTGAAGCATCGGAATCTATAACTAGTGTCACAGGAATGGTCAGTAGGAAGAGTCAGTCTTCTTGTCCTTATGTCGGCTTTGTGCCTTTTGTATTTAATTCCGATGCAATTTCTGTATTTCATCGTCAATAAGAAGGTCCAAGGGATACAGTAAACCTGAAGTGAAGCATCGGAATCTATAACTAGTGTCACAGGAATGGTTCAAAACATAGTCAGTAAGAAGTGTCGGTCTTCATGTTCTTAAGTCGGCATTGTGCCTTTGGTATATAATTCCTCTGCAATTTCTGTGTTTCATCGTCAACAGGAAGGTCCAAGGGATACAGTAAACCTGAAGTGAAGCATCGGAATCTATAACTAGTGTCACAGGAATGGTTCAAAACATAGTCAGGAAGAAGTGTCGGTCTTCATGTACTTAAGTCGGCATTGTGCCTTTGGTATATAATTCCGATGCAATTTCTGTGTTTCATCGTCAATAAGAAGGTCCAAGGGATACAGTAAACCTGAAGTGAAGCATCGGAATCTATAACTAGTGTCACAGGAATAGTTCAAAACATAGTCAGTAAGAACTGTCGGTCTTCATGTACTTCAGATGGCATTGTGCCTTTTGTATTCAATCCCGATGCAATTTCTGCGTTTCATCGTCAATAAGAAGGTCCAGGGGATACAGTGAACCTGAAGTGAAGCATCGGAAACTATAACTAGTGTCACAGGAATGGTTCAAAATATAGTCCGTAAGAAGTGTCGGTCTTCAGGTACTTAAGTCGGCATTGTGCCTTTGGTATATAATTCCGATGCAATTTCTGTGTTTCATCGTCAATAAGAAGGTCCAAGGGATACAATAAACCTGAAGTGAAGCATCGGAATATATAACTAGTGTCACAGGAATGGTCTGCAGGAAGAGTCAGTCTTCTTTCCTTAAGTCTGCATTGTGCCTTTTGTATTTCATTGCGATGCAATTTCTGTGATTCATCGTCAATAAGAAGGTCCAAGGGATACAATAAACCTGAAGTGAAGCATCGGAATCTATAACTAGTGTCACATGAATGTTTCAAAACATAGTCAGTAAGAAGTGTCGGTCTTCATGAACGTAAGTCGGCATTGTGCCTTTTGTATTTAATTCCGATGCAATTTCAGTGTTTCATCGTCAATAAGAAGGTCCAAGGGATACAATAAACCTGAAGTGAAGCATCGGAATATATAACTAGTGTCACAGGAATGGTCTGCAGGAAGAGTCAGTCTTCTTGTCCTTAAGTCTGCATTGTGCCTTTTGTATTTCATTCCGATGCAATTTCTGTGATTCATCGTCAATAAGAAGGTCCAAGGGATACAATAAACCTGAAGTGAAGCATCGGAATCTATAACTAGTGTCACAGGAATGGTTAGTAGGAAGAGTCAGTCTTCATGTCCTTAAGTCGGCGCTGTGCATTTTATATTTAATTCCGAAGCAATTTCTGTGTTTTATCGTCAATAAGAAGGTCCAAGGGATACAGTTAACCTGAAGTGAAGCATCGGAATCTATAACTAGTGTCACAAGAATGGTTCAAAACATAGTCAGTAAGAAGTGTCGGTCTTCAAGTACTTTAGTCGGCATTGTGACTTTTGTATTTATTTTCGATGCAAGTTCTGTGTTTCATCGTCAATATGAAGGTCCAGGGGATACAGTAAACCTGAAGTGAAGCATCGGAATCTATAACTAGTGTCACAGGAATGGTCAGTAGGAAGAGTCAGTCTTCTTGTCCTTATGTCGGCTTTGTGCCTTTTGTATTTAATTCCGATGCAATTTCTGTATTTCATCGTCAATAAGAAGGTCCAAGGGATACAGTAAACCTGAAGTGAAGCATCGGAGTCTGTAACTAGTGTCACAGGAATGGTTCAAAACATAGTCAGTAAGAAGTGTCGGTCTTAATGTACTTAAGTCGGCATTGTGCCTTTGGTATATAATTCCGATGCAATTTCTGTGTTTCATCGTCAATAAGAAGGTCCAAGGGATACAGTAAACCTGAAGTGAAGCATTGGAATCTATAACTAGTGTCACAGGAATGATTCAAAACATAGTCGGTAAGAACCGTCGGTCTTCATGTACTTAAGTCGGCATTGTGCCTTTTGTATTTAATCCCGATGCAATTTCTGCGTTTCATCGTCAATAAGAAGGTCCCGGGGATACAGTGAACCTGAAGTGAAGCATCGGAATCTATAACTTGTGTCACAGGAATGGTCAGTAGGAAGAGTCAGTCTTCTTGTCCTTAAGTCGGCATTGTGCCTTTTGTATTTAATTCCGATGCAATTTCTGGGTTTCATCGTCAATAAGAAGGTCCAAGGGATACAGTAAACCTGGAGTGAAGCATCGGCATCTATAACTAGTGTCACAGGAATGGTCAGCAGGAAGAGTCAATCTTCATGTCCTTATGTCGGCATTCTGCCTTTTGTATTTAATTCTGATGCAATTTCTGTGTTTCATCGTCAATAAGAAGGTCCAAGGGCTACAGTAAACCCGAAGTGAAGCATGGGAATCTATAACTAGTGTCACAGGAAAGGTCCAAAACATAGTCAGTAAGAAGTGTCGGTCTTCATGTACTTAAGTCGGCATTGTGCCTTTTGTATTTAATTCCGATGTAATTTCTGTGTTTCATCGTCAATAAGAAAGTCCAAGGGATACAGTAAACCTGAAGTGAAGCATCGGAATCTATAACTAGTGTCACAGGAATGGTTCAAAACATAGTCACTAAGAACTGTCGGTCTTCATGTACATAAGTCGGCATTGTGCCTATTGTATTTAATCCCGATGCAATTTCTGCGTTTCATCGTCATTAAGAAGGTCCAGGGGATACAGTGAACCTGAAGTGAAGCATCGGAATCTATAACTAGTGTCACAGGAATGGTTCAAAATATAGTCAGTAAGAAGTGTCGGTCTTCATGTACTTAAGTCGGCATTGTGCCTTTTGTATTTAATTCCGATGCAATTTCTGTGTTTCATCGTCAATAAGAAGGTCCAAGGGATACAATAAACCTGAAGTGAAGCATCGGAATATATAACTAGTGACACAGGAATGGTCAGTAAGAAGAGTCAATCTTCTTGTCCTTAAGTCGGCGCTGTGCATTTTATATTTAAATCCGATGCAATTTCTGTGTTTTATGATCAATAAGAAGGTCCAAGGGATACAGTAAACCTGAAGTGAAGCATCGGAATCTATAACTAGTGTCACAGGAATGGTTCAAAACATAGTCAGTAAGAAGTGTCGGTCTTCAAGTACTTTTGTCGGCATTGTGCCTTTTGTATTTATTTCCAATGCAAGTTCTGTTTTTCATCGTCAATAAGAAGGTCCAAGGGATACAGTAAACCTGGAGTGAAGCATCGGAATACATAACTTGTGTCACAGGAATGGTCAGTAGGAACAGTCAGTCTTCTTGACCTTAAGTCGGCAATGTGCCTTTTGTATTTAATTCCGATGCAATTTCTGTATTTCATCGTCAATAAGAAGGTCCAAGGGATACAGTAAACCTGAAGTGAAGCATGGGAATCTATAACTAGTGTCACAGGAATGGTCAGTAGGAAGAGTCAGTCTTCTTGTCCTTAAGTCGGTTTTGTGGCTTTTGTATTTAAATCCGATGCAATTTCTGTGTTTCATCGTCAATAAGAAGATCCAAGGGATACAGTAAACATGAAGTGAAGCATCGGAATCTATAACTAGTGTTGCAGGAATGGTTCAAAACATAGTCAGTATGAAGTGTCGGACTTCATGAACTTAAGTCGGTATTGTGCCTTTTGTATTTAATTCTGATGCAATTTCTGTGTTTTATCACCAATAAAAAGGTCCAAAGGATACAGTAAACCTGAAGTGAAGCATCGGAATCTATAACTAGTGTCACAGGAATGGTCAGTAGGAAGAGTCAGTCTTCTTGTCCTTAAGTCTGCATTGTGCCTTTTGTATTTAATTCCGATGCAAATTTAGTGTTTCATCGTCAATAAGAAGGTCCAAGGGATACAATAAACCTGAAGTGAAGCATCGGAATCTATAACTAGTGTCACAGGAATGGTCAGTAGGAAGAGTGAGGCTTCTGGTCCTTAAGTCGCCATTGTGCTTTTTGTATTTAATTCCGATGCAATTTCTGGGTTTCATCGTCAATAAGAAGGTCCAAGGGATACAGAAAAACCTGGAGTGAAGCATCGGAATCTATAACTATCGTCACAGGAATGGTCAGCAGGAAGAGTCAATCTTCATGTCCTTATGTCGGCATTCTGCCTTTTGTATTTAATTCTGATGCAATTTCTGTGTTGCATCGTCAATAAGAAGGTCCAAGGGATACAGTAAACCTGAGGTGAAGCATCGGAATCTATAACTAGTGTCACAGGAATGGTTCAAAACATAGTCAGTAAGAAGTGTCGGTCTTCATGTACTTAAGTCGGCATTGTGCCTTTGGTATATTATTCCGATGCAATTTCTGTGTTTCATCGTCAATAAGAAGGTCCAAGGGATACAGTAAACCTGAAGTGAAGCATCGGAATCTATAACTAGTGTCACAGGAATGGTTCAAAATATAGTCAGTAAGAAGTGTCGGTCTTTATGTACTTAAGTCGGCATTGTGCCTTTTGTATTTAATTCCGACGCAATTTCTGTGGTTCATCGTCAATAAGAAGGTCTAAGGGATACAATAAACCTGAAGTGAAGCATCGGAATATATAACTAGTGTCACAGGAATGGTTCAAAACATAGTCAGTAAGAAGTGTCGGTCTTCATGAACGTAAGTCGGCATTGTGACTTTTGTATTTAATTCCGATGCAATTTCAGTGTTTCATCGTCAATAAGAAGGTCCAAGGGATACAATAAACCTGAAGTGCAGCATCGGAATATATAACTAGTGTCACAGGAATGGTCTGCAGGAAGAGTCAGTCTTCTTGTCCTTAAGTCTGCATTGTGCCTTTTGTTTTTCATTCCGATGCAATTTCTGTGATTCATCGTCAATAAGAAGGTCCAAGGGATACAGTAAACCTGAAGTGAATCATCGGAATCTATAACTAGTGTCACAGGAATGGTCAGTAGGAAGAGTCAGTCTTCATGTCCTTAAGTCGGCGCTGTGCATTTTATATTTAATTCCGATGCAATTTCTGTGTTTTATCGTCAATAAGAAGGTCCAAGGGATACAGTAAACCTGAAGTGAAGCATCGGAATCTATAACTAGTGTCACAAGAATGGTTCAAAACATAGTCAGTAAGAAGTGTCGGTCTTCAAGTACTTTAGTCGGCATTGTGACTTTTGTATTTATTTTCGATGCAAGTTCTGTGTTTCATCGTCAATAAGAAGGTCCAGGGGATACAGTAAACCTGAAGTGAAGCATCGGAATCTATAACTAGTGTCACAGGAATGGTCAGTAGGAAGAGTCAGTGTTCTTGTCCTTATGTCGGCTTTGTGCCTTTTGTATTTAATTCCGATGCAATTTCTGTATTTCATCGTCAATAAGAAGGTCCAAGGGATACAGTAAACCTGAAGTGAAGCATCGGAATCTATAACTAGTGTCACAGGAATGGTTCAAAACATAGTCAGTAAGAAGTGTCGGTCTTCATGTTCTTAAGTCGGCATTGTGCCTTTGGTATATAATTCCTCTGCAATTTCTGTGTTTCATCGTCAACAGGAAGGTCCAAGGGATACAGTAAACCTGAAGTGAAGCATCGGAATCTATAACTAGTGTCACAGGAATGGTTCAAAACATAGTCAGGAAGAAGTGTCGGTCTTCATGTACTTAAGTCGGCATTGTGCCTTTGGTATATAATTCCGATGCAATTTCTGTGTTTCATCGTCAATAAGAAGGTCCAAGGGATACAGTAAACCTGAAGTGAAGCATCGGAATCTATAACTAGTGTCACAGGAATAGTTCAAAACATAGTCAGTAAGAACTGTCGGTCTTCATGTACTTCAGATGGCATTGTGCCTTTTGTATTTAATCCCGATGCAATTTCTGCGTTTCATCGTCAATAAGAAGGTCCAGGGGATACAGTGAACCTGAAGTGAAGCATCGGAAACTATAACTAGTGTCACAGGAATGGTTCAAAATATAGTCCGTAAGAAGTGTCGGTCTTCAGGTACTTAAGTCGGCATTGTGCCTTTGGTATATAATTCCGATGCAATTTCTGTGTTTCATCGTCAATAAGAAGGTCCAAGGGATACAATAAACCTGAAGTGAAGCATCGGAATATATAACTAGTGTCACAGGAATGGTCTGCAGGAAGAGTCAGTCTTCTTTCCTTAAGTCTGCATTGTGCCTTTTGTATTTCATTGCGATGCAATTTCTGTGATTCATCGTCAATAAGAAGGTCCAAGGGATACAATAAACCTGAAGTGAAGCATCGGAATCTATAACTAGTGTCACATGAATGTTTCAAAACATAGTCAGTAAGAAGTGTCGGTCTTCATGAACGTAAGTCGGCATTGTGCCTTTTGTATTTAATTCCGATGCAATTTCAGTGTTTCATCGTCAATAAGAAGGTCCAAGGGATACAATAAACCTGAAGTGAAGCATCGGAATATATAACTAGTGTCACAGGAATGGTCTGCAGGAAGAGTCAGTCTTCTTGTCCTTAAGTCTGCATTGTGCCTTTTGTATTTCATTCCGATGCAATTTCTGTGATTCATCGTCAATAAGAAGGTCCAAGGGATACAATAAACCTGAAGTGAAGCATCGGAATCTATAACTAGTGTCACAGGAATGGTCAGTAGGAAGAGTCAGTCTTCATGTCCTTAAGTCGGCGCTGTGCATTTTATATTTAATTCCGAAGCAATTTCTGTGTTTTATCGTCAATAAGAAGGTCCAAGGGATACAGTTAACCTGAAGTGAAGCATCGGAATCTATAACTAGTGTCACAAGAATGGTTCAAAACATAGTCAGTAAGAAGTGTCGGTCTTCAAGTACTTTAGTCGGCATTGTGACTTTTGTATTTATTTTCGATGCAAGTTCTGTGTTTCATCGTCAATAAGAAGGTCCAGGGGATACAGTAAACCTGAAGTGAAGCATCGGAATCTATAACTAGTGTCACAGGAATGGTCAGTAGGAAGAGTCAGTCTTCTTGTCCTTATGTCGGCTTTGTGCCTTTTGTATTTAATTCCGATGCAATTTCTGTATTTCATCGTCAATAAGAAGGTCCAAGGGATACAGTAAACCTGAAGTGAAGCATCGGAGTCTGTAACTAGTGTCACAGGAATGGTTCAAAACATAGTCAGTAAGAAGTGTCGGTCTTAATGTACTTAAGTCGGCATTGTGCCTTTGGTATATAATTCCGATGCAATTTCTGTGTTTCATCGTCAATAAGAAGGTCCAAGGGATACAGTAAACCTGAAGTGAAGCATTGGAATCTATAACTAGTGTCACAGGAATGATTCAAAACATAGTCGGTAAGAACCGTCGGTCTTCATGTACTTAAGTCGGCATTGTGCCTTTTGTATTTAATCCCGATGCAATTTCTGCGTTTCATCGTCAATAAGAAGGTCCCGGGGATACAGTGAACCTGAAGTGAAGCATCGGAATCTATAACTTGTGTCACAGGAATGGTCAGTAGGAAGAGTCAGTCTTCTTGTCCTTAAGTCGGCATTGTGCCTTTTGTATTTAATTCCGATGCAATTTCTGGGTTTCATCGTCAATAAGAAGGTCCAAGGGATACAGTAAACCTGGAGTGAAGCATCGGCATCTATAACTAGTGTCACAGGAATGGTCAGCAGGAAGAGTCAATCTTCATGTCCTTATGTCGGCATTCTGCCTTTTGTATTTAATTCTGATGCAATTTCTGTGTTTCATCGTCAATAAGAAGGTCCAAGGGCTACAGTAAACCCGAAGTGAAGCATGGGAAAATATAACTAGTGTCACAGGAAAGGTCCAAAACATAGTCAGTAAGAAGTGTCGGTCTTCAAGTACTTTTGTCGACATTGTGCCTTTTGTATTTATTTCCGATGCAAGTTCTGTTTTTCATCGTCAATAAGAAGGTCCAAGGGATACAGTAAACCTGGAGTGAAGCATCGGAATACATAACTTGTGTCACAGGAATGGTCAGTAGGAACAGTTAGTCTTCTTGACCTTAAGTCGGCAATGTGCCTTTTGTATTTAATTCCGATGCAATTTCTGTATTTCATCGTCAATAAGAAGGTCCAAGGGATACAGTAAACCTGAAGTGAAGCATCGGAATCTATAACTAGTGTCACAGGAATGGTCAGTAGGAAGAGTCAGTCTTCTTGTCCTTAAGTCGGTTTTGTGGCTTTTGTATTTAAATCCGATGCAATTTCTGTGTTTCATCGTCAATAAGAAGATCCAAGGGATACAGTAAACATGAAGTGAAGCATCGGAATCTATAACTAGTGTTGCAGGAATGGTTCAAAACATAGTCAGTATGAAGTGTCGGACTTCATGAACTTAAGTCGGTATTGTGCCTTTTGTATTTAATTCTGATGCAATTTCTGTGTTTTATCATCAATAAAAAGGTCCAAAGGATACATTAAACCTGAAGTGAAGCATCGGAATCTATAACTAGTGTCACAGGAATGGTCAGTAGGAAGAGTCAGTCTTCTTGTCCTTAAGTCTGCATTGTGCCTTTTGTATTTAATTCCGATGCAAATTTAGTGTTTCATCGTCAATAAGAAGGTCCAAGGGATACAATAAACCTGAAGTGAAGCATCGGAATCTATAACTAGTGTCACAGGAATGGTCAGTAGGAAGAGTGAGACTTCTGGTCCTTAAGTCGCCATTGTGCTTTTTGTATTTAATTCCGATGCAATTTCTGGGTTTCATCGTCAATAAGAAGGTCCAAGGGATACAGAAAAACCTGGAGTGAAGCATCGGAATATATAACTAGCGTCACAGGAATGGTCAGCAGGAAGAGTCAATCTTCATGTCCTTATGTCGGCATTCTGCCTTTTGTATTTAATTCTGATGCAATTTCTGTGGTGCATCGTCAATAAGAAGGTCCAAGGGATACAGTAAACCTGAGGTGAAGCATCGGAATCTATAACTAGTGTCACAGGAATGGTTCAAAACATAGTCAGTAAGAAGTGTCGGTCTTCATGTACTTAAGTCGGCATTGTGCCTTTGGTATATTATTCCGATGCAATTTCTGTGTTTCATCGTCAATAAGAAGGTCCAAGGGATACAGTAAACCTGAAGTGAAGCATCGGAATCTATAACTAGTGTCACAGGAATGGTTCAAAGCATAGTAAGTAAGAACTGTCGGTCTTCATGTACTTAAGTCGGCATTGTGCCTTTTGTATTTAATCCCGATGCAATTTCTGCGTTTCATCGTCAATAAGAAGGTCCAGGGGATACAGTGAACCTGAAGTGAAGCATCGGAAACGATAACTAGTGTCACAGGAATGGTTCAAAATATAGTCAGTAAGAAGTGTCGGTCTTTATGTACTTAAGTCGGCATTGTGCCTTTTGTATTTAATTCCGACGCAATTTCTGTGGTTCATCGTCAATAAGAAGGTCCAAGGGATACAATAAACCTGAAGTGAAGCATCGGAATATATAACTAGTGTCACAGGAATGGTCAGTAGGAAGAGTCAGTCTTCTTGTCCATAAGTCGGCATTGTGCCTTTTGTATTTAATTCCGATGCAATTTCTGTGTTTCATCGTCAATAAGAAGGTCCAAGGGATACAATAAACCTGAAGTGAAGCATCGGAATCTATAACTAGTGTCACAGGAATGGTTCAAAACATAATCAGTAAGAAGTGTCGGTCTTCATGAACGTAAGTCGGCATTGTGCCTTTTGTATTTAATTCCGATGCAATTTCAGTGTTTCATCGTCAATAAGAAGGTCCAAGGGATACAATAAACCTGAAGTGCAGCATCGGAATATATAACTAGTGTCACAGGAATGGTCTGCAGGAAGAGTCAGTCTTCTTGTCCTTAAGACTGCATTGTGCCTTTTGTATTTCATTCCGATGCAATTTCTGTGATTCATCGTCAATAAGAAGGTCCAAGGGATACAGTAAACCTGAAGTGAAGCATCGGAATCTGTAACTAGTGTCACAGGAATGGTCAGTAGGAAGAGTCAGTCTTCATGTCCTTAAGTCGGCGCTGTGCATTTTATATTTAATTCCGATGCAATTTCTGTGTTTTATCGTCAATAAGAAGGTCCAAGGGATACAGTAAACCTGAAGTGAAGCATCGGAATCTATAACTAGTGTCACAAGAATGGTTCAAAACATAGTCAGTAAGAAGTGTCGGTCTTCAAGTACTTTAGTCGGCATTGTGATTTTTGTATTTATTTTCGATGCAAGTTCTGTGTTTCATCGTCAACAAGAAGGTCCAGGGGATACAGTAAACCTGAAGTGAAGCATCGGAATCTATAACTAGTGTCACAGGAATGGTCAGTAGGAAGAGTCAGTCTTCTTGTCCTTATGTCGGCTTTGTGCCTTTTGTATTTAATTCCGATGCAATTTCTGTATTTCATCGTCAATAAGAAGGTCCAAGGGATACAGTAAACCTGAATTGAAGCATCGGAATCTATAACTAGTGTCACAGGAAGGGTTCAAAACATAGTCAGTAAGAAGTGTCGGTCTTCATGTTCTTAAGTCGGCATTGTGCCTTTGGTATATAATTCCTCTGCAATTTCTGTGTTTCATCGTCAATAAGAAGGTCCAAGGGATACAGTAAACCTGAAGTGAAGCATCGGAATCTATAACTAGTGTCACAGGAATGGTTCAAAACATAGTCAGTAAGAAGTGTCGGTCTTCATGTAGTTAAGTCGGCATTGTGCCTTTGGTATATAATTCCGATGCAATTTCTGCGTTGCATCGTCAATAAGAAGGTCCAAGGGATACAGTAAACCTGAAGTGAAGCATCGGAATGTATAACTAGTGTCACAGGAATGGTTCAAAACATAGTCAGTAAGAACTGTCGGTCTTCATGTACTTCAGATGGCATTGTGCCTTTTGTATTTAATCCCGATGCAATTTCTGCGTTTCATCGTCAATAAGAAGGTCCAGGGGATACAGTGAACCTGAAGTGAAGCATCGGAAACTATAACTAGTGTCACAGGAATGGTTCAAAATATAGTCCGTAAGAAGTGTCGGTCTTCAGGTACTTAAGACGGCATTGTGCCTTTTGTATTTAATTCCGATGCAATTTCTGTGTTTCATCGTCAATAAGAAGGTCCAAGGGATACTATAAACCTGAAGTGAAGCATCGGAATATATATAGCTAGTGACACAGGAATGGTCAGCAGGAAGAGTCAATCTTCATGTCCTTATGTCGGCATTCTGCCTTTTGTATTTAATTCTGATGCAATTTCTGTGTTTCATCGTCAATAAGAAGGTCCAAGGGATACAGTAAACCTGAAGTGAAGCATCGGAAACTATAACTAGTGTCACAGGAATGGTTCAAAATATAGTCCGTAAGAAGTGTCGGTCTTCAGGTACTTAAGACGGCATTGTGCCTTTTGTATTTAATTCCGATGCAATTTCTGTGTTTCATCGTTAATAAGAAGGTCCAAGGGATACAGTAAACCTGAAGTGAAGCATCGGAATCTATAACTAGTGTCACAGGAATGGTCAGTAGGAAGAGTCAGTCTTCTTGTCCTTAAGTCGGCATTGTGCCTTTTGTATTTAATTCCGATGCAATTTCTGGGTTTCATCGTCAATAAGAAGGTCCAAGGGATACAGTAAACCTGGAGTGAAGCATCGGCATCTATAACTAGTGTCACAGGTATGGTCAGCAGGAAGAGTCAATCTTCATGTCCTTATGTCGGCATTCTGCCTTTTGTATTTAATTCTGATGCAATTTCTGTGTTTCATCGTCAATAAGAAGGTCCAAGGGATACAGTAAACCCGAAGTGAAGCATGGGAATCTATAACTAGTGTCACAGGAAAGGTCCAAAACATAGTCAGTAAGAAGTGTCGGTCTTCATGTACTTAAGTCGGCATTGTGCCTTTTGTATTTAATTCCGATGTAATTTCTGTGTTTCATCGTCAATAAGAAGGTCCAAAGGATACAGTAAACCTGAAGTGAAGCATCGGAATCTATAACTAGTGTCACAGGAATGGTTCAAAACATAGTCACTAAGAACTGTCGGTCTTCATGTACATAAGTCGGCATTGTGCCTATTGTATTTAAACCCGATGCAATTTCTGCGTTTCATCGTCATTAAGAAGGTCCAGGGGATACAGTGAACCTGAAGTGAAGCATCGGAAACTATAACTAGTGTCACAGGAATGGTTCAAAATATAGTCAGTAAGAAGTGTCGGTCTTCATGTACTTAAGTCAGCATTGTGCCTTTTGTATTTAATTCCGATGCAATTTCTGTATTTCATCGTCAATAAGAAGGTCCAAGGGATACAGTAAACCTGAAGTGAAGCATCGGAATCTATAACTAGTGTCACAGGAATCGTCAGTAGGAAGAGTCAGTCTTCTTGTCCTTAAGTCGGTTTTGTGCCTTTTGTATTTAAATCCGATGCAATTTCTGTGTTTCATCGTCAATAAGAAGGTCCAAGGGATACAGTAAACCTGAAGTGAAGCATCGGAATCTATAACTAGTGTTGCAGGAATGGTTCAAAACATAGTCAGTAAGAAGTGTCGGACTTCATGAACTTAAGTCGGTATTGTGCCTTTTGTATTTAATTCTGATGCAATTTCTGTGTTTTATCATCAATAAAAAGGTCCAAGGGATACAGTAAACCTGAAGTGAAGCATCGGAATCTATAACTAGTGTCACAGGAATGGTCAGTAGGAAGAGTCAGTCTTCTTGTCCTTAAGTCTGCATTGTGCCTTTTGTATTTAATTCCGATGCAAATTTAGTGTTTCATCGTCAATACGAAGGTCCAAGGGATACAATAAACCTGAAGTGAAGCATCGGAATCTATAACTAGTGTCACAGGAATGGTCAGTAGGAAGAGTGAGTCTTCTGGTCCTTAAGTCGCCATTGTGCCTTTTGTATTTAATTCCGATGCAATTTCTGGGTCTCATCGTCAATAAGAAGGTCCAAGGGATACAGTAAACCTGGAGTGAAGCATCGGAATCTATAACTAGCGTCACAGGAATGGTCAGCAGGAAGAGTCAATCTTCATGTCCTTATGTCGGCATTCTGCCTTTTGTATTTAATTCTGATGCAATTTCTGTGTTGCATCGTCAATAAGAAGGTCCAAGGGATACAGTAAACCTGAAGTGAAGCATCGGAATCTATAACTAGTGTCACAGGAATGGTTCAAAACATAGTCAGTAAGAAGTGTCGGTCTTCATGTACTTAAGTCGGCATTGTGCCTTTGGTATATAATTCCGATGCAATTTCTGTGTTTCATCGTCAATAAGAAGGTCCAAGGGATACAGTAAACCTGAAGTGAAGCATCGGAATCTATAACTAGTGTCACAGGAATGGTTCAAAACATAGTCAGTAAGAACTGTCGGTCTTCATGTACTTCAGATGGCATTGTGCCTTTTGTATTTAATCCCGATGCAATTTCTGCGTTTCATCGTCAATAAGAAGGTCCAGGGGATACAGTGAACCTGAAGTGAAGCATCGGAAACTATAACTAGTGTCACAGGAATGGTTCAAAATATAGTCCGTAAGAAGTGTCGGTCTTCAGGTACTTAAGACGGCATTGTGCCTTTTGTATTTAATTCCGATGCAATTTCTGTGTTTCATCGTCAATAAGAAGGTCCAAGGGATACTATAAACCTGAAGTGAAGCATCGGAATATATAACTAGTGACACAGGAATGGTCAGCAGGAAGAGTCAATCTTCATGTCCTTATGTCGGCATTCTGCCTTTTGTATTTAATTCTGATGCAATTTCAGTGTTTAATCGTCAATAAGAAGGTCCAAGGGATACAGTAAACCTGAAGTGAAGCATCGGAATCTATAACTAGTGTCACAGGAATGGTTCAAAACATAGTCAGTAAGAAGTGTCGGTCTTCATGTACTTAAGTCGGCATTGTGCCTTTGGTACATAATTCCGATGCAATTTCTGTGTTTCATCGTCAATAAGAAGGTTCAAGGGATACAGTAAACCTGAAGTGAAGCATTGGAATCTATAACTAGTGTCACAGGAATGGTTCAAAGCATAGTCAGTAAGAACTGTCGGTCTTCATGTACTTAAGTCGGCATTGTGCCTTTTGTATTTAATCCCGATGCAATTTCTGCGTTTCATCGTCAATAAGAAGGTCCAGGGGATACAGTGAACCTGAAGTGAAGCATCGGAAACGATAACTAGTGTCACAGGAATGGTTCAAAATATAGTCAGTAAGAAGTGTCGGTCTTTATGTACTTAAGTCGGCATTGTGCCTTTTGTATTTAATTCCGACGCAATTTCTGTGGTTCATCGTCAATAAGAAGGTCTAAGGGATACAATAAACCTGAAGTGAAGCATCGGAATATATAACTAGTGTCACAGGAATGGTTCAAAACATAGTCAGTAAGAAGTGTCGGTCTTCATGAACGTAAGTCGGCATTGTGCCTTTTGTATTTAATTCCGATGCAATTTCAGTGTTTCATCGTCAATAAGAAGGTCCAAGGGATACAATAAACCTGAAGTGCAGCATCGGAATATATAACTAGTGTCACAGGAATGGTCTGCAGGAAGAGTCAGTCTTCTTGTCCTTAAGTCTGCATTGTGCCTTTTGTTTTTCATTCCGATGCAATTTCTGTGATTCATCGTCAATAAGAAGGTCCAAGGGATACAGTAAACCTGAAGTGAATCATCGGAATCTATAACTAGTGTCACAGGAATGGTCAGTAGGAAGAGTCAGTCTTCATGTCCTTAAGTCGGCGCTGTGCATTTTATATTTAATTCCGATGCAATTTCTGTGTTTTATCGTCAATAAGAAGGTCCAAGGGATACAGTAAACCTGAAGTGAAGCATCGGAATCTATAACTAGTGTCACAAGAATGGTTCAAAACATAGTCAGTAAGAAGTGTCGGTCTTCAAGTACTTTAGTCGGCATTGTGACTTTTGTATTTATTTTCGATGCAAGTTCTGTGTTTCATCGTCAATAAGAAGGTCCAGGGGATACAGTAAACCTGAAGTGAAGCATCGGAATCTATAACTAGTGTCACAGGAATGGTCAGTAGGAAGAGTCAGTCTTCTTGTCCTTATGTCGGCTTTGTGCCTTTTGTATTTAATTCCGATGCAATTTCTGTATTTCATCGTCAATAAGAAGGTCCAAGGGATACAGTAAACCTGAAGTGAAGCATCGGAATCTATAACTAGTGTCACAGGAATGGTTCAAAACATAGTCAGTAAGAAGTGTCGGTCTTCATGTTCTTAAGTCGGCATTGTGCCTTTGGTATATAATTCCTCTGCAATTTCTGTGTTTCATCGTCAATAGGAAGGTCCAAGGGATACAGTGAACCTGAAGTGAAGCATCGGAAACTATAACTAGTGTCACAAGAATGGTTCAAAATATAGTCAGTAAGAAGTGTCGGTCTTCATGTTCTTAAGACGGCATTGTGCCTTTTGTATTTAATTCCGATGCAATTTCTGTGTTTCATCGTCAATAAGAAGGTCCAAGGGATACAATAAACCTGAAGTGAAGCATCGGAATATATAACTAGTGTCACAGCAATGGTCAGTAGGAAGAGTGAGTCTTCCTGTCCATAAGTCGGCATTGTGCCTTTTGTATTTAATTCCGATTCAATTTCTGTGTTTCATCGTCAATAAGAAGGTCCAAGGGATACAGTAAACCTGAAGTGAAGCATCGGAATCTATAACTAGTGTCACAGGAATGGTTCAAAACATAGTCAGTAAGAAGCGTCGGTCTTCATGTACTTAAGTCGGCATTGTGCCTTTTGTATTTAATTCCGGTGCAATTTATGTGTTTTATCATCAATAAAAAGGTCCAAGGGATACAGTAAACCTGAAGTGAAGCATCGGAAACTTTAACTAGTGACACAGGAATGATCAGTAGGAAGAGTCAGTCTTCTTGTCCTTAAGTCTGCATTGTGCCTTTTGTATTTAATTCCGAAGCAATTTCTGTGTTTCATCGTCAATAAGAAGGTCCAAGGGATACAGTATACCTGAAGTGAAGCATCGGAATCTATAACTAGTGTCACAGGAATGGTCAGTAGGAAGAGTCAGTCTTCATGTCCTTAAGTCGGCATTGTGCCTTTTGTAATTAATTCCGATGCAATTTCTGGGTTTCATCGTCAATAAGAAGGTCCAAGGGATACAGTAAACCTGAAGTGAAGCATCGGAATCTATAACTAGTGTCACAGGAATGGTTCAAAACATAGTCAGTAAGAAGTGTCGGTCTTCATGTACTTAAGTCGGTATTGTGCCTTTTTTGTATTTAATTCTGATGCAATTTCAGTGTTTCATCGTCAATAAGAAGTTCCAAGGGATACAATAAACCTGAAGTGAAGTATCGGAATATATAACTAGTGTCACAGGAATGGTCTGCAGGAAGAGTCAGTCTTCTTGTCCTTAAGTCTGCATTGTGCCTTTTGTATTTCATTCCGATGCAATTTCTGTGAGTCATCGTCAATAAGAAGGTCCAAGGGATACAATGAACCTGAAGTGAAGCATCGGAATCTATAACTAGTGTCACAGGAATGGTCAGTAGGAAGAGTCAGTCTTCATGTCCTTAAGTCGGCGCTGTGCATTTTATATTTAATTCCGATGCAATTTCTGTGTTTTATCGTAAATAAGAAGGTCCAAGGGATACAGTAAACCTGAAGTGAAGCATCGGAATCTATAACTAGTGTCACAAGAATGGTTCAAAACATAGTCAGTAAGAAGTGTCGGTCTTCAAGTACTTTAGTCGGCATTGTGACTTTTGTATTTATTTTCGATGCAAGTTCTGTGTTTCATCGTCAATAAGAAGGTCCAGGGGATACAGTAAACCTGAAGTGAAGCATCGGAATCTATAACTAGTGTCACAGGAATGGTCAGTAGGAAGAGTCAGTCTTCTTGTCCTTATGTCGGCTTTGTGCCTTTTGTATTTAATTCCGATGCAATTTCTGTATTTCATCCTCAATAAGAAGGTCCAAGGGATACAGTAAACCTGAAGTGAAGCATCGGAATCTATAACTAGTGTCACAGGAATGGTTCAAAACATAGTCAGTAAGAAGTGTCGGTCTTCATGTTCTTAAGTCGGCATTGTGCCTTTGGTATATAATTCCTCTGCAAATTCTGTGTTTCATCGTCAATAAGAAGGTCCAAGGGATACAGTAAACCTGAAGTGAAGCATCGGAATCTATAACTAGTGTCACAGGAATGGTTCAAAACATAGTCAGTAAGAACTGTCGGTCTTCATGTACTTAAGATGGCATTGTGCCTTTTGTATTTAATCCCGATGCAATTTCTGCGTTTCATCGTCAATAAGAAGGTCCAGGGGATACAGTGAACCTGAAGTGAAGCATCGGAAACTATAACTAGTGTCACAAGAATGGTTCAAAATATAGTCAGTAAGAAGTGTCGGTCTTCATGTACTTAAGACGGCATCGTGCCTTTTGTATTTAATTCCGATGCAATTTCTGTCTTTCATTGTCAATAAGAAGGTCCAAGGGATACAATAAACCTGAAGTGAAGCATCGGAATTTATAACTAGTGACACAGGAATGGTCAGCAGGAAGAGTCAATCTTCATGTCCTTATGTCGGCATTCTGCCTTTTCTATTTAATTCTGATGCAATTTCTGTGTTTCATCGTCAATAAGAAGGTCCAAGGGATACAGTAAACCTGAAGTGAAGCATCGGAATCTATAACTAGTGTCACAGGAATGGTTCAAAACATAGTCAGTAAGAAGTGTCGGTCTTAATGTACTTAAGTCGGCATTGTGCCTTTGGTATACAATTCCGATGCAATTTCTGTGTTTCATCGTCAATAAGAAGGTCCAAGGGATACAGTAAACCTGAAGTGAAGCATTGGAATCTATAACTAGTGTCACAGGAATGATTCAAAAATAAGTCAGTAAGAACCGTCGGTCTTCATGTACTTAAGTCGGCATTGTGCTTTTTGTATTTAATCCCGATGCAATTTCTGCGTTTCATCGTCAATAAGAAGGTCCCGGGGATACAGTGAACCTGAAGTGAAGCATCGGAAACTATAACTAGTGTCACAGGAATTGTTCAAAATATAGTCAGTAAGAAGTGTCGGTCTTCATGTTCTTAAGGCGGCATTGTGCCTTTTGTATTTAATTCCGATGTAATTTCTGTGTTTCATCGTCAATAAGAAGGTCCAAGGGATACAGTAAACCTGAAGTGAAGCATCGTAATCTATAACTAGTGTCGCAGGAATGGTTCAAAACATAGTCAGTAAGAAGCGTCGGTCTTCATGTACTTAAGTCGGCATTGTGCCTTTTGTAGTTAATTCCGGTGCAATTTATGTGATTTATCATCAATAAAAAGGTCCAAGGGATACAGTAAACCTGAAGTGAAGCATCGGAAACTTTAACTAGTGACACAGGAATGATCAGTAGGAAGAGTCAGTCTTCTTGTCCTTAAGTCTGCATTGTGCCTTTTGTATTTAATTCCGAAGCAATTTCTGTGTTTCATCGTCAATAAGAAGGTCCAAGGGATACAGTAAACCTGAAGTGAAGCATCGGAATCTATAACTAGTGTCACAGGAATGGTCAGTAGGAAGAGTCAGTCTTCATGTCCTTAAGTCGGCATTGTGCCTTTTGTATTTAATTCCGATGCAATTTCTGGGTTTCATCGTCAATAAGAAGGTCCAAGGGATACAGTAAACCTGAAGTGAAGCATCGGAATCTATAACTAGTGTCACAGGAATGGTTCAAAACATAGTCAGTAAGAAGCGTCGGTCTTCATGTACTTAAGTCGGCATTGTGCCTTTTGTATTTAATTCCGGTGCAATTTATGTGTTTTATCATCAATAAAAAGGTCCAAGGGATACAGTAAACTTGAAGTGAAGCATCGGAAACTTTAACTAGTGACACAGGAATGATCAGTAGGAAGAGTCAGTCTTCTTGTCCTTAAGTCTGCATTGTGCCTTTTGTATTTAATTCCGATGCAATTTCTGTGTTTCATCGTCAATAAGAAGGTCCAAGGGATACAGTAAACCTGAAGTGAAGCATCGGAATCTATAACTAGTGTCACAGGAATGGTCAGTAGGAAGAGTCAGTCTTCATGTCCTTAAGTCGGCATTGTGCCTTTTGTATTTAATTCCGATGCAATTTCTGGGTTTCATCGTCAATAAGAAGGTCCAAGGGATACAGTAAACCTGAAGTGAAGCATCGGAATCTATAACTAGTGTCACAGGAATGGTTCAAAACATAGTCAGTAAGAAGTGTCGGTCTTCATGTACTTAAGTCGGCATTGTGCCTTTGGTATATAATTCCAATGCAATCTCTGTGTTTCATCGTCAATAAGAAGGTCCAAGGGATACAGTAAACCTGAAGTGAAGCATTGGAATCTATAACTAGTGTCACAGGAATGGTTCAAAGCATAGTCAGTAAGAACTGTCGGTCTTCATGTACTTAAGTCGGCATTGTGCCTTTTGTATTTAATGCCGATGCAATTTCTGCGTTTCATCGTCAATAGGAAGGTCCAGGGGAAACAGTGAACCTGAAGTGAAGCATCGAAAACGATAACTAGTGTCACAGGAATGGTTCAAAATATAGTCAGTAAGAAGTGTCGGTCTTTATGTACTTAAGTCGGCATTGTGCCTTTTGTATTTAATTCCGACGCAATTTCTGTGTTTCATAGTCAATAAGAAGATCCAAGGGATACAATAAACCTGAAGTGAAGCATCGGAATATATAACTAGTGTCACAGGAATGGTCAGTAGGAAGAGTCAGTCTTCTTGTCCATAAGTCGGCATTGTGCCTTTTGTATTTAATTCCGATGCAATTTCTGTGTTTCATCGTCAATAAGAAGGTCCAAGGGATACAATAAACCTGAAGTGAAGCATCGGAATCTATAACTAGTGTCACAGGAATGGTTCAAAACATAGTCAGTAAGAAGTGTCGGTCTTCATGAACGTAAGTCGGCATTGTGCCTTTTGTATTTAATTCCGATGCAATTTCTGTGTTTCATCGTCAATAAGAAGGTCCAAGGGATACAATAAACCTGAAGTGAAGCATCGGAATATATAACTAGTGTCACAGGAATGGTCTGCAGGAAGAGTCAGTCTTCTTGTCCTTAAGTCTGCATTGTGCCTTTTGTATATAATTCCGATGCAATTTCTGTGATTCATCGTCAATAAGAAGGTCCAAGGGATACAGTAAACCTGAAGGGAAGCATCGGAATCTATAACTAGTGTCACAGGAATGGTCAGTAGGAAGAGTCAGTCTTCTTGTCCTTAAGTCGGCGCTGTGCATTTTATATTTAATTCCGATGCAATTTCTGTGTTTTATCGTCAATAAGAAGGTCCAAGGGATACAGTAAACCTGAAGTGAAGCATCGGAATCTATAAGTAGTGTCACAGGAATGGTTCAAAACATAGTCAGTAAGAAGTGTCGGTCTTCATGTTCTTAAGTCGGCATTGTGCCTTTGGTATATAATTCCTCTGCAATTTCTGTGTTTCATCGTCAATAAGAAGGTCCAAGGGATACAGTAAACCTGAAGTGAAGCATCGGAATCTATAACTAGTGTCACAGGAATGGTTCAAAACATAGTCAGTAAGAACTCTCGGTCTTCATGTACTTAAGATGGCATTGTGCGTTTTGTATTTAATCCCGATGCAATTTCTGCGTTTCATCGTCAATAAGAAGGTCCAGGGGATACAGTGAACCTGAAGTGAAGCATCGGAAACTATAACTAGTGTCACAGGAATGGTTCAAAATATAGTCAGTAAGAAGTGTCGGTCTTCATGTACTTAAGACGGCATCGTGCCTTTTGTATTTAATTCCGATGCAATTTCTGTGTTTCATCGTCAATAAGAAGGTCCAAGGGATACAATAAACCTGAAGTGAAGCATCGGAATATATAACTAGTGACACAGGAATGGCAGCAGGAAGAGTCAATCTTCATGTCCTTATGTCGGCATTCTGCCTTTTCTATTTAATTCTGATGCAATTTCTGTGTTTCATCGTCAATAAGAAGGTCCAAGGGATACAGTAAACCTGAAGTGAAGCATCGGAATCTATAACTAGTGTCACAGGAATGGTTCAAAACATAGTCAGTAAGAAGTGTCGGTCTTAATGTACTTAAGTCGGCATTGTGCCTTTGGTATATAATTCCGATGCAATTTCTGTGTTTCATCGTCAATAAGAAGGTCCAAGGGATACAGTAAACCTGAAGTGAAGCATTGGAATCTATAACTAGTGTCACAGGAATGGTTCAAAACATAGTCAGTAAGAACCGTCGGTCTTCATGTACTTAAGTCGGCATTGTGCCTTTTGTATTTAATCCCGATGCAATTTCTGCGTTTCATCGTCAATAAGAAGGTCCCGGGGATACAGTGAACCTGAAGTGAAGCATCGGAAACTATAACTAGTGTCACAGGAATGGTTCAAAATATAGTCAGTAAGAAGTGTCGGTCTCCATGTTCTTAAGTCGGCATTGTGCCTTTTGTATTTAATTCCGATGCAATTTCTGTGTTTCATCGTCAATAAGAAGGTCCAAGGGGTACAATAAACCTGAAGTGAAGCATCGGAATATATAACTAGTGTCACAGGAATGGTCAGTAGGAAGCGTCAGTCTTCTTGTCCATAAGTCGGCATTGTGCCTTTTGTATTTAATTCCGATGCAATTTCTGTGTTTCATCGTCAATACGAAGGTCCAAAGGATACAGTAAACCTGAAGTGAAGCGTCGGAATCTATAACTAGTGTTGAAGGAATGGTTCAAAACATAGTCAGTAAGAAGTGTCGGTCTTCATGTACTTAAGTCGGTATTGTGCCTTTTGTATTTAATTCTGATGCAATTTCTGTGTTTCATCGTCAATAAGAAGGTCCAAGGGATACAGTAAAACTGAAGTGAAGCATCGGAATCTATAACTAGTGTCACAGGAATGGTTCAAAACATAGTCAATAAGAAGCGTCGGTCTTCATGTACTTAAGTCGGCATTGTGCCTTTTGTATTTAATTCCGATGTAATTTCTGTGTTTCATCGTCAATAAGAAGGTCCAAGGGATACAGTAAACCTGAAGTGAAGCATCGGAATCTATAACTAGTGTCACAGGAATGGTTCAAAACATAGTCAGTAAGAAGCGTCGGTCTTCATGTACTTAAGTCGGCATTGTGCCTTTTGTATTTAATTCCGGTGCAATTTATGTGTTTTATCATCAATAAAAAGGTCCAAGGGATACAGTAAACCTGAAGTGAAGCATCGGAAACTTTAACTAGTGACACAGGAATGATCAGTAGGAAGAGTAAGTCTTCTTGTCCTTAAGTCTGCATTGTGCCTTTTGTATTTAATTCCGATGCAATTTCTGTGTTTCATCGTCAATAAGAATGTCCAAGGGATACAGTAAACCTGAAGTGAAGCATCGGAATCTATCACTAGTGTCACAGGAATGGTCAGTAGGAAGAGTCAGTCTTCATGTCCGTAAGTCGGCATTGTGCCTTTTGTATTTAATTCCGATGCAATTTCTGGGTTTCATCGTCAATAAGAAGGTCCAAGGGATACAGTAAACCTGGAGTGAAGCATCGGCATCTATAACTAGTGTCACAGGAATGGTCAGCAGGAAGAGTCAATCTTCATGTCCTTATGTCGGCATTCTGCCTTTTGTATTTAATTCTGATGCAATTTCTGTGTTTCATCGTCAGTAAGAAGGTCCAAGGGATACAGTAAACCTGAAGTGAAGCATGGGAATCTATAACTAGTGTCACAGGAGAGGTTCAAAACATAGTCAGTAAGAAGTGTTGGTCTTCATGTACTTAGGTCGGCATTGTGCCTTTTGTATTTAATTCCGATGTAATTTCTGTGTTTCATCGTCAATAAGAAGGTCCAAGGGATACAGTAAACCTGAAGTGAAGCATCGGAATCTATAACTAGTGTCACAGGAATGGTTCAAAACATAGTCAGTAAGAAGCGTCGGTATTCATGTACATAAGTCGGCATTGTGCCTTTTGTATTTAGTCCCGATGCAATTTCTGCGTTTCATCGTCAAAACGAAGGTCCAGGGGATACAGTGAAGCTGAAGTGAATCATCGGAAACTATAACTAGTGTCACAGGATTGGTTCAAAATATAGTCAGTAAGAAGTGTCGGTCTTCATGTACTTAAGTCGGCATTGTGCCTTTTGTATTTAATTCCGACGCAATTTCTGTGTTTCATCGTCAATAAGAAGGTCCAAGGGATACAATAAACCTGAAGTGAAGCACCGGAATATATAACTAGTGTCACAGGAATGGTCAGTAGGAAGAGTCAGTCTTCTTGTCCTTAAGTCGGCATTGTGCCTTTTGTATTTAATTCCGATGCAATTTCTGTGTTTCATCGTCAATAAGAAGGTCCAAGGGATACAGTAAACCTGAAGTGAAGCATCGGAATCTATAACTAGTGTCACAGGAATGTTTCAAAACATAGTCAGTAAGAACTGTCGGTCTTCATGTACTTAAGTCGGCATTGTGCCTTTTGTATTTAATTCCGATGCTATTTCTGCGCTTCATCGTCAATAAGAAGGTCCAAGGGATACAGTAAACCTGAAGTGAAGCATCGGAATCTATAACTAGTGTCACAGGAATGGTTCAAAATATAGTCAGTAAGAAGTGTCGGTCTTCATGTACTTAAGTCGGCATTGTGCATTTTGTATTTAATTCCGATGCAATTTCTGTGATTCATCGTCAATAAGAAGGTCCAAGGGATACAATAAACCTGAAGTGAAGCATCGGAATATATAACTAGTGTCACAGGAATGGTCAGTAGGAAGAGTCAGTCTTCTTGTCCTTAAGTCTGCATTGTCCCTTTTGTATTTAATTCCGATGCAATTTCTGTGTTTCATCGTCTATAAGAAGGTCCAATAGATACAGTAAACCTGAAGTGAAGCATCGGAATCTATAACTAGTGTCACAGGAATGGTCAGTAGGAAGAGTCTGTCTTCTTGTCCTTAAGTCGGCATTGTGCCTTTTGTATTCAATTCCGATGCAATTTCTGGGTTTCATCGTCAATAAGAAGGTCCAAGGGATACAGTAAACCTGGAGTGAAGCATCGGAATCTATAACTAGTGTCGCAGGAATGGTCAGCAGGAAGAGTCAATCTTCATGTCCTTATGTCGGCATTCTGCCTTTTGTATTTAATTCTGATGCAATTTCTGTGTTTCATCGTCAATAAGAAGGTCCAAGGGATACAGTAAAGCTGAAGTGAAGCATCGGAATCTATAACTAGTGTCACAGGAATGGTTCAAAACATAGTCAGTAAGAAGTGTCGGTCTTCATGTTCTTAAGTCGGCATTGTGCCTTTGGTATATAACTCCGATGCAATTTCTGTGTTTCATCGTCAGTAAGAAGGTAAAAGGTATACAGTAAACCTGAAGTGAAGCGTCGGAATCTATAACTAGTGTCACAGGAATGGTTCATAACATAGTCAGTAAGAACTGTCGGTCTTCATGTACTTAAGTCGGCATTGTGCCTCTTGTATTTAATTCCGATGCAATTTCTGCGTTTCATCGTCAATAAGAAGCTCCAAGGGTTACAGTGAACCTGAAGTGAAGCTTGGGAATCTATAACTAGTGTCACAGGAATGGTTCAAAATATTGTCAGTAAGAAGTGTCGGTCTTCATGTACTTAAGTCGGCATTGTGCCTTTTGTATTTAATTCCGATGCAATTTCTGTGTTTCATCGTCAATAAGAAGGTCCAAGGGATACAGTAAACCTGGCGTGAAGCATCGGAATCTATAACCAGTGTCACAGGAATGGTTCAAAACATAGTCAGTAAGAAGAGTCGGTCTTCATGTAATTATGTCGGCATTGTGCCTTTTGTATTTAATTCCGATGCAATTTCTGTGTATCATCGTCGATAAGAAGGTCCAAGGGATACAGTAAACCCGAAGTGAAGCATCGGAATCTATAACTAGTGTCACAGGAATGGCCAGTTGGAAGAGTCAGTCTTCTTGTCCTTAAGTCGGCATTGTGCCTTTTGTATTTAATTCCGGTGCAATTTCTGTGTTTCATCGTCAGTAAGAAGGTCCAAGGGATACAGTAAACCTGAAGTGAAGCATCGGAATTTATAACTAGTGTTACAGGAAAGGTTCAGAACATAGTCAGTAAGAAGTGTCGGTCTTCATGTACTTAAGTCGGCGTTGTGCCTTTTGTATTTAATTCCGATGCAATTTCTGTGTTCCATCGTCAATAAGAAGGTCCAAGGGATACAGTAAACCTGAAGTGAAGCATTGGAATCTATAACTAGTGTCACAGGAATGGTCAGTAGGAAGAGTCAGTCTTCTTGTCCTTAAGTCGGCATTGTGCCTTTTGTATTTACTTCCGATGCAATTTCGGTGCTTCTTCGTCAATTAGAAGGTCCAGGGGATACAGTAAATCTGAAGTGAAGCATCGGAATCTATAACTAGTGTCACAGGAATGGTTCAAATCATAGTCAGTAAGAAGTGTCGGTCGTCATGTACTTAAGTCGGTATTGTGCCTTTTGTATTTAATTCCGATGCAATTTATCTGTTTCATCGTCAATAAGAAGGTCCAAGGGATACAGTAAACCTGAAGTGAAGCATCGGAATCTATAACTAGTGTCACAGGAATGGTCAGTTGGAAGAGTCAGTCTTCTTGTCCTTAAGTCGGCATTGTGCCTTTTGTATTTAATTCCGATGCAATTTCTGTGTTTCATCGTCAATAAGAAGGTCCAAGGGATACAGTAAACCTGAAGTGAAGCATCGGAATCTATAACTAGTGTTACAGGAATGGTTCAAAACGTAGTCAGTAAGAAGTGTCGGTCTTCATGTACTTAAGTCGGCATTGTGCGTTTTGAATTTTATTCCGATGCAATTTCTGTGTTTCATCGTCAATAAGAAGGTCCAAGGGATACAGTAAACCAGGAGTGATGCATCGGAATTTATAACTAGTGTCTCAGGAATGGTTCAAATCATAGTCAGTAAGAAGTGTCGGTCTTCATGTACTTAAGTCGGCATTGTGCCTTTGGTATATAATTCCGATGCAATTTCTGTGTTTCATCGTCAATAAGAAGGTCCAAGGGATACAGTAAACCTGAAGTGAAGCATCGGAATCCATAACTAGTGTCACAGGAATTTTTCAAAACATAGTCACGAAGAAGTGTCCTATTTTCACGAACTTAAATCGGCATTGTGCCTTTTGTATTTAATTCCGATGCAATTTCTGTGTTTCATCGTCAATAAGAAGGTCCAAGGGATACAGTAACCTTGAAGTGAAGCATCGGGATCCATAACTAGTGTCACAGGAATGGTCAGTAGGAAGAGTCAGTCTTCTTGTACTTAAGTCGGCATCGTGCCTTTTGTATTTAATTCCGATGCAATTTCTGTGCTTCATCGTCAATAAGAAGGTCCAAGGGATACACTAATCCTGAAGTGAAGCATCGGAATCTATAACTAGTGTCAGAGGAATGGATCAAACTTAGTCAGTAGGAAGAGTCAGTCTTCTTGTACTTAAGTCGGCATTGTGCCATTTGTATTTTATTCCAATGCAATTTCTGTGTTTCATCGCCAATAAGAAGGTCCAATAGATACAGTAAACCTGGTGTGAAGAATCGGAATCTATAACTACTGTCACAGGAATGGTTAGTCAGAAGAGTCAGTCTTCTTGTCCTTAAGTCGGCATTGTGCCTTTTGTATTTAATACCGATGGAGTTTCTGTGTTTCATCATCAATAAGAAGGTCCTAGGGATACAGTAAACCTGAAGTGAAGCATCGGAATCTATAACTAGTGTTACAGGAATGGTTCAAAACATAGTCAGTAAGAAGTGTCGGTCTTCATATACTTAAGTCGGCATTGTGCCTTTTGTATTTAATTCCGATGCAATTTCTGTGTTTCATCGTCAACAAGAAGGCCCAAGTGATACGGTAAACCTGAAGTGAAGCATCGGAATCTATAACTAGTGTCACAGGAATGGATCAAAACTTAGACATTAGGAAGAGTCAGTCTTCTTGTACTTAAGTCGGCATTGTGCTTTTGTATTTAATTCCGATGCAATTTCTGTGTTTCATCGTCAATAAGAAGGTCCAAGGGATGCAGTAAACCTGGAGTGAAGCATCGGAATCTATAACTAGTGTCACAGGAATGGTTCAAAACCTAGACAGTAGGAAGAATCAGTCTTCTTGTACTTCAGTCGGCATTGTGACTTTTGTATTTAATTCCGATGCAATTTCTGTGTTTCATCGTCAATAAGAAGGTCCAATTGATACAGTAAACCTGAAGTGAAGCATCGGAATCTATAACTAGTGTCACAGGAATGGTTCAAAACTTAGACATTAGAAAGAGTCAGTCTTCTTGTACTTAAGTCGGCATTGTGCCTTTTGTATTTAAATCCCATGCAATATCTGTGTTTCATCGTCAATAAGAAGGTCCAAGGGATACAGTAAACCTGGAGTGAAGCATCGGAATCTATAACTAGTGTCGCAGGAATGGTCAGCAGGAAGAGTCAATCTTCATGTCCTTATGTCGGCATTCTGCCTATTGTATTTAATTCTGTGCAATTTCTGTGTTTCATCGTCAATAAGAAGGTCCAAGGGATACAGTAAAGCTGAAGTGAAGAACCGGAATCTATAACTAGTGTCACAGGAATGGTTCAAAACATAGTCAGTAAGAAGTGTCGGTCTTCATGTACTTAAGTCGGCAATGTGCCTTTGGTATATAATTCCGATGCAATTTCTGTGTTTCATCGTCAGTAAGAAGGTCCAAGGGATACAGTAAACCTGAAGTGAAGCATCGGAATCTATAACTAGTGTCACAGGAATGGTTCAAAACATAGTCAGTAAGAACTGTCGGTCTTCATGTACTTAAGTCGGCATTGTGCCTCTTGTATTTGATTCCGATGCAATTTCTGCGTTTCATCGTCAATAAGAAGCTCCAAGGGATACAGTGAACCTGAAGTGAAGCTTCGGAAACTATAGCTAGTGTCACAGGTATGGTTCAAAATATTGTCAGTAAGAAGTGTCGGTCTTCATGTAATTAAGTCGGCATCGTGCCTTTTGTATTTAATTCCGATGCAATTTCTGTGTTTCATCGTCAATAAGAAGGTCCAAGGGATACAGTAAACCAGAAGTGAAGCATCGGAATCTATAACTAGTGTCACAGGAATGGTTCAAAACATAGTCAGTAAGAAGTGTCGGTCTTCAAGTCCTTTAGTCGGCATTGTGCCTTCTGTATTTAATTCCGATGCAATTTCTGTGTTTCATCGTCAATAAGAAGGTCCAAGGGATACAGTAAACCTGAAGTGAAGCATCGGAATCCATAACTTGTGTCACAGGAATGGTCAGTAGGAAGAGTCAGTCTTCTTTTCCTTAAGTCGGCAATGTGCCTTTTGTATTTAATTCCGATGCAATTTCTGTATTTCATCGTCAGTAAGAAGGTCCAAGGGATACAGTAAACCTGAAGTGAAGCATCGGAATCTATAACTAGCGTCACAGGTATGGTCAGTAGGAAGAGTCAGTCTTCTCGTCCTTAAGTCGGCATATTGCCTTTTGTATTTAATTCCGATGCAATTTCTGTGTTTCATCGTCAATAAGAGGGTCCAAGGGATACAGTAAACCTGAAGTGAAGGATCGGAATCTATAACTAGTGTTGCAGGAATGGTTCAAAACATAGTCAGTAAGAAGCGTCGGTCTTCATGTACTTAAGTCAGCATTGTGCCTTTTGTATTTAATTCCGATGCATTTTCTGTGTTCCATCGTCAATAAGAAGGTCCAAGGGATACAGTAAACCTGAAGTGAAGCATCGGAATCTATAACTAGTGTCACAGGAATGGCCAGTTGGAAGAGTCAGTCTTCTTGTCCTTAAGTCGGCATTGTGCCTTTTGTATGTAATTCCGATGCAATTTCTGTGTTTCATCGTCAGTAAGAAGGTCCAAGGGATACAGTAAACCTGAAGTGAAGCATCGGAATCTATAACTAGTGTTACAGGAAAGGTTCAAAACATAGTCAGTAAGAAGTGTCGGTCTTCATGTACTTAAGTCGGCGTTGTGCCTTTTGTATTTAATTCCGATGCAATTTCTGTGTTCCATCGTCAATAAGAACGTCCAAGGGATACAGTAAACCTGAAGTAAAGCATCGGAATCTATAACTAGTGTCACAGGAATGGTCAGTAGGAAGAGTCAGTCTTCTTGTCCTCAAGTCGGCATTGTGCCTTTTGTATTTAATTCCGATGCAATTTCTGTGTTTCTTCGTCAATAAGAAGGTCCAAGGGATACAGTAAACCTGAAGTGAAGCATCGGAATCTATAACTGGTGTCACAGGAATGTTTCAAATCATAGTCAGTAAGAAGTGTCGGTCGTGATGTACTTAAGTTGGTATTGTGCCTTTTGTATTTAATTCCGATGCAATTTATCTGTTTCATCGTCAATAAGAAGGTCCAAGGGATACAGTAAACCTGAAGTGAAGCATCGGAATCTATAACTAGTGTCACAGGAATGGTCAGTAGGAAGAGTCAGTCTTCTTGTCCTTATGTCGGCATTGTGCCTTTTGTATTTAATTCCGATGCAATTTCTGTGTTTCATCTTCAATAAGAAGGTCCAAGGGATACAGTAAACCTGAAGTGAAGCATCGGAATCCATAACTAGTGTCACAGGAATTTTTCAAAACTTAGTCACGAAGAAGTGTCCTCCTTCACGAACTGAAATCGGCATTGTGCCTTTTGTATTTAATTCCGATGCAATTTCTGTGTTTCATCGTCAATAAGAAGGTCCAAGGGATACAGTAAACCTGAAGTGAAGCATCGGAATCTATAACTAGTGTCACAGGAATGGTTCAAAACTTAGACATTAGGAAGAGTAAGTCTTCTTGTACTTAAGTCGGCATTGTGCCATTTGTATTTAAATCCCATGCAATTTCTGTGTTTCATCGTCAATAAGAAGGTCCAAGGGATACAGTAAAACTGAAGTGAAGCATCGGAATCTATAACTAGTGTTACAGGAATGGTTCATGACATAGTCAGTAAGAAGTGTCGGTCTTCATGTACTTAAGTCGGCATTGTGACTTTTGTATTTAATTCCGATGCAATTTCTGTGTTTCATCGTCAATAAGAAGGTCCAATTGATACAGTAAACCTGAAGTGAAGAATCGGAATCTGTAACTAGTGTCACAGGAATGGTCAGTAGGAAGAGTCAGTCTTCTTGTCCTTAAGTCGGCATTGTGCCTTTTGTATTTAAATCCCCTGCAATTTCTGTGTTTCACCGTCAATAAGAAGGTCCAAGGGATACAGTAAACCTGAAGTGAAGCATCGGAATCTATAACTAGTGTTACAAGAATGGTTCAAACCTTAGTCAGTAAGAAGTGTCGGTCTTCATGTACTTAAGTGGGCGTCGTGCCTTTTGTGTTTAATTCCGATGCAATTTCTGTGTTTCATCGTCAATGAGAAGGTCCAAGGGATACAGTAAACCTGGAGTGAAGCATCGGAATCTATAACTAGTGCCACAGGAATGGTTCAAAACATAGTCAGTAAGAAGTGTCGGTCTTCATGTACTTAAGTCGGCATTGTGCCTTTTGCATTTAATTCCGATGCAATTTCTGTGTTTCATCGTCAATAAGAGGGGCCAAGGGATACAGTAAACCTGAAGTGAAGCATCGGAATCTATAACTAGTGTCACAGGAATGGTTCAAAACATAGTCAGTAAGAAGTGTCGGTTTTCATGTACTTAAGACGGCATTGTGCATTTTGTATTTAATTCCGATGCAATATCTATAATTCATCGTCTATGAGAAGGTCCAAGGGATACAGTAAACCTGAAGTGAAGCATCGGAATCTATAACTAGTGTCACAGGAATGGTTCAATACATAGTCAGTAAGAACTGTCGGTCTTCATGTACTTAAGTCGGCATTGTGCCTTTTGTATTTAATTCCGATGCAATTTCTGTGTTTCATCGTCAATATGAAGGTCCAAGGGATACAGTAAAACTGAAGTGAAGCATCGGAAATTATAACTAGTGTCACAGGAGTGGTCAGTAGGAAGAGTCAGTCTTCTTGTACTTAAGTCGGCATTGTGCCTTTTGTATTTAATTCCGATGCAATTTCTGTGTTTCATCGTCAAGAAGAAGGTCCAAGGGATACAGTAAACCTGAAGTGAAGCATCGGAATCTATAACTAGTGTCACAGGAATGGTTCAATACATAGTCAGTAAGAACTGTCGGTCTTCATGTACTTAAGTCGGCATTGTGCCTTTTGTATTTAATTCCGATGCAATTTCTGTGTTTCATCGTGTATAAGAAGGTCCAAGGGATACAGTAAAACTGAAGTGAAGCATCGGAAATTATAACTAGTGTCACAGGAGTGGTCAGTAGGAAGAGTCAGTCTTCTTGTACTTAAGTCGGCATTGTGCCTTTTGTATTTAATTCCGATGCAATTTCTGTGTTTCATCGTCAATAAGGAGGTCCAAGGCATACAGTAAACCTGAAGTGAAGCATCGGAATCTATAACTAGTGTCACAGGAATGGTCAGCAGGAAGAGTCAGTCTTCTTGTCCTTATGTCGGCATTCTGCCATTTGTATTTAATTCCGATGCAATTTCTGTGTTTCATCGTCAATAAGGAGGTCCAAGGGACATAGTAAACCTGAAGTGAAGCATCGGAATCTATAACTAGTGTCACAGGAATGGTTCAAATCATAGTCAGTTAGAAGTGTCGGTCTTCATGTTTTTAAGTCGGCATTGTGCCTTTTGTATATAATTCCGATGCGATTTCTGTGTTTCATCGTGTATAAGAAGGTCCAAGGGATACAGTAAACCTGAAGTGAAGCATCGGAATCTATGACATGTGTCACAGTAAGGGTCAGTAGGAAGAGTCAGTCTTCTTGTCCTTAAGTCGGCATTGTGCCTTTTGTATTAAATTCCGATGCAATATCTTTGTTTCATCGTCAATAAGAAGGTCCAAGGGACACAGTGAACCTGAAGTGAAGCATCGGAATCTATAACTAGTGTTACAGGAATGGTTCAAAACATAGTCAGTAAGAAGTGTCGGTCTTCATAAACTAAAGTCGGCATTGTGCCTTTTGTATTAAATTCCGAGGCAATTTCTGTGTTTCATCGTCAATAAGAAGGTCCAAGGGATACAGTAAACCTGGAGTGAAGCATCGGAAACTAAAACTGGTGTCCCAGGAATGGTTCAAACATAGTCAGCAAGAAGTGTCGGTCTTCATGTACCTAAGTCAGCATTGTGCCTTTTGTATTTAATTCCGATGCAATTTCTGTGTTTCATCGTCAATAAGAAGGTCCAAGGGATACAGTAAACCTGAAGTGATGCATCGGAATCTATAACTAGTTTCACAGGAATGGTCAGTAGGAAGAGTCAGTCTTCTTGTCCTTAAGTCGGCATTGTGCCTTTTGCATTTAATTCGGATGCAATTTATGTGTTTCTTCGTCAATAAGAATGTCCATGGGATACAGTAAGCATGAAGTGAAGCATCGGAATCAATAACTAGTGTTACAGGAATGGTTCGAAACATCGTCAGTAAGAAGTGTCGGTCTTCATGTACTTAAGTCGCCGTGTTCCTTTTGTATTTAATTCCGATGCAATTTCTGTGTTTCATCGTCAATAAGAAGGTCCAAGGGATACAGTAAACCTGGATTGAAGCATCGGAATCTATAACTAGTGTCACAGGAATGGTTCAAAACATAGTCAGAAAGAAGTGTCGGTCTTCATGTACTTAAGTCAGCATTGTACGTTTTGTATTTAATTCCGATGCAATTTCTGTGTTTCATCGTCAATAAGAAGGACCAAGGGATACAGTAAAACTGAAGTGAAGCATCGGAATTTGTAACTAGTGTCACAGAAAGCGTCAGTAGGAAGAGTCAGTCTTCTTGTCCTTAAGTCGGCATTGTGCCTTTTGTATTTAATTCCGATGCAATTTCTGTGTTTCATCGTCAATAAGAAGTTCCAAGCGATACAGTAAACCTGAAGTGAAGCATCGGAATCTATAACTAGTGTTACAGGAATGGTTCAAAACATACTCAGTAAGAAGTGTCGGTCTTCATGTACTTAAGTCGGCTTTGTGCGTTTTGTATGTAATTCCGATGCAATTTCTGTGTTTCATCGTCAATAAGAAGGTCCAAGGGATACAGTAAACCTGGAGTGAAGCAGCGGAATCTATAACTAGTGTCACAGGAATGGTTGAAAACATTGTCAGTACGAAGTGTCGGTCTTCATGTACTTAAGTCGGAATTGTGCCTTTTGTATTTAATTCCGATGCAATTTCTGTGTTTCATCGTCTGTAAAAAGGTCCACGGGATACAGTAAACCTGAAGTGAAGCATCGGAATCTATAACTAGAGTCACAAGAATGGTCAGTAGAAAGAATCAGGCTTCTTGCCCATAAGTCGGCATTGTGCCTTTTGTATTTAATTCCGATGTAATTTCTGTGTTTCATCGTAAATAACAAGATCCAAGGGATACAGTAAACCTGAAGTGAAGCATCGGAATCTATTACTAGTGTCACAGGAGTGGTTCAAATCATAGTCAGTAAGAAGTGTCGGTCTTCATGTACTTAAGTCGGCATTGTGCATTTTGTATTTAATTCCGATGCAATTTCTGTGTTTCATCGTCAATAAGAAGGTCCAAGGGATACAGTAAACGTGAAGTGAAGCATCGGAATCTATAACTAGTGTCACAGGAATGGTCAGTAAGAAGAGTCAGTCTTCTTGTCCTTAAGTCGGCATTGTGCTTTTTGTATTTAATTCCGATGCAATTTCTGTGTTTCATCGTCAATAAGAAGGTCCAAGGGATACAGTAAACCTGAAGTGAAGCATCGGAATCTATAACTAGTGTTACAGGAATGGTTCAAAACATAGTCAGGAAGGAGTGTCGGTCTTCAGGTACTTAAGTCGGCATTGTGCCTTTTGTATTTAATTCCGATGCAATTTCTGTGTTTCATCGTCACTAACATGGTCCAAGGGATACAGTAAACCTGAAGTGAAGCATCGGAATCTATAACTAGTGTTACAGGTATGGTTCAAAACATAGTCAGTAAGAAGTGTCGGTCTTCATGTACTTAAGTCGGCATTGTGCCTTTTGTATTTAATTCCGATGCAATTTCTGTATTTCATCGTCAATAAGAAGGTCCAAGGGATACATTAAACCTGAAGTGAAGCATCGGAATCTATAACAAGTGTCACAGAAAGGGTCAGTAGGAAGAGTCAGTCTTCTTGTCCTTAAGTAGGCATTGTGCCTTTTGTATTTAATTCCGATGCAATTTCTGTGTTTCATCGTCAATAAGAAGGTCCAAGCGATACAGTAAACCAGAAGTGAAGCATCGGAATCTATAACTAGTGTTACAGGAATGGTTCAAAACATAGTCAGTAGAAGTGTCGGTCTTCATAAACTTAAGTCGGCATTGTGCCTTTTGTATTTAATTCCGAAGCAATTTCTGTGTTTCATCGTCAATAAGAAGGTCCAAGGGATACAGTAAACCTTGAGTGAAGCGTCGGAATCTATAACTGGTGTCCCAGGAATGGTTCAAAACATAGTCAGTAAGAAGTGTCGGTCTTCATGTACCTAAGTCGGCTTTGTACCTTTTGTATTTAATTCCGATGCAATTTCTGTGTTTCATCATCAATAAGAAGGTCAGAGGTATACAGTATACCTGAAGTGAAGCATCGGAATCTATAACTAGTGTCACTTGAACGGTTCAAAACATAGTCAATAAGAAGAGTCAGTCTTCTTGTACTTAAGTCGGCATTGTGCCTTTTGTATTTTATTCCGACACAATTTCGGTGTTTAATCGTCAATAAGAAGGTCAAAGGGATGCAGTAAACCTGAAGTGAAGCATCGGAATCTCTAACTAGTGTCACAGGATTGGTTCAAAACAAAGGCAGTAAGAAGAGTCAGTCTTCTTGTACTTAAGTCGGCATTGTGCCTTTTGTATTTAATTCCGATGCAATTTCTGTGTTTCATCGTCAATAAGAAGGTCCAAGGGATACAGTAAACCTGAAGTGAAGCATCGGAATCTATAACTAGTGTCACAGGTATGGTTCAAAACATTGTCAGTAAGGAGCGTCAGTCTCTTGTACTTATGTCGGCTTTGTGCCCTTTGTATTTAATTCCGATGCAATTTCTATGTTTCATCGTCAATAAGAAGGTCCAAGGGATACAGTAAAACTGAAGTCAAACATCGGAATCTATAACTAGTGTCACAGGAATGGTTCAAAGCTTAGACAGTAGGAAGAGCCAGTCTTCTTGTACTTAAGTCGGCATTGTGCCTTTTGTATTTAATTCCGATGCAATTTCTGTGTTTCATCGTCAATAAGAACGTCCAAGGGATACAGTAAACCTGAAGTGAAGCATCGGAATCTATAACTAGTGTCACAGGAATGGTTCAAACCTTGTCAGTAAGAAGAGTCAGTCTCTTGTACTTAAGACGGCTTTGGGCATTTTGAATTTAATTCCGAGGCAATTTCTGTGTTTCATAGTCAATAAGAAGGTCCAAGGGATACAGTAAACCTGGAGTGAAGCATCGGAATCTATAACTAGTGTCACAGGAATGGTTCAAAACATAGTCAGAAAGAAGTGTCGGTCATCATGTACTTAAGTCGCCGTGTGCCTTTTGTATTTAATTCCGATGCAATTTCTGTGTTTCATCGTCAATAAGAAGGTCCAAGGGATACAGTAAGCCTGGATTGAAGCATCGGAATCTATAACTAGTGTCACAGGAATGGTTCAAAACATAGTCAGAAAGAAGTGTCGGTCTTCATATACTTAAGTCAGCATTGTACCTTTTGTATTTAATTCCGATGCAATTTCTGTGTTTCATCGTCAATAAGAAGGACCAAGGGATACAGTAAACCTGAAGTGAAGCATCGGAATTTGTAACTAGTGTCACAGAAAGGGTCAGTAGGAAGAGTCAGTCTTCTTGTCCTTAAGTCGGCATTGTGCCTTTTGTATTTAATTCCGATGCAATTTCTGTGTTTTATCGTCAATAAGAAGGTCCAAGCGATACAGTAAACCTGAAGTGAAGCATCGGAATCTATAACTAGTGTTACAGGAATGGTTCAAAACATACTCAGTAAGAAGTGTCGGTCCTTATGTACTTAAGTCGGAATTGTGCCTTTTGTATTTAATTCCGATGCAATTTCTGTGTTTCATCGTCGGTAAAAAGGTCCACGGGATACAGTAAACCTGAAGTGAAGCATCGGAATCTATAACTAGAGTCACAAGAATGGTCAGTAGAAAGAGTCAGGCTTCTTGCCCATAAGTCGGCATTGTGCCTTTTGTATTTAATTCCGATGTAATTTCTGTGTTTCATCGTAAATAAGAAGATCCAAGGGATACAGTAAACCTGAAGTGAAGCATCGGAATCTATAACTAGTGTCACAGGAATGGTTCAAATCACAGTCAGTAAGAAGTGTCGGTCTTCATGTACTTAAGTCGGCATTGTGCCTTTTGTATTTAATTCCGATGCAATTTCTGTGTTTCATCGTCAATAAGAAGGTCCAAGGGATACAGTAAACGTGAAGTGAAGCATCGGAATCTATAACTAGTGTCACAGGAATGGTCAGTAAGAAGAGTCAGTCTTCTTGTCCTTAAGTCGGCATTGTGCCTTTTGTATTTAATTCCGATGCAATTTCTGTGTTTCATCGTCAATAAGAAGGTCCAAGGGATACAGTAAACCTGAAGTGAAGCATCGGAATCTATAACTAGTGTTACAGGAATGGTTCAAAACATAGTCAGGAAGGAGTGTCGGTCTTCATGTACTTAAGTCGGCATTGTGCCTTTTGTATTTAATTCCGATGCAATTTCTGTGTTTCATCGTCACTAAGATGGTCCAAGGGATACAGTAAACCTGAAGTGAAGCATCGGAATCTATAACTAGTGTTACAGGTATGGTTCAAAACATAGTCAGTAAGAAGTGTCGGTCTTCATGTACTTAAGTCGGCATTGTGCCTTTTGTATTTAATTCGGATGCAATTTCTGTATTTCATCGTCAATAAGAAGGTCCAAGGGATACATTAAACCTGAAGTGAAGCATCGGAATCTATAACAAGTGCCACAGAAAGGGTCAGTAGGAAGAGTCAGTCTTCTTGTCCTTAAGTCGGCATTGTGCCTTTTGTATTTAATTCCGATGCAATTTCTGTGTTTCATCGTCAATCAGAAGGTCCAAGCGATACAGTAAACCTGAAGTGAAGCATAGGAATCTATAACTAGTGTTACAGGAATGGTTCAAAACATAGTCAGTAGAAGTGTCGGCCTTCATAAACTTAAGTCGGCATTGTGCCTTTTGTATTTAATTCCGAAGCAATTTCTGTGTTTCATCGTCAATAAGAAGGTCCAAGGGATACAGTAAACCTTGAGTGAAGCGTCGGAATCTATAACTGGTGTCCCAGGAATGGTTCAAAACATAGTCAGTAAGAAGTGTCGGTCTTCATGTACCTAAGTCGGCTTTGTACCTTTTGTATTTAATTCCTATGCAATTTCTGTGTTTCACCGTCAATAAGAAGGTCCAAGGGATACAGTAAACCTGAAGTGAAGCATCGGAATCTATAACTAGTGTCACAGGAATGGTTCAAAACATAGTCAGTAAGAAGTGTCGGTCTTCATGTTTTAAGTCGGCACTGTGCCTTTTGTATTTAAATCCGATGCTATTTCTGTGTTTCATCGTCAATAAGGAGGTCCAAGGGATACAGTAAAACTGAATTTAAACATCGGAATCTATAACTAGTGTCACAGGAATGGTTCAAAACATAGACAGTAAGAAGAGTCAGTCTCCTTTTACTTAAGTCGGCATTGTGTCTTTTCTATTGAATTCCGATGCAATTTCAGTGTTTCATCGTCAATAAGAAGGTCAGAGGGATACAGTAAACCTGAAGTGATGCATCGGAATCTATAGCTAGTGTCACAGGAATTGTTCAAAAGATAGTCAGTAAGAAGAGTCAGACTTCTTGTAATTAAGTCGGCATTGTGCCTTTAGTATTTAATTCCGATGCAATTTCTGTGTTTCATCATCAATAAGAAGGTCAGAGGTATACAGTAAACCTGAAGTGAAGCATCGGAATCTATAACTAGTGTCACATGAACGGTTCAAAACATAGTCAGTAAGAAGTGTCAACCTTTTTGTACTTAAGTCAGCATTGTGCCTTTTGTATTTTATTCCGACGCAATTTCGGTGTTTAATCGTCAATAAGAAGGTCAAAGGGATGCAGTAAACCTGAAGTGAAGCATCGGAATCTCAAACTAGTGTCACAGGATTGGTTCAAAACAAAGGCAGCAAGAAGAGTCAGTCTTCTTGTACTTAAGTCGGCATTGTGCCTTTTGTATTTAATTCCGATGCAATTTCTGTGTTTCATCGTCAATAAGAAGGTCCAAGGGATACAGTAAACCTGAAGTGAAGCATCGGAATCTATAACTAGTGTCACAGGTATGGTTCAAAACATTGTCAGTAAGGAGAGTCAGTCTCTTGTACTTATGTCGGCTCTGTGCCCCTTGTATTTAATTCCGGTGCAATTTCTATGTTTCATCGTCAATAAGAAGGTCCAAGGGATACAGTAAAACTGAAGTCAAACATCGGAATCTATAACTAGTGTCACAGGAATGGTTCAAAGCTTAGACAGTAGGAAGAGCCAGTCATCTTGTACTTAAGTCGGCATTGTGCCTTTTGTATTTAATTCCGATGCAATTTCTGTGTTTCATCGTCAATAAGAACGTCCGAGGGATACAGTAAACCTGAAGTGAAGCATCGGAATCTATAACTAGTGTCACAGGAATGGTTCAAACCTTGTCAGTAAGAAGAGTCAGTCTCTTGTACTTAAGACGGCTTTGGGCATTTTTTATTTAATTCCGAGGCAATTTCTGTGTTTCATCGTCAATAAGAAGGTCCAAGGGATACAGTAAACCTGGAGTGAAGCATCGGAATCTAAAACTGGTGTCCCAGGAATGGTTCAAAGCATAGTCAGCAAGAAGTGTCGGTCTTCATGTACCTAAGTCAGCATTGTGCATTTTGTATTTAATTCCGATGCAATTTCTGTGTTTCATCGTCAATAAGAAGGTCCAAGGGATACAGTAAACCTGAAGTGATGCATCGGAATCTATAACTAGTTTCACAGGAATGGTCAGTAGGAAGACTCAGTCTTCTTGTCCTTAAGTCGGCATTGTGCCTTTTGCATTTAATTCCGATGCAATTTATGTGTTTCTTCGTCAATAAGATTGTAAAAGGGATACAGTAAGCATGAAGTGAAGCATCGGAATCAATAACTAGTGTTACAGGAATGGTTCAAAACATAGTCAGTAACAAGTGTCGGTCTTCATGTACTTAAGTCGCCGTGATCCTTTTGTATTTCATTCCGATGCAATTTCTGTGTTTCATCGTCAATAAGAAGGTCCAAGTGATACAGTAAACCTGGATTGAAGCATCGGAATCTATAACTAGTGTCACAGGAATGGTTCAAAACATAGTCAGTAAGAAGTGTCGGTCTTCATGTACTTAAGTCTGCGTTGTGCCTTTTGTATTTAATTCCGATGCAATTTCTGTGTTCCATCGTCAATAAGAAGGTCCAAGGGATACAGTAAACCTGAAGTGAAGCATCGGAATCTATAACTAGTGTCATAGGAATGGTCAGTAGGAAGAGTCAGTCTTCTTGTCCTTAAGTCGGCATTGAGCTTTTGGATTTAATTCCGATGCAATTTCTGTGTTTCTTCGTCAATAAGAAGGTCCAAGGGATACAGTAAACCTGAAGTGAAGCATCGGAATCTATAACTAGTGTCACAGGAATGGTCAGTAGGAAGAGTCAGTCTTCTTGTCCTTAAGTCGGCATTGTGCCTTTTGTATTTAATTCCGATGCAATTTCTGTGTTTCATCGTCAATAAGAAGGTCCAATGGATACAGTAAACCTGAAGTGAAGCATCGGAAGCCATAACTAGTGTCACAGAAATTTTTCAAACCTTAGTCACGAAGAAGTGTCCTCCTTCACGAACTGAAATCGGCATTGTGCCTTTTGTATTTAATTCCGATGCAATTTCTGTGTTTCATCGTCAATAAGAAGGTCCAAGGGATACAGTAAACCTGAAGTGAAGCATCGGAATCTATAACTAGTGTCACAGGAATGGTTCAAAGCTTAGACATTAGGAAGAGTCAGTCTTCTTGTACTTAAGTCGGCATTGTGCCATTTGTATTTAAATCCCATGCAATTTCTGTGTTTCATCGTCAATAAGAAGGTCCAAGGGATACAGTAAACCTGAAGTGAAGCATCGGAATCTATAACTAGTGTTACAGGAATGGTCAGTAGGAAGAGTCAGTCTTCTTGTCCTTAAGTCGGCATTGTGCCTTTTGTATTTAAATCCCCTGCAATTTCTGTGTTTCATCGTCAATAAGAAGGTCCAAGGGATACAGTAAACCTGAAGTGAAGCATCGGAATCTATAACTAGTGTTAATGGAATGGTTCAAACCTTAGTCAGTAAGAAGTGTCGGTCTTCATGTACTTAAGTCGGCGTCGTGCCTTTTGTGTTTAATTCCGATGCAATTTCTGTGTTTCATCGTCAATAAGAAGGTCCAAGGGATACAGTAAACCTGGAGTGAAGCATCGGAATCTATAACTAGTGTCACAGGAATGGTTCATAACATAGTCAGTAAGAATTGTCGGTCTTCATGTACTTAAGTCGGCATTGTGCCTTTTGCATTTAATTCCGATGCAACTTCTGTGTTTCATCGTCAATAAGAGGGTCCAAGGGATACAGTAAACCTGAAGTGAAACATCGGAATCTATAACTAGTGTCACAGGAATGGTTCAAAACATAGTCAGTAAGAAGTGTCGGTTTTCATGTACTTAAGACGGCATTGTGCCTTTTGTATTTAATTCCGATGCAATATCTATAATTCATCGTCTATGAGAAGGTCCAAGGGATACAGTAAAACTGAAGTGAAGCATCGGAAATTATAACTAGTGTCACAGGAGTGGTCAGTAGGAAGAGTCAGTCTTCTTGTACTTAAGTCGGCATTGTGCCTTTTGTATTTAATTCCGATGCAATTTCTGTGTTTCATCGTCAAGAAGAAGGTCTAAGGGATACAGTAAACCTGAAGTGAAGCATCGGAATCTATAACTAGTGTCACAGGAATGGTTCAATACATAGTCAGTAAGAACTGTCGGTCTTCATGTACTTAAGTCGGCATTGTGCCTTTTGTATTTAATTCCGATGCAATTTCTGTGTTTCATCGTCAATAAGAAGGTCCAAGGGATACAGTAAAACTGAAGTGAAGCATCGGAAATTATAACTAGTGTCACAGGAGTGGTCAGTAGGAAGAGTCAGTCTTCTTGTACTTAAGTCGGCATTGTGCCTTTTGTATTTAATTCCGATGCAATTTTTGTGTTTCATCGTCAATAAGGAGGTCCAAGAGATACAGTAAACCTGAAGTGAAGCATCGGAATCTATAACTAGTGTCACAGGAATGGTCAGCAGGAAGAGTCAGTCTTCTTGTCCTTATGTCGGCATTCTGCCATTTTTATTTAATTCCGATGCAATTTCTGTGTTTCATCGTCAATAAGGTGGTCCAAGGGATATAGTAAACCTGAAGTGAAGCATCGGAATCTATAACTAGTGTCACAGGAATGGTTCAAATCATAGTCAGTAAGAAGTGTCGGTCTTCATGTACTTAAGTCGGCATTGTGCCTTTTGTATATAATTCCGATGCGATTTCTGTGTTTCATCGTGTATAAGAAGGTCCAAGGGATACAGTAAACCTGAAGTGAAGCATCGGAATCTATAACTAGTGTCACAGGAACGGTCAGTAGGAACAGTCAGTCTTCTTGTACTTAAGTCGGCATTGTGCTTTTTTATTTAATTCCGATGCAATTTCTGTGTTTCATCGTCAATAAGAAGGTCCAAGGGATACAGTAAACCTGAAGCGAAGCATCGGAATCTGTAACTAGTGTCACAGGAATGCTTCAAAACATAGTCAGTAAGAAGTGTCGGTCTTCACGTACTTAAGTCGGCATTGTGCCTTTTGTATTTAATTCCGATGCAATTTCTGTGTTTCATCGTCAATAAGAAGGTCCAAGGGATACAGTAAACCCGAAGTGAAGCATCGGAATCTATAACATGTGTCACAGTAAGGGTCAGTAGGAAGAGTCAGTCTTCTTGTCCTTAAGTCGGCATTGTGCCTTTTGTATTAAATTCCGATGCAATTTCTGTGTTTCATCGTCAATAAGAAGGTCCAAGGGACACAGTAAACCTGAAGTGAAGCATCGGAATCTATAACTAGTGTTACAGGAATGGTTCAAAACATAGTCAATAAGAAGTGTCGGTCTTCATAAACTAAAGTTGGCATTGTGCCTTTTGTATTTAATTCCGAGGCAATTTCTGTGTTTCATCGTCAATAAGAAGGTCCAAGGGATACAGTAAACCTGGATTGAAGCATCGGAATCTATAACTAGTGTCACAGGAATGGTTCAAAACATAGTCAGAAAGAAGTGTCGGTCTTCATGTACTTAAGTCGGCATTGTGCCTTTTGTATTTAATTCCGATGCAATTTCTGTGTTTCATCGTCGGTAAAAAGGTCCACGGGATACAGTAAACCTGAAGTGAAGCATCGGAATCTATAACTAGAGTCACAAGAATGGTCAGTAGAAAGAGTCAGGCTTCTTGCCCATAAGTCGGCATTGTGCATTTTGTATTTAATTCCGATGTAATTTCTGTGTTTCATCGTAAATAAGAAGATCCAAGGGATACAGTAAACCTGAAGTGAAGCATCGGAATCTATAACTAGTGTCACAGGAATGGTTCAAGTCATAGTCAGTAAGAAGTTTCGGTCTTCATGTAGTTAAGTCGGCATTGTGCCTTTTGTATTTAATTCCGATGCAATTTCTGTGTTTCATCGTCAATAAGAAGGTCCAAGGGATACAGTAAACGTGAAGTGAAGCATCGGAATCTATAACTAGTGTCGCAGGAATGGTCAGTAAGAAGAGTCAGTCTTCTTGTCCTTAAGTCGGCATTGTGCCTTTTGTATTTAATTCCGATGTAATTTCTGTGTTTCATCGTCAATAAGAAGGTCCAAGGGATACAGTAAACCTGAAGTGAAGCATCGGAATCTATAACTAGTGTCACAGGAATGGTTCAAATCATAGTCAGTAAGAAGTGTCGGTCTTCATGTACTTAAGTCGGCATTGTGCCTTTTGTATTTAATTCCGATGCAATTTCTGTGTTTCATCGTCACTAACATGTTCCAAGGGATAAAGTAAACCTGAAGTGAAGCATCGGAATCTGTAACTATTGTTACAGGTATGGTTCAAAACATTGTCAGTAAGAAGTGTATTTCTTCATGTACTTAAGTCGGCATTGTGCCTTTTGTATTTAATTCCGATGCAATTTCTGTATTTCACCGTCAATAAGAAGGTCCAAGGGATACATTAAACCTGAAGTGAAGCATCGGAATCTATAACAAGTGTCACAGAAAGGGTCAGTAGGAAGAGTCAGTCTTCTTGTCCTTAAGTCGGCATTGTGCCTTTTGTATTTAATTCCGATGCAATTTCTGTGTTTCATCGTCAATAAGAAGGTCCAAGCGATACAGTAAACCTGAAGTGAAGCATCGGAATCTATAACTAGTGTTACAGGAATGGTTCAAAACATAGTCAGTAGAAGTGTCGGCCTTCATAAACTTAAGTCGGCATTGTGCCTTTTGTATTTAATTCCGAAGCAATTTCTGTGTTTCATCGTCAATAAGAAGGTCCAAGGGATACAGTAAACCTTGAGTGAAGCATCGGAATCTATAACTGGTGTCCCAGGAATGGTTCAAAACATAGTCAGTAAGAAGTGTCGGTCTACATGTACCTAAGTCGGCTTTGTACCTTTTGTATTTAATTCCGATGCAATTTCTGTGATTCACCGTCAATAAGAAGGTCCAAGGGAGACAGTAAACCTGAAGTGAAGCTTCGGAATCTATAACTAGTGTCACAGGAATGGTTCAAAACATAGTCAGTAAGAAGTGTCGGCCTTCATGTTTTAAGTCGGCATTGTGATTTTTGTATTTAAATCCGATGCTATTTCTGTGTTTCGTCGTCAATAAGGAGGTCCAAGGGATACAGTAAAACTGAATTTAAACATCGGAATCTATAACTAGTGTCACAGGAATGGTTCAAAACATAGACAGTAAGAAGAGTCAGTCTTCTTTTACTTAAGTCGACATTGTGCCTTTTCTATTGAATTCCGATGCAATTTCAGTGTTTCATCGTCAATAAGAAGGTCAGAGGGATACAGTAAACCTGAAGTGAAGCATCGGAATCTATAACTAGTGTCACAGGAATTGTTCAAAAGATAGTCAGTAAGAAGAGTCAGACTTCTTGTAATTAAGTCGGCATTGTGCCTTTAGTATTTAATTCCGATGCAATTTCTGTGTTTCATCATCAATAAGAAGGTCACAGGTATACAGTAAACCTGAAGTGAAGCATCGGAATCTATAACTAGTGTCACATGAACGGTTCAAAACATAGTCAGTAAGAAGAGTCAGTCTTTTTGTACTTAAGTCGGCATTGTGCCTTTTGTATTTTATTCCGACGCAATTTCGGTGTTTCATCGTCAATAAGAAGGTCCAAGGGATACAGTAAACCTGAAGTGAAGCATCGGAATCTATAACTAGTGTCACAGGTATGGTTCAAATCATTGTCAGTAAGGAGAGTCAGTCTCTTGTACTTAAGTCGGCTTTGTGCCCTTTGTATTTAATTCCGATGCAATTTCTATGTTTCATCGTCAATAAGAAGGTCCAAGGGATACAGTAAAACTGAAGTCAAACATCGGAATCTATAACTAGTGTCACAGCAATGGTTCAAAGCTTAGACAGTAGGAACAGCCAGTCTTCTTGTACTTAAGTCGGCATTGTGCCTTTTGTATTTAATTCCGATGCAATTTCTGTGTTTCATCGTCAATAAGAACGTCCAAGGGATACAGTAAACCTGAAGTGAAGCATCGGAATCTATAACTAGTGTCACAGGAATGGTTCAAACCTAGTCAGTAAGAAGAGTCAGTCTCTTGTACTTAAGACGGCTTTGGGCCTTTTGTATTAATTCCGAGGCAATTTCTGTGTTTCATCGTCAATAAGAAGGTCCAAGGGATACAGTAAACCTGGAGTGAAGCATCGGAATCTAAAACTAGTGTCCCAGGAATGGTTCAAAACATAGTCAGCAAGAAGTGTCGGTCTTCATGTATTTAAGTCAGCATTGTGCCTTTTGTATTTAATTCCGATGCAATTTCTGTGTTTCATCGTCAATAAGAAGGTCCAAGGGATACAGTAAACCTGAAGTGATGCATCGGAATCTATAACTAGTTTCACAGGAATGGTCAGTAGGAAGAGTCAGTCTTCTTGTCCTTAAGTCGGCATTGTGCCTTTTGCATTTAATTCCGATGCAATTTATGTGTTTCTTCGTCAATAAGATTGTAAAAGGGATACAGTAAGCATGAAGTGAAGCATCGGAATCAATAACTAGTGTTACAGGAATGGTTCAAAACATAGTCAGTAAGAAGTGTCGGTCTTCATGTACTTAAGTCGCCGTGTGCCTTTTGTATTTAATTCCGATGCAATTTCTGTGTTTCATCGTCAATAAGAAGGTCCAAGGGATATAGTAAACCTGAAGTGAAGCATCGGAATTTGTAACTAGTGTCACAGAAAGGGTCAGTAGGAAGAGTCAGTCTTCTTGTCCTTAAGTCGGCATTGTGCCTTTTGTATTTAATTCCGATGCAATTTCTGTGTTTCATCGTCAATAAGAAGGTCCAAGGGACACAGTAAACCTGGAGTGAAGCATCGGAATCTATAACTAGTGTCACAGGAATGGTTGAAAACATTGTCAGTACGAAGTGTCGGTCTTCATGTACTTAAGTCGGAATTGTGCCTTTTGTATTTAATTCCGCTGCAATTTCTGTGTTTCATCGTCGGTAAAAAGGTCCACGGGATACAGTAAACCTGAAGTGAAGCATCGGAATCTATAACTAGAGACACAAGAATGGTCAGTAGAAAGAGTCAGGCTTCTTGCCCATAAGTCGGCATTGTGCCTTTTGTATTTAATTCAGATGTAATTTCTGTGTTTCATCGTAAATAAGAAGATCCAAGGGATACAGTAAACCTGAAGTGAAGCATCAGAATCTATAACTAGTGTCACAGGAATGGTTCAAAACATAGTCAGGAAGAAGTGTCGGTCTTCACGTACTTAAGTCGGCATTGTGCCTTTTGTATTTAATTCCGATGCAATTTCTGTGTTTCATCGTCACTAAGATGGTCCAAGGGATACAGTAAATCTGAAGTGAAGCATCGGAATCTATAACTAGTGTTACAGGTATGGTTCAAAACATAGTCAGTAAGAAGTGTCGGTCTTCATGTACTTAAGTCGGCATTGTGCCTTTTGTATTTAATTCCGATGCAATTTCTGTATTTCATCGTCAATAAGAAGGTCCAAGGGATACATTAAACCTGAAGTGAAGCATCGGAATCTATGACAAGTGTCACAGAAAGGGTCAGTAGGAACAGTCAGTCTTCTTGTCCTTAAGTCGGCATTGTGCATTTTGTTTTAAATTCCGATGCAATTTCTGTGTTTCATCGTCAATAAGAAGGTCCAAGCGATACAGTAAACCTGAAGTGAAGCATCGGAATCTATAACTAGTGTTACAGGAATGGTTCAAAACATAGTCAGTAGAAGTGTCGGCCTTCATAAACTTAAGTCGGCATTGTGCCTTTTGTATTTAATTCCGAAGCAATTTCTGTGTTTCATCGTCAATAAGAAGGTCCAAGGGATACAGTAAACCTTGAGTGAAGCATCGGAATCTATAACTGGTGTCCCAGGAATGGTTCAAAACATAGTCAGTAAGAAGTGTCGGTCTTCATGTACCTAAGTCGGCATTGTACCTTTTGTATTTAATTCCGATGCAATTTCTGTGATTCATCGTCAATAAGAAGGTCCAAGGGATACAGTAAACCTGAAGTGAAGCATCGGAATCTATAACTAGTGTCACAGGAATGGTTCAAAACATAGTCAGTAAGAAGAGTCAGTCTTTTTGTACTTAAGTCGGCATTGTGCCTTTTGTATTTAATTCCGACGCAATTTCTGTGTTTAATCGTCAATAAGAAGGTCAAAGGGATGCAGTAAACCTGAAGGGAAGCATCGGAATCTCTAACTAGTGTCACAGGATTGGTTCAAAACAAAGGCAGTAAGAAGAGTCAGTCTTCTTGTACTTAAGTCGGCATTGTGCCTTTTGTATTTAATTCCGTCGCAATTTCGGTGTTTAATCGTCAATAAGAAGGTCAAAGGGATGCAGTAAACCTGAAGTGAAGCATCGGAATCTCTAACTAGTGTCACAGGAATGGTACAAAACATAGACAGTAAGAAGAGCCAGTCTTCTTTTACTTAAGTCGGCATTGTGCCTTTTCTATTGAATTCCGATGCAATTTCAGTGTTTCGTCGTCAATAAGAAGGTCAGAGGGACACAGTAAACCTGAAGTGAAGCATCGGAATCTATAACTAGTGTCACAGGAATGGTTCAAAAGATAGTCAGTAAGAAGAGTCAGACTTCTTGTAATTAAGTCGGCATTGTGCCTTTAGTATTTAATTCCGATGCAATTTCTGTGTTTCATCATCAATAAGAAGGTCAGAGGTATACAGTAAACCTGAAGTGAAGCATCGGAATCTATAACAAGTGTCACAGAAAGGGTCAGTAGGAAGAGTCAGTCTTCTTGTCCTTAAGTCGGCATTGTGCTTTTGTATTTAATTCCGATGCAATTTCTGTAGTTCATCGTCAATAAGAAGGTCCAAGCGATACAGTAAACCTGAAGTGAAGCATCGGAATCTATAACTAGTGTTACAGGAATGGTTGAAAACATAGTCAGTAGAAGTGTCGGCCTTCATAAACTTAAGTCGGCATTGTGCCTTTTGTATTTAATTCCGAAGCAATTTCTGTGTTTCATCGTCAATAAGAAGATCCAAGGGATACAGTAAACCTTGAGTGAAGCATCGGAATCTATAACTGGTGTCACAGGAATGGTTCAAAAGATAGTCAGTAAGAAGAGTCAGACTTCTTGTAATTAAGTCGGCATTGTGCCTTTAGTATTTAATTCCGATGCAATTTCTGTGTTTCATCATCAATAAGAAGGTCAGAGGTATACAGTAAATCTGAAGTGAAGGATCGGAATCTATAACTAGTGTCACATGAACGGTTCAAAACATAGTCAGTAAGTAGAGTCGGTCTCTTTGTACTTAAGTCGACATTGTGCCTTTTGTATTTAATTCCGACGCAATTTCTTTGTTTAATCGTCAATAAGAAGGTCAAAGGGATGCAGTAAACCTGAAGTGAAGCATCGGAATCTCTAACTAGTCTCACAGGATTGGTTCAAAACTAAGACAGTAAGAAGAGTCAGTCTTCTTGTACTTAAGTCGGCATTGTGCCTTTTTTCTTTAATTCCGATGCAATTTCTGTGTTTCATCGTCAATAAGAAGGTCCAAGGGATACAGTAAACCTGAAGTGAAGCATCGGAATCTATAACTGGTGTCACAGGTATGGTTCAAAACATTGTCAGTAAGGAGAGTCAGTCTCTTGTACTTAAGTCGGCTTTGTGCCCTATGTATTTAATTCCGATGCAATTTCTATGTTTCATCGTCAATAACAAGGTCCAAGGGATACAGTAAAACTGAAGTCAAACATCGGAATCTATAACTAGTGTCACAGGAATGGTTCAAAGCTTAGACAGTAGGAAGAGCCAGTCTTCTTGTACTTAAGTCGGCATTGTGCCTTTTGTATTTAATTCCGATGCAATTTCTGTGTTTCATCGTCAATAAGAAGGTCCAAGGGATACAGTAAACCTGAATTGAAGCATCGGAGTCTATAACTAGTGTCACAGGAATGGTTCAAAACCTTGTCAGTAAGAAGAGTCAGTCTCTTGTACTTAAGACTGCTTTGGGCCTTTTGTATTTAATTCCGATGCAATTTCTGTGTTTCATCGTCAATAAGAAGGTCCAAGGGATACAGTAAATCTGAAGTCAAGCATCGGAATCTATAACTAGTGTCACAGGAATGGTTCAAAACTTAGACAGTAGGAAGAGTCAGTCTTCTTGTACTTAAGTCGGCATTGTGCCTTTTGTATTTAATTCCGATGAAATTTCTGTGTTTCATCGTCAATAAGAACGTCCAAGGGATACAGTAAACCTGAAGTGAAGCATCGGAATCTATAACTAGTGTCACAGGAATGGATTAAAACATAGTCAGTAAGAAGATACAGTCTTCTTGTACTTAAGTCGGCATTGTGCCTTTCGTATTTGATTCCGATGCAATTTCTGTGTTTCATCGTCAATAAGAAGGTCCAAGCGATACAGTAAACCTGAAGTGAAGCATCGGAATCTATAACTAGTGTTACAGGAATGGTTCAAAACATAGTCAGTAGAAGTGTCGGCCTTCATAAACTTATGTCGGCATTGTGCCTTTTGTATTTAATTCCGACGCAATTTCTGTGTTTAATCGTCAATAAGAAGGTCAAAGGGATGCAGTAAACCTGAAGGGAAGCATCGGAATCTCTAACTAGTGTCACAGGATTGGTTCAAAACAAAGGCAGTAAGAAGAGTCAGTCTTCTTGTACTTAAGTCGGCATTGTGCCTTTTGTATTTAATTCCGTCGCAATTTCTGTGTTTAATCGTCAATAAGAAGGTCAAAGGGATGCAGTAAACCTGAAGTGAAGCATCGGAATCTCTAACTAGTGTCACAGGAATGGTACAAAACATAGACAGTAAGAAGAGCCAGTCTTCTTTTACTTAAGTCGGCATTGTGCCTTTTCTATTGAATTCCGATGCAATTTCAGTGTTTCGTCGTCAATAAGAAGGTCAGAGGGACACAGTAAACCTGAAGTGAAGCATCGGAATCTATAACTAGTGTCACAGGAATGGTTCAAAAGATAGTCAGTAAGAAGAGTCAGACTTCTTGTAATTAAGTCGGCATTGTGCCTTTAGTATTTAATTCCGATGCAATTTCTGTGTTTCATCATCAATAAGAAGGTCAGAGGTATACAGTAAACCTGAAGTGAAGCATCGGAATCTATAACAAGTGTCACAGAAAGGGTCAGTAGGAAGAGTCAGTCTTCTTGTCCTTAAGTCGGCATTGTGCTTTTGTATTTAATTCCGATGCAATTTCTGTAGTTCATCGTCAATAAGAAGGTCCAAGCGATACAGTAAACCTGAAGTGAAGCATCGGAATCTATAACTAGTGTTACAGGAATGGTTGAAAACATAGTCAGTAGAAGTGTCGGCCTTCATAAACTTAAGTCGGCATTGTGCCTTTTGTATTTAATTCCGAAGCAATTTCTGTGTTTCATCGTCAATAAGAAGATCCAAGGGATACAGTAAACCTTGAGTGAAGCATCGGAATCTATAACTGGTGTCACAGGAATGGTTCAAAAGATAGTCAGTAAGAAGAGTCAGACTTCTTGTAATTAAGTCGGCATTGTGCCTTTAGTATTTAATTCCGATGCAATTTCTGTGTTTCATCATCAATAACAAGGTCAGAGGTATACAGTAAATCTGAAGTGAAGGATCGGAATCTATAACTAGTGTCACATGAACGGTTCAAAACATAGTCAGTAAGTAGAGTCGGTCTCTTTGTACTTAAGTCGACATTGTGCCTTTTGTATTTAATTCCGACGCAATTTCTTTGTTTAATCGTCAATAAGAAGGTCAAAGGGATGCAGTAAACCTGAAGTGAAGCATCGGAATCTTTAACTAGTCTCACAGGATTGGTTCAAAACAAAGACAGTAAGAAGAGTCAGTCTTCTTGTACTTAAGTCGGCATTGTGCCTTTTTTCTTTAATTCCGATGCAATTTCTGTGTTTCATCGTCAATAAGAAGGTCCAAGGGATACAGTAAACCTGAAGTGAAGCATCGGAATCTATAACTGGTGTCACAGGTATGGTTCAAAACATTGTCAGTAAGGACAGTCAGTCTCTTGTACTTAAGTCGGCTTTGTGCCCTATGTATTTAATTCCGATGCAATTTCTATGTTTCATCGTCAATAACAAGGTCCAAGGGATACAGTAAAACTGAAGTCAAACATCGGAATCTATAACTAGTGTCACAGGAATGGTTCAAAGCTTAGACAGTAGGAAGAGCCAGTCTTCTTGTACTTAAGTCGGCATTGTGCCTTTTGCATTTAATTCCGATGCAATTTCTGTGTTTCATCGTCAATAAGAAGGTCCAAGGGATACAGTAAACCTGAATTGAAGCATCGGAGTCTATAACTAGTGTCACAGGAATGGTTCAAAACCTTGTCAGTAAGAAGAGTCAGTCTCTTGTACTTAAGACTGCTTTGGGCCTTTTGTATTTAATTCCGATGCAATTTCTGTGTTTCATCGTCAATAAGAAGGTCCAAGGGATACAGTAAATCTGAAGTCAAGCATCGGAATCTATAACTAGTGTCACAGGAATGGTTCAAAACTTAGACAGTAGGAAGAGTCAGTCTTCTTGTACTTAAGTCGGCATTGTGCCTTTTGTATTTAATTCCGATGCAATTTCTGTGTTTCATCGTCAATAAGAACGTCCAAGGGATACAGTAAACCTGAAGTGAAGCATCGGAATCTATAACTAGTGTCACAGGAATGGATTAAAACATAGTCAGTAAGAAGATACAGTCTTCTTGTACTTAAGTCGGCATTGTGCCTTTCGTATTTGATTCCGATGCAATTTCTGTGTTTCATCGTCAATAAGAAGGTCCAAGGGATACAGTATATCTGAAGTGAACCATCGGAATCTATAACTAGTGTCACAGGAATGGATTAAAACATAGTCAGTAAGAAGATACAGTCTTCTTGTCCTTAAGACGGCATTGTGCATTTTGTATTTAATTCCGATGCAATTTCTGTGTTTCATCGTCATTAAGAAGATCCAAGGGATACAGTAAACCTGAAGTGAAGCATCGGAATTTGTAACTAGTGTCACAGAAAGGGTCAGTAGGAAGAGTCAGTCTTCTTATCCTTAAGTCGGCATTGTGCGTTTTGTATTTAATTCCGATGCAATTTCTGTGTTTCATCGTCAATAAGAAGGTCCAAACGATACAGTAAACCTGAAGTGAAGCATCGGAATCTATAACTAGTGTTACAGGAATGGTTCAAAACACAGTCAGGAAGAAGTGTCGGTCTTCATGTACTTAAGTCGGCATTGTGCCTTTTGTATTTAATTCCGATGCAATTTCTGTGTTTCATCGTCACTAAGATGGTCCAAGGGATACAGTAAACCTGAAGTGAAGCATCGGAATCTATAACTAGTGTTACAGGTATGGTTCAAAACATAGTCAGTAAGAAGTGTCGGTCTTCATGTACTTAAGCCGGCATTGTGCCTTTTGTATTTAATTCCGATGCAATTTCTGTCTTTCATCGTCAATAAGAAGGTCCAAGGGATACATTAAACCTGAAGTGAAGCATCGGAATCTATAACGAGTGTCAGAGAAAGGGTCAGTAGGAAGAGTCAGTCTTCTTGTCCTTAAGTCGGCATTGTGCCTTTTGTATTTAATTCCGATGCAATTTCTGTGTTTCATCGCCAATAAGAAGGTCCAAGCGATACAGTAAACCTGAAGTGAAGCATCGGAATCTATAACTAGTGTTACAGGAATGGTTCAAAACATAGTCAGTAGAAGTGTCGGCCTTCATAAACTTATGTCGGCATTGTGCCTTTAGTATTTAATTCCGAAGCAATTTCTGTGTTTCATCGTCAATAAGAAGGTCCAAGATATACAGTAAACCTTGAGTGAAGCATCGGAATCTATAACTGGTGTCCCAGGAATGGTTCAAAACATAGTCAGTAAGAAGTGTCGGTCTTCATGTACCTAAGTCGGCATTGTACCTTTTGTATTTTATTCCGATGCAATTTCTGTGATTCATCGGCAATAAGAAGGTCCAAGGGATACAGTAAACCTGAAGTGAAGCATCGGAATCTATAACTGGTGTCACAGGAATGGTTCAAAACATAGACAGTAAGAAGAGTCAGTCTTCTTTTACTTAAGTCGGCATTGTGCCTTTTCTATTGAATTCCGATGCAATTTCGGTGTTTCATCGTCAATAAGAAGGTCAGAGGGATACAGTAAACCTGAAGTGAAGCATCGGAATCTATAATTAGTGTCACAGGAATGGTTCAACAGATAGTCAGTAAGAAGAGTCAGACTTCTTGTAAGTAAGTCGGCATTGTGCCTTTAGTATTTAATTCCGATGTAATTTCTGTGTTTCATCATCAATAAGAAGGTCAGAGGTATACAGTAAACCTGAAGTGAAGCATCGGAATCTATAACTAGTGTCACATGAACGGTTCAAAACATAGTCAGTAAGAAGAGTCAGTCTTTTTGTACTTAAGTCGGCATTGTGCCTTTTGTATTTAATTCCGACGCAATTTCTGTGTTTAATCGTCAATAAGAAGGTCAAAGGGATGCAGTAAACCTGAAGTGAAGCATCGGAATCTCTAACTAGTGTCACAGGATTGGTTCAAAACAAAGACAGTAAGAAGAGTCAGTCTTCTTGTACTTAATTCGGCAATAACTAGTGTCACAGAAAGGGTCAGTAGGAAGAGTCAGTCTTCTTGTCCTTAAGTCGGCATTGTGCCTTTTGTATTTAATTCTGACGCAATTTCTGTGTTTCATCGTCAATAAGAAGGTCCAAGGGATACAGTAAACCTGAAGTGAAGCATCGGAATCTATGACTAGTGTTACAGGAATGGTTCAAAGCATAGTTAGTAAGAAATGTCGGTCTTCACAAACTTAAGTCGGCATTGTGCCTTTTGTATTTAATTCCGAAGCAATTTCTGTGTTTCATCGTCAATAAGAAGGTCCAAGGGATACAGTAAACCTGGAGTGAAGCATCGGAATCTATAACTGGTGTCACAGGAATGGTTCAAAACATAGTCAGTAAGAAGTGTCGGTCTTCATGTACTTAAGTCGGCATTGTGCCTTTTGTATTTAAATCCGATGCTATTTCTGTGTTTCATCGTCAATAAGGAGGTCCAAGGGATACAGTAAAACTGAAGTCAAACATCGGAATCTACACTCCTGGAAATTGAAATAAGAACACCGTGAATTCATTGTCCCAGGAAGGGGAAACGTTATTGACGCATTCCTGTGGTCAGATACATCACATGATCATACTGACAGAACCACAGGCACATAGACACAGGCAACAGAGCATGCACAATGTCGGCACTAGTACAGTGTATATCCACATTTCGCAGCAATGCAGGCTGCTATTCTCCCATGGAGACGATCGTAGAGATGCTGGATGTAGTTCTGTGGAACGGCTTGCCATGCCATTTCCACCTGGCGCCTCAGTTGGACCAGCGTTCGTGCTGGACGTGCAGACCGCGTGAGACGACGCTTCATCCAGTCCCAAACATGCTCAATGGGGGACAGATCCGGAGATCTTGCTGGCCAGGGTAGTTTACTTACACCTTCTAGAGCACGTTGGGTGGCAGGGGATACATGCGGACGAGCATTTTCCTGTTGGAACAGCAAGTTCCCTTGCTGGTCTAGGAATGGTAGAACGATGGGTTCGATGACGGTTTGGACGTACCGTGCACTATTCAGTGTCCCCTCGACGATCACCAGTGGTGTACGGCCAGTGTAGGAGATCGCTCCCCACACCATGATGCCGGGTGTTGGCCCTGTGTGCCTCGGTCGTATGCAGTCCTGATTGTGGCGCTCACCTGCACGGCGCCAAACACGCATACGACCATCATTGGCACCAAGGCAGAAGCGACTCTCATCGCTGAAGACGACACGTCTCCATTCGTCCCTCCATTCACGCCTGTCGCGACACGACTGGAGGCGGGCTGCACGATGTTGGGGCGTGAGCGGAATACGGCCTAACGGTGTGCGGGACCGTAGCCCAGCTTCATGGAGACGGTTGCGAATGGTCCTCGCCGATACCCCAGGAGCAACAGTGTCCCTAATTTGCTGGGAAGTGGCGGTGCGGTCCCCTACGGCACTGCGTAGGATCCTACGTTCTTGGCGTGCATCCGTGCGTCGCTGCGGTCCGGTCCCAGGTCGACGGGCACGTGCACCTTCCGCCGACCACTGGCGACAACATCGATGTACTGTGGAGACCTCACGCCCCACGTGTTGAGCAATTCGGCAGTACGTCCACCCGGCCTCCCGCATGCCCACTATACGCCCTCGCTCAAAGTCCGTCAACTGCACATACGGTTCACGTCCACGCTGTCGCGGCATGCTACCAGTGTTAAAGACTGCGATGGAGCTCCGAATGCCACGGCAAACTGGCTGGCACTGACGGCGGCGGTGCACAAATGCTGCGCAGCTAGCTCCATTCGACGGCCAACACCGCGGTTCCTGGTGTGTCCGCTGTGCCGTGCGTGTGATCATTGCTTGTACATCCCTCTCGCAGTGTCCGGAGCAAGTATGGTGGGTCTGACACACCGGTATCAAAGTGTTCTTTTTTCCATTTCCAGGAGAGTATAACTAGTGTCACAGGAATGGTTCAAAACATAGACAGTAAGAAGAGTCAGTCGTCTTTTACTTAAGTCGGCATTGTGCCTTACCTATTGAATTACGATGCAATTTCAGTGTTTCATCGTCAATAAGAAGGTCAGAGGGATACAGTAAACCTGAAGTGAAGCATCGGAATCTATAACTAGTGTCACAGGAATGGTTCAAAAGATAGTCAGTAAGAAGAGTCAGACTTCTTGTAATTAAGTCGGCATTGTGCCTTTAGTATTTTATTCCGATGCAATTTCTGTGTTTCATCATCAATAAGAAGGTCAGAAGGATACAGTAAACCTGAAGTGAAGCGTCGGAATCTATAACTAGTGTCACATGAACGGTTCAAAACATAGTCAGTAAGAAGAGTCAGTCTTTTTGTACTTAAGTCGGCATTGTGCCTTTTGTATTTAATTCCGACGCAATTTCTGTGTTTAATCGTCAATAAGAGAGTCAAAGGGATGCAGAAAACCTGAAGTGAAGCTTCGGAATGTCTAACTAGTGTCACAGGATTGGTTCAAAACAAAGACAGTAAGAAGAGTCAGTCTTCTTGTACTTAAGACGGCTTTGTGCATTTTCTATTTAATTCCGATGCAATTTCTGTGTTTCATCGTCAATAAGAAGGTCCAAGGAAAACAGTAAAACTGAAGTCAAGCATCGGAATCTATAACTAGTGTCACAGGAATGGTTCAAAACTTAGACAGTAGGAAGAGTCAGTCTTCTTGTACTTAAGTCGGCATTGTGCCTTTTGTATTTAATTCCGATGCAATTTCTGTGATTCATCGTCAATAAGAACGTCCAAGGGATACAGTAATCCTGAAGTGAAGCTTCGGAATCTATAACTAGTGTCACAGGAATGGTTCAAAACATTGTCAGTAAGAAGAGTCAGTCTCTTGTACTTAAGACGGCTTTGTGCCTTTTCTATTTAATTCCGATGCAATTTCTGTGTTTCATCGTCAATAAGAAGGTCCAAGGAAAACAGTAAAACTGAAGTCAAGCATCGGAATCTATAACTAGTGTCACAGGAATGGTTCAAAACTTAGACAGTAGGAAGAGTCAGTCTTCTTGTACTTAAGTCGGCATTGTGCCTTTTGTATTTAATTCCGATGCAATTTCTGTGATTCATCGTCAATAAGAACGTCCAAGAAATACAGTAAACCTGAAGTGAAGCACCGGAATCTATAACTAGTGTCACAGGAATGGATTAAAACATAGTCAGTAAGAAGATACAGTCTTCCTGTACTTAAGTCGGCATTGTGCCTTTCGTATTTGATTCCGATGCAATTTCTGCGTTTCATCGTCAATAAGAAGGTCCAAGGGATACAGTATACCTGAAGTGAAGCATCGGAATCTATAACTAGTGTCACAGGAATGGTCAGTAGGAAGAGTCAGTCTTCTTGTCCTTAAGACGGCATTGTGCCTTTAGTATTTAATTCCAATGCAATTTCTGTGTTTCATCGTCAATAAGAAGGTCCAAGGGATACAGTAAACCTGAAGTGAAGCATCGGAATCTATAACTAGTGTTACAGGAATGATTCAAAGCATAGTCAGTAAGAAGTGTCGGTCTTCATGTACTTAAGTCGGCATTGTGCCTTTCGTATTTAATTCGGATGCAATTTCTGTGTTTCATCGTCAATAAGAAGGTCCAAGGGACACAGTAAACCTGGAGTGAAGCATCGGAATCTATTACTAGTGTCACAGGAATGGTTCAGAACTTAGTCAGTAAGAAGTGTCGGTCTTCATGTCCTTAAGTCGTCATTGTGCCTTTTGTATTTAATTCCAATGCATTTTCTGTGTTTCATCATCAATAAGAAGGTCCCAGGGATACAGTAAACTTGAAGTGTAGCATCGGAATCTATAACTCGTGTCATAGGAATGGTTCAAAACATTGTCAGTAAGAAGTGTCGGTCTTCATGTACTTAAGTCGGCATTGTGTCTTTTGTAATTAATTCCGATGCAATTTCTGTGTTTCATCGTCAATAAGAAGGTCCGAGGGATACAGTAAACCTGAAGTGAAGCATCGGAATCTATAACTAGTGTCACAGGAATGGTCAGTAGGAAGAGTCAGTCTTCTTGTCCTTAAGTCGGCATTGTGCCTTTTGAATTTAATTCCGATGCAATTTCCGTGTTTCATCGTCAATAAGAAGGTCCAAGGGATACAGTAAACCTGAAGTGAAGCATCGGAATCTATAACTAGTGTCACAGGAATGGTTCAAAACATAGTCAGTAAGAAGTGTCGGTCTTCATGTACGTAAGTCGGCATTGTGCCTTTTGTATTTAATTCCTATGCAATTTCTGTGTTTCATCGTCAATAAGAAGGTCCAAGGGATACTGTAAACCTAGAGTGAAGCATCGGAATCTATAACTAGTGTCTCAGGAATGGTTCAAAACATAGTCAGTGGGAAGTGTCGGTCTTTATGTACTTAAGTCGGCATTGTGCCTTTTGTTTTTAATTCCGATGCAATTTCTGTGTTTCATCGTCAATATGAAGGTCCAAGGGATACAGTAAACCTGACAGTGAAGCATCGGAATCCATAACTAGTGTCACAGAAAGGGTCAGTAGGAAAAGTCAGTCTTCTTGTCCTTAAGTTGGCATTGTGCTTTTTGTATTTAATTGTGATGCAATTTCTGTGTTTCATCGTCAATACGAAGGTCCAAGGGATACAGTTAACCTGAAGTGAAGCATCGGAATCTATAACTAGTGTTACAGGAATGGTTCAAAGCATAGTCAGTAAGAAGTGTCGGTCTTCATAAACTTAAGGCGGCATTGTGCCTTTTGTATTTAATTCCGAAGCAATTTCTGTGTTTCATCGTCAATAAGAAGGTCCAAGGGATACAGTAAACCTGGAGTGAAGCATCGAAATCTATAACTGGTGTCACATGAATGGTTCAAACATAGTCAGTAAGAAGTGTCGGTCTTCCTGTACTTAAGTCGGCATTGTGCCTTTTGTATTTAAATCCGATGCTATTTCTGTGTTTCATCGTCAATAAGGAGGTCCAAGGGACACAGTAAAACTGAAGTCAAACATCGGAATCTATAACTAGTGTCACAGGAATGGTTCAAAACATAGACAGTAAGAAGAGTCAGTCTTCTTTTACTTAAGTCGGCATTGTGCCTTTTCTATTGAATTCCGATGCAATTTCAGTGTTTCATCGTCAATAAGAAGGTCCGAGGGATACAGTAAACCTGAAGTGAAGCATCGGAATCTATAAGTAGTGTCACAGGAATGGTTCAAAAGATAGTCAGTAAGAAGAGTCAGATTTCTTGTACTTAAGTCGGCATTGTGCCTTTTGTATTTAATTCCGATGCAATTTCTGTGGTTCATCATCAATAAGAAGGTCAGAGGGATACAGTAAACCTGAAGTGAAGCATCGGAATCTATAACTAGTGTCAATTGAACGGTTCAAAACATAGTCAGTAAGAAGAGTCAGTCTTTTTGTACTCAAGTCGGCATTGTGCCTTTTGTATTTAATTCCGATGCAATTTCTGTGTTTCGTCGTCAATAAGAACGTCCAAGGGATACAGTAAACCTTGAGTGTAGCATCGGAATCTATAACTAGTGTCACACGAATGGATTAAAACATAGTCAATAAGAAGATACAGTCTTCTTGTACTTAAGTCGGCATTGTGCCTTTCGTATTTGATTCCGATGCAATTTCTGTGTTTCATCGTCAATAAGAAGGTCCAAGGGATACAGTATACCTGAAGTTAAGCATCGGAATCTATAACTAGTGTCACAGGAATGGTCAGTAGGAAGAGTCAGTCTTCTTGTCCTTAAGACGGCATTGTGCCTTTTGTATTTAATTCCGATGCAATTTCTGTGTTTCATCGTCAATAAGAAGGTCCAATGGATACAGTAAACCTGAAGTGAAGCATCGGAATCTATAACTAGTGTTACAGGAATGGTTCAAAGCATAGTCAGTAAGAAGTGTCGGTCTTCATGTACTTAAGTCGGAATTTGCCTTTCGTATTTAATTCGGATGCCATTTCTGTGTTTCATAGTTAATAAGAAGGTCCAAGGGATACAGTAAACCTGGAGTGAAGCATCGAAATCTATAACTAGTGGCACAGGAATGGTTCAGAACTTAGTCAGTAAGAAGTGTCGGTCTTCATAAACTTAAGTCGGCATTGTGCCTTTTGTATTTAATTCCAATGCATTTTCTGTGTTTCATCGTCAATAAGAAGGTCCCAGGGATACAGTAAACTTGAAGTGTAGCATCGGAATCTATAACTCGTGTCACAGGAATGGTTCAAAACATTGTCAGTAAGAAGTGTCGGTCTTCATGTACTTAAGTCGGCATTGTGTCTTTTGTAATTAATTCCGACGCAATTTTTGGGTTTAATCGCCAATAAGAAGGTCAAAGGGATGCAGTAAACCTGAAGTGAAGCATCGGAATCTCTAACTAGTGTCACCGGATTGGTTCAAAAAAAGACAGTAAAAAGAGTCAGTCTTCTTGTACTTAAGTCGGCATTGTACCTTTTGTATTTAATTCCGATGCAATTTCTGTGTTTCATTGTCAATAAGAAGGTCCAAGAGATACAGTAAACCTGAAGTGAAGTATCGGAATCTATAACTAGTGTCACAGGAATGGTTCAAAACATTGTCAGTAAGAAGAGTCAGTCTCTTGTACTTAAGTCGGCTTTGTGCCTTTTGTATTTAATTCCGATGCAATTTCTGTGTTTCATCGTCAATAAGAAGGTCCAAGGGATACAGTAAAACTGAAGTCAAACATCGGAATCTATAACTAGTGTCACAGGAATGGTTCAAAGCTTAGACAGTAGGAAGAGTCAGTCTTCTTGTACTTAAGTCGGCATTGTGCCTTTTGTATTTAATTCCGATGCAATTTCTGTGTTTCATCGTCAATAAGAACGTCCAAGGGATACAGTAAACCTGAAGTGAAGCATCGGAATCTATAACTAGTGTCACAGGAATGGTTCAAAACATTGCCAGTAAGAAGAGTCAGTCTCTTGTACTTAAGACGGCTTTGTGCCTTTTGTATTTAATTCCGATGCAATTTCTGTGTTTCATCGTCAATAAGAAGGTCCAAGGGATACAGTAAAACTGAAGTCAAGCATCGGAATCTATAACTAGTGTCACAGGAATGGTTCAAAACTTAGACAGTAGGAAGAGTCAGTCTTCTTGTACTTTAGTCGGCATTGTGCCTTTTGTATTTAATTCCGATGCAATTTCTGTGTTTCATCGTCAATAAGAACGTCCAAGGGATACAGTAAACCTGAAGTTAATTATCGGAATCTATAACTAGTGTCACAGGAATGGATTAAAACATAGTCAGTAAGAAGATACAGTCTTCTTGTACTTAAGTCGCCATTGTGCCTTTCGTATTTGATTCCGATGCAATTTCTGTGTTTCATCGTCAATAAGAAGGTCCAAGGGATACAGTATACCTGAAGTGAAGCATCGGAATCTATAACTAGTGTCACAGGAATGGTCAGTAGGAAGAGTCAGTCTTCTTGTCCTTAAGTCGGCATTGTGCCTTTTGTATTTAATTCCGATGCAATTTCTGTGTTTCATCGTCAATAAGAAGGTCCAAGGGATACAGTAAACCTGAAGTGAAGCATCGGAATCTACAACTAGTGTCACAGGAATGGTTCAAAACATAGTCAGTAAGAAGTGTTGGTCTTCATGTATTTAAGTCGGCATTGTGCCTTTTGTATTTAATTCCGAAGCAATTTCTGTGTTTCATCGTCAATAAGAAGGTCCAAGGGATACAGTAAACCTGGAGTGAAGCATCGGAATCTATAACTGGTGTCCCAGGAATGGTTCAAAACATAGTCAGTAAGAAGTGTCGGTCTTGATGTACCTAAGTCGGCATTGTGCCTTTCGTATTTAATTCCGATGCGATTTCTGTCTTTTATCGTCAATAAGAAGGTCCAAGGGATACAGTAAACCTGAAGTGAAGCATCGGAATCTATAACTAGTGTCACAGGAATGGTTCAAAACATAGTCAGTAAGAAGTGTCGGTCTTCATGTACTTATGTCGGCATTGTGCCTTTTGTATTTAAATAAGATGCTATTTCTGTGTTTCATCGTCAATAAGAAGGTCCAAGGGATACAGTAAACCTGAGGTGATGCATCGGAATCTATAACTAGTTTCACAGGAATGGTCAGTAGGAGGAGTCAGTCATCTTGTCCTTAAATCGGCATTGTGCCTATTGTATTTAATTCCGATGCAATTTCTGTGTTTCATCGTCAATAAGAAGGTCCAAGGGATACAGTAAAACTGAAGTCAAACATCGGAATCAATAACTAGTGTCACATGAATGGTTCAAATCATAGACAGTAAGAAGAGTCAGCCTTCTTTTAATTAAGTCGGCATTGTGCCTTTTCTATTTAATTCCGATGCAATTTCAGTGTTTCATCGTCAATAAGATGGTCAGAGGGATACAGTAAACCTGAAGTGAAGCGTCGGAATCTATAACTAGTGTCACATGAACGGTTCAAAACATAGTAAGTAAGAAGAGTCAGTCTTTTTGTACTTAAGTCGGCATTGTGCCTTTTGTATTTAATTCCGATGGAATTTCTGTATTTTATCCTCAATGAGAAGGTCAAAGGGATGCAGTAAACCTGAAGTGAAGCATCGGAATCTCTAACTAGTGTCACAGAATTGGTTCAAAGCATAGACAGTAAGAAGAGTCGGTCTTCTTGTACTTAAGTCGGCATTGTGCCTTTTGTATTCAATTCCGATGCAATTTCTGTCTTTCATCGTCAATAAGAAGGTCCAAGGGATACAGTAAAACTGAAGTCAAACATCGAAATCTATAACCAGTGTCACAGGAATGGTTCAAATCTTAGACAGTAGGAAGAGTCAGTTTCCTGTACTTAAGTCGGCATTGTGCCTTTTGTATTTAATTCCGATGCAATTTCTGTGTTTCATCGTCAATAAGAACGTCTGAGGGATACAGTAAACCTGAAGTGAAGCATAGGAATCTATAACTAGTGTCACAGGAATGGATCAAAACATAGTCAATAAGATGAGTCAGTCTCTTCTACTTAAGTCGGCATTGTGCCTTTTGTATTTAATTCATATGCAATTTCTGTGTTTCAACGTCAATCAGAAGGTCCGAGGGATACAGTAAAACTGAAGTCAAGCATCGGAATCTATAACTAGTGTCACAGGAATGGTCTGTAGGAAGAGTCATTCTTCTTGTACTTAAGTCGGCATTGTGCCTTTTGTATTTCATTCCGATGCAATTTCTGTGTTTCATCGTCAATAAGAACGTGCAAGGGATACAGTAAACCTGAAGTGAAGCATAGGAATCTATAACTAGTGTCACAGGAATGGATCAAAGCATAGTCAATAAGATGAGTCAGTCTCTTCTACTTAAGTCGGCATTGTGCCTTTTGTAATTAATTCATATGCAATTTCTGTGTTTCAACGTCAATCAGACGGTCCAAGGGATACAGTAAAACTGACGTGAAGCATCGGAATCTATAACTAGTGTCACAGGATTGGTTCAAAACATAGACAGTAAGAAGATACAGTCTTCTTGTACTTAAGTCGGCATTGTGCATTTTGTATTTGATTCCGATGCAATTTCTGTGTTTCATCGTCAATAAGAAGGTCCAAGGGATACAGTATACCTGAAGTGAAGCATCGGAATCTAAAACTAGTGTCACAGGAATGGTCAGTAGGAAGAGTCAGTCATCTTGTCCTTAAGACGGCATTGTGCCTTTTGTGTTTAATTCCGATGCAATTTCTGTGTTTCATCGTCAATAAGGAGGTCCAAGGGATACAGTAAACCTGAAGTGAAGCAACGGAATCTATAACTAGTGTTACAGGAATGGTTCAAAGCATAGTCAGTAAGAAGTGTCGGTCTTCATGTACTTAAGTCGGCATTGTGCCTTTTGTATTTAATTCCTATGCAATTTCTGTGTTTCATCGTCAATAAGAAGGTCCAAGGGATACAGTAAACCTAGAGTGAAGCATCGGAATCTATAACTAGTGTCTCAGGAATGGTTCAAAACATTGCCAGTAAGAAGAGTCAGTCTCTTGTACTTAAGACGGCTTTGTGCCTTTTGTATTTAATTCCGATGCAATTTCTGTGTTTCATCGTCAATAAGAAGGTCCAAGGGATACAGTAAAACTGAAGTCAAGCATCGGAATCTATAACTAGTGTCACAGGAATGGTTCAAAACTTAGACAGTAGGAAGAGTCAGTCTTCTTGTACTTTAGTCGGCATTGTGCCTTTTGTATTTAATTCCGATGCAATTTCTGTGTTTCATCGTCAATAAGAACGTCCAAGGGATACAGTAAACCTGAAGTGAATTATCGGAATCTATAACTAGTGTCACAGGAATGGATTAAAACATAGTCAGTAAGAAGATACAGTCTTCTTGTACTTAAGTCGCCATTGTGCCTTTCGTATTTGATTCCGATGCAATTTCTGTGTTTCATCGTCAATAAGAAGGTCCAAGGGATACAGTATACCTGAAGTGAAGCATCGGAATCTATAACTAGTGTCACAGGAATGGTCAGTAGGAAGAGTCAGTCTTCTTGTCCTTAAGTCGGCATTGTGCCTTTTGTATTTAATTCCGATGCTATTTCTGTGTTTCATCGTCAATAAGAAGGTCCAAGGGATACAGTAAACCTGAAGTGAAGCATCGGAATCTACAACTAGTGTCACAGGAATGGATCAAAACATAGTCAGTAAGAAGTGTTGGTCTTCATGTATTTAAGTCGGCATTGTGATTTTTGTATTTAATTCCTATGCAATTTCTGTGTTTCATCGTCAATAAGAAGGTCCAAGGGATACAGTAAACCTAGAGTGGAGCATCGGAATCTATAACTAGTGTCTCAGGAATGGCTCAAAACATAGTCAGTAAGAAGTGTCGGTCTTTATGTACTTAAGTCGGCATTGTGCCTTTTGTTTTTAATTCCGATGCAATTTCTGTGTTTCATCGTCAATAAGAAGGTCCAAAGGATACAGTAGACCTGAAGTGCAACATCGGAATCTACAACTAGTGTCACAGAAAGGGTCAGTAAGAAGAGTCAGTCTTCTTGTCCTTAAGTCGGCATTGTGCTTTTTGTATTTAATTCCGATGCAATTTCTGTGTTTCATCGTCAATAAGAAGGTCCAAGGATACAGTAAACCTGAAGTGAAGCATCGGAATCTATAACTAGCGTTACAGGAATGGTTCAAAGCATAGTCAGTAAGAAGTGTCGGTCTTCATAAACTTAAGTCGGCATTGTGCCTTTTGTATTTAATTCCGAAGCAATTTCTGTGTTTCATCGTCAATAAGAAGGTCCAAGGGATACAGTAAACCTGGAGTGAAGCATCGGAATCTATAACTGGTGTCCCAGGAATGGTTCAAAACATAGTCAGTAAGAAGTGTCGGTCTTCATGTACCTAAGTCGGCATTGTGCCTTTCGTATTTAATTCCGATGCGATTTCTGTCTTTTATCGTCAATAAGAAGGTCCAAGGGATACAGTAAACCTGAAGTGAAGCATCGGAATCTATAACTAGTGTCACAGGAATGGTTCAAAACATAGTCAGTAAGAAGTGTCGGTCTTCATGTACTTATGTCGGCATTGTGCCTTTTGTATTTAAATAAGATGCTATTTCTGTGTTTCATCGTCAATAAGAAGGTCCAAGGGATACAGTAAACCTGAAGTGATGCATCGGAATCTATAACTAGTTTCACAGGAATGGTCAGTAGGAGGAGTCAGTCATCTTGTCCTTAAATCGGCATTGTGCCTATTGTATTTAATTCCGATGCAATTTCTGTGTTTCATCGTCAATAAGAAGGTCCAAGGGATACAGTAAAACTGAAGTCAAACATCGGAATCTATAACTAGTGTCACATGAATGGTTCAAATCATAGACAGCAAGAAGAGTCAGCCTTCTTTTAATTAAGTCGGCATTGTGCCTTTTCTATTTAATTCCGATGCAATTTCAGTGTTTCATCGTCAATAAGATGGTCAGAGGGATACAGTAAACCTGAAGTGAAGCGTCGGAATCTATAACTAGTGTCACATGAACGGTTCAAAACATAGTAAGTAAGAAGAGTCAGTCTTTTTGTACTTAAGTCGGCATTGTGCCTTTTGTATTTAATTCCGATGAAATTTCTGTATTTTATCCTCAATGAGAAGGTCAAAGGGATGCAGTAAACCTGAAGTGAAGCATCGGAATCTCTAACTAGTGTCACAGAATTGGTTCAAAGCATAGACAGTAAGAAGAGTCAGTCTTCTTGTACTTAAGTCGGCATTGTGCCTTTTGTATTCAATTCCGATGCAATTTCTGTCTTTCATCGTCAATAAGAAGGTCCAAGGGATACAGTAAAACTGAAGTCAAACATCGAAATCTATAACCAGTGTCACAGGAATGGTTCAAATCTTAGACAGTAGGAAGAGTCAGTTTCCTGTACTTAAGTCGGCATTGCGCCTTTTGTATTTAATTCCGATGCAATTTCTGTGTTTCATCGTCAATAAGAACGTCCGAGGGATACAGTAAACCTGAAGTGAAGCATAGGAATCTATAACTAGTGTCACAGGAATGGATCAAAACATAGTCAATAAGATGAGTCAGTCTCTTCTACTTAAGTCGGCATTGTGCCTTTTGTATTTAATTCATATGCAATTATGTGTTTCAACGTCAATCAGAAGGTCCGAGGGATACAGTAAAACTGAAGTCAAGCATCGGAATCTATAACTAGTGTCACAGGAATGGTCAGTAGGAAGAGTCATTCTTCTTGTACTTAAGTCGGCATTGTGCCTTTTGTATTTAATTCCGATGCAATTTCTGTGTTTCATCGTCAATAAGAACGTGCAAGGGATACAGTAAACCTGAAGTGAAGCATAGGAATCTATAACTAGTGTCACAGGAATGGATCAAAGCATAGTCAGTAAGAAGAGTCAGTCTCTTCTACTTAAGTCGGCATTGTGCCTTTTGTAATTAATTCATATGCAATTTCTGTGTTTCAACGTCAATCAGACGGTCCGAGGGATACAGTAAAACTGACGTGAAGCATCGGAATCTATAACTAGTGTCACAGGATTGGTTCAAAACATAGACAGTAAAAAGATACAGTCTTCTTGTACTTAAGTCGGCATTTTGCATTTTGTATTTGATTCCGATGCAATTTCTGTGTTTCATCGTCAATAAGAAGGTCCAAGGGACACAGTATACCTGAAGTGAAGCATCGGAATCTAAAACTAGTGTCACAGGAATGGTCAGTAGGAAGAGTCAGTCATCTTGTCCTTAAGACGGCATTGTGCCTTTTGTGTTTATTTCCGATGTAATTTCTGTGTTTCATCGTCAATAAGGAGGTCCAAGGGATACAGTAAACCTGAAGTGAAGCAACGGAATCTATAACTAGTGTCTCAGGAATGGTTCAAAACATTGCCAGTAAGAAGAGTCAGTCTCTTGTACTTAAGACGGCTTTGTGCCTTTTGTATTTAATTCCGATGCAATTTCTGTGTTTCATCGTCAATAAGAAGGTCCAAGGGATACAGTAAAACTGAAGTCAAGCATCGGAATCTATAACTAGTGTCACAGGAATGGTTCAAAACTTAGACAGTAGGAAGAGTCAGTCTTCTTGTACTTTAGTCGGCATTGTGCCTTTTGTATTTAATTCCGATGCAATTTCTGTGTTTCATCGTCAATAAGAACGTCCAAGGGATACAGTAAACCTGAAGTGAATTATCGGAATCTATAACTAGTGTCACAGGAATGGTTCAAAGCATAGTCAGTAAGAAGTGTCGGTCTTCATAAACTTAAGTCGGCATTGTGCCTTTTGTATTTAACTCCGAAGCAATTTCTGTGTTTCATCGTCAATAAGAAGGTCCAAGGGATACAGTAAACCTGGAGTGAAGCATCGGAATCTATAACTGGTGTCCCAGGAATGGTTCAAAACATAGTCAGTAAGAAGTGTCGGTCTTCATGTACCTAAGTCGGCATTGTGCCTTTCGTATTTAATTCCGATGCGATTTCTGTCTTTTATCGTCAATAAGAAGGTCCAAGGGATACAGTAAACCTGAAGTGAAGCATCGGAATCTATAACTAGTGTCATAGGAATGGTTCAAAACATAGTCAGTAAGAAGTGTCGGTCTTCATGTACTTATGTCGGCATTGTGCCTTTTGTATTTAAATAAGATGCTATTTCTGTGTTTCATCGTCAATAAGAAGGTCCAAGGGATACAGTAAACCTGAAGTGATGCATCGGAATCTATAACTAGTTTCACAGGAATGGTCAGTAGGAGGAGTCAGTCATCTTGTCCTTAAATCGGCATTGTGCCTATTGTATTTAATTCCGATGCAATTTCTGTGTTTCATCGTCAATAAGAAGGTCATGGGATATAGTAAAACTGAAGTCAAACATCGGAATCTATAACTAGTGTCACATGAATGGTTCAAATCATAGACAGTAAGAAGAGTCAGCCTTCTTTTAATTAAGTCGGCATTGTGCCTTTTCTATTTAATTCCGATGCAATTTCAGTGTTTCATCGTCAATAAGATGGTCAGAGGGATACAGTAAACCTGAAGTGAAGCGTCGGAATCTATAACTAGTGTCACATGAACGGTTAAAAACATAGTAAGTAAGAAGAGTCAGTCTTTTTGTACTTAAGTCGGCATTGTGCCTTTTGTATTTAATTCCGATGCAATTTCTGTATTTTATCCTCAATGAGAAGGTCAAAGGGATGCAGTAAACCTGAAGTGAAGCATCGGAATCTCTAACTAGTGTCACAGGATTGGTTCAAAGCATAGACAGTAAGAAGAGTCAGTCTTCTTGTACTTAAGTCGGCATTGTGCCTTTTGTATTCAATTCCGATGCAATTTCTGTCTTTCATCGTCAATAAGAAGGTCCTAGGGATACAGTAAACCTGAAGTGAAGCATCGGAATCTATAACTAGTGTTACATGAATGGTTCAAAGCATAGTCAGTAAGAAGTGTCGGTCTTCATGTACTTAAGTCGGCATAGTGCCTTTTGTATTTAATTTCTGTGCAATTTCTGTGTTTCATCGTCAATAAGAAGGTCCAAAGGATACAGTAAACCTAGAGTGCAGCATCGGAATCTATAACTAGTGTCTCAGGAATGGTTCAAAACATAGTCAGTAAGAAGTGTCGGTCTTCGTGTACTTAGGTCGGCATTGTGCCTTTTGTTTTTAATTCCGATGCAATTTCTGTGTTTCATCGTCAATAAAAAGGACCAAGGGATACAGAAAACCTGAAGTGAAGCATCGGAATCTATAACTAGTGTCACAGGACTGGTTCAATACATTGTCAGTAAGAAGTGTCGGTCTTCATGTACTAAAGTCGGCATTGTGCCTTTTGTATTTAATTCCGATGCAATTTCTGTGTTTCATCGTCAATAAGAAGGTCCAAGGGATACAGTAAACCTGAAGTGAAGCATCGGAATCAATAACTAGTGTCACAAGAATGGTCAGTAGGAAGAGTCTGTCTTCTTGTCCTTAAGTCGGCATTGTGCCTTTTGTATTTAATTCCGATGCAATTTCTGTGTTTCATCTTCAATAAGAAGGTCCAAGGGATACAGTAAACGTGAAGTGAAGCATCGGAATCTATAAGTAGTGTCACAGGAATGGTCAGTAGGAAGAGTCAGTCTTCTTGTCCTTAAGTCTGCATTGTGCCTTTTGTATTTAATTCCGATGCAATTTCTGTGTTTCATCGTCAATAAGAGGGTCCAAGGGATACCGTAAACCTGAACTGAAGCATCGGAATCTATAACTAGTGTCACAGGGATGGTTCAAAACATAGTCAGTAAGAAGAGTCGGTCTTCATGTACTTAAGTCGGCATTGTTGCTTTTGTATTTAATTCCGATGCAATTTCTGTGTTTCATCGTCAATAAGAAGTTCCAAGGCATACAGTAAACCTTGAGTGAAGCATCGGAATCTATAACTAGTGTCACAGGAATGGTCAGTAGGAAGAATCAGTCAGCTAGTCCTTAAGGCGGCATTGTGCCTTTTGTACTTAATTCCGATGCAATTGCTGTGTTTCATCGTCAATAAGAAAGTCCAAGGGATACAGTAAACCTGAAGTGAAGCATCGGAATCTATAACTAGTGTCACAGGAATGGTCAGTAGGAATAGTCAGTCTTCTTGTCCTTAAGTCGGCATTGTGCCTTTTGTATTTAATTACGATGCAATTTCTGTGTTTCATCGACAATAAGAGGGTGCAAGGGATATAGTAAACGTGAAGTGAAGCATGGGGACCTATTACTAGTGTCACAGAAATGGTTCAAAACATTGTCAGTAAGAAGTGTCGGTCTTCATGTACTTAAGTCGGCATTGTGCCTTTTGTATTTAATTCCGATGCAATTTCTGTGTTTCATCGTCAATAAGAAGGGCCAAGGGATACAGTAAACCTGAAGTGAAGCATCGGAATCTTTAACTAGTGTCACAGGATTGGTCAGTAGGAAGAGTCAGTCATCTTGTCCTTAAGTCGGCATTGTGCCTTTTGTATTTAATTCCGATGCAACTTCTGTGTTTCATCGTCAATAAGAAGGTCCAAGGGATACAGTAAACCTGAAGTGAAGCATCGGAATCTATAACTAGTGTCACAGGAATGGTTCAAAACATAGTTAAGAAGAAGTGTCGGTCTTCATGTACTTAAGTCGGCATTGTGGCTTTTGTATTTAATTCCAATGCAATTTCTGTGTTTCATCGTCAATAAGAAGGTCCAAGGGATACAGTAAACCTTGAGTGAAGCATCGGAATCTATAACTAGTGTCACAGGAATGGTCAGTAGGAAGAATCAGTCTGCTTGTCCTTAAGTCGGCATTGTGCTTTTTGTATTTAATCCCGATGCAATTTCTGTGTTTCATCGTCAATAAGAAGGTCCAAGGGATACAGTAAACCTGAAGTTAAGCATCGGAATCTATAAGTAGTGTCACAGGGATGGTCAGTAGGAAGAGTCAGTCTTCTTGTCCTTAACTCGGCATTGTGCCTTTTGTATTTAATTCCGATGCAATTTCTGTGTTTCATCGTCAGTAAGAAGGTGCAAGGGATACAGTAAACCTGAAGTGCAGCATCGGGATTTATAACTAGTGTCACAGGAATGGTTCAAAACATAGTCAGTAAGAAGTGTCGGTCTTCATGTACCTAAGTCGGCATTGTGCCTTTTGTATTTCGTTCCGATGCAATTTCTGTGTTTCAACGTCAATAAGAAGGTCCAAGGGATACAGTAAACCTGAAGTGAAGCATCGGAATCTTTAACTAGTGTCACAGGATTGGTCAGTAGGAAGAGTCAGTCTTGTTGTCCTTAAGTCGGCATTGTGGCTTTTGTATTTCATTCCGATGCAACTTCTGTGTTTCATCGTCAATAAGAAGGTACAAGGGATACAGTAAACCTGAAGTGATGCATCGGAATCTATAACTAGTGTCACAGGAATGGTTCATATCATAGTCAGTAAGAAGTGTCGGTCTTCATGCACTTCAGTCGGCATTGTGCCTTTTGTATTTAATTCCGATGCAATTTCTGTTTTTCATCGTCAATAAGAGGGTCCAAGGGATACAGTAAATCTGAAGTGAAGCATCGGAACCTATAACTAGTGTCACAGGAATGGTCAGTAGGAAGAGTTAGTCTTCTTGTCCTTAAGTCAGCATTGTGCCTTTTGTATTTAATTCCGATGCAATTTCTGTGTTTCATCGTCAATAAGAAGGTCCAAGGGATACAGAAGAACTGGAGTGATGCATCGGAATCTATAACTAGTGTCACAGGAATGGTCAGCAGGAAGAGTCAATCTTCACGTACTTATGTCGGCATTCTGCCTTTTGTATTTAATTCCGATGCAATTTCTGTGTCTCATCGTCAATAAGAAGGTCCAAGGGATACAGTAAACCTGAAGTAAATCATCGGAATCTATAACTAATGTCACAGGAATAGTTCAAATCATAGCCAGTAAGAAGTGTCGGTCTTCATGTACGTAAGTCGGCATTGTGGCTTTTGTATTTAATTCCGATGCAATTTCTGTGTTTCATCGTCAATAAGAAGGTCCAAATGATACAGTAAACCTGAAGTGAAGCATCGGGATCTATCACTAGTGTCACAGGAATAGTTCAAAACATAGTCAGTAAGAAGTGTCGGTCTTCATGTACTTAAGTCGGCATTGTGCCTTTTGTATTTAATTCCGATGCAATTTCTGTGTTTCATCGTCAATAAGAAGGTCCAAGGGATACAGTAAACCTGAAGTGAAGCATCGGAATCTTTAACTAGTGTCACAGTATTGGTCAGTAGGAAGAGTGAGTCTTCTTGTCCTTAAGTCGGCATTGTGCCTTTGTATTTAATTCCGATGCAACTTCTGTGTTTCATCGTCAATAAGAAGGTACAAGGGATACAGTAAACCAGAAGTGATGCATCGGAATCTATAACTAGTGTCACAGGAATGGTTCAAATCATAGTCAGTAAGAAGTGTCGGTCTTCATGTACGTAAGTCGGCATTGTGCCTTTTGTATTTTATTCCGATGCAATTTCTGTGTTTCATCGTCAATAAGAAGGTCCAAGGGATACAGTAAACCCGAAGTGAAGCATCGGAATCTATAACTAGTGTCACAGGAATGGTCAGTAGGAAGAGTCAGTCTTCTTGTCCATAAGTCGGCATTGTGCATTTTGTATTTGATTCCGATGCAATTTCTGGGTTTCATCGCCAATAAGAAGGTCCAAGGGATACAGTAGAACTGGAATGAAGCAATGGAATCTATAACTGGTGTCACAGGAATGGTCAGCAGGAAGAGTCAATCTTCGTGTCCTTATGTCGGCATTCAACCTTCTGTATTTAATTCTGATGCAATTTCTGTGTTTCATCGTCAATAAGAAGGTCCAAGGGATACAGTAAACCTGAAGTGAAACATCGGAATCTATAACTAGTGTCACAGGAATGGTTCAAAACATAGTCAGTAAGAAATGTCGGTCTTCATGTACTTAAGTTGGCATTGTGTCTTTTGTATTTAATTCCGATGCAATTTCTGTGTTTCATCGTCAATAAGAAGGTTCAAGATGTACAGTAAACCTGAAGTGAAGCATCGGAATCTATAACTAGTGTCACAGGAATGGTCAGTAGGAAGAGTCAGTCTTCTTGTCCTTAAGTCGGCTCTGTGCATTTTATATTTAATTCAGATGCAATTTCTGTGTTTTATCGTCAATAAGAAGGTCCAAGGGATACAGTACACCTGAAGTGAAGCATCGGAATCTATAACTAGAGTCACTGGAATGGTTCAAAACATAGTCAGTAAGAAGTGTCGGTCTTCAAGTACTTTAGTCGGCATTGTGCCTTTTGTATTCAATTCCGATGCAATTTCTGTGTTTCATCGTCGATAAGAAGTTCCAAGGGATACAGTAAACCTGGAGTGAAGCATCGGAATCTGTAACTAGTGTCACAGGAATGGTTCAAAACATAGTCAGTAAGAAGTGTTGGTCTTCATGTACTTAAGTCGGCATTTTGCCTTTGGTATTTAATTCCGATGCAATTTCTGTGTTTCATCGTCAATTAGAAGGTCCGAGGGATACAGTAAACCTGAAGTGAAGCATCGGAATCTTTAACTAGTGTCACAGGAATGGTTCAAAACATAGTCAGTAAGAAGCGTCGGTCTTCATGTACTTAGATCGGCATTGTGAATTTTGTATTTAATTCCGATGCAATTTCTGTGTTTCATCATCAATAAGAAGGTCCAAGGGATACAGTAAACCTGAAGTGAAGCATCGGAATCTGTAACTAGTGTCACAGAAATGGTCAGTAGGAAGAGTCAGTCTTCTTGTCCTTAAGTCGGCGTATTGCCTTTTGTATTTTATTCCGATGCAATTTCTGTGTTTCATCGTCAATAAGAGGGTCCAAGGGATACAGTAAACCTGACGTGAAGGATCGGAATCTATAACTAGTGTTGCAGGAATGGTTCAAAAATAGTCAGTAAGAAGTGTCGGTCTTTATGTACTTAAGTCGGCATTGTGCGTTTTGTATTTAATCCCGATGCAATTTCTGTGTTTCACCGTCAATAAGAAGGTCCAAGGAATACAATAAACCTGGCGTGAAGCATCGGAATCTATAACTAGTGTCACAGGAATGGTTCAAATCATAGTCAGTAAGAAGTGTCGGTCTTCATGTACGTAAGTCGGCATTGTGACTTTTGTATTTAATTCCGATGCAATATGTGTGTTTCATCGTCAATAAGAAGGTCCAAGGGATACAGTAAACCTGAAGTGAAGCATCGGAATCTATAGCTAGTGTCACAGGAATGGCCAGTAGGAAGAGTCAGTCTTCTTGTCCTCAATTCGGCATTGTGCCTTTTGTATTTAATTCCGATGCAATTTCTGTGTTTCATCGTCAATAAGAAGGTCCAAGGGATACAGTAAACCTGAAGTGAAGCATCGGAATCTATAACTAGTGTTACAGGAATGGTTCAAATCATAGTCAGTAAGAAGTGTCGGTCTTCATGTACGTAAGTCGGCATTGTGCCTTTTGTATTTAATTCCGATGCAATTTCTGTGTTTCATCGTCAATAAGAAGGTCCAAGGGATACAGTAAACCCGAAGTGAAGCATCGGAATCTATAACTAGTGTCACAAAAATGGTCAGTAGGAACAGTCAGTCTTCTTGTCCTTAAGTCGGCATTGTGCATTTTGTATTTGATTCCGATGCAATTTCTGGGTTTCATCGCCAGAAAGAAGGTCCAAGGGATACAGTAGACCTGGAGTGAAGCAATGGAATCTATAACTGGTGTCACAGGAATGGTCAGCAGGAAGAGTCAATCTTCGTGTCCTTATGTCGGCATTCAACCTTCTGTATTTAATTCTGATGCAATTTCTGTGTTTCATCGTCAATAAGAAGGTCCAAGGGATACAGTAAACCTGAAGTGAAACATCGGAATCTATAACTAGTGTCACAGGAATGGTTCAAAACATAGTCAGTAAGAAATGTCGGTCTTCATGTACTTAAGTCGGCATTGTGTCTTTTGTATTTAATTCCGATGCAATTTCTGTGTTTCATCGTCAATAAGAAGGTCCAAGATGTACAGTAAACCTGAAGTGAAGCATCGGAATCTATAACTAGTGTCACAGGAATGGTCAGTAGGAAGAGTCAGTCTTCTTGTCCTTAAGTCGGCGCTGTGCATTTTATATTTAATTCAGATGCAATTTCTGTGTTTTATCGTCAATAAGAAGGTCCAAGGGATACAGTACACCTGAAGTGAAGCATCGTAATCTATAACTAGAGTCACTGGAATGGTTCAAACATAGTCAGTAAGAAGTGTCGGTCTTCAAGTACTTTAGTCGGCATTGTGCCTTTTGTATTCAATTCCGATGCAATTTCTGTGTTTCATCGTCAATAAGAAGTTCCAAGGGATACAGTAAACCTGGAGTGAAGCATCGGAATCTATAACTAGTGTCACAGGAATGGTTCAAAACATAGTCAGTAAGAAGTGTTGGTCTTCATGTACTTAAGTCGGCATTTTGCCTTTGGTATTTAATTCCGATGCAATTTCTGTGTTTCATCGTCAATTAGAAGGTCCGAGGGATACAGTAAACCTGAAGTGAAGCATCGGAATCTTTAACTAGTGTCACAGGAATGGTTCAAAACATAGTCAGTAAGAAGTGTCGGTCTTCATGTACTTAGATCGGCATTGTGAATTTTGTATTTAATTCCGATTCAATTTCTGTGTTTCATCATCAATAAGAAGGTCCAAGGGATACAGTAAACCTGAAGTGAAGCATCGGAATCTGTAACTAGTGTCACAGGAATGGTCAGTAGGAAGAGTCAGTCTTCTTGTCCTTAAGTCGGCGTATTGCCTTTTGTATTTTATTCCGATGCAATTTCTGTGTTTCATCGTCAATAAGAGGGTCCAAGGGATACAGTAAACCTGACGTGAAGGATCGGAATCTATAACTAGTGTTGCAGGAATGGTTCAAAAATAGTCAGTAAGAAGTGTCGGTCTTTATGTACTTAAGTCGGCATTGTGCCTTTTGTATTTAATCCCGATGCAATTTCTGTGTTTCACCGTCAATAAGATGGTCCAAGGAATACAATAAACCTGGCGTGAAGCATCGGAATCTATAACTAGTGTCACAGGAATGGTTCAAATCATAGTCAGTAAGAAGTGTCGGTCTTCATGTACGTAAGTCGGCATTGTGCCTTTTGTATTTAATTCCGATGCAATATGTGTGTTTCATCGTCAATAAGAAGGTCCAAGGGATACAGTAAACCTGAAGTGAAGCATCGGAATCTATAGCTAGTGTCACAGGAATGGCCAGTAGGAAGGGTCAGTCTTCTTGTCCTCAATTCGGCATTGTGCCTTTTGTATTTAATTCCGATGCAATTTCTGTGTTTCTTCGTCAATACGAAGGTCCAAGGGATACAGTAAACCTGAAGTGAAGCATCGGAATCTATAACTAGTGTCACAGGAATGGTTCAAATCATAGTCAGTAAGAAGTGTCGGTCTTCATGTACTTAAGTCGGCATTGTGCCTTTTGTATTTAATTCCGATGCAATTTCTGTGACTCATAGTCAATGAGAAGGTCCAAGGGATACAGTAAACCTGAAGTGAAGCATCGGAATCCATAACTAGTGTCACAGGAATGGTTCAAAACTTAGTCACGAAGAAGTGTCCTCCTTCATGAACTTAAATCGGCATTGTGCCTTTTGTATTTAATTCCGATGCAATTTCTGTGTTTCATCGTCAATAAGAAGGTCCAAGGGATACAGTAAACCTGAAGTGAAGCATCGGAATCTTTAACTAGTGTCACAGTATTGGTCAGTAGGAAGAGTGAGTCTTCTTGTCCTTAAGTCGGCATTGTGCCTTTGTATTTAATTCCGATGCAACTTCTGTGTTTCATCGTCAATAAGAAGGTACAAGGGATACAGTAAACCAGAAGTGATGCATCGGAATCTATAACTAGTGTCACAGGAATCGTTCAAATCATAGTCAGTAAGAAGTGTCGGTCTTCATGTACGTAAGTCGGCATTGTGCCTTTTGTATTTAATTCCGATGCAATTTCTGTGTTTCATCGTCAATAAGAAGGTCCAAGGGATACAGTAAACCCGAAGTGAAGCATCGGAATCTATAACTAGTGTCACAGGAATAGTCAGTAGGAAGAGTCAGTTTTCTTGTCCATAAGTCGGCATTGTGCATTTTGTATTTGATTCCGATGCAATTTCTGGGTTTCATCGCCAATAAGAAGGTCCAAGGGATACAGTAGACCTGGAGTGAAGCAATGGAATCTATAACTGGTGTCACAGGAATGGTCAGCAGGAAGAGTCAATCTTCGTGTCCTTATGTCGGCATTCAACCTTCTGTATTTAATTCTGATGCAATTTCTGTGTTTCATCGTCAATAAGAAGGTCCAAGGGATACAGTAAACCTGAAGTGAAACATCGGAATCTATAACTAGTGTCACAGGAATGGTTCAAAACATAGTCAGTAAGAAATGTCGGTCTTCATGTACTTAAGTCGGCATTGTGTCTTTTGTATTTAATTCCGATGCAATTTCTGTGTTTCATCGTCAATAAGAAGGTTCAAGATGTACAGTAAACCTGAAGTGAAGCATCGGAATCTATAACTAGTGTCACAGGAATGGTCAGTAGGAAGAGTCAGTCTTCTTGTCCTTAAGTCGGCGCTGTGCATTTTATATTTAATTCAGATGCAATTTCTGTGTTTTATCGTCAATAAGAAGGTCCAAGGGATACAGTACACCTGAAGTGAAGCATCGGAATCTATAACTAGAGTCACTGGAATGGTTCAAAACATAGTCAGTAAGAAGTGTCGGTCTTCAAGTACTTTAGTCGGCATTGTGCCTTTTGTATTTAATTCCGATGCAATTTCTGTGTTTCATCGTCAATAAGAAGTTCCAAGGGATACAGTAAACCTGGAGTGAAGCATCGGAATCTATAACTAGTGTCACAGGAATGGTTCAAAACATAGTCAGTAAGAAGTGTTGGTCTTCATGTACTTAAGTCGGCATTTTGCCTTTGGTATTTAATTCCGATGCAATTTCTGTGTTTCATCGTCAATTAGAAGGTCCGAGGGATACAGTAAACCTGAAGTGAAGCATCGGAATCTTTAACTAGTGTCACAGGAATGGTTCAAAACATAGTCAGTAAGAAGCGTCGGTCTTCATGTACTTAGATCAGCATTGTGAATTTTGTATTTAATTCCGATGCAATTTCTGTGTTTCATCATCAATAAGAAGGTCCAAGGGATACAGTAAACCTGAAGTGAAGCATCGGAATCTGTAACTAGTGTCACAGGAATGGTCAGTAGGAAGAGTCAGTCTTCTTGTCCTTAAGTCGGCGTATTGCCTTTTGTATTTTATTCCGATGCAATTTCTGTGTTTCATCGTCAATAAGAGGGTCCAAGGGATACAGTAAACCTGACGTGAAGGATCGGAATTTATAACTAGTGTTGCAGGAATGGTTCAAAAATAGTCAGTAAGAAGTGTCGGTCTTTATGTACTTAAGTCGGCATTGTGCGTTTTGTATTTAATCCCGATGCAATTTCTGTGTTTCACCGTCAATAAGAAGGTCCAAGGAATACAATAAACCTGGCGTGAAGCATCGGAATCTATAACTAGTGTCACAGGAATGGTTCAAATCATAGTCAGTAAGAAGTGTCGGTCTTCATGTACGTAAGTCGGCATTGTGCCTTTTGTATTTAATTCCGATGCAATATGTGTGTTTCATCGTCAATAAGAAGGTCCAAGGGATACAGTAAACCTGAAGTGAAGCATCGGAATCTATAGCTAGTGTCACAGGAATGGCCAGTAGGAAGAGTCAGTCTTCTTGTCCTCAATTCGGCGTTGTGCCTTTTGTATTTAATTCCGATGCAATTTCTGTGTTTCATCGTCAATAAGAAGGTCCAAGGGATACAGTAAACCTGAAGTGAAGCATCGGAATCTATAACTAGTGTTACAGGAATGGTTCAAATCATAGTCAGTAAGAAGTGTCGGTCTTCATGTACGTAAGTCGGCATTGTGCCTTTTGTATTTAATTCCGATGCAATTTCTGTGTTTCATCGTCAATAAGAAGGTCCAAGGGATACAGTAAACCCGAAGTGAAGCATCGGAATCTATAACTAGTGTCACAGGAATGGTCAGTAGGAAGAGTCAGTCTTCTTGTCCTTAAGTCGGCATTGTGCATTTTGTATTTGATTCCGATGCAATTTCTGGGTTTCATCGCCAGTAAGAAGGTCCAAGGGATACAGTAGACCTGGAGTGAAGCAATGGAATCTATAACTGGTGTCACAGGAATGGTCAGCAGGAAGAGTCAATCTTCGTGTCCTTATGTCGGCATTCAACCTTTTGTATTTAATTCTGATGCAATTTCTGTGTTTCATCGTCAATAAGAAGGTCCAAGGGATACAGTAAACCTGAAGTGAAACATCGGAATCTATAACTAGTGTCACAGGAATGGTTCAAAACATAGTCAGTAAGAAATGTCGGTCTTCATGTACTTAAGTCGGCATTGTGTCTTTTGTATTTAATTCCGATGCAATTTCTGTGTTTCATCGTCAATAAGAAGGTCCAAGATGTACAGTAAACCTGAAGTGAAGCATCGGAATCTATAACTAGTGTCACAGGAATGGTCAGTAGGAAGAGTCAGTCTTCTTGTCCTTAAGTCGGCGCTGTGCATTTTATATTTAATTCAGTTGCAATTTCTGTGTTTTATCGTCAATAAGAAGGTCCAAGGGATACAGTACACCTGAAGTGAAGCATCGGAATCTATAACTAGAGTCACTGGAATGGTTCAAAACATAGTCAGTAAGAAGTGTCGGTCTTCAAGTACTTTAGTCGGCATTGTGCCTTTTGTATTCAATTCCGATGCAATTTCTGTGTTTCATCGTCAATAAGAAGTTCCAAGGGATACAGTAAACCTGGAGTGAAGCATCGGAATCTATAACTAGTGTCACAGGAATGGTTCAAAACATAGTCAGTAAGAAGTGTTGGTCTTCATGTACTTAAGTCGGCATTTTGCCTTTGGTATTTAATTCCGATGCAATTTCTGTGTTTCATTGTCAATTAGAAGGTCCGAGGGATACAGTAAGCCTGAAGTGAAGCATCGGAATCTTTAACTAGTGTCACAGGAATGGTTCAAAACATAGTCAGTAAGAAACGTCGGTCTTCATGTACTTAGATCGGCATTGTGAATTTTGTATTTAATTCCGATGCAATTTCTGTGTTTCATCATCAATAAGAAGGTCCAAGGGATACAGTAAACCTGAAGTGAAGCATCGGAATCTGTAACTAGTGTCACAGGAATGGTCAGTAGGAAGAGTCAGTCTTCTTGTCCTTAAGTCGGCGTATTGCCTTTTGTATTTTATTCCGATGCAATTTCTGTGTTTCATCGTCAATAGGAGGGTCCAAGGGATACAGTAAACCTGACGTGAAGGATCGGAATCTATAACTAGTGTTGCAGGAATGGTTCAAAAATAGTCAGTAAGAAGTGTCGGTCTTTATGTACTTAAGTCGGCATTGTGCGTTTTGTATTTAAACCCGATGCAATTTCTGTGTTTCACCGTCAATAAGATGGTCCAGGGAATACAATAAACCTGGCGTGAAGCATCGGAATCTATAACTAGTGTCACAGGAATGGTTCAAATCATAGTCAGTAAGAAGTGTCGGTCTTCATGTACGTAAGTCGGCATTGTGCCTTTTGTATTTAATTCCGATGCAATATGTGTGTTTCATCGTCAATAAGAAGGTCCAAGGGATACAGTAAACCTGAAGTGAAGCATCGGAATCTATAGCTAGTGTCACAGGAATGGCCAGTAGGAAGGGTCAGTCTTCTTGTCCTCAATTCGGCATTGTGCCTTTTGTATTTAATTCCGATGCAATTTCTGTGTTTCATCGTCAATAAGAAGGTCCAAGGGATACAGTAAACCTGAAGTGAAGCATCGGAATCTATAACTAGTGTTACAGGAATGGTTCAAAACATAGTCAGTAAGAAGTGTCGGTCTACATGTACTTAAGTCGGCTTTCTGCCTTTTGTATTTAATTCCGATGCAATTTCTGTGTTTCTTCGTCAATACGAAGGTCCAAGGGATACAGTAAACCTGAAGTGAAGCATCGGAATCTATAACTAGTGTCACAGGAATGGTTCAAATCATAGTCAGTAAGAAGTGTCGGTCTTCATGTACTTAAGTCGGCATTGTGCCTTTTGTATTTAATTCCGATGCAATTTCTGTATTTCATCGTCAATAAGAAGGTCCAAGGGATACAGTAAACCTGAAGTGAAGCATCGTAATCTATAACTAGTGTCACAGGAATGGTCAGTAGTAAGAGTCAGTCTTCTTGTCCTTAAGTCAGCATTGTGCCTTTTGTATTTAATTCCGATGCAATTTCTGTGTTTCATCGTCAATAAGAAGGTCCAAGGGATACAGTAAACCTGAAGTGAAGCATCGGAATCCATAACTAGTGTCACAGGAATGGTTCAAAACTTAGTCACGAAGAAGTGTCCTCCTTCATGAACTTAAATCCTCATTGTGCCTTTTGTATTTAATTCCGATGCCATTTCTGTGTTTCATCGTCAATAAGAAGGTCCAAGAGATACAGTAAACAGAAGTGAAGCATTGGAATCCATAATTAGTGTCACAGGAATGGTCAGTGGGAAGAGTAAGTCTTCTTGTACTTAAGTCGGCATTGTGCCTTTAGTATTTAATTCCGATGCAATTTCTGTGTTTCATCGTCAATAAGAAGGTCCAAGGGATACAGTAAACCTGATGTGAAGCATCGGAATATATAACTAGTGTCACAGGAATGGTTCAAAACATAGTCAGTAGGAAGTGTCGGTCTTCATGTACTTAAGTCGGCATTGTGCCTTTTGTACTTAATTCCGATGCAATTTCTGTGACTCATAGTCAATGAGAAGGTCCAAGGGATACAGTAAACCTGAAGTGAAGCATCGGAATCCATAACTAGTGTCACAGGAATGGTTCAAAACTTAGTCACGAAGAAGTGTCCTCCTTCATGAACTTAAATCGGCATTGTGCCTTTTGTATTTAATTCCGATGCAATATCTATGTTTCATCGACAATAAGAAGGGCCAAGGGATACAGTAAACCTGGTGTGAAGAATCGGAATCTATAACTACAGTCACAGGAATGGTCAGTAGGAAGAGTCCGTCTTCTTGTCCTTAAGTCGGCATTGTGCCTTTGTATTTAATTCCGATGCAACTTCTGTGTTTCATCGTCAATAAGAAGGTACAAGGGATACAGTAAACCAGAAGTGATGCATCGGAATCTATAACTAGTGTCACAGGAATGGTTCAAATCATAGTCAGTAAGAAGTGTTGGTCTTCATGTACTTATGTCGGCATTGTGCCTTTTGTATTTAATTCCGATGCAATTTCTGTGTTTCATCGTCAATAAGAAGGTCCAAGGGATACAGTAAACCTGAAGTGAAGCATCGGAATCTATAACTAGTGTCACAGGAATGGTCAGCAGGAAGAGTCAATCTTCATGTCCTTATGTCGGCATTCAATATTCTGTATTTAAATCTGATGCAATTTCTGTGTTTCATCGTCAATAAGAAGGTCCAAGGGATACAGTAAACCTGAAGTGAAACATCGGAATCTATAACTAGTATCACAGGAATGGTTCAAAACATAGTCAGTAAGAAATGTCGGTCTTCATGTACTTAAGTCGGCATTGTGCCTTTTGTATTTAATTCCGATGCAATTTCTGTGTTTCATCGTCAATAAGAAGGTCCAAGATGTACAGTAAACCTGAAGTGAAGCATCGGAATCTATAACTAGTGTCACAGGAATGGATCAAAACATAGTCAGTAAGAAGCGTCGTTCTTCATGTACTTAGATCGGCATTGTGCCTTTTGTATTTAATTCCGATGCAATTTCTGTGTTTCATCATCAATAAGAAGGTCCAAGGGATACAGTAAACCTGAAGTGAAGCATCGGAATCTGTAACTAGTGTCACAGGAATGGTCAGTAGGAAGAGTCAGTCTTCTTGTCCTTAAGTCGGCGTATTGCCTTTTGTATTTAATTCCGATGCAATTTCTGTGTTTCATCGTCAATAAGAGGTTCCAAGGGATACAGTAAACCTGACGTGAAGGATCGGAATCTATAACTAGTGTTGCAGGAATGGTTCAAAACATAGTCAGTAAGAAGTGTCGGTCTTTATGTACTTAAGTCGGCATTGTGCCTTTTGCATTTAATCCCGATGCAATTTCTGTGTTTCATCGTCAATAAGAAGGGCCAAGGGATACAGTAAACCTGGCGTGAAGCATCGGAATCTATAACTAGTGTCACAGGAATGTTTCAAATCATAGTCAGTAATAAGTGTTGGTCTTCATGTACGTAAGTCGGCATTGTGCCTTTTGTATTTAATTCCGATGCAATATGTGTGCTTCATCGTCAATAAGAAGGGCCAAGGGATACAGTAAACCTGAAGTGAAGCATCGGGATCTATAGCTAGTGTCACAGGAATGGCCAGTAGGAAGAGTCAGTCTTCTTGTCCTTAATTCGGCATTGTGCCTTTTGTATTTAATTCCGATGCAATTTCTGTGTTTCATCGTCAATAAGAAGGTCCAAGGGATACAGTAAACCTGAAGTGAAGCATCGGAATCTATAACTAGTGTTACAGGAATGGTTCAAAACATAGTCAGTAAGAAGTGTCCGTCTACATGTACTTAAGTCGGCATTGTGCCTTTTGTATTTAATTCCGATGCAATTTCTGTATTTCATCGTCAATAAGAAGGTCCAAGGGATACAGTAAACCTGAAGTGAAGCATCGTAATCTATAACTAGTGTCACAGAAATGGTCAGTAGTAAGAGTCAGTCTTCTTGTCCTTAAGTCGGCATTGTGCCTTTTGTATTTAATTCCGATGCAATTTCTGTGTTTCATCGTCAATAAGAAGGTCCTAGGGATACAGTAAACCTGAAGTGCAGCATCGGAATCTATAACTAGTGTCACAGGAATGGTCAGTAGGAAGAGTCAGTCTTCTTGTCCTTAAGTCGGCATTGTGCTTCTTGTATTTAATTCCCATGCAATTTCTGTGTTTCAACGTCAACAAGAAGGTCCAAGGGATACAGTAAACCTGAAGCGGAACATCGGAATCTATAACTAGTGTTACAGGAATGGTTCAAAACATAGTCAGTAAGAAGTGTCGGTCTTCATGTACTTAAGTCGGCATTGTGCCTTTTGCATTTAATTCCGATGCAATTTCTGTGTTTCATCGTCAATAAGAACTTTCAAGGGATACAGTAAACCAGGAGTGAAGCATCGGAATCTAGAACTAGTGTCTCAGGAATGGTTGAAATCATAGTCATTAAGAAGTGTCGGTCTTCATGTACTTAAGTCGGCATTGTGAACTTTGTATTTAATTCCGATGCGATTTCTGTGTTTCATCATCAATAAGAAGATCCAAGGGACACAGTAAGCCTGAAGTGGAGCATCGGAATCCATAACTAGTGTCACAGGAATGGTTCAAAACTTAGTCACGAAGAAGTGTCCGCCTTCATGAACTTAAATCGGCATTGTGCCTTTTGTATTTAATTCCGATGCAATTTCTGTGTTTCATCGTCAATAAGAAGGTCCAAGGGATACAGTAAACCTGAAGCGAAGCAACGGAATCCATAACTAGTGTCACAGGAATGGTTCAAAACTTAGTCACGAAGAAGTGTCCTCCTTCATGAACTTAAATCGGCATTGTGCCTTTTGTATTTAATTCCGATGCAATTTCTGTGACTCATCGTCAATAAGAAGGTCCAAGGTATACAGTAAACCTCAAGTGAAGCATCGGAATCTATAACTAGTGTCAGAGGAATGGTTCAAAGCTTAGACAGTAGGAAGAGTCAGTCTTCTTGTACTTAAGTCGGCATTGTGCCTTTTGTATTTAATTCCGAGGCAATATCTGTGTTTCATCGACAATAAGAAGGTCCAAGGGATGCAGTAAACCTGGTGTGAAGAATCGGAATCTATAACTACTGTCACAGGAATGGTCAGTAGGAAGCGTCAGTCTTCTTGTCCTTAAGTCGGCATTGTGCCTTTTGTATTTAATTCCGATGCAATTTCTGTGTTTCATCGTCAATAAGAAGGTCCTAGGGATACAGTAAACCTGAAGTGAAGCATCGGAATCTATAACTAGTGTTACAGGAATGGTTCAAAACATAGTCAGTAAGAAGTGTCGGTCTTCATGTACTTAAGTCGGCATTGTGCCTTTTGTATTTAATTCCGATGCGATTTCTGTGTTTCATCGTCAATAAGAAGGTCCAAGGGATACGGTAAACCTGAAGTGAAGCATCGGAATCTATAACGAGTGTCACAGGAATGGTTCAAAACTTAGACATTAGGAAGAGTCAGTCTTTCTGTACTTAAGTCGGCATTGTGCTTTTGTATTTAATTATGATGCAATTTCTGTCTTTCATCGTCAATAAGAAGATCCAAGTGATACAGTAAACCTGGAGTGAAACATCGGAACCTATAACTAGTGTCACAGGAATGGTTCAAAACCTAGACAGTAGGAAGAGTCAGTCTTCTTGTACTTAAGTCGGCATTGTGATTTTTATATTTAATTCCGATGCAATTTCTGTGTTTCATCGTCAATAAGAAGGTCCAAGGGATACAGTAAACCTGAAGTGAAGCATCAGAATATATAACTCGTTTCACAGGAATGGTTCATAACATAGTCAGTAAGAAGTGTCGGTCTTCGTGTACTTAAGTCGGCATTGTGCCTTTTGTATCTAATTCCGATGCAATTTCTGTGTTTCATCGTCAATAAGAAGGTCCAAGGGATACAGTAAACCTGAAGTGAAGCATCGGAATCTATCACTAGTGTCACAGGAATGGTCAGTAGGAAGAGTCAGTCTTCTTGTCCTTAAGTCGGCATTGTGCCTTTTGTATTTAAATCCCATGCAATTTCCGTGTTTCATCGTCAATAAGAAGGTCCAAGGGATACAGTAAACCTGAAGTGAAGCATCGGAATCTATAACTAGTGTTACAGGAATGGTTCAAAACTTAGTCAGTAAGAAGTGTCGGTCTTCATGTACTTAAGTCGGCGTCGTGCCATTAGTGTTTAATTCCGATGGAATTTCTGTGTTTCATCGTCAATAAGAAAGTCCAAGGGATACAGTAACCTGGAGTGAATCATCGGAAACTATAACTAGTGTCACAGGAATGGTTCAAAACATAGTCAGTAAGAAGTGTCGGTCTTCATGTACTTAAGTCGGCATTGTGCCTTTTGCATTTAATTCCGATGCAATTTCTGTGTTTCATCGTCAATAAGAAGGCCCAAGGGATGCAGTAAACCTGCAGTGAAGCATCGGATTCTATAACTAGTGTCACAGGAATGGTTCAAAACATAGACATTAAGAAGTGTCGGTCTTCATGTACTTAAGTCGGCATTGTGCCTTTTGTATTTAATTCCGATGCAATTTCTATGTTTCATCGTCTATGAGAAGGTCCAAGGGATACAGTAAACCTGAAGTGAAGCATCGGAATCCATAACTAGTGTCACAGGAATGGTCAGTAGGAAGAGTCAGTCTTCTTGTCCTTAAGTCGGCATTGTGCCATTTGTATTTAATTCCGTTGCAATTTTTGTGTTTCATCGTCAATAAGAAGGTCCAAGGGATACAGTAAACCTGAAGTGAAGCATCGGAATCTATAACTGGTGTTACAGGAATGGTTCAAAACAAAGTCAGTAAGAAGTGTCGGTCTTAATGTACTTAAGTCGGCATTGTGCCTTTTGTATTTAATTCCGATGCAATTTCTGTGTTTCATCGTCAATAAGAAGGTCCAAATGATACAGTAAACCTGAAGTGAAGCATCGGAATCTATAACTAGTGTCACAGGAATGGTTCAAACCTTAGACAGTAGGAAGAGTCAGTCTTCTTGTACTTAAGTCGGCATTGTGCCTTTTGTATTTAATTCCGATGCAATTTCTGTGTTTCATCGTCAATAAGAAGGTCCAAGAGATACAGTAAACAGAAGTGAAGCATTGGAATCTATAATTAGTGTCACAGGAATGGTCAGTGGGAAGAGTAAGTCTTCTTGTACTTAAGTCGGCATTGTGCCTTTAGTATTTAATTCCGATGCAATTTCTGTGTTTCATCGTCAATAAGAAGGTCCAAGGGATACAGTAAACCTGATGTGAAGCATCGGAATCTATAACTAGTGTCACAGGAATGGTTCAAAACATAGTCAGTAGGAAGTGTCGGTCTTCATGTACTTAAGTCGGCATTGTGCCTTTTGTACTTAATTCCGATGCAATATCTATGTTTCATCGACAATAAGAAGGGCCAAGGGATACAGTAAACCCGGTGTGAAGAATCGGAATCTATAACTACAGTCACAGGAATGGTCAGTAGGAAGAGTCCGTCTTCTTGTCCTTAAGTCGGCATTGTGCCTTTGTATTCAATTCCGATGCAACTTCTGTGTTTCATCGTCAATAAGAAGGTACAAGGGATACAGTAAACCAGAAGTGATGCATCGGAATCTATAACTAGTGTCACAGGAATGGTTCAAATCATAGTCAGTAAGAAGTGTTGGTCTTCATGTACTTATGTCGGCATTGTGCCTTTTGTATTTAATTCCGATGCAATTTCTGTGTTTCATCGTCAATAAGAAGGTCCAAGGGATACAGTAAACCTGAAGTGAAGCATCGGAATCTATAACTAGTGTCACAGGAATGGTCAGTAGGAAGAGTCAGTCTTCTTGTCCTTAAGTCGGCATTGTGCATTTTGTATTTGATTCCGATGCAATTTCTGGGTTTGATCGCCAATAAGAAGGTCCAAGGGATACAGTAGTCCTGGAGTGAAGCAATGGAATCTATAACTAGTGTCACAGAAATGGTCAGCAGGAAGAGTCAATCTTCATGTCCTTATGTCGGCATTCAATATTCTGTATTTAAATCTGATGCAATTTCTGTGTTTCATCGTCAATAAGAAGGTCCAAGGGATACAGTAAACCTGAAGTGAATCATCGGAATCTATAACTAGTATCACAGGAATGGTTCAAAACATAGTCAGTAAGAAATGGCGGTCTTCATGTACTTAAGTCGGCATTGTGCCTTTTGTATTTAATTCCGATGCAATTTCTGTGTTTCATCATCAATAAGAAGATCCAAGGGATACAGTAAGCCTGAAGTGGAGCATCGCAATCCATAACTAGTGTCACAGGAATGGTTCAAAACTTAGTCACGAAGAAGTGTCCGCCTTCATGAACTTAAATCGGCATTGTGCCTTTTGTATTTAATTCCGATGCAATTTCTGTGTTTCATCGTCAATAAGAAGGTCCAAGGGATACAGTAAACCTGAAGCGAAGCAACGGAATCCATAACTAGTGTCACAGGAATGGTTCAAAACTTAGTCACGAAGAAGTGATCTCCTTCATGAACTTAAATCGGCATTGTGCCTTTTGTATTTAATTCCGATGCAATATCTGTGTTTCATCGACAATAAGAAGGTCCAAGGGATGCAGTAAACCTGGTGTGAAGAATCGGAATCTATAACTACTGTCACAGGAATGGTCAGTAGGAAGCGTCAGTCTTCTTGTCCTTAAGTCGGCATTGTGCCTTTTGTATTTAATTCCGATGCAATTTCTGTGTTTCATCGTCAATAAGAAGATCCTAGGGATACAGTAAACCTGAAGTGAAGCATCGGAATCTATAACTAGTGTTACAGGAATGGTTCAAAACATAGTCAGTAAGAGGTGTCGGTCTTCATGTACTTAAGTCGGCATTGTGCCTTTTGTATTTAATTCCGATGCGATTTCTGTGTTTCATCGTCAATAAGAAGGTCCAAGGGATACGGTAAACCTGAAGTGAAGCATCGGAATCTATAACGAGTGTCACAGGAATGGTTCAAAACTTAGACATTAGGAAGAGTCAGTCTTTCTGTACTTAAGTCGGCATTGTGCTTTTGTATTTAATTATGATGCAATTTCTGTCTTTCATCGTCAATAAGAAGATCCAAGTGATACAGTAAACCTGGAGTGAAACATCGGAACCTATAACTAGTGTCACAGGAATGGTTCAAAACCTAGACAGTAGGAAGAGTCAGTCTTCTTGTACTTAAGTCGGCATTGTGATTTTTATATTTAATTCCGATGCAATTTCTGCGTTTCATCGTCAATAAGAAGGTCCAAGGGATACAGTAAACCTGAAGTGAAGCATCAGAATATATAACTCGTTTCACAGGAATGGTTCATAACATAGTCAGTAAGAAGTGTCGGTCTTCGTGTACTTAAGTCGGCATTGTGCCTTTTGTATCTAATTCCGATGCAATTTCTGTGTTTCATCGTCAATAAGAAGGTCCAAGGGATACAGTAAACCTGAAGTGAAGCATCGGAATCTATAACTAGTGTCACAGGAATGGTCAGTAGGAAGAGTCAGTCTTCTTGTCCTTAAGTCGGCATTGTGCCTTTTGTATTTAAATCCCATGCAATTTCTGTGTTTCATCGTCAATAAGAAGGTCCAAGGGATACAGTAAACCTGAAGTGAAGCATCGGAATCTATAACTAGTGTTACAGGAATGGTTCAAAACTTAGTCAGTAAGAAGTGTCGGTCTTCATGTACTTAAGTCGGCGTCGTGCCATTAGTGTTTAATTCCGATGGAATTTCTGTGTTTCATCGTCAATAAGAAGGCCCAAGGGATACAGTAAACCTGCAGTGAAGCATCGGATTCTATAACTAGTGTCACAGGAATGGTTCAAAACATAGACATTAAGAAGTGTCGGTCTTCATGTACTTAAGTCAGCATTGTGCCTTTTGTATTTAATTCCGATGCAATTTCTATGTTTCATCGTCTATGAGAAGGTCCAAGGGATACAGTAAACCTGAAGTGAAGCATCGGAATCCATAACTAGTGTCACAGGAATGGTCAGTAGGAAGAGTCAGTCTTCTTGTCCTTAAGTCGGCATTGTGCCTTTTGTATTTAATTCCGTTGCAATTTTTGTGTTTCATCGTCAATAAGAAGGTCCAAGGGATACAGTAAACCTGAAGTGAAGCATCGGAATCTATAACTGGTGTTACAGGAATGGTTCAAAACAAAGTCAGTAAGAAGTGTCGGTCTTAATGTACTTAAGTCGGCAATGTGCCTTTTGTATTTAATTCCGATGCAATTTCTGTGTTTCATCGTCAATAAGAAGGTCCAAATGATACAGTAAGCCTGAAGTGAAGCATCGGAATCTATAACTAGTGTCACAGGAATGGTTCAAACCTTAGACAGTAGGAAGAGTCAGTCTTCTTGTACTTAAGTCGGCATTGTGCCTTTTCTATTTAATTCCGATGCAATTTCTGTGTTTCATCGTCAATAAGAAGGTCCAACAGATACAGTAAACAGAAGTGAAGCATTGGAATCTATAATTAGTGTCACAGGAATGGTCAGTGGGAAGAGTAAGTCTTCTTGTACTTAAGTCGGCATTGTGCCTTTAGTATTTAATTCCGATGCAATTTCTGTGTTTCATCGTCAATAAGAAGGTCCAAGGGATACAGTAAACCTGATGTGAAGCATCGGAATCTATAACTAGTGTCACAGGAATGGTTCAAAACATAGTCAGTAGGAAGTGTCGGTCTTCATGTACTTAAGTCGGCATTGTGCCTTTTGTACTTCATTCCGATGCAATTTCTGTGACTCATAGTCAATGAGAAGGTCCAAGGGATACAGTAAACCTGAAGTGAAGCATCGGAATCCATAACTAGTGTCACAGGAATGGTTCAAAACTTAGTCACGAAGAAGTGTCCTCCTTCATGAACTTAAATCGGCATTGTGCCTTTTGCTTTTAATTCCGATGCAATATCTATGTTTCATCGACAATAAGAAGGGCCAAGGGATACAGTAAACCCGGTGTGAAGAATCGGAATCTATAACTACAGTCACAGGAATGGTCAGTAGGAAGAGTCCGTCTTCTTGTCCTTAAGTCGGCATTGTGCCTTTGTATTTAATTCCGATGCAACTTCTGTGTTTCATCGTCAATAAGAAGGTACAAGGGATACAGTAAACCAGAAGTGATGCATCGGAATCTATAACCAGTGTCACAGGAATGGTTCAAATCATAGTCAGTAAGAAGTGTTGGTCTTCATGTACTTATGTCGGCATTGTGCCTTTTGTATTTAATTCCGATGCAATTTCTGTGTTTCATCGTCAATAAGAAGGTCCAAGGGATACAGTAAACCTGAAGTGAAGCATCGGAATCTATAACTAGTGTCACAGGAATGGTCAGTAGGAAGAGTCAGTCTTCTTGTCCTTAAGTCGGCATTGTGCATTTTGTATTTGATTCCGATGCAATTTCTGGGTTTGATCGCCAATAAGAAGGTCCAAGGGATACAGTAGTCCTGGAGTGAAGCAATGGAATCTATAACTAGTGTCACAGGAATGGTCAGCAGGAAGAGTCAATCTTCATGTCCTTATGTCGGCATTCAATATTCTGTATTTAAATCTGATGCAATTTCTGTGTTTCATCGTCAATAAGAAGGGCCAAGGGATACAGTAAACCTGGCGTGAAGCATCGGAATCTATAACTAGTGTCACAGGAATGGTTCAAATCATAGTCAGTAAGAAGTGTTGGTCTTCATGTACGTAAGTCGGCATTGTGCCTTTTGTATTTAATTCCGATGCAATATGTGAGCTTCGTCGTCAATAAGAAGGTCCAAGGGATACAGTAAACCTGAAGTGAAGCATCGGGATCTATAGCTAGTGTCACAGGAATGGCCAGTAGGAAGAGTCATTCTTCTTGTCCTTAATTCGGCATTGTGCCTTTTGTATTTAATTCCGATGCAATTTCTGTGTTTCATCGTCACTAAGAACTTTCAAGGGATACAGTAAACCAGGAGTGAAGCATCGGAATCTAGAACTAGTGTCTCAGGAATGGATGAAATCATAGTCATTAAGAAGTGTCGGTCTTCATGTACTTAAATCGGCATTGTGAACTTTGTATTTAATTCCGATGCGATTTCTGTGTTTCATCATCAATAAGAAGATCCAAGGGATACAGTAAGCCTGAAGTGGAGCATCGGAATCCATAACTAGTGTCACAGGAATGGTTCAAAACTTAGTCACGAAGAAGTGTCCGCCTTCATGAACTTAAATCGGCATTGTGCCTTTTGTATTTAATTCCGATGCAATTTCTGTGTTTCATCGTCAATAAGAAGGTCCAAGGGATACAGTAAACCTGAAGCGAAGCAACGGAATCCATAACTAGTGTCACAGGAATGGTTCAAAACTTAGTCACGAAGAAGTGTCCTCCTTCATGAACTTAAATCGGCATTGTGCCTTTTGTATTTAATTCCGATGCCATTTCTGTGACTCATCGTCAATAAGAAGGTCCAAGGTATACAGTAAACCTGAAGTGAAGCATCGGAATCTATAACTAGTGTCAGAGGAATGGTTCAAAGCTTAGACAGTAGGAAGAGTCAGTATTCTTGTACTTAAGTCGGCATTGTGCCTTTTGTATTTAATTCCGATGCAATATCTGTGTTTCATCGACAATAAGAAGGTCCAAGGGATGCAGTAAACCTGGTGTGAAGAATCGGAATCTATAACTACTATCACAGGAATGGTCAGTAGGAAGCGTCAGTCTTCTTGTCCTTAAGTCGGCATTGTGCCTTTTGTATTTAATTCCGATGCAATTTCTGTGTTTCATCGTCAATAAGAAGGTCCTAGGGATACAGTAAACCTGAAGTGAAGCATCGGAATCTATAACTAGTGTTACAGGAATGGTTCAAAACATAGTCAGTAAGAAGTGTCGGTCTTCATGTACTTAAGTCGGCATTGTGCCTTTTGTATTTAATTCCGATGCGATTTCTGTGTTTCATCGTGAATAAGAAGGTCCAAGGGATACGGTAAACCTGAAGTGAAGCATCGGAATCTATAACGAGTGTCACAGGAATGGGTCAAAACTTAGACATTAGGAAGAGTCAGTCTTTCTGTACTTAAGTCGGCATTGTGCTTTTGTATTTAATTATGATGCAATTTCTGTCTTTCATCGTCAATAAGAAGATCCAAGTGATACAGTAAACCTGGAGTGAAACATCGGAACCTATAACTAGTGTCACAGGAATGGTTCAAAACCTAGACAGTAGGAAGAGTCAGTCTTCTTGTACTTAAGTCGGCATTGTGATTTTTATATTTAATTCCGATGCAATTTCTGCGTTTCATCGTCAATAAGAAGGTCCAAGGGATACAGTAAACCTGAAGTGAAGCATCAGAATATATAACTCGTTTCACAGGAATGGTTCATAACATAGTCAGGTAGAAGTGTCGGTCTTCGTGTACTTAAGTCGGCATTGTGCCTTTTGTATCTAATTCCGATGCAATTTCTGTGTTTCATCGTCAATAAGAAGGTCCAAGGGATACAGTAAACCTGAAGTGAAGCATCGGAATCTATAACTAGTGTCACAGGAATGGTCAGTAGGAAGAGTCAGTCTTCTTGTCCCTAAGTCGGCATTGTGCCTTTTGTATTTAAATCCCATGCAATTTCTGTGTTTCATCGTCAATAAGAAGGTCCAAGGGATACAGTAAACCTGAAGTGAAGCATCGGAATCTATAACTAGTGTTACAGGAATGGTTCAAAACTTAGTCAGTAAGAAGTGTCGGTCTTCATGTACTTAAGTCGGCGTCGTGCCATTAGTGTTTAATTCCGATGGAATTTCTGTGTTTCATCGTCAATAAGAAGGTCCAAGGGATACAGTAACCTGGAGTGAATCATCGGAAACTATAACTAGTGTCACAGGAATGGTTCAAAACATAGTCAGTAAGAAGTGTCGGTCTTCATGTACTTAAGTCGGCATTGTGCCTTTTGCATTTAATTCCGATGCAATTTCTGTGTTTCATCGTCAATAAGAAGGCCCAAGGGATACAGTAAACCTGCAGTGAAGCATCGGATTCTATAACTAGTGTCACAGGAATGGTTCAAAACATAGACATTAAGAAGTGTCGGTCTTCATGTACTTAAGTCGGCATTGTGCCTTTTGTATTTAATTCCGATGCAATTTCTATGTTTCATCGTCTATGAGAAGGTCCAAGGGATACAGTAAACCTGAAGTGAAGCATCGGAATCCATAACTAGTGTCACAGGAATGGTCAGTAGGAAGAGTCAGTCTTCTTGTCCTTAAGTCGGCATTGTGCATTTGTATTTAATTCCGTTGCAATTTTTGTGTTTCATCGTCAATAAGAAGGTCCAAGGGATACAGTAAACCTGAAGTGAAGCATCGGAATCTATAACTGGTGTTACAGGAATGGTTCAAAACAAAGTCAGTAAGAAGTGTCGGTCTTAACGTACTTAAGTCGGCATTGTGCCTTTTGTATTTAATTACGATGCAATTTCTGTGTTTCATCGTCAATAAGAAGGTCCAAATGATACAGTAAACCTGAAGTGAAGCATCGGAATCTATAACTAGTGTCACAGGAATGGTTCAAACCTTAGACAGTAGGAAGAGTCAGTCTTCTTGTACTTAAGTCGGCATTGTGCCTTTTGTATTTAATTCCGATGCAATTTCTGTGTTTCATCGTCAATAAGAAGGTAGAAGGGATACAGTAAACCTGGTGTGAAGAATCGGAATCTATAACTACTGACACAGGAATGGTCAGTAGGTAGAGTCAGTCTTCTTGTCCTTAAGTCGGCCTTGTGATTTTGTATTTAATTCCGATGCAATTTCTGTGTTTCATCGTCAATAAGAAGGTCCAAGGGATACAGTAAACCTGAAGTGAAGCATCGGAATCTATATCTAGTGTTACAGGATTGGTTCAAAACATAGTCAGTAAGAAGTGTCGGACTTCATATACTTAAGTCGGCATTGTGCCTTTTGTATTTAATACCGATGCAATTTCTGTGTCTCATCGTCAACGAGACGGTCCAAGGGATACGGTAAACCTGAAGTGAAGCATCGGAAACTATAACTAGTGTCACAGGAATGGTTCAAAACTTAGACATTAGGAAGAATCAGTCTTCTTGTACTTAAGTCGGCATTGTGCTTTTGTATTTAATTCCGATGCAATTTCTGTGTTTCATCGTCAATAAGAAGGTCCAAGGGATACAGTAAACCTGGAGTGAAGCATCGGAATCTATAACTAGTGTCACAGGAATGGTTCAAAACCTAGACAGTAGGAAGAGTCAGTCTTCTTGTACTTAAGTCGGCATTGTGTCTTTTGTATTTGATTCCGATGCAATTTCTGTGTTTCATCGTCAATAAGAAGGTCCAAGGGACACAGTAAACCAGAAGTGAAGCATCGGAATCTATAACAAGTGTCACAGGAATGGTTCATAAGATAGTCAGTAAGAAGTGTCGGTCTTCATGTACTTAAGTCGGCATTGTGCCTTTTGTATGTAATTCCGATGCAATTTCTGTGTTTCAGCGTCAATAAGAAGGTCCAAGGGATACAGTACACCTGAAGTAAAGCATCGGAATCTATAACTAGTGTCACAGGAATGGTCAGTAGGAAGAGTCAGTCTTCTTGTCCTTAAGCCGGCATTGTGGCTTTTGTATTTAATTCCCATGCAATTTATGTGTTTCATGGTCAATAAGAAGGTCCATGGGATACAGTAAACCTGAAGTGAAGCATCTGAATCTATAACTAGTGTTACAGGAATGGTTCAAATCTTAGTCAGAAAGAAGTGTCGGTCTTCATGTACTTAAGTCGGCGTCGTGCCTTTTGTGTTTAATTCCGATGCAATTTCTGTGTTTCATCGTCAATAAGAAGGTCCAAGGGATACAGTAAACCTGGAGTGAAGCATCGGAATCTATAACTAGTGTCACAGGAATGGTTCAAAATACAGTCAGTAAGAAGTGTCGGTCATCATGTACTTAAGTCGGCATTGTGCCTTTTGTATTTAATTCCGATGCAATTTCTGTGTTTCATCGTCAATAAGAAGGTCCAAGATGTACAGTAAACCTGAAGTGAAGCATCGGAATCTATAACTAGTGTCACAGGAATGGTCAGTAGGAAGAGTCAGTCTTCTTGTCCTTAAGTCGGCGCTGTGCATTTTATATTTAATTCAGATGCAATTTCTGTGTTTTATCGTCAATAAGAAGGTCCAAGGGATACAGTACACCTGAAGAGAAGCATAGGAATCTATAACTAGTGTCACTGGAATGGTTCAAAACATAGTCAGTAAGAAGTGTCGGTCTTCAAGTACTTTAGTCGGCATTGTGCCTTTTGTATCCAATTCTGATGCAATTTCTGTGTTTCATCGTCAATAAGAAGGTCCAAGGGATACAGTAAACCTGGAGTGAAGCATCGGAATCTATAACTAGTGTCACAGGAATGGTTCAAAACATAGTCAGTAAGAAGTGTCGGTCTTCATGTACTTAAGTCGGCATTTTGCCTTTGGTATTTAATTCCGATGCAATTTCTGTGTTTCATCGTCAATTAGAAGGTCCAAGGGATACAGTAAACCTGAAGTGAAGCATCGGAATCTATAACTAGTGTCACAGGAATGGATCAAAACATAGTCAGTAAGAAGCGTCGGTCTTCATGTACTTAGATCGGCATTGTGCCTTTTGTATTTAATTCCGATGCAATTTCTGTGTTTCATCATCAATAAGAAGGTCCAAGGGATACAGTAAACCTGAAGTGAAGCATCGGAATCTGTAACTAGTGTCACAGGAATGGTCAGTAGGAAGAGTTAGTCTTCTTATCCTTAAGTCGGCGTATTGCCTTTTGTATTTAATTCCGATGCAATTTCTGTGTTTCATCGTCAATAAGAGGTTCCAAGGGATACAGTAAACCTGACGTGAAGGATCGGAATCTATAACTAGTGTTGCAGGAATGGTTCAAAGCATAGTCAGTAAGAAGTGTCGGTCTTTATGTACTTAAGTCGGCATTGTGCCTTTTGCATTTAATCCCGATGCAATTTCTGTGTTTCATCGTCAATAAGAAGGGCCAAGGGATACAGTAAACCTGGCGTGAAGCATCGGAATCTATAACTAGTGTCACAGGAATGGTTCAAATCATAGTCAGTAAGAAGTGTTGGTCTTCATGAACGTAAGTCGGCATTGTGCCTTTTGTATTTAATTCCGATGCAATATGTGTGCTTCATCGTCAATAAGAAGGTCCAAGGGATACAGTAAACCTGAAGTGAAGCATCGGGATCTATAGCTAGTGTCATAGGAATGGCCAGTAGGAAGAGTCAGTCTTCTTGTCCTTAATTCGGCATTGTGCCTTTTGTATTTAATTCCGATGCAATTTCTGTGTTTCATCGTCAATAAGAAGGTCCAAGGGATACAGTAAACCTGAAGTGAAGCATCGGAATCTATAACTAGTATTACAGGAATGGTTCAAAACATAGTCAGTAAGAAGTGTCGGTCTACATGTACTTAAGTCGGCTTTCTGCCTTTTGTATTTAATTCCGATGCAATTTCTGTGTTTCTTCGTCAATACGAAGGTCCAAGGGATACAGTAAACCTGAAGTGAAGCATCGGAATCTATAACTAGTGTCACAGGAATGGTTCAAATCATAGTCAGTAAGAAGTGTCGGTCTTCATGTACTTATGTCGGCATTGTGCCTTTTGTATTTAATTCCGATGCAATTTCTGTATTTCATCGTCAATAAGAAGGTCCAAGGGATACAGTAAACCTGAAGTGATGCATCGTAATCTATAACTAGTGTCACAGAAAAGGTCAGTAGTAAGAGTCAGTCTTCTTGTCCTTAAGTCGGCATTGTGCCTTTTGTATTTAATTCCGATGCAATTTCTGTGTTTCATCGTCAATAAGAAGGTCCTAGGGATACAGTAAACCTGAAGTGCAGCATCGGAATCTATAACTAGTGTCACAGGAATGGTCAGTAGGAAGAGTCAGTCTTCTTGTCCATAAGTCGGCATTGTGCTTCTTGTATTTAATTCCCATGCAATTTCTGTGTTTCAACGTCAACAAGAAGGTCCAAGGGATACAGTAAACCTGAAGCGGAGCATCGGAATCTATAACTAGTGTTACAGGAATGGTTCAAAACATAGTCAGTAAGAAGTGTCGGTCTTCATGCACTTAAGTCGTAATTGTGCCTTTTGCATTTAATTCCGATGCAATTTCTGTGTTTCATCGTCAATACGAACTTTCAAGGGATACAGTAAACCAGGAGTGAAGCATCGGAATCTAGAACTAGTGTCTCAGGAATGGTTGAAATCATAGTTATTAAGAAGTGTCGGTCTTCATGTACTTAAGTCGGCATTGTGAACTTTGTATTTAATTCCGATGCGATTTCTGTGTTTCATCATCAATAAGAAGATCCAAGGGATACAGTAAGCCTGAAGTGGAGCATCGGAATCCATAACTAGTGTCACAGGAATGGTTCAAAACTTAGTCACGAAGAAGTGTCCACCTTCATTAACTTAAATCGGCATTGTGCCTTTTGTATTTAATTCCGATGCAATTTCTGTGACTCATCGTCAATAAGAAGGTCAAAGGTATACAGTAAACCTGAAGTGAAGCATCGGAATCTATAACTAGTGTCAGAGGAATGGTTCAAAGCTTAGACAGTAGGAAGAGTCAGTCTTCTTGTACTTAAGTCGGCATTGTGCCTTTTGTATTTAATTCCGATGCAATATCTGTGTTTCATCGACAATAAGAAGGTCCAAGGGATGCAGTAAACCTGGTGTGAAGAATCGGAATCTATAACTACTGTCACAGGAATGGTCAGTAGGAAGCGTCAGTCTTCTTGTCCTTAAGTCGGCATTGTGCCTTTTGTATTTCATTCCGATGCAATTTCTGTGTTTCATCGTCAATAAGAACGTCCTAGGGATACAGTAAACCTGAAGTGAAGCATCGGAATCTATAACTAGTGTTACAGGAATGGTTCAAAACATAGTCAGTAAGAAGTGTCGGTATTCATGTACTTAAGTCGGCATTGTGCGTTTTGTATTTAATTCCGAAGCGATTTCTGTGTTTCATCGTCAATAAGAAGGTCCAAGGGATACGGTAAACCTGAAGTGAAGCATCGGAATGTATAACGAGTGTCACAGGAATGGTTCAAAACTTAGACATTAGGAAGAGTCAGTCTTTCTGTACTTAAGTCGGCATTGTGCTTTTGTATTTAATTATGATGCAATTTCTGTCTTTCATCGTCAATAAGAAGATCCAAGTGATACAGTAAACCTGGAGTGAAACATCGGAACCTATAACTAGTGTCACAGGAATGGTTCAAAACCTAGACAGTAGGAAGAGTCAGTCTTCTTGTACTTAAGTCGGCATTGTGATTTTTATATTTAATTCCGATGCAATTTCTGCGTTTCATCGTCAATAAGAAGGTCCAAGGGATACAGTAAACCTGAAGTGAAGCATCAGAATATATAACTCGTTTCACAGGAATGGTTCATAACATAGTCATTAAGAAGTGTCGGTCTTCGTGTACTTAAGTCGGCATTGTGCCTATTGTATCTAATTCCGATGCAATTTCTGTGTTTCATCGTCAATAAGAAGGTCCAAGGGATACAGTAAACCTGAAGTGAAGCATCGGAATCTATAACTAGTGTCACAGGAATGGTCAGTAGGAAGAGTCAGTCTTCTTGTCCTTAAGTCGGCATTGTGCCTTTTGTATTTAAATCCCATGCAATTTCTATGTTTCATCGTCTATGAGAAGGTCCAAGGGATACAGTAAACCTGAAGTGAAGCATCGGAATCGATAACTAGTGTCACAGGAATGGTCAGTAGGAAGAGTCAGTCTTCTTGTCCTTAAGTCGGCATTGTGCCTTTTGTATTTAATTCCGTTGCAATTTTTGTATTTCATCGTCAATAAGAAGGTCCAAGGGATACAGTAAACCTGAAGTGAAGCATCGGAATCTATAACTGGTGTTACAGGAATGGTTCAAAACAAAGTCAGTAAGAAGTGTCGGTCTTAATGTACTTAAGTCGGCATTGTGCCTTTTGTATTTAATTCCGATGCAATTTCTGTGTTTCATCGTCAATAAGAAGGTCCAAATGATACAGTAAACCTGAAGTGAAGCATCGGAATCTATAACTAGTGTCACAGGAATGGTTCAAACCTTAGACAGTAGGAAGAGTCAGTCTTCTTGTACTTAAGTCGGCATTGTGCCTTTTGTATTTAATTCCGATGCAATTTCTGTGTTTCATCGTCAATAAGAAGGTAGAAGGGATACAGTAAACCTGGTGTGAAGAATCGGAATCTATAACTACTGACACAGGAATGGTCAGTAGGTAGAGTCAGTCTTCTTGTCCTTAAGTCGGCCTTGTGCCTTTTGTATTTAATTCCGATGCAATTTCTGTGTTTCATCGTCAATAAGAAGGTCCAAGGGATACAGTAAACCTGAAGTGAAGCATCGGAATCTATATCTAGTGTTACAGGATTGGTTCAAAACATAGTCAGTAAGAAGTGTCGGTCTTCATATACTTAAGTCGGCATTGTGCCTTTTGTATTTAATTCCGATGCAATTTCTGTGTCTCATCGTCAACGAGAAGGTCCAAGGGATACGGTAAACCTGAAGTGAAGCATCGGAAACTATAACTAGTGTCACAGGAATGGTTCAAAACTTAGACATTAGGAAGAATCAGTCTTCTTGTACTTAAGTCGGCATTGTGCTTTTGTATTTAATTCCGATGCAATTTCTGTGTTTCATCGTCAATAAGAAGGTCCAAGGGATACACTAAACCTGGAGTGAAGCATCGGAATCTATAACTAGTGTCACAGGAATGGTTCAAAACCTAGACAGTAGGAAGAGTCAGTCTTCTTGTACTTAAGTCGGCATTGTGTCTTTTGTATTTGATTCCGATGCAATTTCTGTGTTTCATCGTCAATAAGAAGGTCCAAGGGACACAGTAAACCAGAAGTGAAGCATCGGAATCTATAACAAGTGTCACAGGAATGGTTCATAAGATAGTCAGTAAGAAGTGTCGGTCTTCATGTACTTAAGTCGGCATTGTGCCTTTTGTATGTAATTCCGATGCAATTTCTGTGTTTCAGCGTCAATAAGAAGGTCCAAGGGATACAGTACACCTGAAGTGAAGCATCGGAATCTATAACTGGTGTCACAGGAATGGTCAGTAGGAAGAGTCAGTCTTCTTGTCCTTAAGCCGGCATTGTGGCTTTTGTATTTAATTCCCATGCAATTTATGTGTTTCATGGTCAATAAGAAGGTCCAAGGGATACAGTAAACCTGAAGTGAAGCATCTGAATCTATAACTAGTGTTACAGGAATGGTTCAAATCTTCGTCAGAAAGAAGTGTCGGTCCTCATGTACTTAAGTCGGCGTCGTGCCTTTTGTGTTTAATTCCGATGCAATTTCTGTGTTTCATCGACAATAAGAAGGTCCAAGGGATACAGTAAACCTGGAGTGAAGCATCGGAATCTATAACTAGTGTCACAGGAATGGTTCAAAATACAGTCAGTAAGAAGTGTCGGTATCCATGTACTTGAGTCGGTATTGTGCCTTTTGCATTTAATTCCGATGCAGTTTCTGTGTTTCATCGTCAATAAGAAGGTCCAAGGGATACAGTAAACCTGAAGTGAAGCATCGGAATCTATAACTAGTGTCACAGGAATGGTCAGTAGGAAGAGTCAGTCTTCTTGTCCTTAAGTCGGCATTGTGCATTTTGTATTTGATTCCGATGCAATTTCTGGGTTTGATCGCCAATAAGAAGGTCCAAGGGATACAGTAGTCCTGGAGTGAAGCAATGGAATCTATAACTAGTGTCACAGGAATGGTCAGCAGGAAGAGTCAATCTTCATGTCCTTATGTCGGCATTCAACCTTCTGTATTTAAATCTGATGCAATTTCTGTGTTTCATCGTCAATAAGAAGGTCCAAGGGATACAGTAAACCTGAAGTGAAACATCGGAATCTATAACTAGTATCACAGGAATGGTTCAAAACATAGTCAGTAAGAAATGTCGGTCTTCATGTACTTAAGTCGGCATTGTGCCTTTTGTATTTAATTCCGATGCAATTTCTGTGTTTCATCGTCAATAAGAAGGTCCAAGATGTACAGTAAACCTGAAGTGAAGCATCGGAATCTATAACTAGTGTCACAGGAATGGTCAGTAGGAAGAGTCAGTCTTCTTGTCCTTAAGTCGGCGCTGTGCATTTTATATTTAATTCAGATGCAATTTCTGTGTTTTATCGTCAATAAGAAGGTCCAAGGGATACAGTACACCTGAAGAGAAGCATAGGAATCTATAACTAGTGTCACTGGAATGGTTCAAAGCATAGTCAGTAAGAAGTGTTGGTCTTCAAGTACTTTAGTCGGCATTGTGCCTTTTGTATTCAATTCCGATGCAATATCTGTGTTTCATCGTCAATAAGAAGGTCCAAGGGATACAGTAAACCTGGAGTGAAGCATCGGAATCTATAACTAGTGTCACAGGAATGGTTCAAAACATAGTCAGTAAGAAGTGTCGGTCTTCATGTACTTAAGTCGGCATTTTGCCTTTGGTATTTAATTCCGATGCAATTTCTGTGTTTCATCGTCAATTAGAAGGTCCAAGGGATACAGTAAACCTGAAGTGAAGCATCGGAATCTATAACTAGTGTCACAGGAACGGATCAAAACATAGTCAGTAAGAAGCGTCGGTCTTCATGTACTTAGATCGGCATTGTGCCTTTTGTATTTAATTCCGGTGCAATTTCTGTGTTTCATCATCAATAAGAAGGTCCAAGGGATACAGTAAACCTGAAGTGAAGCATCGGAATCTGTAACTAGTGTCACAGGAATGGTCAGTAGGAAGGGTCAGTCTTCTTGTCCTTAAGTCGGCGTATTGCCTTTTGTATTTAATTCCGATGCAATTTCTGTGTTTCATCGTCAATAAGAGGTTCCAAGGGATACCGAAAACCTGACGTGAAGGATCGGAATCTATAACTAGTGTTTAAGGAATGGTTCAAAACATAGTCAGTAAGAAGTGTCGGTCTTTATGTACTTAAGTCGGCATTGTGCCTTTTGCATTTAATCCCGATGCAATTTCTGTGTTTCATCGTCAATAAGAATGGCCAAGGGATACAGTAACCCTGGCGTGAAGCATCGGAATCTATAACTAGTGTCACAGGAATGGTTCAAATCATAGTCAGTAAGAAGTGTCGGTCTTCATGTACGTAAGTCGGCATTGTGCCTTTTGTATTTAATTCCGATGCAATATGTGTGCTTCATCGTCAATAAGAAGGTCCAAGGGATACAGTAAACCTGAAGTGAAGCATCGGGATCTATAGCTAGTGTCATAGGAATGGCCAGTAGGAAGAGTCAGTCTTCTTGTCCTTAATTCGGCATTGTGCCTTTTGTATTTAATTCCGATGCAATTTCTGTGATTCATCGTCAATAAGAAGGTCCAAGGGATACAGTAAACCTGAAGTGAAGCATCGGAATCTATAACTAGTGTTACAGGAATGGTTCAAAACATAGTCAGTAAGAAGTGTCGGTCTACATGTACTTAAGTCGGCTTTCTGGCTTTTGTATTTAATTCCGATGCAATTTCTGTGTTTCTTCGACAATACGAAGGTCCAAGGGATACAGTAAACCTGAAGTGAAGCATCGGAATCTATAACTAGTGTCACAGGAATGGTTCAAATCATAGTCAGTAAGAAGTGTCGGTCTTCATGTACTTAAGTCGGCATTGTGCCTTTTGTATTTAATTCCGATGCAATTTCTGTATTTCATCGTCAATAAGAAGGTCCAAGGGATACAGTAAACCTGAAGTGAAGCATCGTAATCTATAACTAGTGTCACAGAAATGGTCAGTAGTAAGAGTCAGTCTTCTTGTCCTTAAGTCGGCATTGTGCCTTTTGTATTTAATTCCGATGCAAATTCTGTGTTTCATCGTCAATAAGAAGGTCCTAGGGATACAGTAAACCTGAAGTGCAGCATCGGAATCTATAACTAGTGTCACAGGAATGGTCAGTAGGAAGAGTCAGTCTTCTTGTCCTTAAGTCGGCATTGTGCTTCTTGTATTTAATTCCCATGCAATTTCTGTGTTTCAACGTCAACAAGAAGGTCCAAGGGATACAGTAAACCTGAAGCGGAGCATCGGAATCTATAACTAGTGTTACAGGAATGGTTCAAAACATAGTCAGTAAGAAGTGTCGGTCTTCATGTACTTAAGTCGGCATTGTGCCTTTTGCATTTAATTCCGATGCAATTTCTGTGTTTCATCGTCAATAATAACTTTCAAGGGATACAGTAAACCAGGAGTGAAGCATCGGAATCTAGAACTAGTGTCTCAGGAATGGTTGAAATCATAGTCATTAAGAAGTGTCGGTCTTCGTGTACTTAAGTCGGCATTGTGAACTTTGTATTTAATTCCGATGCGATTTCTGTGTTTCATCATCAATAAGAAGATCCAAGGGATACATTAAGCCTGAAGTGGAGCATCGGAATCCATAACTAGTGTCACAGGAATGGTTCAAAACTTAGTCACGAAGAAGTGTCCGCCTTCATGAACTTAAATCGGCATTGTGCCTTTTGTATTTAATTCCGATGCAATTTCTGTGTTTCTTCGTCAATACGAAGGTCCAAGGGATACAGTAATCCTGAAGTGAAGCATCGGAATCTATAACTAGTGTCACAGGAATGGTTCAAATCATAGTCAGTAAGAAGTGTCGGTCTTCATGTACTTAAGTCGGCATTGTGCCTTTTGTATTTAATTCCGATGCAATTTCTGTATTTCATCGTCAATAAGAAGGTCCAAGGGATACAGTAAACCTGAAGTGAAGCATCGTAATCTATAACTAGTGTCACAGAAATGGTCAGTAGTAAGAGTCAGTCTTCTTGTCCTTAAGTCGGCATTGTGCCTTTTGTATTTAATTCCGATGCAATTTCTGTGTTTCATCGTCAATAAGAAGGTCCTAGGGATACAGTAAACCTGAAGTGCAGCATCGGAATCTATAACTAGTGTCACAGGAATGGTCAGTAGGAAGAGTCAGTCTTCTTGTCCTTAAGTCGGCATTGTGCTTCTTGTATTTAATTCCGATGCAATTTCTGTGTTTCATCGTCAATAAGAAGGTTCAAGGGATACAGTAAACCTGAAGTGAAGCATCGGAATCTATAACTAGTGTTACAGGAATGGTTCAAAACATAGTCAGTAAGAAGTGTCGGTCTACATGTACTTAAGTCGGCTTTCTGCCTTTTGTATTTAATTCCGATGCAATTTCTGTGTTTCTTCGTCAATACGAAGGTCCAAGGGATACAGTAAACCTGAAGTGAAGCATCGGAATCTATAACTAGTGTCACAGGAATGGTTCAAATCATAGTCAGTAAGAAGTGTCGGTCTTCATGTACTTAAGTCGGCATTGTGCCTTTTGTATTTAATTCCGATGCAATTTCTGTATTTCATCGTCAATAAGAAGGTCCAAGGGATACAGTAAACCTGAAGTGCAGCATCGGAATCTATAACTAGTGTCACAGGAATGGTCAGTAGGAAGAGTCAGTCTTCTTGTCCTTAAGTCGGCATTGTGCTTCTTGTATTTAATTCCGATGCAATTTCTGTGTTTCATCGTCAATAAGAAGGTCCAAGGGATACAGTAAACCTGAAGTGAAGCATCGGAATCTATAACTAGTGTTACAGGAATGGTTCAAAACATAGTCAGTAAGAAGTGTCGGTCTACATGTACTTAAGTCGGCTTTCTGCCTTTTGTATTTAATTCCGATACAATTTCTGTGTTTCTTCGTCAATACGAAGGTCCAAGGGATACAGTAAACCTGAAGTGAAGCATCGGAATCTATAACTAGTGTCACAGGAATGGTTCAAATCATAGTCAGTAAGAAGTGTCGGTCTTCATGTACTTAAGTCGGCATTGTGCCTTTTGTATTTAATTCCGATGCAATTTCTGTATTTCATCGTCAATAAGAAGGTCCAAGGGATACAGTAAACCTGAAGTGAAGCATCGTAATCTATAACTAGTGTCACAGAAATGGTCAGTAGTAAGAGTCAGTCTTCTTGTCCTTAAGTCGGCATTGTGCCTTTTGTATTTAATTCCGATGCAATTTCTGTGTTTCATCGTCAATAAGAAGGTCCTAGGGATACAGTAAACCTGACGTGCAGCATCGGAATCTATAACTAGTGTCACAGGAATGGTTCAAAACATAGTCAGTAAGAAGTGTCGGTCTTCATGTACTTAAGTCGGCATTGTGCCTTTTGCATTTAATTCCGATGCAATTTCTGTGTTTCATCGTCAATAATAACTTTCAAGGCATACAGTAAACCAGGAGTGAAGCATCGGAATCTAGAACTAGTGTCTCAGGAATGGTTGAAATCATAGTCATTAAGAAGTGTCGGTCTTCATGTACTTAAGTCGGCATTGTGAACTTTGTATTTAATTCCGATGCGATTTCTGTGTTTCATCATCAATAAGAAGATCCAAGGGATACAGTAAGCCTGAAGTGGAGCATCGGAATCCATAACTAGTGTCACAGGAATGGTTCAAAACTTAGTCACGAAGAAGTGTCCGCCTTCATGAACTTAAATCGGCATTGTGCCTTTTGTATTTAATTCCGATGCAATTTCAGTGTTTCATCGTCAATAAGAAGGTCCAAGGGATACAGTAAACCTGAAGCGAAGCAACAGAATCCATAACTAGTGTCACAGGAATGGTTCAAAACTTAGTCACGAAGAAGTGTCCTCCTTCATGAACTTAAATCGGCATTGTGCCTTTTGTATTTAATTCCGATGCAATTTCTGTGACTCATCGTCAATAAGAAGGTCAAAGGTATACAGTAAACCTGAAGTGAAGCATCGGAATCTATAACTAGTGTCAGAGGAATGGTTCAAAGCTTAGACAGTAGGAAGAGTCAGTCTTCTTGTACTTAAGTCGGCATTGTGCCTTTTGTATTTAATTCCGATGCAATATCTGTGTTTCATCGACAATAAGAAGGTCCAAGGGATGCAGTAAACCTGGTGTGAAGAATCGGAATCTATAACTACTGTCACAGGAATGGTCAGTAGGAAGCGTCAGTCTTCTTGTCCTTAAGTCGGCATTGTGCCTTTTGTATTTCATTCCGATGCAATTTCTGTGTTTCATCGTCAATAAGAACGTCCTAGGGATACAGTAAACCTGAAGTGAAGCATCGGAATCTATAACTAGTGTCACAGAAATGGTCAGTAGTAAGAGTCAGTCTTCTTGTCCTTAAGTCGGCATTGTGCCTTTTGTATTTAATTCCGATGCAAATTCTGTGTTTCATCGTCAATAAGAAGGTCCTAGGGATACAGTAAACCTGAAGTGCAGCATCGGAATCTATAACTAGTGTCACAGGAATGGTCAGTAGGAAGAGTCAGTCTTCTTGTCCTTAAGTCGGCATTGTGCTTCTTGTATTTAATTCCCATGCAATTTCTGTGTTTCAACGTCAACAAGAAGGTCCAAGGGATACAGTAAACCTGAAGCGGAGCATCGGAATCTATAACTAGTGTTACAGGAATGGTTCAAAACATAGTCAGTAAGAAGTGTCGGTCTTCATGTACTTAAGTCGGCATTGTGCCTTTTGCATTTAATTCCGATGCAATTTCTGTGTTTCATCGTCAATAATAACTTTCAAGGGATACAGTAAACCAGGAGTGAAGCATCGGAATCTAGAACTAGTGTCTCAGGAATGGTTGAAATCATAGTCATTAAGAAGTGTCGGTCTTCGTGTACTTAAGTCGGCATTGTGAACTTTGTATTTAATTCCGATGCGATTTCTGTGTTTCATCATCAATAAGAAGATCCAAGGGATACAGTAAGCCTGAAGTGGAGCATCGGAATCCATAACTAGTGTCACAGGAATGGTTCAAAACTTAGTCACGAAGAAGTGTCCGCCTTCATGAACTTAAATCGGCATTGTGCCTTTTGTATTTAATTCCGATGCAATTTCTGTGTTTCTTCGTCAATACGAAGGTCCAAGGGATACAGTAATCCTGAAGTGAAGCATCGGAATCTATAACTAGTGTCACAAGAATGGTTCAAATCATAGTCAGTAAGAAGTGTCGGTCTTCATGTACTTAAGTCGGCATTGTGCCTTTTGTATTTAATTCCGATGCAATTTCTGTATTTCATCGTCAATAAGAAGGTCCAAGGGATACAGTAAACCTGAAGTGAAGCATCGTAATCTATAACTAGTGTCACAGAAATGGTCAGTAGTAAGAGTCAGTCTTCTTGTCCTTAAGTCGGCATTGTGCCTTTTGTATTTAATTCCGATGCAATTTCTGTGTTTCATCGTCAATAAGAAGGTCCTAGGGATACAGTAAACCTGAAGTGCAGCATCGGAATCTATAACTAGTGTCACAGGAATGGTCAGTAGGAAGAGTCAGTCTTCTTGTCCTTAAGTCGGCATTGTGCTTCTTGTATTTAATTCCGATGCAATTTCTGTGTTTCATCGTCAATAAGAAGGTTCAAGGGATACAGTAAACCTGAAGTGAAGCATCGGAATCTATAACTAGTGTTACAGGAATGGTTCAAAACATAGTCAGTAAGAAGTGTCGGTCTACATGTACTTAAGTCGGCTTTCTGCCTTTTGTATTTAATTCCGATGCAATTTCTGTGTTTCTTCGTCACTACGAAGGTCCAAGGGATACAGTAAACCTGAAGTGAAGCATCGGAATCTATAACTAGTGTCACAGGAATGGTTCAAATCATAGTCAGTAAGAAGTGTCGGTCTTCATGTACTTAAGTCGGCATTGTGCCTTTTGTATTTAATTCCGATGCAATTTCTGTATTTCATCGTCAATAAGAAGGTCCAAGGGATACAGTAAACCTGAAGTGCAGCATCGGAATCTATAACTAGTGTCACAGGAATGGTCAGTAGGAAGAGTCAGTCTTCTTGTCCTTAAGTCGGCATTGTGCTTCTTGTATTTAATTCCGATGCAATTTCTGTGTTTCATCGTCAATAAGAAGGTCCAAGGGATACAGTAAACCTGAAGTGAAGCATCGGAATCTATAACTAGTGTTACAGGAATGGTTCAAAACATAGTCAGTAAGAAGTGTCGGTCTACATGTACTTAAGTCGGCTTTCTGCCTTTTGTATTTAATTCCGATACAATTTCTGTGTTTCTTCGTCAATACGAAGGTCCAAGGGATACAGTAAACCTGAAGTGAAGCATCGGAATCTATAACTAGTGTCACAGGAATGGTTCAAATCATAGTCAGTAAGAAGTGTCGGTCTTCATGTACTTAAGTCGGCATTGTGCCTTTTGTATTTAATTCCGATGCAATTTCTGTATTTCATCGTCAATAAGAAGGTCCAAGGGATACAGTAAACCTGAAGTGAAGCATCGTAATCTATAACTAGTGTCACAGAAATGGTCAGTAGTAAGAGTCAGTCTTCTTGTCCTTAAGTCGGCATTGTGCCTTTTGTATTTAATTCCGATGCAAATTCTGTGTTTCATCGTCAATAAGAAGGTCCTAGGGATACAGTAAACCTGAATTGCAGCATCGGAATCTATAACTAGTGTCACAGGAATGGTCAGTAGGAAGAGTCAGTCTTCTTGTCCTTAAGTCGGCATTGTGCTTCTTGTATTTAATTCCCATGCAATTTCTGTGTTTCAACGTCAACAAGAAGGTCCAAGGGATACAGTAAACCTGAAGCGGAGCATCGGAATCTATAACTAGTGTTACAGGAATGGTTCAAAACATAGTCAGTAAGAAGTGTCGGTCTTCATGTACTTAAGTCGGCATTGTGCCTTTTGCATTTAATTCCGATGCAATTTCTGTGTTTCATCGTCAATAATAACTTTCAAGGGATACAGTAAACCAGGAGTGAAGCATCGGAATCTAGAACTAGTGTCTCAGGAATGGTTGAAATCATAGTCATTAAGAAGTGTCGGTCTTCGTGTACTTAAGTCGGCATTGTGAACTTTGTATTTAATTCCGATGCGATTTCTGTGTTTCATCATCAATAAGAAGATCCAAGGGATACAGTAAGCCTGAAGTGGAGCATCGGAATCCATAACTAGTGTCACAGGAATGGTTCAAAACTTAGTCACGAAGAAGTGTCCGCCTTCATGAACTTAAATCGGCATTGTGCCTTTTGTATTTAATTCCGATGCAATTTCTGTGTTTCTTCGTCAATACGAAGGTCCAAGGGATACAGTAATCCTGAAGTGAAGCATCGGAATCTATAACTAGTGTCACAGGAATGGTTCAAATCATAGTCAGTAAGAAGTGTCGGTCTTCATGTACTTAAGTCGGCATTGTGCCTTTTGTATTTAATTCCGATGCAATTTCTGTATTTCATCGTCAATAAGAAGGTCCAAGGGATACAGTAAACCTGAAGTGAAGCATCGTAATCTATAACTAGTGTCACAGAAATGGTCAGTAGTAAGAGTCAGTCTTCTTGTCCTTAAGTCGGCATTGTGCCTTTTGTATTTAATTCCGATGCAATTTCTGTGTTTCATCGTCAATAAGAAGGTCCTAGGGATACAGTAAACCTGAAGTGCAGCATCGGAATCTATAACTAGTGTCACAGGAATGGTCAGTAGGAAGAGTCAGTCTTCTTGTCCTTAAGTCGGCATTGTGCTTCTTGTATTTAATTCCGATGCAATTTCTGTGTTTCATCGTCAATAAGAAGGTTCAAGGGATACAGTAAACCTGAAGTGAAGCATCGGAATCTATAACTAGTGTTACAGGAATGGTTCAAAACATAGTCAGTAAGAAGTGTCGGTCTACATGTACTTAAGTCGGCTTTCTGCCTTTTGTATTTAATTCCGATGCAATTTCTGTGTTTCTTCGTCAATACGAAGGTCCAAGGGATACAGTAAACCTGAAGTGAAGCATCGGAATCTATAACTAGTGTCACAGGAATGGTTCAAATCATAGTCAGTAAGAAGTGTCGGTCTTCATGTACTTAAGTCGGCATTGTGCCTTTTGTATTTAATTCCGATGCAATTTCTGTATTTCATCGTCAATAAGAAGGTCCAAGGGATACAGTAAACCTGAAGTGCAGCATCGGAATCTATAACTAGTGTCACAGGAATGGTCAGTAGGAAGAGTCAGTCTTCTTGTCCTTAAGTCGGCATTGTGCTTCTTGTATTTAATTCCGATGCAATTTCTGTGTTTCATCGTCAATAAGAAGGTCCAAGGGATACAGTAAACCTGAAGTGAAGCATCGGAATCTATAACTAGTGTTACAGGAATGGTTCAAAACATAGTCAGTAAGAAGTGTCGGTCTACATGTACTTAAGTCGGCTTTCTGCCTTTTGTATTTAATTCCGATACAATTTCTGTGTTTCTTCGTCAATACGAAGGTCCAAGGGATACAGTAAACCTGAAGTGAAGCATCGGAATCTATAACTAGTGTCACAGGAATGGTTCAAATCATAGTCAGTAAGAAGTGTCGGTCTTCATGTACTTAAGTCGGCATTGTGCCTTTTGTATTTAATTCCGATGCAATTTCTGTATTTCATCGTCAATAAGAAGGTCCAAGGGATACAGTAAACCTGAAGTGAAGCATCGTAATCTATAACTAGTGTCACAGAAATGGTCAGTAGTAAGAGTCAGTCTTCTTGTCCTTAAGTCGGCATTGTGCCTTTTGTATTTAATTCCGATGCAATTTCTGTGTTTCATCGTCAATAAGAAGGTCCTAGGGATACAGTAAACCTGACGTGCAGCATCGGAATCTATAACTAGTGTCACAGGAATGGTTCAAAACATAGTCAGTAAGAAGTGTCGGTCTTCATGTACTTAAGTCGGCATTGTGCCTTTTGCATTTAATTCCGATGCAATTTCTGTGTTTCATCGTCAATAATAACTTTCAAGGCATACAGTAAACCAGGAGTGAAGCATCGGAATCTAGAACTAGTGTCTCAGGAATGGTTGAAATCATAGTCATTAAGAAGTGTCGGTCTTCATGTACTTAAGTCGGCATTGTGAACTTTGTATTTAATTCCGATGCGATTTCTGTGTTTCATCATCAATAAGAAGATCCAAGGGATACAGTAAGCCTGAAGTGGAGCATCGGAATCCATAACTAGTGTCACAGGAATGGTTCAAAACTTAGTCACGAAGAAGTGTCCGCCTTCATGAACTTAAATCGGCATTGTGCCTTTTGTATTTAATTCCGATGCAATTTCTGTGTTTCATCGTCAATAAGAAGGTCCAAGGGATACAGTAAACCTGAAGTGAAGCATCGGAATCTATAACTAGTGTCAGAGGAATGGTTCAAAGCTTAGACAGTAGGAAGAGTCAGTCTTCTTGTACTTAAGTCGGCATTGTGCCTTTTGTATTTAATTCCGATGCAATATCTGTGTTTCATCGACAATAAGAAGGTCCAAGGGATGCAGTAAACCTGGTGTGAAGAATCGGAATCTATAACTACTGTCACAGGAATGGTCAGTAGGAAGCGTCAGTCTTCTTGTCCTTAAGTCGGCATTGTGCCTTTTGTATTTCATTCCGATGCAATTTCTGTGTTTCATCGTCAATAAGAACGTCCTAGGGATACAGTAAACCTGAAGTGAAGCATCGGAATCTATAACTAGTGTTACAGGAATGGTTCAAAACATAGTCAGTAAGAAGTGTCGGTCTTCATGTACTTAAGTCGGCATTGTGCCTTTTGTATTTAATTCCGATGCGATTTCTGTGTTTCATCGTCAATAAGAAGGTCCAAGGGATACGGTAAACCTGAAGTGAAGCATCGGAATCTATAACGAGTGTCACAGGAATGGTTCAAAACATAGTCAGTAAGAAGTGTCGGTCTTCATGTACTTAAGTCGGGATCGTGCCTTTTGTATTTAATTCCGATGCAATTTCTGTGTTTCATCGTCAATACGAAGGTCCAAGGATTACAGTAAACCTGAAGTGAAGCATCGGAATCTATAACTAGTGTTACAGGAATGGTTCAAAACTTAGTCAGTAAGAAGTGTCGGTCTTCATGTACTTAAGTCGGCGTCGTGCCATTAGTGTTTAATTCCGATGGAATTTCTGTGTTTCATCGTCAATAAGAAGGTCCAAGGGATACAGTAACCTGGAGTGAATCATCGGAAACTATAACTAGTGTCACAGGAATGGTTCAAAACATAGTCAGTAAGAAGTGTCGGTCTTCATGTACTTAAGTCGGCATTGTGCCTTTTGCATTTAATTCCGATGCAATTTCTGTGTTTCATCGTCAATAAGAAGGCCCAAGGGATACAGTAAACCTGCAGTGAAGCATCGGATTCTATAACTAGTGTCACAGGAATGGTTCAAACCTTAGACAGTAGGAAGAGTCAGTCATCTTGTACTTAAGTCGGCATTGTGCCTTTTGTATTTAATTCCGATGCAATTTCTGTGTTTCATCGTCAATAAGAAGGTAGAAGGGATACAGTAAACCTGGTGTGAAGAATCGGAATCTATAACTACTGACACAGGAATGGTCAGTAGGTAGAGTCAGTCCTCTTGTCCTTAAGTCGGCCTTGTGCCTTTTGTATTTAATTCCGATGCAATTTCTGTGTTTCATCGTCAATAAGAAGGTCCAAGGGATACAGTAAACCTGAAGTGAAGCATCGGAATCTATATCTAGTGTTACAGGATTGGTTCTAAACATAGTCAGTAAGAAGTGTCGGTCTTCATATACTAAAGTCGGCATTGTGCCTTTTGTATTTATTTCCGATGCAATTTCTGTGTCTCATCGTCAACGAGAAGGTCCAAGGGATACGGTAAACCTGAAGTGAAGCATCGGAAACTATAACTAGTGTCACAGGAATGGTTCAAAACTTAGACATTAGGAAGAATCAGTCTTCTTGTACTTAAGTCGGCATTGTGCTTTTGTATTTAATTCCGATGCAATTTCTGTGTTTCATCGTCAATAAGAAGGTCCAAGGGATACAGTAAACCTGGAGTGAAGCATCGGAATCTATAACTAGTGTCACAGGAATGGTTCAAAACCTAGACAGTAGGAAGAGTATGTCTTCTTGTACTTAAGTCGGCATTGTGTCTTTTGTATTTGATTCCGATGCAATTTCTGTGTTTCATCGTCAATAAGAAGGTCCAAGGGACACAGTAAACCAGAAGTGAAGCATCGGAATCTATAACAAGTGTCACAGGAATGGTTCATAAGATAGTCAGTAAGAAGTGTCGGTCTTCATGTACTTAAGTCGGCATTGTGCCTTTTGTATGTAATTCCGATTCAATTTCTGTGTTTCATCGTCAATAAGAAGGTCCAAGGGATACAGTAAACCTGGAGTGAAGCATCGGAATCTATAACTAGTGTCACAGGAATGGTTCAAAATACAGTCAGTAAGAAGTGTCGGTCTTCATGTACTTGAGTCGGTATTGTGCCTTTTGCATTTAATTCCGATGCAGTTTCTGTGTTTCATCGTCAATAAGAAGGTCCAAGGGATACAGTAAACCTGAAGTGAAGCATCGGAAACTATAATAAGTGTCACAGGAATGGTTCAAAAAATAGTCAGTAGGAAGTGTCGGTCTTCATGTACTTAAGTCGACATTGTGCCTCTTGTATTTAATTCCGATGCAATTTCTGTGTTTCATCGTCAATAAGAAGGTCCAAGGGATACAGTAAACCTGAAGTGAAGCATCGGAATCTATAACTAGTGTCACAGGAATGGTTCAATACATAGTCAGTAAGAACTGTCGGTCTTCATGTACTTAAGTCGGCAATGTTCCTTTTGTATTTAATTCCGATGCAATTTCTGTGTTTCATCGTCAATAAGAAGGTCCAAAGGATACAGTAAACCTGAAGTGAAGCATCGGAAACTATAACTAGTGTCACAGGAGTGGTCAGTAGGAAGAGTCAGTCTTCTTGTACTTCAGTCGGCATTGTGCCTTTTGTATTTAATTCCGACGCAATTTCTGTGTTTCATCGTCAATAAGAAGGTCCAAGGGATACAGTAAACCTGAAGTGAAGCATCGGAATCTGTAACTAGTGTCACAGGAATGGCCAGCAGGAAGAGTCAGTCTTCTTCTCCTTATGTCGGCATTCTGCCATTTGTATTTAATTCCGATGCAATTTCTGTGTTTCATCCTCAATAAGAAGGTCCAAGGGATACAGTAAACCTGAAGTGAAGCATCGGAATCTATAACTAGTGTCACAGGAATGGTTCAAAACATAGTCAGTAAGAAGTGTCGGTCTTCATGTACTTAAGTCGGCATTGTGCCTTTTGTATATAATTCCGATGCAATTTCTGTCTTTCATCGTGAATAAGAAGGTCCAAGGTATACAGTAAACCTGAAGTGAAGCATCGAAATCTATAACTAGTGTCACAGGAATGGTTCAAAACATAGTCAGTAAGAACTGTCGGTCTTCATGTACTTAAGTCGGCATTGTTCCTTTTGTATTTAATTCCGATTCAATTTCTGTGTTTCATCGTCAATAAGAAGGTCCAAGGGATACAGTAAACCTGAAGTGAAGCATCGGAAACTATAACTAGTGTCACAGGAATGGTTCAAAATATAGTCAGTAAGAAGTGTCGGTCTTCATGTACTTAAGTCGGCATTGTGCCTTTTGTATTTAATTCCGATGCAATTTCTGTGTTTCATCGTCAATAAGATGGTCCAAGGGATACAGTAAACCTGAAGTGAAGCATCGGAATATATAACTAGTGTCACAGGAATGGTCAGTAGGCAGAGTCAGTTTTCTTGTCCTTAAGTCGGCATTGTGCCTTTTGTATTTAATTCCGATGCAATTTCTGCGTTTCATCGTCAATAAGAAGGCCCAAGGGATACAGTAAACCTGAAGTGAAGCATCGGAATCTATAACTAGTGTCACAGGAATGGTCAAAACATAGTCGGTAAGAAGTGTCGGTCTTCATGTACTTAAGTCGGCGTTGTGCCTTTTGTATTTAATTCCGATGCAATTTCTGTGTTTCATCGTCAATAAGAAGGTCCAAGGGATACAGTAAACCTGGAGTGAAGCATCGGAATCTATAACTTGTGTCACAGGAATGGTCAGTAGGAAGAGTCAATCTTCTTGTCCTTAAGTCGGCATTGTGCCTTTTGTATTTAATTCCGATGCAATTTCTGTGTTTCATCGTCAATAAGAACGTCCAAGGGATACAGTAAACATGAAGTGAAACATCGGAATCTATAACTGGTGTTACAGGAATGGTTCAAAACAAAGTCAGTAAGAGGTGTCGGTCTTCATGTACTTAAGTCGGGATCGTGCCTTTTGTATTTAATTCCGATGCAACTTCTGTGTTTCATCGTCAATACGAAGGTCCAAGGATTACAGTAAACCTGAAGTGAAGCATCGGAATCTGTAACTAGTGTCACAGGAATGGTTCAAAACTTAGACAGTAGGAAGAGTCAGTCTTCTTGTACATAAGTCGGCATTGTGCCTTTTGTATTTAATTCCGATGCAATTTCTGTGTTTCATCGTCAATAAGAAGGTAGAAGGGATACAGTAAACCTGGTGTGAAGAATCGGAATCTATAACTACCGTCACAGGAATGGTCAGTAGGAAGAGTCAGTCTTCTTGTCCTTAAGTCGGCATTGTGCCTTTTGTATTTAATTCCGATGCAATTTCTGTGTTTCATCGTCAATAAGAAGGTCCAAGGGATACAGTAAACCTGAAGTGAAGCATCGGAATCTATAACTAGTGTCACAGGAATGGTCAGTAGGAAGAGTCAGTCTTCTTGTCCTTAAGTCGGCATTGTGCCTTTTGTATTTAAATTCCATGCAATTTCTGTGTTTCATCGTCAATACGAAGGTCCAAGGGATACAGTAAACCTGAAGTGAAGCATCGGAATCTATAACTAGTGTTACAGGAATAGTTCAAAACTTAGTCAGTAAGAAGTGTCAGTCTTCATGTACTTAAGTCGGCATTGTGCCTTTTGTATTTAATTCCGATGCAATTTCTATGTTTCATCGTCTATGAGAAGGTCCAAGGGATACAGTAAACCTGGAGTGAAGCATCGGAATCTATAACTTGTGTCACAGGAATGGTCAGTAGGAAGAGTCAGTCTTCTTGTCCTTAAGTCGGCATTGTGCCTTTTGTATTTAATTCCGATGCAATTTCTGTGTTTCATCGTCAATAAGAAGGTCCAAGGGATACAGTAAACATGAAGTGAAACATCGGAACCTATAACTGGTGTTACAGGAATGGTTCAAAACAAAGTCAGTAAGAGGTGTCGGTCTTCATGTACTTAAGTCGGGATTGTGCCTTTTGTATTTAATTCCGATGATATTTCTGTGTTTCATCGTCAATAAGAAGGTCCAAGGGATACAGTAAACCTGAAGTGAAGCATCGGAATCTATAACTAGTGTCACATGAATGGTTCAAAACTTAGACAGTAGGAAGAGTCAGTCTTCTTGTACTTAAGTCGGCTTTGTGCCTTTTGTATTTAATTCCGATGCAATTTCTGTGTTTTAATCGTCAATAAGAAGGTAGAAGGGATACAGTAAACCTGGTGTGAAGAATCGGAATCTATAACTACCGTCACAGGAATGGTCAGTAGGAAGAGTCAGTCTTCTTGTCCTTAAGTCGGCATTGTGCCTTTTGTATTTAATTCCGAAGCAATTTCTGTGTTTCATCGTCAATAAGAAGGTCCAAGGGATACAGTAAATCTGAAGTGAAGCATCGGAATCTATAACTAGTGTCACAGGAATGGTCAGTAGGAAGAGTCAGTCTTCTTGTCCTTAAGTCGGCATTGTTCCTTTTGTATTTAAATTCCATGCAATTTCTGTGTTTCATCGTCAATAAGAAGGTCCAAGGGATACAGTAAACCTGAAGTGAAGCATCGGAATCTATAACTAGTGTCACAGGAATGGTTCAAAACATAGTCAGTGAGAAGTGTCGGTCTTCATGTACTTAAGTCGGCATTGTGCCTTTTGTATATAATTCCGATGCAATTTCTGTCTTTCATCGTGATTAAGAAGGTCCAAGGGATACAGTAAACCTGAAGTGAAGCATCAGAATCTATAACTAGTGTCACAGGAATGGTTCAAAACATAGTCAGTAAGAACTGTGGGTCTTCATGTACTTAAGTCGGCATTGTTCCTTTTGTATTTAATTCCGATTCAATTTCTGTGTTTCATCGTCAATAAGAAGGTCCAAGGGATACAGTAAACCTGAAGTGAAGCATCGGAAACTATAACTAGTGTCACAGGAGTGGTTCAAAATATAGTCAGTAAGAAGTGTCGGTCTCCATGTACTTAAGTCGGCATTGTGCCTTTTGTATTTAATTCCGATGCAATTTCTGTGTTTCATCGTCAATAAGATGGTCCAAATATACAGTAAACCTGAAGTGAAGCATCGGAATATATAACTAGTGTCACAGGAATGGTCAGTAGGAAGAGTCAGTCTTCTTGTCCTTAAGTCGGCGTTGTGCCTTTTGTATTTAATTCCGATGCTATTTCTGCGTTTCATCGTCAATAAGAAGGTCCAAGGGATACAGTAAACATAAAGTGAAACATCGGAATCTATAACTGGTGTTACAGGAATGGTTCAAAACAAAGTCAGTAAGAGGTGTCGGTCTTCATGTACTTAAGTCGGGATTGTGCCTTTTGTATTTAATTTCGATGCAATTTCTGTGTTTCATCGTCAATAAGAAGGTCCAAGGGATACTGTAAACCTGGAGTGAAGCATCGGAATCTATAACTTGTGTCACAGGAATGGTCAGTAGGAAGAGTCAGTCTTCTTGTCCTTAAGTCGGCATTGTGCCTTTTGTATTTAATTCCGATGCAATTTCTGTGTTTCATCGTCAATAAGAAGGTCCAAGGGATACAGTAAACATGTAGTGAAACATCGGAATCTATAACTGGTGTTACAGGAATGGTTCAAAACAAAGTCAGTAAGAGGTGTCGGTCTTCATGTACTTAAGTCGGGATTGTGCCTTTTGTATTTAATTCCGATGCAATTTCTGTGTTTCATCGTCAATAAGAAGGTCCAAGGGATACAGTAAACCTGGAGTGAAGCATCGGAATCTATAACTTGTGTCACAGGAATGGTCAGTAGGAAGAGTCAGTCTTCTTATCCTTAAGTCGGCATTGTGCCTTTTGTATTTAATTCCGATGCAATTTCTGTGTTTCATCGTCAATAAGAAGGTCCAAGGGATACAGCAAACATGAAGTAAAACATCGGAATCAATAACTGGTGTTACAGGAATGGTTCAAAACAAAGTCAGTAAGAGGTGTCGGTCTTCATGTACTTAAGTCGGGATTGTGCCTTTTGTATTTAATTCCGATGCAATTTCTGTGTTTCATCGTCAATAAGAAGGTCCAAGGGATACAGTAAACCTGAAGTGTAACATCGGAATCTATAACTAGTGTCACAGGAATGGTTCAAAACTTAGACAGTAGGAAGAGTCAGTCTTCTTGTACTTAAGTCGGCATTGTGCCTTTTGTATTTAATTCCGATGCAATTTCTGTGTTTCATCGTCAATAAGAAGGTAGAAGGGATACAGTAAACCAGGTGTGAAGAATCGGAATCTATAACTACCGTCGCAGGAATCTTCAGTAGGAGGAGTCAGTCTTCTTGTCCTTAAGTCGGCATTGTGCCTTTTGTATTTAATTCTGATGCAATTTCTATGTTTCATCGTCAATAAGATGGTCCAAGGGATACAGTAAATATGAAGTGAAGCATCGGAATCTATAACTAGTGTCACAGGAATGGTCAGTAGGAAGAGTCAGTCTTCTTGTCCTTAAGTCGGCATTGTGCCTTTTGTATTTAAATTCCATGCAATTTCTGTGTTTCATCGTCAATAAGAAGGTCCAAGGGATACAGTAAACCTGAAGTGAAGCATCGGAATCTATAACTAGTGTCACAGGAACGGTTCAAAACATAGTCAGTAAGAAGTGTCGGTCTTCATGTACTTAAGTCGGCATTGTGCCTTTTGTATATAATTCCGATGCAATATCTGTCTTTCATCGTGAATAAGAAGGTCCAAGGGATACAGTAAACCTGAAGTGAAGCATCGGAATCTATAACTAGTGTCACAGGAATGGTTCAAAATATAGTCAGTAAGAAGTGTCGGTCTTCATGTACTTAAGTCGGCATTGTGCCTTTTGTATTTAATTCCGATGCAATTTCTGTGTTTCATCGTCAACAAGATGGTCCAAGGGATACAGTAAACCTGAAGTGAGCATCGGAATATCTAACTAGTGTCACAGGAATGGTCAGTAGGAAGAGTCAGTCTTCTTGTCCTTAAGTCGGCATTGTGCCTTTTGTATTTAATTCCGATGCAATTTCTGCGTTTAATCGTCAATAAGAAGGTCCAAGGGATACAGTAAACCTGAAGTGAAGCATCGGAATCTATAACTAGTGTCACAGGAATGGTCAAAACATAGTCGGTAAGAAGTGTCGGTCTTCATGTACTTAAGTCGGCATTGTGACTTTTGTGTTTAATTCCGATGCAATTTCTGTGTTTCATCGTCAATAAGAAGGTCCAAGGGATACATTAAACGTGGAGTGAAGAATCGGAATCTATAACTACCGTCACAGGAATGGTCAGTAGGAAGAGTCAGTCTTCCTGTCCTTAAGTCGGCATTGTGCCTTTTGTATTTAATTCCGATGCAATTTCTGTGTTTCATCGTCAATAGGAAGGTCCAAGGGATACAGTAAACCTGAAGTGAAGCATCGGAATGTATAACTAGTGTCACAGGAATGGTCAGTAGGAAGAGTCAGTCTTCTTGTCCTTAAGTCGGCATTGTGCCTTTTTTATTTAAATTCCATGCAATTTCTGTGTTTCATCGTCAATAAAAAGGTCCAAGGGATACAGTAAACCTGAAGTGAAGCATCGGAATCTATAACTAGTGTTACAGGAATGGTTCAAAACTTAGTCAGTAAGAAGTGTCAGTCTTCATGTACTTAAGTCGGCATTGTGAATTTTGTATTTAATTCCGATGCAATTTCTATGTTTCATCGTCTATGAGAAGGTCCAAGGGATACAGTAAACCTGAAGTGAAGCATCGGAATACATAACTAGTGTCACAGGAATGGTCAGTAGGAAGAGTCAGTCTTCTTGTCCTTAAGTCGGCATTGTGCCTTTTGTATTTAATTCCGATGCAATTTTTGTGTTTCATCGTCAATAAGAAGGTCCAAGGGATACAGTAAACCTGAAGTGAAGCTTTGGAATCTGTAACTGGTGTTACAGGAATGGTTCAAAACAAAGTCAGTAAGAAGTGTCAGTCTTCATGTAGTTAAGTCGGCATTGTGCCTTTTGTATTTAATTCCGATGCAATTTCTGTGTTTCATCGTCAGTAAGAAGGTCCAAGGGATACAGTAAACCTGAAGTGAAGCATCGGAATCTATAACTAGTGTCACAGGAATGGTTCAATACATAGTAAGTAAGAACTGTCGGTCTTCATGTACTTAAGTCGGCATTGTGCCTTTTGTATTTAATTCCGATGCAATTTCTGTGTTTCATCGTCAATAGGAAGGTCCAAGGGATACAGTAAACCTGAAGTGAAGCATCGGAAACTATAACTAGTGTCACAGGAGTGGTCAGTAGGAAGAGTCAGTCTTCTTGTACTTAAGTCGGCATTGTGCCTTTTGTAGTTAATTCCGATGCAATTTCTGTGTTTCATCGTCAATAAGAAGGTCCAAGGGATACAGTAAACCTGAAGTGAAGCATCGGAATCTATAACTAGCGTCACAGGAATGGCCAGCAGGATGAGTCAGTCTTCTTGTCCTTATGTCGGCATTCTGCCATTTGTATTTAATTCCGATGCAATTTCTGTGTTTCATCGCCAATAAGAAGGTCCAAGGGATACAGTAAACCTGAAGTGAAGCATCGGAATCTATAACTAGTGTCACAGGAATGGTTCAAAACTTAGACATTAGGAAGAGTCAGTCTTCTTGTACTTAAGTCGGCATTGTGCTTTTGTATTTAATTCCGACGCAATTTCTGTGTTTCATCGTCAATAAGAAGGTCCAAGGGATACAGTAAACCTGGAGTGAAGCATCGGAATCTATAACTAGTGTCACAGGAATGGTTCAAAACCTAGACAGTAGGAAGAGTCAGTCTTCTTGTACTTAAGTCGGCATTATGACTTTTGTATTTAATTCCGATGCAATTTCTGTGTTTCATCGTCAATAAGAAGGTCCAAGGGATACAGTAAACCTGAAGTGAAGCATCGGAATCTATAACTAGTGTCACAGGAATGGTTCATAACATAGTCAGTAAGAAGTGTCGGTTTTCATGTACTTAAGTCTGCATTGTGCCTTTTGTATTTAATTCCGATGCAATTTCTGTGTGCATCGTCAATAAGAAGGTCCAAGGGATACAGTAAACATGAAGTGAAGAATCGGAATCTATAACTAATGTCACAGGAATGGTCAGTAGGAAGAGTCAGTCTTCTTGTCCTTAAGTCGGCATTGTGCCTTTTGTATTTAAATTCCATGCAATTTCTGTGTTTCATCGTCAATAAGAGAGTCCAAGGGATACAGTAAACCTGAAGTGAAGCATCGCAATCTATAACTAGTGTTACATTAATGGTTCAAAACTTAGTCAGTAAGAAGTGTCGGTCTTCATGTACTTAAGTCGGCGTCGTGCCTTTTGTGTTTAATTCCGGTGCAATTTCTGTGTTTCATCGTCAATAAGAAGGTCCAAGGGATACAGTAAATCTGAAGTGAACCATCAGAATCTATAACTAGTGTCACAGGAATGGTTCAAACCATAGTCAGTAAGAAGTGTCGGTCTTCACGTACTTAAGTCAGCATTGTGCCTTTTGTATTTAATTCCGATGCAATTCCTATGTTTCATCGTCTAGGAGAAGGTCCAAGGGATACAGTAAACCTGAAGTGAAGCATCGGAATCCATAACTAGTGTCACAGGAATGGTCAGTAGGAAGAGTCAGTCTTCTTGTCCTTAAGCCGGCATTGTGCCTTTTGTATTTATTTCCGATGCAATTTTTGTGTTTCATCGTCAATAAGAAGGTCCAAGGGATACAGTAAACCTGAAGTGAAGCATCGGAATCTATAACTGGTGTTACAGGAATGGTTCAAAACAAAGTCAGTAAGAAATGTCGGTCTTCATGTACTTCAGGAGGCATTGTGCCTTTTGTATTTAATTCCGATGCAATTTCTGTGTTTCATCGTCAATAAGAAGGTCCAAGGGATACAGTAAACCTGAAAGAAGCATCGGAATCTATAACTAGTGTCACAGGAATGGTTCAATACATAGTAAGTAAGAACTTACGGTCTTCATGTACTTAAGTCGGCATTGTGCCTTTTGTATTTAATTCCGATGCAATTTCTGTGTTTCATCGTCAATAAGAAGGTCCAAGGGATACAGTAAACCTGAAGTGAAGCATCGGAAACTATAACTAGTGTCACAGGAGTGGTCAGTAGGAAGAGTCAGTCTTCTTGTACTTAGGTCGGCATTGTGCCTTTTGTATTTAATTCCGATGCAATTTCTGTGTTTCATCGTCAATAAGAAGGTCCAAGGGATACAGTAAACCTGAAGTGAAGCATCGGAATCTATAACTAGCGTCACAGGAATGGCCAGCAGGATGAGTCAGTCTTCTTGTCCGTATGTCGGCATTTTGCCATTTGTATTTAATTCCGATGCAATTTCTGTGTTTCATTGTCAATAAGAAGGTCCAAGGGATACAGTAAACCTGAAGTGAAGCATCGGAATCTATAACTAGTGTCACAGGAATGGTTCAAAACTTAGACATTAGGAAGAGTCAGTCTTCTTGTACTTAAGTCGGCATTGTGCTTTTGCATTTAATTCCGACGCAAATTCTGTGTTTCATCGTCAATAAGAAGGTCCAAGGGATACAGTAAACCTGGAGTGAAGCATCGGAATCTATAACTAGTGTCACAGGAATGGTTCAAAACCTAGACAGTAGGAAGAGTCAGTCTTCTTGTATTTAAGTCGGCATTGTGACTTTTGTATTTAATTCCGATGCAATTTCTCTGTTTCATCGTCAATAAGAAGGTCCAAGGGATACAGTAAACCTGAAGTGAAGCATCGGAATCTATAACTAGTGTCACAGGAATGGTTCATAATATAGTCAGTAAGAAGTGTCGGTCTTCATGTACTTAAGTCGGCATTGTGCCTTTTGTATTTAATTCCGATGCAATTTCTGTGTGCATCGTCAATAAGAAGGTCCAAGGGATACAGTAAACATGAAGTGAAGAATCGGAATCTATAACTAATGTCACAGGAATGGTCAGTAGGAAGAGTCAGTCTTCTTGTCCTTAAGTCGGCATTGTGCCTTTTGTATTTAAATTCCATGCAATTTCTGTGTTTCATCGTCAATAAGAGAGTCCAAGGGATACAGTAAACCTGAAGTGAAGCATCGGAATCTATAACTAGTGTTACATTAATGGTTCAAAACTTAGTCAGTAAGAAGTGTCGGTCTTCATGTACTTAAGTCGGCGTCGTGCCTTTTGTGTTTAATTCCGGTGCAATTTTTGTGTTTCATCGTCAATAAGAAGGTCCAAGGGATACAGTAAACCTGAAGTGAACCATCAGAATCTATAACTAGTGTCACCGGAATGGTTCAAACCATAGTCAGTAAGAAGTGTCGGTCTTCATGTACTTGAGTCAGAATTGTGCCTTTTGTATTTAATTCCGATGCAATTCCTATGTTTCATCGTCTAGGAGAAGGTCCAAGGGATACAGTAAACCTGAAGTGAAGCATCGGAATCCATAAGTAGTGTCACAGGAATGGTCTGTAGGAAGAGTCAGTCTTCTTGTCCTTAAGCCGGCATTGTGCCTTTTGTATTTATTTCCGATGCAATTTTTGTGTTTCATCGTCAATAAGAAAGTCCAAGGGATACAGTAAGCCTGAAGTGAAGCATCGGAATCTATAACTGGTGTTACAGGAATGGTTCAAAACAATGTCAGTAAGAAATGTCGGTCTTCATGTACTTCAGTAGGCATTGTGCCTTTTGTATTTAATTCCGATGCAATTTCTGTGTTTCATCGTCAATAAGAAGGTCCAAGGGATACAGTAAACCTGAAGAGAAGCATTGGAATCTATAACTAGTGTCACAGGAATGGTTCAATACATAGTAAGTAAGAACTTACGGTCTTCATGTACTTAAGTCGGCATTGTGCCTTTGTATTTAATTCTGATGCAATTTCTGTGTTTCATCGTCAATAAGAAGGTCCAAGGGATACAGTAAACCTGAAGTGAAGCATTGGAAACTATAACTAGTGTCACAGGAGTGGTCAGTAGGAAGAGTCAGTCTTCTTGTACTTAGGTCGGCATTGTGCCTTTTGTATTTAATTCCAATGCAATTTCTGTGTTTCATCGTCAATAAGAAGGTCCAAGGGATACAGTAAACCTGAAGTGAAGCATCGGAATCTATAACTAGCGTCACAGGAATGGCCAGCAGGATGAGTCAGTCTTCTTGTCCTTATGTCGGCATTCTGCCATTTGTATTTAATTCCGATGCAATTTCTGTGTTTCATTGTCAATAAGAAGGTCCAAGGGATACAGTAAACCTGAAGTGAAGCATCGGAATCTATAACAAGTGTCACTGGAATGGTTCAAAACTTAGTCAGTAAGAAGTGTCGGTCTTCATGTACTTAAGTCGGCATTGTGCCTTTTGTATATAATTCCGATGCAATTTCTGTGTTTCATCGTGATTAAGAAGGTCCAAGGGATACAGTAAGCCTGAAGTGAAGCATCGGAATCTATAACTAGTGTCTCAGGAATGGTTCAAAACATAGTCAGTAAGAACTGTCGGTCTTCATGTACTTAAGTCGGCATTGTGCCTTTTGTATATAATTCCGATGCAATTTCTATGTTTCATCGTCAATAAGAAGGTCCAAGGGATACAGTTAACCTGAAGTGAAGCATCGGAAACTATAACTAGTGTCACAGGAATGGTTCAAAATATAGTCAGTAAGAGGTGTCGGTCTTCATGTACTTAAGTCGGCATTGTGCCTTTTGTATTTAATTCCGATGCAATTTCTGTGTTTCATCGTCAATAAGATGGTCCAAGGGATACAGTAAACCTGAAGTGAAGCGTCGGAAAATATAACTAGTGTCACAGGAATGGTCAGTAGGAAGAGTGAGTCTTCTTGTCCTTAAGTCGGCATTGTGCATTTTGTATTTAATTCCGATGCAATTTCTGCGTTTCATCGGCAATAAGAAGGTCCAAGGGATACAGTAAACCTGAAGTGAAGCATCGGAATCTATAACTAGTGTCACAGGAATGGTTCAAAACATAGTCAGTAAGAAGTGTCGGTCTTCATGTACTGAAGTCGACATTGTGCCTTTTGTATTTAATTCCGATGCAATTTCTGTGTTTCATCGTCAATAAGAAGGTCCAAGGGATACAGTAAACCTGAAGTGAAGCATCGGAATCTATAACTAGTGTCACAGGAATGGTTAGTAGGAAGTGTCGGTCTTCATGTACTTAAGTCGGCATTGTGCCTTTTGTATTTAATTCCGATGCATTTTCTGTGTTTCATCGTCAATAAGAAGGTCCAGGGGATTTAGTAAAACTGGAGTGAAGCATCGGAATCTATAACTAGTGTCACAGGAATGGTTCAAAACATAGTCAGTAAGAAGTGTCGGGCTTCATGTAGTTAAGTCGGCATTGTGCGTTTTTCATTTAATTCCGATGCAATTTCTGTGTTTCGTCGTCAATAAGAAGGTCCAAGGGATACAGTAAACCTGAATTGATGCATCGGAATCTATAACTAGTGCCACAGGAATGGTCAGTAGGAAGGGTCAGTCTTCTTGTCCTTAAGTCGGCATTGTGCCTTTTGTAATTAATTCCGATGCAATTTCTGTGTTTCATCGTCAATAAGAAGGGCCAAGGGATACAGTAAACCAGAAGTGAAGCATCGGAATCTATAACTAGTGTCACAGGAATGGTCAGTAGGAAGAGTCAGTCTTCTTGTCCTTAAGTTGGCATTGTGCGTTTTGTATTTAATTATCATGCAATTTCTGTGATTCATCGTCATTAAGAAGGTCCAAGAGATACAGTAAACCTGAAGTGAAGCATCGGAAACTATAACTAGTGTCACAGGAATGGTTCAAATCATAGTCAGTAAGAAGTGTCGGTCTTCATGTACTTAAGTCGGCATTGTGCCTTTTGTATTTAGTTCCGATGCAATTTCTGTGTTTCATCGTCAACAAGAAGGTCCAAGGGATACAGTAAACCTGAAGTGAACCATCAGAATCTATAACTAGTGTCACCGGAATGGTTCAAACCATAGTCAGTAAGAAGTGTCGGTCTTCATGTACTTGAGTCAGCATTGTGCCTTTTGTATTTAATTCCGATGCAATTCCTATGTTTCATCGTCTAGGAGAAGGTCCAAGGGATACAGTAAACCTGAAGTGAAGCATCGGAATCCATAAGTAGTGTCACAGGAATGGTCTGTAGGAAGAGTCAGTCTTCTTGTCCTTAAGCCGGCATTGTGCCTTTTGTATTTATTTCCGATGCAATTTTTGTGTTTCATCGTCAATAAGAAGGTCCAAGGGATACAGTAAACCTGAAGTGAAGCATCGGAATCTATAACTGGTGTTACAGGAATGGTTCAAAACAATGTCAGTAAGAAATGTCGGTCTTCATGTACTTCAGTAGGCATTGTGCCTTTTGTATTTAATTCCGATGCAATTTCTGTGTTTCATCGTCAATAAGAAGGTCCAAGGGATACAGTAAACCTGAAGAGAAGCATTGGAATCTATAACTAGTGTCACAGGAATGGTTCAATACATAGTAAGTAAGAACTTACGGTCTTCATGTACTTAAGTCGGCATTGTGCCATTGTATTTAATTCCGATGCAATTTCTGTGTTTCATCGTCAATAAGAAGGTCCAAGGGATACAGTAAACCTGAAGTGAAGCATCGGAAACTATAACTAGTGTCACAGGAGTGGTCAGTAGGAAGAGTCAGTCTTCTTGTACTTAGGTCGGCATTGTGCCTTTTGTATTTCATTCCGATGCAATTTCTGTGTTTCATCGTCAATAAGAAGGTCCAAGGGATACAGTAAACCTGAAGTGAAGCATCGGAATCTATAACTAGCGTCACAGGAATGGCCAGCAGGATGAGTCAGTCTTCTTGTCCTTATGTCGGCATTCTGCCATTTGTATTTAATTCCGATGCAATTTCTGTGTTTCATTGTCAATAAGAAGGTCCAAGGGATACAGTAAACCTGAAGTGAAGCATCGGAATCTATAACAAGTGTCACTGGAATGGTTCAAAACTTAGTCAGTAAGAAGTGTCGGTCTTCATGTACTTAAGTCGGCATTGTGCCTTTTGTATATAATTCCGATGCAATTTCTGTGTTTCATCGTGATTAAGAAGGTCCAAGGGATACAGTAAGCCTGAACTGAAGCATCGGAATCTATAACTAGTGTCACAGGAATGGTTCAAAACATAGTCAGTAAGAACTGTCGGTCTTCATGTACTTAAGTCGGCATTGTGCCTTTTGTATATAATTCCGATGCAATTTCTATGTTTCATCGTCAATAAGAAGGTCCAAGGGATACAGTTAACCTGAAGTGAAGCATCGGAAACTATAACTAGTGTCACAGGAATGGTTCAAAATATAGTCAGTAAGAGGTGTCGGTCTTCATGTACTTAAGTCGGCATTGTGCCTTTTGTATTTAATTCCGATGCAATTTCTGTGTTTCATCGTCAATAAGATGGTCCAAGGGATACAGTAAACCTGAAGTGAAGCATCGGAAAATATAACTAGTGTCACAGGAATGGTCAGTAGGAAGAGTGAGTCTTCTTGTCCTTAAGTCGGCATTGTGCATTTTGTATTTAATTCCGATGCAATTTCTGCGTTTCATCGGCAATAAGAAGGTCCAAGGGATACAGTAAACCTGAAGTGAAGCATCGGAATCTATAACTAGTGTCACAGGAATGGTTCAAAACATAGTCAGTAAGAAGTGTCGGTCTTCATGTACTGAAGTCGACATTGTGCCTTTTGTATTTAATTCCGATGCAATTTCTGTGTTTCATCGTCAATAAGAAGGTCCAAGGGATACAGTAAACCTGAAGTGAAGCATCGGAATCTATAACTAGTGTCACAGGAATGGTTAGTAGGAAGTGTCGGTCTTCATGTACTTAAGTCGGCATTGTGCCTTTTGTATTTAATTCCGATGTATTTTCTGTGTTTCATCGTCAATAAGAAGGTCCAGGGGATTTAGTAAAACTGGAGTGAAGCATCGGAATCTATAACTAGTGTCACAGGAATGGTTCAAAACATAGTCAGTAAGAAGTGTCGGGCTTCATGTAGTTAAGTCGGCATTGTGCGTTTTTCATTTAATTCCGATGCAATTTCTGTGTTTCGTCGTCAATAAGAAGGTCCAAGGGATACAGTAAACCTGAATTGATGCATCGGAATCTATAACTAGTGCCACAGGAATGGTCAGTAGGAAGGTTCAGTCTTCTTGTCCTTAAGTCGGCATTGTGCCTTTTGTAATTAATTCCGATGCAATTTCTGTGTTTCATCGTCAATAAGAAGGGCCAAGGGATACAGTAAACCAGAAGTGAAGCATCGGAATCTATAACTAGTGTCACAGGAATGGTCAGTAGGAAGAGTCAGTCTTCTTGTCCTTAAGTTGGCATTGTGCGTTTTGTATTTAATTATCATGCAATTTCTGTGATTCATCGTCATTAAGAAGGTCCAAGGGATACAGTAAACCTGAAGTGAAGCATCGGAAACTATAACTAGTGTCACAGGAATGGTTCAAATCATAGTCAGTAAGAAGTGTCGGTCTTCATGTACTTAAGTCGGCATTGTGCCTTTTGTATTTAGTTCCGATGCAATTTCTGTGTTTCATCGTCAACAAGAAGGTCCAAGGGATACAGTAAACTTGGAGTGAGGCATCGGAATCTATAACTAGTGTCACAGGAATGGTTCAAATCATTGGCAGTAAGAAGTGTCGGTCTTCATGTACTTAAGTCGGCATTGTGACTTTTGTTTTTAATTTCCGATGGAATTTCTGTGTTTCATCGTCAATAAGAAGGTCCAAGGGATACAGTGAACCTGATGTGAAGCATCGGAAACTATAACTAGTGCCACAGGAATGGTTCAAAACATAGTCAGTAAGAAGTGTCGTTCTTCATGTACTTAAGTCGGCATTGTGCCTTCTGTATTTAATTCCAATTTAATTTCTGTGTTTCATCGTCAATAAGAAGGTCCAAGGGATACAGTAAACCTGGAGTGAAGCATAGGAATCTATAACTAGTGTCACAGGAATGGTTCAAAACATAGTCAGTAAGAAGTGTCGGTATTCATGTACTTAAGTCGGCATTGTGCCTTTTGTATTTAATTCCGATGCAATTTCTGTGTTTCATCGTCAATAAGAAGGTCCAAGGGATACAGTAAACCTGAAGTGAAGCATCGTAGTCTATAACTAGTGTCACAGGAATGGTCAGTAGGAAGAGTCAGTCTTCTTGTCCTTAAGTCGGCATTGTGCCTTTTGTATTTAATTCTGATGCAATTTCTGTGTTTCATCGTCAATACGAAGGTCCAAGGGATACAGTAAACCAGGAGTGAAGCATCGGAATCTATAACTAGTGTCACAGGAATGGTTGAAAACATTGTCAGTAAGAAGTGTCGGTCTTCATGTACTTAAGTCGGCATTGTGCCTTTTGTATTTAGTTACGATGCAATTTCTGCGTTTCATCGTCAATAAGAAGGTCCAAGGGATACAGTAAACCTGAAGTGAAGCATCGGAATCTATAACTAGTGTCACAGGAATGGTCAGTAGGAAGAGTCAGTCTTCTTGTTCTTAAGTCGGCATTGTGCCTTTTGTATTTAATTCCGATGCAATTTCTGTGTTTCATCGTCAATAAGAAGGTCCAGGGTATACAGTAAACCTGAAGTGAAGCATCGGAATCTTTAACTATTTTCACAGGAATGCATCAAAACATAGTCAGTAAGAAGTGTCGGTCTTCATGTACTTTAGTCGGCATTGTGCCTTTTGTATTTAATTCCGATGCAATTTCTGTGTTTCATCGTCAAGAAGAAGGTCCAAGGGATACAGTAAACCTGAAGTGAAGCATCGGAATCTATAGCTAGTGTCACAGGAATGGTCAGTAGGAAGAGTCAGTCTTCTTGTACTTAAGTCGACATTGTGCCTTTTGTATTTAATTCCGATGCAATTTCTGTGTTTCATCGTCAATAAGAAGGTCCAAGGGATACAGTAAACCTGAAGTGAAGGATCGGAATCTATAACTAGTGTTGCAGGAATGGTTCAGAGCATAGTCAGCAAGAAGTGTCGCTCTTCATGTACTTAAGTTTCATTGTGCCTTTTGTATTTAATTCCGATGCAATTTCTGTGTTTCATCGTCAATAAGAAGGTCCAAGGGATACAGTAAACCTTGAGTGAAGCATCGGAATCTATAACTAGTGTCACAGGAATGGTCCAAAACATAGTCAGTAAGAAGTGTCGGTCTTCATGTACTTAAGTCGGCATTGTGCCTTTTGTATTTAATTCCGATGCAATTTCTGTGTTTCATCGTCAATAAGAAGGTCCAAGGGATACAGTAAACCTGAAGTGAAGCATCGGAATCTATAACTAGTGTCACAGGAATGGTCAGTAGGAAGAGTCAGTCTTCTTGTCCTTAAGTCGGCATTGTGCATTTTGTATTTAATTCCGATGCAATTTCTGTGTTTCATCGTCAATAAGGAAGTCCAAGGGATACAGAAAACCTGAAGTGAAGGATCGGAATCTGTAACTAGTGTTGCAGGAATGGTTCAAAGCATAGTCAGTAAGAAGTGTCGGTCTTCATGTACTTAAGTCGGCATTGTGCCTTTTATATTTAATTCCGATGCAATTTCTGTGTTTCATCGTCATAAGATGGTCCAAGGGATACAGTAAACCTTGAGTGAAGCATCGAAATCTATAACTAGTGTCACAGGAATGGTTCAAAACATAGTCAGTAAGAAGTGTCGGTCTTCATGTACATAAGTCGGCATTGTGCCTTTTGTATTTAATTCCGATGCAATTTCTGTGTTTCATCGTCAATAAGAAGGTCCAAGGGATACAGTAAACCTGAAGTGAAGCATCGGAATCTAAAACTAGTGTCACAGGAATGGTCAGTAGGAAGAGTCAGTCTTCTTGTCCTTAAGTCGGCATTGTGCCTTTTGTATATAATTCCGATGCAATTTCTGTGTTTCATCGTCAATAAGAAGGTCCAAGGGATATAGTAAACATGAAGTGAAGCATCCGAATCAATAATTAGTGTTACAGGAATGGTTCAAAACATAGTCAGTAAGAAGTGTCGGTCTTCATGTACTTAAGTCGGCGTTGTGCCTTTTGTATTTAATTCCGATGCAATTTCTGTGTTTCATCGTCAATAAGAAGGTCCAAGGGATACAGTGAACCTGGAGTGAAGCATCGGAATCTATAACTAGTGTCACAGGTATGGTTCAAAACATAGTCAGTAAGAAGTGTGGGTCTTCATGTACTTAAGTCGGCATTGTGCCTTTTGCATTTAATTCCGATGCAATTTCTGTGTTTCATCGTCAATAAGAAGTTCCAAGGGATACAGTAAATCTGACGTGAAGCATCGGAATCTATAACTAGTGTCACGAGAATGGTCAGTAGGAAAAGTCAGTCTTCTTGCCCTTAAGTCGGCATTGTGCCTTTTGTATTTAATTCCGATGCAATTTCTGTGTTTCATCGTCAATAAGAAGGTCCAAGTGATACAGTAAACCTGAAGTGAAGCATCGGAATCTATAACTAGTGTTACAGGAATGGTTCAAATCATAGTCAGAAAGAAGTGTCGGTCTTCATGTACTTATGTCTTCATTGTGCCTTTTGTATTTAATTCCGATGCAATTTCTGTGTTTCATCGTCAATAAGAAGGTCCAAGGGGTACAGTAAACCTTTAGTGAAGCATGGGAATCTATAACTGGTGTCACAGGAATGGTTCAAACATAGTCAGTAAGAAGTGTCGGTCCTCATGTACTTAAGTCGGCATTGTGACTTTTGTTTTTAATTTCCGATGGAATTTCTGTGTTTCATCGTCAATAAGAAGGTCCAAGGGATACAGTGAACCTGATGTGAAGCATCGGAAACTATAACTAGTGCCACAGGAATGGTTCAAAACATAGTCAGTAAGAGGTGTCGTTCTTCATGTACTTAAGTCGGCATTGTGCCTTCTGTATTTAATTCCTATTTAATTTCTGTGTTTCATCGTCAATAAGAAGGTCCAAGGGATACAGTAAACCTGGAGTGAAGCATAGGAATCTATAACTAGTGTCACAGGAATGGTTCAAAACATAGTCAGTAAGAAGTGTCGGTATTCATGTACTTAAGTCGGCATTGTGCCTTTTGTATTTAATTCCGATGCAATTTCTGTGTTTCATCGTCCATAAGAAGGTCCAAGGGATACAGTAAACCTGAAGTGAAGCATCGTAATCTATAACTAGTGTCACAAGAATGGTCAGTAGGAAGAGTCAGTCTTCTTGTCCTTAAGTCGGCATTGTGCCTTTTGTATTTAATTCTGATGCAATTTCTGTGTTTCATCGTCAATACGAAGGTCCAAGGGATACAGTAAACCAGGAGTGAAGCATCGGAATCTATAACTAGCGTCACAGGAATGGTTGAAAACATTGTCAGTAAGAAGTGTCGGTCTTCATGTACTTAAGTCGGCATTGTGCCTTTTGTATTTAATTACGATGCAATTTCTGCGTTTCATCGTCAATAAGAAGGTCCAAGGGATACAGTAAACCTGAAGTGAAGCATCGGAATCTATAACTAGTGTCACAGGAATGGTCAGTATTAAGAGTCAGTCTTCTTGTTCTTAAGTCGGCATTGTGCCTTTTGTATTTAATTCCGATGCAATTTCTGTGTTTCATCGTCAATAAGAAGGTCCAAGGTATACAGTAAACCTGAAGTGAAGCATCGGAATCTTTAACTATTTTCACAGGAATGCATCAAAACATAGTCAGTAAGAAGTGTCGGTCTTCATGTACTTTAGTCGGCATTGTGCCTTTTGTATTTAATTCCGATGCAATTTCTGTGTTTCATCGTCAAGAAGAAGGTCCAAGGGATACAGTAAACCTGAAGTGAAGCATCGGAATCTATAGCTAGTGTCACAGGAATGGTCAGTAGGAAGAGTCAGTCTTCTTGTACTTAAGTCGACATTGTGCCTTTTGTATTTAATTCCGATGCAATTTCTGTGTTTCATCGTCAATAAGAAGGTCCAAGGGATACAGTAAACCTGAAGTGAAGGGTCGGAATCTATAACTAGTGTTGCAGGAATGGTTCAGAGCATAGTCAGCAAGAAGTGTCGCTCTTCATGTACTTAAGTTTCATTGTGCCTTTTGTATTTAATTCCGATGCAATTTCTGTGTTTCATCGTCAATAAGAAGGTCCAAGGGATACAGTAAACCTTGAGTGAAGCATCGAAATCTATAACTAGTGTCACAGGAATGGTTCAAAACATAGTCAGTAAGAAGTGTCGGTCTTCATGTACATAAGTCGGCATTGTGCCTTTTGTATTTAATTCCGATGCAATTTCTGTGTTTCATCGTCAATAAGAAGGTCCAAGGGGTACAGTAAACCTTTAGTGAAGCATGGGAATCTATAACTGGTGTCACAGGAATGGTTCAAATATAGTCAGTAAGAAGTGTCGGTCCTCATGTACTTAAGTCGGCATTGTGCCTTTTGTATTTAATTCCGATGCAATTTCTGTGTTTCATCGTCAATAAGAAGGTCCAACGGATACAGTAAACCTGAAGTGAAGCATCGGAATCTATAACTAGTGTCACAGGAATGGTTCAAAACATAGTCAGTAGGAAGTGGCGGTCTTCATGTACCTAAGTCGGCATTGTGCATTTTGTATTTAATTCCGATGCAATTTCTGTGACTCATCGTCAATACGAAGGTCCAAGGGATACAGTAAACCTGAAGTGAAACATCGGAATCTATAACTAGTGTCAGAGGAATGGTTCAAAACTTAGACAGTAGGAAGAGTCGGTCTTCTTGTACTTAAGTCGGCATTGTGCCTTTTCTATTTAATTCCGATGCAATTTCTGTGTTTCATCGTCAATAAGAAGGTCCAAGGGATACAGAAAACTGGTGTGATGAATCAGAATCTATAACTAGTGTCACAGGAATGGTCAGTAGGAAGAGTCAGTCTTCTTGTCCTTAAGTCGGCATTGTGCCTTTCGTATTTAATTCCGATGCAATTTCTGTGTTTCATCGTCAATAAGAAGGTCCAACGGATACAGTAAACCTGAAGTGTAGCATCGGAATCTATAACTAGTGTCACAGGAATGGTCAGTAGGAAGAGTCAGTCTTCTTGTCCTTAGGTCGGCATTGTGGCTTTTTTATTTAATTCCGATGCAATTTCTGTGTTTGATCGTCAATAAGAAGGTCCAAGGGATATAGTAAACCTGAAGTGAAGCATCGGAATCTATAACTAGTGTTACAGGAATGGTTCAAAACATAGTCAGTAAGTAGTGACGGTCTTCTTGTCCTTAAGTCGGCATTGTGCCTTTTGTATTTAATTAAGATGCAATTTTTGTGTTTCATCGTCAATAAGAATTTCCAAGGTATACAGTAAACCTGAAGTGAAGCATCGGAATCTATAACTATTGTCACAGGAATGGTTCAAATCATAGTCAGTAAGAAGTGTCGGTCTTCATGTACTTAAGTCGGCATTGTGCCTTTTGTATTTCATTCCGATGCAATATCTCTGTTTCATCGTCAATAAGAAGGTCCAAGGGATACAGTAAACCTGAAGTGAAGCATCGGAATCTATAACTAGTGTCACTGGAATTTTCAGTAGGAAGAGTCAGTCTTCTTGTCCTTAAGTCGGCATTGTGCCTTTTGTATTTAATTCCGATGCAATTTCTGTGTTTCTTCGTCAATAAGAAGGTCCAAGGGATACAGTAAATCTGAAGTGAAGCATCGGAATCTATAACTAGTGTCACAGGAATGGTTCAAATCATAGTCAGTAAGAAGTGTTGGTCTTCATGTACTTGAGTGGGCATTGTGCCTTATGTATTTAATTCCGATGCAATTTCTGTGTTTCATCGTCAATAAGAAGGTCCAAGGGATACAGTAAACCTGAAGTAAAGCTTCTGAATCTATAACTAGTGTCACAGGAATGGTCAGTAGGAAGAGTTAGTCTTCTTGTCCTTAAGTCGGCATTGTGCCTTTTGTATTTAATTCCCATGCAATTTCTGTGTTTCATCGTCAATAAGAAGGTTCAAGGGATACAGTAAACCTGAAGTGAAGCATCGGAATCTATAACTAGTGTTACAGGATTGGTTCAAAACATAGTCAGTAAGAAGTGTCGGTCTTCATGTACTTAAGTCGGCATTGTGCCTTTTGTATTTAATTCCGATGCAATTTCTGTGTTTCATCGTCATTATGAAGGTCCAAGGGATACAGTAAACCTGGAGTGAGGCATCGGAATCTATAACTAGTGTCACAGGAATGGTTCAAAGCATAGTCAGTAAGAAGTGTCGGTCTTCATGTATTTAAGTCGGCATTGTGCCTATTGCATTTAATTCCGATGCAATTTCTGTGTTTCATCGTCAATAAGAAGGTCCAAGGGATACAGTAAACCTGAAGTGAAGCATCGGAATCTATAACTAGTGTCACAGGAATGGTCAGTAGGAAGAGTCAGTCTTCTTGTACTTAAGTCGGCATTGTGCCTTTTGTATTTAATTCCGATGAAATTTCTGTGTTTCATCGTCAATAAGAAGGTCCAAGGGATACAGTAAGCCTGAAGTGAAGCATCGGAATCTATAACTAGTGTCACAGGAATGGTTCAAAACATAGTCAGTAGGAAGTGTCGGTCTTCATGTACATAAGTCGGCATTGTGCCTTTTGTATTTAATTCCGAAGCAATTTCTGTGACTCATCGTCAATAAGATGGTCCGAGGGATACAGTAAACCTGAAGTGAAACATCGGAATCTATAACTAGTGTCAGAGGAATGGTTCAAAACTTTGACAGTAGGAAGAGTCAGTCTTCTTTTACTTAAGTCGGCATTGTGCCTTTTGTATTTAATTCCGATGCAATTTCTGTGTTTCATCGTCAATAAGAAGGTCCAAGGGATACAGTAAACCTGGTGGGAAGAATCGGATTCTATATCTAGTGTCACAGGATTGGTTAGTAGGAAGAGTCAGTCCTCTTGTCCTTAAGTCGGCATTGTGCCTTTTGTATTTAATTCCGATGCAATTTCTGTGTTTCATCGTCAATAAGAAGGTCCAAGGGATAAGGTAAACCTGAAGTGAAGCATCGGAATCTATAACTAGTGTCACAGGAATGGTCAGTAGGAAGAGTCAGTCTTCTTGTCCGTATGTCGGCATTGTGCCTTTTGTATTTAATTCCGATGCAATTTCTGTGTTTCATCGTCAATAAGAAGGTCCAAGGGATACAGTAAACCTGAAGTGAAGCATCGGAATCTATAACTAGTGTCACAGGAATGATCAGTAGGAAGAGTCAGTCTTCTTGTCTTTAAGTCGGCATAGTGCCTTTTATGTGTAATTCCGATGCAATTTCTGTGTTTCATCGACATAAAGAAGGTCCAAGGGATACAGTAAACCTGAAGTGAAGCATCGGAATCTAAAACTAGTGTCACAGGAATGGTTCAAAACATAGTCAGTAAGAAGTGTCGGTCTTCATCTACTTAATACGGCGTTGTGCCTTTTGAGTTTAATTCCGATGCAATTTCTGTGTTTCATCGTCAATAAGAAGGTCCAAGGGATACAGTAAACATGGAGTCATGCATCGGAATCTATAACAAGTGTCACAGGAATGGTTCAAATCATAGTCAGTAAGAAGTGTCGGTCTTCATGTACTTAAGTCGGCATTGTGCCTTTTGTATTTAATTCCGATGCAATTTCTGTGTTTCATCGTCAATAAGAAGGTCCAAGGGATACAGTAAACCTGAAGTGAAGCATCGGAATCTATAAGAGTGTTACAGGAATGGTTCCAAACATAGTCAGTAAGAAGTATCGGTCTTCATGTACTTAAGTCGGCATTGTGCCTTTTGTATTTAATTCCGATGCAATTTCTGTGTTTCATCGTCAATAAGAAGGTCTAAGGGATTCAGTAAACCAGGAGTGAAGCATCGGAATCTATAACTAGTGTCTCAGGAATGGTTCAAAACATAGTCAGTAAGAAGTGTCGGTCTTCATGTACTTAAGTCGGCATTGTGACTTTTGTATTTGATTCCGATGCAATTTCTGTGTTTCATCGACAATAAAAAGGTCCAAGGGATACAGTAAACCTGAAGTGAAGCATCGGAAACTATAACTAGTGTCACAGGAATGGTTCAAAACTTAGTCAGTAAGAAGTGTCGGTCTTCATGTACTTAAGTCGGCATTGTGCCTTTTGTATTTAATTCCGATGCAATTTCTGTGTTTCATCGTCAATAAGAAGGTCCAAGGGATACAGTAAACCTGAAGTGAAGCATCGGAATCTATAACTAGTGTCACAGGAATGGTCAGTAGGAAGAGTCAGTCTTCTTGTACTTATGTCGGCATTGTGCCTTTTGTATTTTTATTCCGATGCAATTTCTGTGTTTCATCGTCAATAAGAAGGTCCAAGGGATACAGTAAACCTGGTGGGAAGAATCGGAATCAATTACTAGTGTCACAGGAATAGTCAGTAGGAAGAGTCAGTCCTCTTGTCCTTAAGTCGGCATTGTTCCTTTTGTATTTAATTCGGATGCAATTTCTGTGTTTCATCGTCAATAAGAAGGTCCAAGGGATACAGTAAACCTGAAGTGAAGCATCGGAATCTATAAGAGTGTTACAGGAATGATCCAAAACATAGTCAGTAAGAAGTGTCGGTCTTCATGTACTTAGGCCGGCATTGTGCCTTTTGTATTTAATTCCGATGCAATTTCTGTGTTTCATCGTCAATAAGAAGGTCCAAGGGATACAGTAAACCTGAAGTGAAGCATCGGAATCTATAAGTAGTGTCACAGGAATGGTTCAAAACTTAGACATTAGGAAGAGTCAGTCTTCTTGTACTTAAGTCGGCATTGTGTTTTTGTATTTAATTCCGATGCAATTTCTGTGTTTCATCGTCAATAAGAAGGTCCAAGGGATACAGTAAACCTGGAGTGAAGCATCGGAATCTATAACTAGTGAACAGGAATGGTTCAAATCTTAGACAGTAGGAAGAGTCAGTCTTCTTGTACTTAAGTCGGCATTGTGCCTTTTGTATTTAATTCCGATGCAATTTCTGTGTTTCATCGTCAATAAGAAGGTCAAAGGGATACAGTAAACCTGAAGTGAGGCATCGGAATCTATAAATAGTGTCACAGAAATGGTTCATAACATAGTCAGTAAGAAGTGTCGGTCTTCATGTACTTAAGTCGGCATTGTGCCTTTTGTATTTAATTCCGATGCAATTTCTGTGTTTCATCGTAAATAAGAAGGTCCAAGGGATACAGTAAACCTGAAGTGAAGCTTCGGAGTCTATAACTAGTGTCACAGGAATGGTCAGTAGGAAGAGTAAGTTGTCTTGTCCTTAAATCAGCATTGTGCCTTTTGTATTTATTTCCGTGGAAATTTCTGTGTTTCATCGTCAATAAGAAAGTCCAAGGGATACAGTAAACCTGAAGTGAAGCATTGGAATCTATAACAAGTGTCACAGGAATGGTTCAAAACATTGTCAGTAAGAAGTGTCGGTCTTCATGTACTTAAGTCGGCATTGTGCCTTTTGTATTTAATTCCGATGCAATTTCTTTGTTTCATCGTCAATAAGAAGGTCCAAGGGAAAAGTAAACCTGAAGTGAAGCATCGGAATCTATAACTAGTGTCACAGGGATGGTCAGTAGGAAGAGTCAGTCTTCTTGTCCTTATGACGGCATTGTGCCTTTTGAATTTAATTCCGATGCAATTTCTGTGTTTCATCGTCAATAAGAAGGTCCAAGGAATACAGTAAACCTGAAGTGAAGCGTCGGAATCTATAACTAGTGTCACAGGAATGGTCAGTGGGCAGAGTCAGTCTTCTTGTCTTTAAGTCGGCATTGTGCCTTTTGTATTTAATTCCGATGCAATTTCTGGGTTTCATCGTCATAAAGAAGGTCCAAGGGATACAGTAAACCTGAAGTGAAGCATCGGAATCTATAACTAGTGTCACAGGAACGGTTCAAAACATAGTCAGTAAGAAGTGTCGGTCTTCATCTACTTAATTCGGCGTTGTGACTTTTGAGTTTAATTCCGATGCAATTTCTGTGTTTCATCGTCAATAAGAAGGTCCAAGGGATACAGTAAACCGGGAGTGAAGCATCGGAATCTATAACAAGTGTCACAGGAATGGTTCAAAACATAGTCAGTAAGAAGTGTCGGTCTTCATGTACTTAAGTCGGCATTATGCCTTTTGCATTTTATTCCGATGCAATTTCTGTGTTTCATCGTCAATAAGAAGGTCCAAGGGATACAGTAAACCTGAAGTGAGGCATCGGAATCTATAACTAGTGTCACAGGAATGGTTCAAAACATAATCAGTAAGAGTTGTCGGTCTTCATGTACTTAAGTCGGCATTGAGGCTTTTGTATTTAGTTCCGATGCAATTTCTGTGTTTCATCGTCAATGAGAAGGTCCAAGGGATACAGTAAACCTGAAGTGAAGCATCGGAATCCACAACTAGTGTCACAGGAATGGTCAGTAGGAAGAGTCAGTCTTCTTGTCCTCAAGTCGGCATTGTGCCTTTTGTATTTAAATCCGATGCAATTTTTGTGTTTCATCGTCAATAAAAAGGTCCAAGGGATACAGTAAACCTGAAGTGAAGCATCGGAATGAATAACTGGTGTTACAGGAATGGTTCAAAACATAGTCAGTAATAAGTGTCGGTCTTCATGTACTTAAGTCGGCATTGTGCCTTTTGTATTTAATTCCGATGCAATTTCTGTGTTTCGTCGTCAATAAGAAGGTCCAAGGGATACAGTAAACCTGAAGTGAAGCATCGTGTTCTATAACTAGTGTCACAGGAATGGTCAGTAGGAAGAGTCAGTCTTCTTGTCCTTAAGTCGGCATTGTGCCTTTTGTATTTAATTCCGATGCAAATTCTGTGTTTCTTCGTCAATAAGAAGGTCCAAGGGATACAGTAAACCTGAAGTGAAGCATCTGAATCTATAACTAGTGTCATAGGAATGGTTCAAAACATAGACATAGGAAGAGTCAGTCTTCTTGTACTTAAGTCGGTATTGTGCCTTCTGAATTTAATTCCGATGCAATTTCTGTGTTTCATCGTCAATAAGAAGGTCCAAGGAATACAGTAAACCTGTAGTGAAGCATCGGAATCTATAACTAGTGTTACAGGAATGGTTAAAATCATAGTCAGTCAGAAGTGTCTGTCTTCATGTACTTAAGTCGGCATTGTGCCTTTTGTATTTAATTGCGATGCAATTTCTGTGTTTCATCGTCAATAAGAAGATCCAAGGGATACAGTTAACCTGGAGTGAAGCATGGGAATCTATAACTAGTGTCACAGGAATGGTTCAAAACATAGTCAGTAAGAAGTGTCGGTCTTCGTGTACTTAAGTCGGCATTGTGCCTTTTGTATTTAATTCCGATGCAATTTCTGTGTTTCATCGTCAATAAGAAGGTCCAAGGGATACAGTAAACCTGGTGTGAAGAATCGGAATCTATAACTAGTGTCACAGGAATGGTCAGTAGGAAGAGTCAGTCTTCTTGTACTTAAGTCGGCATTGTGCCTTTTGTATTTAATTCCGATGAAATTTCTGTGTTTCATCGTCAATAAGAAGGTCCAAGGGATACAGTAAACCTGAAGTGAAGCATCGGAATCTATAACTAGTGTCACAGGAATGGTTCAAAACATAGTCAGTAGGAAGTGTCGGTCTTCATGTACTTAAGTCGGCATTGTGCCTTTTGTATTTAATTCCGATGCAATTTCTGTGACTCATCGTCAATAAGAAGGTCCAAGGGATACAGTAAACCTGAAGTGAAGCATTGGAATCTATAACTAGTGTCAGAGGAATGGTTCAAAACTTAGACAGTAGGAAGAGTCAGTCTTCTTGTACTTAAGTCGTGCATTGTGCCTTTTGTATTTTTATTCCGATGCAATTTCTGTGTTTCATCGTCAATAAGAAGGTCCAAGGGATACAGTAAACCTGGTGGGAAGAATCGGAATCAATTACTAGTGTCACAGGAATAGTCAGTAGGAAGAGTCAGTCCTCTTGTCCTTAAGTCGGCATTGTTCCTTTTGTATTTAATTCGGATGCAATTTCTGTGTTTCATCGTCAATAAGAAGGTCCAAGGGATACAGTAAACCTGAAGTGAAGCATCGGAATCTATAAGAGTGTTACAGGAATGGTTCAAAACATAGTCAGTAAGAAGTGTCGGTCTTCATGTACTTAGGCCGGCATTGTGCCTTTTGTATTTAATTCCGATGCAATTTCTGTGTTTCATCGTCAATAAGAAGGTCCAAGGGATACAGTAAACCTGAAGTGAAGCATCGGAATCTATAAGTAGTGTCACAGGAATGGTTCAAAACTTAGACATTAGGAAGAGTCAGTCTTCTTGTACTTAAGTCGGCATTGTGTTTTTGTATTTAATTCCGATGCAATTTCTGTGTTTCATCGTCAATAAGAAGGTCCAAGGGATACAGTAAACCTGGAGTGAAGCATCGGAATCTATAACTAGTGAACAGGAATGGTTCAAATCTTAGACAGTAGGAAGAGTCAGTCTTCTTGTACTTAAGTCGGCATTGTGCCTTTTGTATTTAATTCCGATGCAATTTCTGTGTTTCATCGTCAATAAGAAGGTCAAAGGGATACAGTAAACCTGAAGTGAGGCATCGGAATCTATAAATAGTGTCACAGAAATGGTTCATAACATAGTCAGTAAGAAGTGTCGGTCTTCATGTACTTAAGTCGGCATTGTGCCTTTTGTATTTAATTCCGATGCAATTTCTGTGTTTCATCGTAAATAAGAAGGTCCAAGGGATACAGTAAACCTGAAGTGAAGCTTCGGAGTCTATAACTAGTGTCACAGGAATGGTCAGTAGGAAGAGTAAGTCTTCTTGTCCTTAAATCAGCATTGTGCCTTTTGTATTTATTTCCGTGGAAATTTCTGTGTTTCATCGTCAATAAGAAAGTCCAAGGGATACAGTAAACCTGAAGTGAAGCATTGGAATCTATAACAAGTGTCACAGGAATGGTTCAAAACATTGTCAGTAAGAAGTGTCGGTCTTCATGTACTTAAGTCGGCATTGTGCCTTTTGTATTTAATTCCGATGCAATTTCTTTGTTTCATCGTCAATAAGAAGGTCCAAGGGAAAAGTAAACCTGAAGTGAAGCATCGGAATCTATAACTAGTGTCACAGGGATGGTCAGTAGGAAGAGTCAGTCTTCTTGTCCTTATGACGGCATTGTGCCTTTTGAATTTAATTCCGATGCAATTTCTGTGTTTCATCGTCAATAAGAAGGTCCAAGGAATACAGTAAACCTGAAGTGAAGCGTCGGAATCTATAACTAGTGTCACAGGAATGGTCAGTGGGCAGAGTCAGTCTTCTTGTCTTTAAGTCGGCATTGTGCCTTTTGTATTTAATTCCGATGAAATTTCTGGGTTTCATCGTCATAAAGAAGGTCCAAGGGATACAGTAAACCTGAAGTGAAGCATCGGAATCTATAACTAGTGTCACAGGAACGGTTCAAAACATAGTCAGTAAGAAGTGTCGGTCTTCATCTACTTAATTCGGCGTTGTGACTTTTGAGTTTAATTCCGATGCAATTTCTGTGTTTCATCGTCAATAAGAAGGTCCAAGGGATACAGTAAACCGGGAGTGAAGCATCGGAATCTATAACAAGTGTCACAGGAATGGTTCAAAACATAGTCAGTAGGAAGTGTCGGTCTTCATGTACTTAAGTCGGCATTATGCCTTTTGCATTTTATTACGATGCAATTTCTGTGTTTCATCGTCAATAAGAAGGTCCAAGGGATACAGTAAACCTGTAGTGAGGCATCGGAATCTATAACTAGTGTCACAGGAATGGTTCAAAACATAATCAGTAAGAGTTGTCGGTCTTCATGTACTTAAGTCGGCATTGAGGCTTTTGTATTTAGTTCCGATGCAGTTTCTGTGTTTCATCGTCAATGAGAAGGTCCAAGGGATACAGTAAACCTGAAGTGAAGCATCGGAATCCACAACTAGTGTCACAGGAATGGTCAGTAGGAAGAGTCAGTCTTCTTGTCCTCAAGTCGGCATTGTGCCTTTTGTATTTAAATCCGATGCAATTTTTGTGTTTCATCGTCAATAAAAAGGTCCAAGGGATACAGTAAACCTGAAGTGAAGCATCGGAATGAATAACTGGTGTTACAGGAATGGTTCAAAAAATAGTCAGTAATAAGTGTCGGTCTTCATGTACTTAAGTCGGCATTGTGCCTTTTGTATTTAATTCCGATGCAATTTCTGTGTTTCGTCGTCAATAAGAAGGTCCAAGGGATACAGTAAACCTGAAGTGAAGCATCGTGTTCTATAACTAGTGTCACAGGAATGGTCAGTAGGAAGAGTCAGTCTTCTTGTCCTTAAGTCGGCATTGTGCCTTTTGTATTTAATTCCGATGCAATTTCTGTGTTTCTTCGTCAATAAGAAGGTCCAAGGGATACAGTAAACCTGAAGTGAAGCATCTGAATCTATAACTAGTGTCATAGGAATGGTTCAAAAAATAGACATAGGAAGAGTCAGTCTTCTTGTACTTAAGTCGGTATTGTGCCTTCTGAATTTAATTCCGATGCAATTTCTGTGTTTCATCGTCAATAAGAAGGTCCAAGGAATACAGTAAACCTGAAGTGAAACATCGGAATCTATAACTAGTGTTACAGGAATGGTTCAAATCATAGTCAGTCAGAAGTGTCTGTCTTCATGTACTTAAGTCGGCATTGTGCCTTTTGTATTTAATTGCGATGCAATTTCTGTGTTTCATCGTCAATAAGAAGATCCAAGGGATACAGTTAACCTGGAGTGAAGCATGGGAATCTATAACTAGTGTCACAGGAATGGTTCAAAACATAGTCAGTAAGAAGTGTCGGTCTTCGTGTACTTAAGTCGGCATTGTGCCTTTTGTATTTAATTCCGATGCAATTTCTGTGTTTCATCGTCAATAAGAAGGTCCAAGGGATACAGTAAACCTGGTGTGAAGAATCGGAATCTATAACTAGTGTCACCGGAATTGTTCAAACATAGTCTGTAAGAAGTGTCCATCTTCATGTACTTAAGTCAGCATTGTACCTTTTGTATTTAATTCCGATGCAATTTCTGTGTTTCATCGTCAATAAGAAGGTCCAAGGGATACAGTAAACCTGAAGTAAAGCATCGGAATCTATAACTAGTGTGTCAGGAATTGTCAGTAGGAAGAGTCAGTCTTCTTGTACTTAAGTCGGCATTGTGCCTTTTGTGTGTAATTCCGATACAATTTCTGTGTTTCATCGTCAATAGGAAGGTCCAAGGGATACAGTAAACCTGAAGTGAAGCGTCGGAATCCATTACTAGTGTCACAGGAATGGTTCAAAACATAGTCAGTAGGAAGTGTCGGTCTACATGTACTTAAGTCGGCATTGTGCCTTTTGTATTTAATTCCGAGGCAATTTCTGTGTTTCATCGTCAATAAGAAGGTCCAAGGGATACAGTAAACCTGAAGTGAAGCATCGGAATCTATAACAAGTGTTACAGGAATGGTTCAAAACATTGTCAGTACCTTGCGAGGTGGCGCAGTGGTAAGACACTGGACTCGCAATCGGGAGGACGACGGTTCAATCCCGCGTCCGGCCATCCTGATTTAGGTTTTCCGTGATTTCCCTATATCACTCCAGGCAAATGCCGGGATGGTTCCTCTGAAAGGGCACGGCCGACTTCCTTCCCCATCCTTCCCTAATCCGATGAGACCGATGACCACGCTGTCTGGTCTCCTTCCCCAAACCAACCAACCATAGTCAGTAAGAAGTGTCGGTCTTCATGTATTTAAGTCGGCATTGTGCCTTTGGTATTTAATTCCGATGCAATTTCTGTGTTTCATCGTCAATAAGAAGGTCCAAGGGATACAGTAAATCTAAAGTGGAGCATCGGAATCTATAACTAGTGTCACAGGAATAGTTCAAAACTTAGACACTAGGAAGAGTCAGTCTTCTTGTACTTAAGTCGGCATTGAGCCTTTTGTATTTAATTCCGATGCAATTCCTTTGTTTCATCGTCAAAAAGAAAGTCCAAGGGATACAGTAAAAATGAAGTGAAGCATCGGAATCTATAACTAATGTCACAGGAATGGTTCAAAACTTAGACAGTAGGAAGAGTCAGTCTTCTTGTACTGAAGTCGGCATTGTGTCTTTTGTATTTAATTCCGATGCAATTTCTCTTTTTAATCGTCAATAAGAAGGTGAGAGGGATACAGTAAACCTGATGTGAAGCATCGGAATCTGTAACCAGTGTCACAGGAATGGTTCAAACCTTAGACATTAGGAAGAGTCAGTCCTCTTGTACTTAAGTCGGCATTGTGCTTTTGTATTTAATTCCGATGCAATTTCTGTGTTTCATCGTCAATAAGAAGGTCCAAGGGATACAGTAAACCTGGAGTGAAGCATCGGAATCTATAACTAGTGTCACAGGAATGGTTCAAAACTCAGTAGGAAGAGTCAGTCTTCTTGTACTTAAGTCGGCATTGTACCTTTTGTATTTAATTCCGATGCAATTTCTGCGTTTCATCGTCAATAAGAAGGTCCAAGGGATACAGTAAACCTGAAGTAAAGCATCGGAATCTATAACTAGTGTCACAGGAATGGTTCAAAACATAGACAGTAGGAAGAGTCAGTCTTCTCGTACTTAAGTCGGCATTGTGCCTTTTGTATTTAATTCCGATGCAATTTCTGTGTTTCATCGTCAATAAGAAGGTCCAAGGGATACAGTATACCTGGAGTGAAGCATCGGAATCTATAACTAGTGTCACAGGAATGGTTCAAAACGTATTCAGTAAGTAGTGTCGCTCTTCATGTACTTAAGTTGGCATTGTGCCTTTTGTATTTAATTCCGATGCAAATTCTGTGTTTCATCGTCAATATGAAGGTCCAAGGGATACAGTAAACCTGAAGTGAAGCATTGGAATCTATAAGTAGTGTCACAGGAATGGTTCAAAACATAGTCAGTAAGAAGTGTCGGTATTCATGTACTTAAGCCGGCATTGTGACTTTTGTATTTAATTCCGAAGCAATTTCTGTGTTTCAACGTCGATAAGAAGGTCCAAGGGATACATGAACCCTGAAGTGAAGCATCGGAATCTATAACTAGTGTCACAGGAATGGTCAGTAGGAAGAGTCAGTCGCCTTGTCCTTAAGTCGGCATTGTGCCTTTTGTATTTAATTCCGATGCAATTTCTGTGTTTCATCGTCAATATGAAGGTCCAAGGGATACAGTAAACCTGAAGTGAAGCTTCGGAATCTATAACTAGTGTCAGAGGAATGGTTCACAACTTAGACAGTAGGAAGAGTCAGTCTTCTTATACTTAAGTCGGCATTGTGCCTTTTGTTTTTAAGGCCGTTGCAATTTCTGTGTTTCATCGTCAATAAGAAGGTCCAAGGGATACAGTAAACCTAAAGTGAAGCATCGGAATCTATAACTAGTGTCACAGGAATGGTTCAAATCACAGTCAGTAAGAAGTGTCGGTCATCATGTACTTAAGTCGGCATCGAGCCTTTTGTATTTAATTCCGATGCAATTTCTGTGTTTCATCGTCAATAAGAAGGACCAAGGGACACAGTAAACCTGAAGTGATGCATCGGAATCTATAACTAGTGTTACAGGAATGGTTCAAAACATAGTCAATAAGAAGTGTCGGCCTTCATGTACTTAAGTCGGCATCGTGCCTTTTGTATTTCATTCCGATGCAATTTCTGTGTTTCATTGTCAATAAGAAGGTCCAAGGGATACAGTAAACCTGAAGTGTAGCATCGGAATCTATAACTAGTGTCACAGGAATGGTTCAAAACTTAGACATTAGGAGGAGTCAGTCTTCTTGTTCATAAGTCAGCATGGTGCCTTTTGTATTTAATTCCGAATCAATCTCTGTGTTTCATCGCCAATAAGAAGGTCCAAGGGATACAATTAACCAGAAGTGAAGCATTTCAATCTACAACTAGTGTCACAGGAATGGTTCAAAGCTTAGACAGTAGGAAGGGTCAGTCTTCTTGTACTTAAGTCGGCATTGTGCCTTTTGTATTTAATTCCGATGCTATTTCTGTGTTTCATCGTCAATAAGAAGGTCCAAGGGATACAGTAAACATGAAGTGAAGCTTCGGAATCTATAACTAGTGTCACAGGAATGGTTCAAAACTTAGACATTAGGAAGAGTCAGTCCCCTTGTACATAAGTCGGCATTGTGCTTTCGAATTTAATTCCTATGCAATTGCTGTGTTTCATCGTCAATAAGATGGTCCAAGGGATACAGTAAACCTGAAGTGAAGCATCGGAATCTATAACTAATGTCACAGGAATGGTTCAATGCATAGACAGTAAGAAGTGTCAGTTTTCTTATAATTAAGTCGGCATTGTGCCTTTTGTATTTAATTCCGATGCAATTTCTGTGTTTCATCGTCAATAAGAATGACAGAGGGATACAGTAAACCAGAAAAGAAGCATCGGAATCTATAACCAGTGTCACAGGAATGGATCAAATCATAGACAGTAAGGAGAGTCAGTCCCCTTGTACCTAAGTCGGCATTGTGTTTTGTATTTAATTCCGATGCAATTTCTGTGTTTCATCGTCAATAAGATGGTCCAAGGGATACAGTAAACCTGGAGTGAAGCATCGGAATCTATAAGTAGTGTCGCAGGAATGGTTCAAAGCTTAGAAAGTAGGAAGAGTCGGTCTTCTTGTACTTACGTCGGCATTGTGCCTTTTGTATTTAATTCCGATGCAATTTCTGTGTTTAATCGTCAATAAGAAGGTCCAAGGGATACATTAAACCAGAAGTGAAGCATCGGAATCTATAACTAGTGTCACAGGAATGGTTCAAAACATAGTCAGTAAGAAGTGTCGGTCTTCATGTACTTAAGTCGGCATCGAGCCTTTTGTATTTAATTCCGATGCAATTTTTGTGTTTCATCGTCAATAAGAAGGTCCATGGGATACAGTAAACCCAGAGTGATGCATCGGAATTGATAACTAGTGTCACAGGAATGGTTCAAAACTTAGACAGTAGGAAGAGTCAGTCTTCATGTACATAAGTCGGCATTGTGCCTTTTGTATTTAATTCCGATGCAATTTCTGTGTTTCATCGTCAATAAGAAGGTCCAAGGGATACAGTAAACCTGAAGTGAATCTTCGGAATCTATAACTAGTGTCACAGGAATGGTTCAAAACTTAGACATTAGGAAGAGTCAGTCCCCTTGTACTTAATTCGGCATTGTGCATTTTGTATTTAATTCCGATGCAATTTCTGTGTTTCATCGTCAATAAGAAGGTCCAAGGGATACAGTAAACCCGGAGTGAAGCATCGGAATCTATAACTAGTGTCACAGGATTGGTTTAAAACATAGACAGTAGGAAGAGTCAGTCTTCTTGTACTTAAGTCGGCATTGAGCCTTTTGTATTTAATTCCGATGCAATATCTGCGTTTCATCGTCAATAAGAAAGTCGCAGGGATACAGTAAACCTGAAGTGCAGCATCTGAATCTATAACTAGTGTCACAGGAATGGTACAAAAATTAGACAGTAGGAAGAGTCAGTCTTCTTGTACTTAAATCGGCATTGTGCTTTTTGTATTTAATTACGATGCAATTTCTGTGTTTCATCGTCAAAAAGAAGGTCCAAGGGATACACTAAACCAGAAGTGAAGCTTCGGAATCTATACCTAGTGTCACAGGAATGGTTCAAAACTTAGACATTAGGAAGAGTCAGTCCCCTTGTACTTAATTCGGCATTGTAAATTTTGTATTTAATTCCGATGCAATATCTGTGTTTCATCGTCAATAAGAAGGTCCAAGGGATACAGTAAACCAGGAGTGAAGCATCGGAATCTATAACTAGTGTCACAGGAATGGTTCAAATCTTAGACAGTAGGAGGAGTCAGTCTTCTTGTACTTAAGTCGGCATTGTGTCTTTTGTATTTAATTCCGATGCAATTTCTGTGTTTCATCGTCAATAAGAAGGTCCAAGGGATACAGTAACTCTGAAGTGAAGCTTCGGAATCTATAACTAGTGTCACAGGAATGGTTCAAAACTTAGACATTAGGAAGAGTCAGTTCCCTTGTACTTAATTCGGCATTGTGCATTTTGTATTTAATTCGGATGCAATTTCTGTGTTTCATCGTCAATAAGAAGGTCCAAGGGATACAGTAAACCCGGAGTGAAGCATCGGAATCTATAACTAGTGTCACAGGAATGGTTCAAAACTTTGACAGTAGGAAGAGTCAGTCTTCTTGTACTTAAGTCGGCATTGTGCATTTTGTATTTATTTCCGATGCAATTTCTGTGTTTCATCGTCAATAAGATGGTCCAAGGGAGACAGTAAACCTGGTGTGAAGAATCGGAATCTATAAATAGTGTCACAGGAATGGTCAGTAAGAAGGGTCAGTCTTCTTGTCCTTAAGTCGGCATTGTGCCTTTTGTGTTTAATTCCTATGCAATTTCTGTGTTTCATCGTCAATAAGAAGGTCCAAGGGATACAGTAAACCTGAAGTGAAGCATCGGAATCTATAACTAGTGTCACAAGAATGGTTCAAAACTTAGATAGTAGGAAGAGTCGGTCTTCTTGTACTTAAGTCGGCATTGTGCCTTTTGTATTTAATTCCGATGCAATTTCTGTATTCATCGTCAATGAGAAAGTCAGAGGGATACAGTTGACCAGAAGTGAAGCATCGTAATCTATAACTACTGTCACAGGAATGGTTCAAAACATAGACGGTAAGAAGAGTCAGTTCTCTTGTACTTAAGTCGGCATTGTGCCTTTTGTATTTAATACCGGTGCAATTTCTGTGTTTCATCGTTAATAAGAAGATCCGAGGGGTACAGTAAACCTGAAGTGAAGCATCGGAATCTATAACTAGTGTCACAGGAATGGTTCAAAACAAAGTCAGTAAGAAGTGTCGGTCTTCATGTACTTAAGTCGGCATTGTGCCTCTTGTATGTAATTCCGATGCAATTTCTGTGTTTCAACGTCAATAAGAAGGTCCAAGGGATACAGTAAACCTGAAGTGAAGCATCGGAATCTATAACTAGTGTCACAGGAATGGTCAGTAGGAAGAGTCAGTCTTCTTGTCCTTAGGTCGGCATTGTGCCTTTTGTATTTAATTCCGATGCAATTTCTGTGTTTCATCGTCAATGAGAAAGTCAGAGGGATACAGTTGACCAGAAGTGAAGCATCGTAATCTATAACTACTGTCACAGGAATGGTTCAAAACATAGACAGTAAGAAGAGTCAGTTCTCTTGTACTTAAGTCGGCATTGTGCCTTTTGTATTTAATACCGGTGCAATTTCTGTGTTTCATCGTTAATAAGAAGATCCGAGGGGTACAGTAAACCTGAAGTGAAGCATCGGAATCTATAACTAGTGTCACAGGAATGGTTCAAAACATAGACAGTAAGATGAGTCAGTTATCTTGTACATAAGTCGGCATTGTGCCTTTTCTATTTAATTCCGGTGCAATTTGTAATATTTCATCGTCAATAAGAATGTCAGAGGGATTCAGTAAACCTGAAGTGAAGCATCGGAATCTATATCTAGTGTCACAGGAGTGGTTCAAAACATAGACAGTAAGAACTGTAAGTCTTCTTGTCCTTAAGTCGGCATTGTGCCTTTTGTATTTAATTCCGATCTAATTTCTGTGTTTCATCGTCGATAAGATGGTCCGAGGGAGACAGTAAACCTGAAGTGATGCATCGGAATCTATAACTAGTGTCACAGGAATGGTTCAAAACATAGTCAGTAAGAAGTGTCGGTCTTCATGTACTTAAGTCGGCATTGTGCCTTTTGTATATAATTCCGATGCAATTTCTGTGTTTCATCGTTAATAAGAAGGTCCAAGGGATACAGTAAACCTGGAGTGAAGCATCGGAATCTATAACTAGTGTCAGAGGAATGGTTCAAATCTTAGACGGTAGGAAAAGTCAGTCTTTTTGTACTTAAGTCGGAATTGTGCCTTTTGTATTTAATTCCGATGCAATTTCTGTGTTTCATCGTCAATAACAAGGTCCAAGTGATACAGTAAACCTGGTGTGAAGAATCGGAATCTATAACTAGTGTCACAGGAATGGTCAGTAGGAAGAGTCAGTCTTCTTGTCCTTAAGTCGGCATTGTGCCTTTTGTATTTAATTCCGATGCAATTTCTGTGTTTCATCGTCAATAAGAAGGTACAACGGATGCAGCGAACCTGGAGTGAAGCATCGGAATCTATAACTAGTGTCACAGGAATGGTTCAAAACATAGTCAGTGAGAAGTGTCGGTCTTCATGTACTTAAGTCGGCATTGTGCCATTTGTATTTATTTCCGATGCAATTTCTGTGTTTCATCGTCAATAAGAAGGTCCAAGGGATACAGTAAACCTGAAGTGAAGCATCGGTATCTATAACTAGTGTCACAGGAATGGTGCAAAACAGAGACCGTAGGAAGAGTCTGTCTTCTTTACTTAAGTCGGCATTGTGCCTTTTGTAATTAATTCGATGCAATTTCTGTGTTTCATCGTCAATAAGAAAGTCCAAGGGATATAGTAAACCTGAAGTGAAGCATCGGAATCTATAACTGGTGTCACAGGAATGGTTCAAAACAAAGTCAGTAAGAAGTGTCGGTCTTCATGTACTTAAGTCGGCATTGTGCCTCTTGTATGTAATTCCGATGCAATTTCTGTGTTTCAACGTCAATAAGAAGGTCCAAGGGATACAGTAAGCCTGAAGTGAAGCATCGGAATCTATAACTAGTGTCACAGGAATGGTCAGTAGGAAGAGTCAGTCTTCTTGTCCTTAGGTCGGCATTGTGCCTTTTGTATTTAATTCCGATGCAATTTCTGTGTTTCATCGTCAATAAGAAGGTCCAAGGGATACATTAAACCTGAAGTGAAGCATCGGAATCTATAACTAGTTTCAGAGTAATGGATCAGAACTTAGACAGTAGGAAGAGTCAGTCTTCTTGTACTTAAGTCGGCATTGTGCCTTTTGTATTTAATTCCGATGCAATTTCTCTGTTTCATCGTCAGTAAGAAGGTCCAAGGGATACAGTAAACCTGAAGTGAAGCATCGGAAACTATAACTAGTGTCACAGGAATGGTTCAAAACATAGTCAGTAAGAAGTGTCAGTCTTCATGTACTTAAGTCGGCATCGAGACTTTTGTATTTAATTCCGATGCAATTTCTGTGTTTCATCGTCAATAAGAAGGTCGAATGGATACAGTAAACCTGAAGTGAAGCATCGGAATCTATAACTAGTGTTACAGGAATGGTTCAAAACATAGTCAGTAAGAAGTGTCGGTCTTCATGTACTTAAGTCGGCATCGAGCCTTTTGTGTTTAATTCCGATGCAATTTCTGTGTTTCATCGTCAATAAGAAGGTCTAAGGGATACAGTAAACCTGGAGTGATGCATCGGAATCTATAACTAGTGTCACAGGAATGGTTCAAACTTAGACAGTAGGAAGAGTCAGTCTTCTTGTACTTAAGTCGGCATTGTGCCTTTTGTATTAAATTCCGATGTAATTTCTGTGTTTCATCGTCAATAAGGAGGTCCAAGGGATACAGTAAACCTGAAGTGAAGTATCGGAATCTATAACTAGTGTCACAGGAAAGGTTCAAAACATAGACAGTAAGAAGAGCCAGTCTCCTTGTACTTGATTCGTCATTGTGCCTTTTGCATTTAATTCCGATGCAATTCCTGTGTTTCATCGTCAATAAGAAGGTCTTAGGGATACAGTAAACCTGAAGTGAAGCATCTGAATATATAACTAAGGTCACAGGAATGGTTCAAAGCATGAACAGTAAGAAGTGTCAGTTTCCCTATAATTAAGTCGGCATTGTCCCTATTGTATTTAATTCCGATGCAATTTCTGTGTTTCATCGTCAATAAGAAAGTCAGAGGGATACAGTAAACCTGAAAAGAAGCATCGTAATCTATAACTAGTGTCACAGGAATGGTTCAAAACATAGACAGTAAGAAGAGTCAGTTATCTTGTACATAAGTCGGCATTGTGCCTTTTCTATTTAATTCCGGTGCAATTTGTAATATTTCATCGTCAATAAGAATGTCAGAGGGATTCAGTCACCTGAAGTGAAGCATCGGAACCTATATCTAGTGTCACAGGAGTGGTTCAAAACATAGACAGTAAGAACTGTAAGTCTTCTTGTCCTTAAGTCGGCATTGTGCCTTTTGTATTTAATTCCGATCTAATTTCTGTGTTTCATCGTCGATAAGATGGTCCGAGGGAGACAGTAAACCTGAAGTGATGCATCGGAATCTATAACTAGTGTCACAGGAATGGTTCAAAACATAGTCAGTAAGAAGTGTCGGTCTTCATGTACTTAAGTCGGCATTGTGCCTTTTGTATATAATTCCGATGCAATTTCTGTGTTTCATCGTCAATAAGAAGGTCCAAGGGATACAGTAAACCTGGAGTGAAGCATCGGAATCTATAACTAGTGTCAGAGGAATGGTTCAAATCTTAGACGGTAGGAAAAGTCAGTCTTTTTGTACTTAAGTCGGAATTGTGCCTTTTGTATTTAATTCCGATGCAATTTCTGTGTTTCATCGTCAATAACAAGGTCCAAGTGATACAGTAAACCTGGTGTGAAGAATCGGAATCTATAACTAGTGTCACAGGAATGGTCAGTAGGAAGAGTCAGTCTTCTTGTCCTTAAGTCGGCATTGTGCCTTTTGTATTTAATTCCGATGCAATTTCTGTGTTTCATCGTCAATAAGAAGGTACAACGGATGCAGCGAACCTGGAGTGAAGCATCGGAATCTATAACTAGTGTCACAGGAATGGTTCAAAACATAGTCAGTGAGAAGTGTCTCTCTTCATGTACTTAAGTCGGCATTGTGCCATTTGTATTTATTTCCGATGCAATTTCTGTGTTTCATCGTCAATAAGAAGGTCCAAGGGATACAGTAAACCTGAAGTGAAGCATCGGTATCTATAACTAGTGTCACAGGAATGGTGCAAAACATAGACCGTAGGAAGAGTCTGTCTTCTTGTACTTAAGTCGGCATTGTGCCTTTTGTATTTAATTCGATGCAATTTCTGTGTTTCATCGTCAATAAGAAAGTCCAAGGGATATAGTAAACCTGAAGTGAAGCATCGGAATCTATAACTGGTGTCACAGGAATGGTTCAAAACAAAGTCAGTAAGAAGTGTCGGTCTTCATGTACTTAAGTCGGCATTGTGCTTCTTGTATGTAATTCCGATGCAATTTCTGTGTTTCAACGTCAATAAGAAGGTCCAAGGGATACAGTAAGCCTGAAGTCAAGCATCGGAATCTATAACTAGTGTCACAGGAATGGTCAGTAGGAAGAGTCAGTCTTCTTGTCCTTAGGTCGGCATTGTGCCTTTTGTATTTAATTCCGATGCAATTTCTGTGTTTCATCGTCAATAAGAAGGTCCAAGGGATACATTAAACCTGAAGTGAAGCATCGGAATCTATAACTAGTGTCAGAGTAATGGATCAAAACTTAGACAGTAGGAAGAGTCAGTCTTCTTGTACTTAAGTCGGCATTGTGCCTTTTGTATTTAATTCCGATGCAATTTCTCTGTTTCATCGTCAGTAAGAAGGTCCAAGGGATACAGTAAACCTGAAGTGAAGCATCGGAAACTATAACTAGTGTCACAGGAATGGTTCAAAACATAGTCAGTAAGAAGTGTCAGTCTTCATGTACTTAAGTCGGCATCGAGACTTTTGTATTTAATTCCGATGCAATTTCTGTGTTTCATCGTCAATAAGAAGGTCGAGTGGATACAGTAAACCTGAAGTGAAGCATCGGAATCTATAACTAGTGTTACAGGAATGGTTCAAAACATAGTCAGTAAGAAGTGTCGGTCTTCATGTACTTAAGTCGGCATCGAGCCTTTTGTGTTTAATTCCGATGCAATTTCTGTGTTTCATCGTCAATAAGAAGGTCTAAGGGATACAGTAAACCTGGAGTGATGCATCGGAATCTATAACTAGTGTCACAGGAATGGTTCAAACTTAGACAGTAGGAAGAGTCAGTCTTCTTGTACTTAAGTCGGCATTGTGCCTTTTGTATTAAATTCCGATGTAATTTCTGTGTTTCATCGTCAATAAGAAGGTCCAAGGGATACAGTAAACCTGAAGTGAAGTATCGGAATCTATAACTAGTGTCACAGGAAAGGTTCAAAACATAGACAGTAAGAAGAGCCAGTCTCCTTGTACTTGATTCGTCATTGTGCCTTTTGCATTTAATTCCGATGCAATTCCTGTGTTTCATCGTCAATAAGAAGGTCTTAGGGATACAGTAAACCTGAAGTGAAGCATCTGAATATATAACTAAGGTCACAGGAATGGTTCAAAGCATGAACAGTAAGAAGTGTCAGTTTCCTTATAATTAAGTCGGCATTGTCCCTATTGTATTTAATTCCGATGCAATTTCTGTGTTTCATCGTCAATAAGAAAGTCAGAGGGATACAGTAAACCTGAAAAGAAGCATCGTAATCTATAACTACTGTCACAGGAATGGTTCAAAACATAGACAGTAAGAAGAGTCAGTTCCCTCGCACTTAAGTCGGCATTGTGCCATTTGTATTTAATTCCGATGCAATTTCTGTGTTTCATCGTCAATAATAAGGTCCAAGGGATACAGTAAACCTGAAGTGAAGCATCGGAATATATAACTAGTGTCACAGGAATGGTTCAAAACTTAGACATTAGGAACAGTCAGTCTTCTTGTACTTAAGACGGCAATGTGCATTTTGTATTTAATTCGGATGCAATTCCTGTGTTTCATCGTCAATAAGATGGTCCAAGGGATACAGTAAACCTAGAGTGAAGCATCAGAATCTATAACTAGTGTCACAGGAATGGTTCAAAACTTAGACAGTAGGAAGAGTCAGTCTTCTTGTACTTAAGACGGCATTGTGCATTTTGTATTTAATTCCGATGCAATTTCTGTGTTTCATCGTCAATAAGAAGGTCCAAGGAATACAGTAATCCAAAAGCGAAGCATCAGAATCTATAACTAGTGACACAGGAATGGTTCAAAACTTAGATAGTAGGAAGAGTCGGTCTTCATGTACTTAAGTCGGCATTGTGCCTTTTCAATTTAATTCCGATGCAATGTCTGTGTTTCATCGTCAATAAGAATGTCAGAGGGATACAGTAAACCTGAAGTGAAGCATCGGAATCTATATCTAGTGTCACAGGAGTGGTTCAAAACATAGACAGTAAGAACTGTCAGTCTTCTTGTCCTTAAGTCGGCATTGTGCCTTTTGTATTTAATTCCGATGCAATTTCTGTGTTTCATCGTCGATAAGAAGGTCCAAGGGAGACAGTAAACCTGAAGTGATGCATGGGAATCTGTAACTAGTGTCACAGGAATGGTTCAAAACGTATTCAGTAAGTAGTGTCGCTCTTCATGTACTTAAGTTGGCATTGTGCCTTTTGTATTTAATTCCGATGCAAATTCTGTGTTTCATCGTCAATATGAAGGTCCAAGGGATACAGTAAACCTGAAGTGAAGCATTGGAATCTATAAGTAGTGTCACAGGAATGGTTCAAAACATAGTCAGTAAGAAGTGTCGGTATTCATGTACTTAAGCCGGCATTGTGACTTTTGTATTTAATTCCGAAGCAATTTCTGTGTTTCAACGTCGATAAGAAGGTCCAAGGGATACATGAACCCTGAAGTGAAGCATCGGAATCTATAACTAGTGTCACAGGAATGGTCAGTAGGAAGAGTCAGTCGCCTTGTCCTTAAGTCGGCATTGTGCCTTTTGTATTTAATTCCGATGCAATTTCTGTGTTTCATCGTCAATATGAAGGTCCAAGGGATACAGTAAACCTGAAGTGAAGCTTCGGAATCTATAACTAGTGTCAGAGGAATGGTTCACAACTTAGACAGTAGGAAGAGTCAGTCTTCTTATACTTAAGTCGGCATTGTGCCTTTTGTTTTTAAGGCCGTTGCAATTTCTGTGTTTCATCGTCAATAAGAAGGTCCAAGGGATACAGTAAACCTAAAGTGAAGCATCGGAATCTATAACTAGTGTCACAGGAATGGTTCAAATCACAGTCAGTAAGAAGTGTCGGTCATCATGTACTTAAGTCGGCATCGAGCCTTTTGTATTTAATTCCGATGCAATTTCTGTGTTTCATCGTCAATAAGAAGGACCAAGGGACACAGTAAACCTGAAGTGATGCATCGGAATCTATAACTAGTGTTACAGGAATGGTTCAAAACATAGTCAATAAGAAGTGTCGGCCTTCATGTACTTAAGTCGGCATCGTGCCTTTTGTATTTCATTCCGATGCAATTTCTGTGTTTCATTGTCAATAAGAAGGTCCAAGGGATACAGTAAACCTGAAGTGTAGCATCGGAATCTATAACTAGTGTCACAGGAATGGTTCAAAACTTAGACATTAGGAGGAGTCAGTCTTCTTGTTCATAAGTCAGCATGGTGCCTTTTGTATTTAATTCCGAATCAATCTCTGTGTTTCATCGCCAATAAGAAGGTCCAAGGGATACAATTAACCAGAAGTGAAGCATTTCAATCTACAACTAGTGTCACAGGAATGGTTCAAAGCTTAGACAGTAGGAAGGGTCAGTCTTCTTGTACTTAAGTCGGCATTGTGCCTTTTGTATTTAATTCCGATGCTATTTCTGTGTTTCATCGTCAATAAGAAGGTCCAAGGGATACAGTAAACATGAAGTGAAGCTTCGGAATCTATAACTAGTGTCACAGGAATGGTTCAAAACTTAGACATTAGGAAGAGTCAGTCCCCTTGTACATAAGTCGGCATTGTGCTTTCGAATTTAATTCCTATGCAATTGCTGTGTTTCATCGTCAATAAGATGGTCCAAGGGATACAGTAAACCTGAAGTGAAGCATCGGAATCTATAACTAATGTCACAGGAATGGTTCAATGCATAGACAGTAAGAAGTGTCAGTTTTCTTATAATTAAGTCGGCATTGTGCCTTTTGTATTTAATTCCGATGCAATTTCTGTGTTTCATCGTCAATAAGAATGACAGAGGGATACAGTAAACCAGAAAAGAAGCATCGGAATCTATAACCAGTGTCACAGGAATGGATCAAATCATAGACAGTAAGGAGAGTCAGTCCCCTTGTACCTAAGTCGGCATTGTGTTTTGTATTTAATTCCGATGCAATTTCTGTGTTTCATCGTCAATAAGATGGTCCAAGGGATACAGTAAACCTGGAGTGAAGCATCGGAATCTATAAGTAGTGTCGCAGGAATGGTTCAAAGCTTAGAAAGTAGGAAGAGTCGGTCTTCTTGTACTTACGTCGGCATTGTGCCTTTTGTATTTAATTCCGATGCAATTTCTGTGTTTAATCGTCAATAAGAAGGTCCAAGGGATACATTAAACCAGAAGTGAAGCATCGGAATCTATAACTAGTGTCACAGGAATGGTTCAAAACATAGTCAGTAAGAAGTGTCGGTCTTCATGTACTTAAGTCGGCATCGAGCCTTTTGTATTTAATTCCGATGCAATTTTTGTGTTTCATCGTCAATAAGAAGGTCCATGGGATACAGTAAACCCAGAGTGATGCATCGGAATTGATAACTAGTGTCACAGGAATGGTTCAAAACTTAGACAGTAGGAAGAGTCAGTCTTCATGTACATAAGTCGGCATTGTGCCTTTTGTATTTAATTCCGATGCAATTTCTGTGTTTCATCGTCAATAAGAAGGTCCAAGGGATACAGTAAACCTGAAGTGAATCTTCGGAATCTATAACTAGTGTCACAGGAATGGTTCAAAACTTAGACATTAGGAAGAGTCAGTCCCCTTGTACTTAATTCGGCATTGTGCATTTTGTATTTAATTCCGATGCAATTTCTGTGTTTCATCGTCAATAAGAAGGTCCAAGGGATACAGTAAACCCGGAGTGAAGCATCGGAATCTATAACTAGTGTCACAGGATTGGTTTAAAACATAGACAGTAGGAAGAGTCAGTCTTCTTGTACTTAAGTCGGCATTGAGCCTTTTGTATTTAATTCCGATGCAATATCTGCGTTTCATCGTCAATAAGAAAGTCGCAGGGATACAGTAAACCTGAAGTGCAGCATCTGAATCTATAACTAGTGTCACAGGAATGGTACAAAAATTAGACAGTAGGAAGAGTCAGTCTTCTTGTACTTAAATCGGCATTGTGCTTTTTGTATTTAATTACGATGCAATTTCTGTGTTTCATCGTCAAAAAGAAGGTCCAAGGGATACACTAAACCAGAAGTGAAGCTTCGGAATCTATACCTAGTGTCACAGGAATGGTTCAAAACTTAGACATTAGGAAGAGTCAGTCCCCTTGTACTTAATTCGGCATTGTAAATTTTGTATTTAATTCCGATGCAATATCTGTGTTTCATCGTCAATAAGAAGGTCCAAGGGATACAGTAAACCAGGAGTGAAGCATCGGAATCTATAACTAGTGTCACAGGAATGGTTCAAATCTTAGACAGTAGGAGGAGTCAGTCTTCTTGTACTTAAGTCGGCATTGTGTCTTTTGTATTTAATTCCGATGCAATTTCTGTGTTTCATCGTCAATAAGAAGGTCCAAGGGATACAGTAACTCTGAAGTGAAGCTTCGGAATCTATAACTAGTGTCACAGGAATGGTTCAAAACTTAGACATTAGGAAGAGTCAGTTCCCTTGTACTTAATTCGGCATTGTGCATTTTGTATTTAATTCGGATGCAATTTCTGTGTTTCATCGTCAATAAGAAGGTCCAAGGGATACAGTAAACCCGGAGTGAAGCATCGGAATCTATAACTAGTGTCACAGGAATGGTTCAAAACTTTGACAGTAGGAAGAGTCAGTCTTCTTGTACTTAAGTCGGCATTGTGCATTTTGTATTTATTTCCGATGCAATTTCTGTGTTTCATCGTCAATAAGATGGTCCAAGGGAGACAGTAAACCTGGTGTGAAGAATCGGAATCTATAAATAGTGTCACAGGAATGGTCAGTAAGAAGGGTCAGTCTTCTTGTCCTTAAGTCGGCATTGTGCCTTTTGTGTTTAATTCCTATGCAATTTCTGTGTTTCATCGTCAATAAGAAGGTCCAAGGGATACAGTAAACCTGAAGTGAAGCATCGGAATCTATAACTAGTGTCACAAGAATGGTTCAAAACTTAGATAGTAGGAAGAGTCGGTCTTCTTGTACTTAAGTCGGCATTGTGCCTTTTGTATTTAATTCCGATGCAATTTCTGTATTCATCGTCAATGAGAAAGTCAGAGGGATACAGTTGACCAGAAGTGAAGCATCGTAATCTATAACTACTGTCACAGGAATGGTTCAAAACATAGACGGTAAGAAGAGTCAGTTCTCTTGTACTTAAGTCGGCATTGTGCCTTTTGTATTTAATACCGGTGCAATTTCTGTGTTTCATCGTTAATAAGAAGATCCGAGGGGTACAGTAAACCTGAAGTGAAGCATCGGAATCTATAACTAGTGTCACAGGAATGGTTCAAAACAAAGTCAGTAAGAAGTGTCGGTCTTCATGTACTTAAGTCGGCATTGTGCCTCTTGTATGTAATTCCGATGCAATTTCTGTGTTTCAACGTCAATAAGAAGGTCCAAGGGATACAGTAAACCTGAAGTGAAGCATCGGAATCTATAACTAGTGTCACAGGAATGGTCAGTAGGAAGAGTCAGTCTTCTTGTCCTTAGGTCGGCATTGTGCCTTTTGTATTTAATTCCGATGCAATTTCTGTGTTTCATCGTCAATGAGAAAGTCAGAGGGATACAGTTGACCAGAAGTGAAGCATCGTAATCTATAACTACTGTCACAGGAATGGTTCAAAACATAGACAGTAAGAAGAGTCAGTTCTCTTGTACTTAAGTCGGCATTGTGCCTTTTGTATTTAATACCGGTGCAATTTCTGTGTTTCATCGTTAATAAGAAGATCCGAGGGGTACAGTAAACCTGAAGTGAAGCATCGGAATCTATAACTAGTGTCACAGGAATGGTTCAAAACATAGACAGTAAGATGAGTCAGTTATCTTGTACATAAGTCGGCATTGTGCCTTTTCTATTTAATTCCGGTGCAATTTGTAATATTTCATCGTCAATAAGAATGTCAGAGGGATTCAGTAAACCTGAAGTGAAGCATCGGAATCTATATCTAGTGTCACAGGAGTGGTTCAAAACATAGACAGTAAGAACTGTAAGTCTTCTTGTCCTTAAGTCGGCATTGTGCCTTTTGTATTTAATTCCGATCTAATTTCTGTGTTTCATCGTCGATAAGATGGTCCGAGGGAGACAGTAAACCTGAAGTGATGCATCGGAATCTATAACTAGTGTCACAGGAATGGTTCAAAACATAGTCAGTAAGAAGTGTCGGTCTTCATGTACTTAAGTCGGCATTGTGCCTTTTGTATATAATTCCGATGCAATTTCTGTGTTTCATCGTTAATAAGAAGGTCCAAGGGATACAGTAAACCTGGAGTGAAGCATCGGAATCTATAACTAGTGTCAGAGGAATGGTTCAAATCTTAGACGGTAGGAAAAGTCAGTCTTTTTGTACTTAAGTCGGAATTGTGCCTTTTGTATTTAATTCCGATGCAATTTCTGTGTTTCATCGTCAATAACAAGGTCCAAGTGATACAGTAAACCTGGTGTGAAGAATCGGAATCTATAACTAGTGTCACAGGAATGGTCAGTAGGAAGAGTCAGTCTTCTTGTCCTTAAGTCGGCATTGTGCCTTTTGTATTTAATTCCGATGCAATTTCTGTGTTTCATCGTCAATAAGAAGGTACAACGGATGCAGCGAACCTGGAGTGAAGCATCGGAATCTATAACTAGTGTCACAGGAATGGTTCAAAACATAGTCAGTGAGAAGTGTCGGTCTTCATGTACTTAAGTCGGCATTGTGCCATTTGTATTTATTTCCGATGCAATTTCTGTGTTTCATCGTCAATAAGAAGGTCCAAGGGATACAGTAAACCTGAAGTGAAGCATCGGTATCTATAACTAGTGTCACAGGAATGGTGCAAAACAGAGACCGTAGGAAGAGTCTGTCTTCTTTACTTAAGTCGGCATTGTGCCTTTTGTAATTAATTCGATGCAATTTCTGTGTTTCATCGTCAATAAGAAAGTCCAAGGGATATAGTAAACCTGAAGTGAAGCATCGGAATCTATAACTGGTGTCACAGGAATGGTTCAAAACAAAGTCAGTAAGAAGTGTCGGTCTTCATGTACTTAAGTCGGCATTGTGCCTCTTGTATGTAATTCCGATGCAATTTCTGTGTTTCAACGTCAATAAGAAGGTCCAAGGGATACAGTAAGCCTGAAGTGAAGCATCGGAATCTATAACTAGTGTCACAGGAATGGTCAGTAGGAAGAGTCAGTCTTCTTGTCCTTAGGTCGGCATTGTGCCTTTTGTATTTAATTCCGATGCAATTTCTGTGTTTCATCGTCAATAAGAAGGTCCAAGGGATACATTAAACCTGAAGTGAAGCATCGGAATCTATAACTAGTTTCAGAGTAATGGATCAGAACTTAGACAGTAGGAAGAGTCAGTCTTCTTGTACTTAAGTCGGCATTGTGCCTTTTGTATTTAATTCCGATGCAATTTCTCTGTTTCATCGTCAGTAAGAAGGTCCAAGGGATACAGTAAACCTGAAGTGAAGCATCGGAAACTATAACTAGTGTCACAGGAATGGTTCAAAACATAGTCAGTAAGAAGTGTCAGTCTTCATGTACTTAAGTCGGCATCGAGACTTTTGTATTTAATTCCGATGCAATTTCTGTGTTTCATCGTCAATAAGAAGGTCGAATGGATACAGTAAACCTGAAGTGAAGCATCGGAATCTATAACTAGTGTTACAGGAATGGTTCAAAACATAGTCAGTAAGAAGTGTCGGTCTTCATGTACTTAAGTCGGCATCGAGCCTTTTGTGTTTAATTCCGATGCAATTTCTGTGTTTCATCGTCAATAAGAAGGTCTAAGGGATACAGTAAACCTGGAGTGATGCATCGGAATCTATAACTAGTGTCACAGGAATGGTTCAAACTTAGACAGTAGGAAGAGTCAGTCTTCTTGTACTTAAGTCGGCATTGTGCCTTTTGTATTAAATTCCGATGTAATTTCTGTGTTTCATCGTCAATAAGGAGGTCCAAGGGATACAGTAAACCTGAAGTGAAGTATCGGAATCTATAACTAGTGTCACAGGAAAGGTTCAAAACATAGACAGTAAGAAGAGCCAGTCTCCTTGTACTTGATTCGTCATTGTGCCTTTTGCATTTAATTCCGATGCAATTCCTGTGTTTCATCGTCAATAAGAAGGTCTTAGGGATACAGTAAACCTGAAGTGAAGCATCTGAATATATAACTAAGGTCACAGGAATGGTTCAAAGCATGAACAGTAAGAAGTGTCAGTTTCCCTATAATTAAGTCGGCATTGTCCCTATTGTATTTAATTCCGATGCAATTTCTGTGTTTCATCGTCAATAAGAAAGTCAGAGGGATACAGTAAACCTGAAAAGAAGCATCGTAATCTATAACTAGTGTCACAGGAATGGTTCAAAACATAGACAGTAAGAAGAGTCAGTTATCTTGTACATAAGTCGGCATTGTGCCTTTTCTATTTAATTCCGGTGCAATTTGTAATATTTCATCGTCAATAAGAATGTCAGAGGGATTCAGTCACCTGAAGTGAAGCATCGGAACCTATATCTAGTGTCACAGGAGTGGTTCAAAACATAGACAGTAAGAACTGTAAGTCTTCTTGTCCTTAAGTCGGCATTGTGCCTTTTGTATTTAATTCCGATCTAATTTCTGTGTTTCATCGTCGATAAGATGGTCCGAGGGAGACAGTAAACCTGAAGTGATGCATCGGAATCTATAACTAGTGTCACAGGAATGGTTCAAAACATAGTCAGTAAGAAGTGTCGGTCTTCATGTACTTAAGTCGGCATTGTGCCTTTTGTATATAATTCCGATGCAATTTCTGTGTTTCATCGTCAATAAGAAGGTCCAAGGGATACAGTAAACCTGGAGTGAAGCATCGGAATCTATAACTAGTGTCAGAGGAATGGTTCAAATCTTAGACGGTAGGAAAAGTCAGTCTTTTTGTACTTAAGTCGGAATTGTGCCTTTTGTATTTAATTCCGATGCAATTTCTGTGTTTCATCGTCAATAACAAGGTCCAAGTGATACAGTAAACCTGGTGTGAAGAATCGGAATCTATAACTAGTGTCACAGGAATGGTCAGTAGGAAGAGTCAGTCTTCTTGTCCTTAAGTCGGCATTGTGCCTTTTGTATTTAATTCCGATGCAATTTCTGTGTTTCATCGTCAATAAGAAGGTACAACGGATGCAGCGAACCTGGAGTGAAGCATCGGAATCTATAACTAGTGTCACAGGAATGGTTCAAAACATAGTCAGTGAGAAGTGTCTCTCTTCATGTACTTAAGTCGGCATTGTGCCATTTGTATTTATTTCCGATGCAATTTCTGTGTTTCATCGTCAATAAGAAGGTCCAAGGGATACAGTAAACCTGAAGTGAAGCATCGGTATCTATAACTAGTGTCACAGGAATGGTGCAAAACATAGACCGTAGGAAGAGTCTGTCTTCTTGTACTTAAGTCGGCATTGTGCCTTTTGTATTTAATTCGATGCAATTTCTGTGTTTCATCGTCAATAAGAAAGTCCAAGGGATATAGTAAACCTGAAGTGAAGCATCGGAATCTATAACTGGTGTCACAGGAATGGTTCAAAACAAAGTCAGTAAGAAGTGTCGGTCTTCATGTACTTAAGTCGGCATTGTGCTTCTTGTATGTAATTCCGATGCAATTTCTGTGTTTCAACGTCAATAAGAAGGTCCAAGGGATACAGTAAGCCTGAAGTCAAGCATCGGAATCTATAACTAGTGTCACAGGAATGGTCAGTAGGAAGAGTCAGTCTTCTTGTCCTTAGGTCGGCATTGTGCCTTTTGTATTTAATTCCGATGCAATTTCTGTGTTTCATCGTCAATAAGAAGGTCCAAGGGATACATTAAACCTGAAGTGAAGCATCGGAATCTATAACTAGTGTCAGAGTAATGGATCAAAACTTAGACAGTAGGAAGAGTCAGTCTTCTTGTACTTAAGTCGGCATTGTGCCTTTTGTATTTAATTCCGATGCAATTTCTCTGTTTCATCGTCAGTAAGAAGGTCCAAGGGATACAGTAAACCTGAAGTGAAGCATCGGAAACTATAACTAGTGTCACAGGAATGGTTCAAAACATAGTCAGTAAGAAGTGTCAGTCTTCATGTACTTAAGTCGGCATCGAGACTTTTGTATTTAATTCCGATGCAATTTCTGTGTTTCATCGTCAATAAGAAGGTCGAGTGGATACAGTAAACCTGAAGTGAAGCATCGGAATCTATAACTAGTGTTACAGGAATGGTTCAAAACATAGTCAGTAAGAAGTGTCGGTCTTCATGTACTTAAGTCGGCATCGAGCCTTTTGTGTTTAATTCCGATGCAATTTCTGTGTTTCATCGTCAATAAGAAGGTCTAAGGGATACAGTAAACCTGGAGTGATGCATCGGAATCTATAACTAGTGTCACAGGAATGGTTCAAACTTAGACAGTAGGAAGAGTCAGTCTTCTTGTACTTAAGTCGGCATTGTGCCTTTTGTATTAAATTCCGATGTAATTTCTGTGTTTCATCGTCAATAAGAAGGTCCAAGGGATACAGTAAACCTGAAGTGAAGTATCGGAATCTATAACTAGTGTCACAGGAAAGGTTCAAAACATAGACAGTAAGAAGAGCCAGTCTCCTTGTACTTGATTCGTCATTGTGCCTTTTGCATTTAATTCCGATGCAATTCCTGTGTTTCATCGTCAATAAGAAGGTCTTAGGGATACAGTAAACCTGAAGTGAAGCATCTGAATATATAACTAAGGTCACAGGAATGGTTCAAAGCATGAACAGTAAGAAGTGTCAGTTTCCTTATAATTAAGTCGGCATTGTCCCTATTGTATTTAATTCCGATGCAATTTCTGTGTTTCATCGTCAATAAGAAAGTCAGAGGGATACAGTAAACCTGAAAAGAAGCATCGTAATCTATAACTACTGTCACAGGAATGGTTCAAAACATAGACAGTAAGAAGAGTCAGTTCCCTCGCACTTAAGTCGGCATTGTGCCATTTGTATTTAATTCCGATGCAATTTCTGTGTTTCATCGTCAATAATAAGGTCCAAGGGATACAGTAAACCTGAAGTGAATCATCGTAATCTATAACTAGTGTCACAGGAATGGTTCAAAACATAGTCAGAAAAAAGTGTCGGTCTTCATGTACTTAAGTCGGCATTGTGCCTTTTGTATTTAATTCCGATGCAATTTCTGTGTTTCATCGTCAATAAGAAGGTCCAAGGAATCTACTAAACCTGAGGTGAAGTATCGGAAACTATAACTAGTGTCACAGGAATGGTCAGTAGGAAGAGTCAGTCTTCTTGTCCTTAAGTCGGCATTGTGCCTTTTGTATTTAATTCCGATGCAATTTCTGTGTTTCATCGTCAATAAGAATGTCCAAGGGATACAGTAAACCTGAAGTGAAGCATCGGAATATATAACTAGTGTCACAGGAATGGTTCAAAACTTAGACATTAGGAACAGTCAGTCTTCTTGTACTTAAGACGGCAATGTGCATTTTGTATTTAATTCGGATGCAATTCCTGTGTTTCATCGTCAATAAGATGGTCCAAGGGATACAGTAAACCTAGAGTGAAGCATCAGAATCTATAACTAGTGTCACAGGAATGGTTCAAAACTTAGACAGTAGGAAGAGTCAGTCTTCTTGTACTTAAGACGGCATTGTGCATTTTGTATTTAATTCCGATGCAATTTCTGTGTTTCATCGTCAATAAGAAGGTCCAAGGAATACAGTAATCCAAAAGCGAAGCATCAGAATCTATAACTAGTGACACAGGAATGGTTCAAAACTTAGATAGTAGGAAGAGTCGGTCTTCATGTACTTAAGTCGGCATTGTGCCTTTTCAATTTAATTCCGATGCAATGTCTGTGTTTCATCGTCAATAAGAATGTCAGAGGGATACAGTAAACCTGAAGTGAAGCATCGGAATCTATATCTAGTGTCACAGGAGTGGTTCAAAACATAGACAGTAAGAACTGTCAGTCTTCTTGTCCTTAAGTCGGCATTGTGCCTTTTGTATTTAATTCCGATGCAATTTCTGTGTTTCATCGTCGATAAGAAGGTCCAAGGGAGACAGTAAACCTGAAGTGATGCATGGGAATCTGTAACTAGTGTCACAGGAATGGTTCAAAACATAGTCAGTAAGAAGTGTCGGTCTTCATGTACTTAAGTCGGCATTGTGCCTTTGTATTTAATTCCGATGCAATTTCTGTGCTTCATCGTCAATAAGAAGGTCCAAGGGATACAGTAAACCTGGAGTGAAGCATCGGAATCTATAACTACTGTCACATAAATGGTCAGTGGGAAGAGTCAGTCTTCTTGTCCTTAAGTCTGCATTGTGCCTTTTGTATTTCATTCCGATGCAATTTCTGTGTTTCATCGTCAATAAGAAGGTCCATGGGATACAGTAAACCTGAAGTGAAGCATCGGAATCTATAACTAGTGTTACAGGAATGGTTCAAAACATAGTCAGTTAAAAGTGTCGGTCTTCATGTACTTAAGTCGGCATTGAGCCTTTTGTATTTAATTCCGATGCAATTTTTGTGTTTCATCGTCAGTAAGAAGGTCCAAGCGATACAGTAAACCTGAAGTGAAGCATCGGAATATATAACTAGTGTCACAGGAATGGTTCAAAACTTAGACATTAGGAAGAGTCAGTCTTCTTGTACTTAAGTCGGCAATGTGCATTTTGTATTTAATTCGGATGCAATTACTGTGTTTCATCGTCAATAAGAAGGTCCAAGGAATACAGTAAACCAGAAGCGAAGCATCAGAATCTATAACTAGTGACACAGGAATGGTTCAAAACTTAGATAGTAGGAAGAGTCGGTCTTCATGTACTTAAGTCGGCATTGTGCCTTTTCTATTTAATTCCGATGCAATTTCTGTGTTTCCTCGTTAATACGAATGTCAGAGGGATACAGTAATCCTGAAGTGAAGCATCGGAATCTATATCTAGTGTCACAGGAGTGGTTCAAAACATAGACAGTAAGAACTGTCAGTCTTCTCGTCCTTAAGTCGGCATTGTGCCTTTTGTATTTAATTCCGATGCAATTTCTGTGTTTCATTGTCGATAAGAAGGTCCAAGGGAGACAGTAAACCTGAAGTGATGCATCGGAATCTATAACTAGTGTCACAGGAATGGTTCAAAACATAGTCAGTAAGAAGTGTCTGTCTTCATGTACTTAAGTCGGCATTGTGCCTTTGTATTTAATTCCGATGCAATTTCTGTTTTTCATCGTCAATAAGAAGGTCCAAGGGATACAGAAAACATGGAGTGAAGCATCGGAATCTATAACTACTGTCACAGGAATGGTCAGTGGGAAGAGTCAGTCTTCTTGTCCTTAAGTCGGCATTGTGCCTTTTGTATTTAATTCCGATGCAATTTCTGTGTTTCTTCGTCAATAAGAAGGTCCAAGAGATACAGTAAGCCTGAAGTGAAGCATCGGAATCTATAACTAGTGTCACAGGAATGGTCAGTAGGAAGAGTCAGTCTTATTGTCATTAAGTCGGAATTGTGCCTTTTGTATTTAATACCGATGCAATATCTGTGTTTCATCGTCAATAAGAAGGTCCAAGGGATACAGTAAACCTGAAGTGAAGCATCGGAATCTATAACTAGTGTTTCAGGAATGGTTCAAAACATAGTCAATAAGAAGTGTCGGTCTTCATGTACATAAGTCGGCATTGTGCCTTCTGTATTTAATTCCGATGCAATTTCTGTGTTTCATCGTCAATAAGAAGGTCCAAGCGATACAGTAAACCTGGAGTGATGCATCGGAATCTATAACTAGTGTCACAGGAATGGTTCAAACATAGACAATAGGAAGAGTCAGTCCCCTTGTACTTAAGTCAGCATTGTGTTCTTGTATTTAATTCCGATGCAATTTCTGTGTTTCATCGTCAATAAGAAGGTCCAGGGGATACAGTAAACCTGAAGTGAAGCATAGGAATCTATAACTAGTGTCACAGGAATGGTTCAAAACATAGTCAGTAAGAAGTGTCGGTCTTCATGTACACACGTCGGCATTGTGCCTTTTGTATTTAATTCCGATGCAATATCTGTGTTTCATCGTCCATAAGAAGGTCCAAGGGATACAGTAAATCTGGAGTGATGCATCGGAATCTATAACTAGTGTCACAGGAATGGTTCAAACTTAGACATCAGGAAGAGTCAGTCCCCTTGTACTTAAGTCAGCATTGTGCTCTTGTATTTAATTCCGATGCAATTTCTGTGTTTCATCGTCAATAAGAAGGTCCAAGGGATACAGTAAACCTGAAGTGAAGCATCAGAATCTATAACTAGTGCCACAGGAATGGTTCAAAACTTAGATAGTAGGAAGAGTAGGTCTTCATGTACTTAAGTCGGCATTGTGCCTTTTCTATTTAATTCCGATGCAATTTCTGTGTTTCATCGACAATAAGAATGTCAGAGGGATACAGTAAACCTGAAGTGCAGCATCGGAATCTATATCTAGTGTCAAAGGAGTGGTTCAAAACATAGACAGTAAGAACTGTCAGTCTTCTTGTCCTTAAGTCGGCATTGTGCCTTTTGTATTTAATTCCGATGCAATTTCCGTGTTTCATCGTCGATACGAAGGTCCAAGGGAGACAGTAAACCTGAAGTGATGCATCGGAATCAATAACTAGTGTCACAGGAATGGTTCAAAACATAGTCAGTAAGAAGTGTCGGTCTTCATGTACTTAAGTCGGCATTGTGCCTTTTGTATTTAATTCCGATTCAATTTCTGTGTTTCATCGTCAATAAGAAGGTCCAAGGGATACAGTAAACCTGGAGTGAAGCATCGGAATCTATAACCACTGTCACAGGAATGGTCAGTGGGAAGAGTCAGTCTTCTTGTCCTTAAGTCGGCATTGTGCCTTTTGTATTTAATTCCGATGCAATTTCTGTGTTTCTTCGTCAATAAGAAGGTCCAAGGGATACAGTAAACCTGAAGTGAAGCATCGGAATCTACAACTAGTGTCACAGGAATGGTTCAAAACATAGTCAGTAAGAAGTGTCGGTCTTCGTGTACATACGTCGGCATTATGCTTTTGTATTTAATTCCGATGCAATCTCTGTGGTTCATTGTCAATAAGAAGGTCCAAGGGATACAGTAAACCTGAAGTGAAGCATCGGAATCTATAACTAGTGTCACAGGAATGGTCAGTAGGAAGAGTCAGTTATCTTGTCCTTAAGTCGGCATTGTGCCTTTTGTATTTAATTCCCATGCAATTTCTGTGTTTCATCGATAAGAAGGTCCAAGGGATACAGTAAACGTGAAGGGAGGCATCGGAATCTATAACTAGTGTTACAGGAATGGTTCAAAAGCATAGTCAGTAACAGGTTCGGTCTTCATGTACTTAAGTCGGCATTGTGCATTTTGTATTTAATTCCGATGCAATTTCTGTGTTTCATCGTCAATAAGAGGGTCCAAGGGATACAGTAAACCTGAAGTGAAGCATCGGAATCTATAACTAGTGTCACAGGAATGGTTCAAAACATAGTCAGTAAGAAGTGTCGGTCTTCATGTACATACGTCGGCATTTGTGCCTTTTGTATTTAATTCCGATGCAATTTCTATGTTTCATCGTCAATAAGAAGGTCCAAGGGATACAGTAAACCTGGAGTGAAGCATCAGAATCTATAACTAGTGTCACAGGAATGGTTCAAAACTTAGACAGTAGGAAGAGTCAGTCTTCTTGTACTTAAGTCGGCATTGTGCATTTTGTATTTAATTTCGATGCAATTTCTGTGTTTCATCGTCAATAAGAAGGTCCAAGGGATACAGTAAACCTGAAGTGAAGCATCGGAATCTATAACTAGTGTCACAGGAGTGGTTCAAAACATAGACTTTAAGAACTGTCAGTCTTCTTGTCCTTAAGTCGGCATTGTGCCATTTGTATTTAATTCCGATGCAATTTCTGTGTTTCATCGTCAATAAGAAGGTCCAAGGAATACAGTAAACCTGAAGTGAAGCATCGGAATCTATAACTAGTGTTACAGTAATGGTTCAAAACATAGTCAGTAAGAAATGTCGGTCTTCATGTACTTAAGGCGGCATTGTGAATTTTGTATTTAATTCCGATGCCATTTCTGTGTTTCATCGTCAATAAGAAGGTCCAAGGGATACAGTAAACCTGGAGTGAAGCATGGAAATCTATAACTAGTGTCACAGGAATGGGTCAAAACATAGTCAGTAAGAAGTGTCGGTCTTCATGTACTTAAGTCGGCATTGTGTCTTTTGTATTTAATTCCGATGCAATTTCTCTGTTTCATCGTCAATAAGTAGGTCCAAGGTATACAGTAAACCTGGAGTGAAGCATGGAAATCTATAACTAGTGTCACAGGAATGGGTTAAACGTAGTCAGTAAGAAGTGTCGGTCTTCATGTACTTATGTCGGCATTGTGCATTTTGTATTTACTTCCGATGCAATTTCTGTGTTTCATCGTCAATAAGAAGGTCCAAGGGATACAGTAAACCTGAAGTGAAGCATCGGAATCTATAACTAGTGTCAGAGGAATGGTTCAAAACTTAGACATTAGGAAGAGTCAGTCACCTTGTACTTAAGTCAGCATTGTGTTCTTGTATTTAATTCCGATGCAATTTCTGTGTTTCATCGTCAATAAGAAGGTCCAAGGGGTACAGTAAACCTGAAGTGTAGCATCAGAATCTATAACTAGTGCCACAGGAATGGTTCAAAACTTAGATAGTAGGAAGAGTCGGTCTTCATGTACTTAAGTCGGCATTGTGCCTTTTCTATTTAATTCCGATGCAATTTCTGTGTTTCATCGACAATAAGAATGTCAGAGGGATACAGTAAACCTGAAGTGAAGCATCGGAATCTATATCTAGTGCCACAGGAGTGGTTCAAAACATAGACAGTAAGAACTGTCAGTCTTCTTGTCCTTAAGTCGGCATTGTGCCTTTTGTATTTAATTCCGATGCTATTTCCGTGTTTCATCGTCGATACGATGGTCCAAGGGAGACAGTAAACCTGAAGTGATGCATCGGAATCTATAACTAGTGTCACAGGAATGGTTCAAAACATAGTCAGTAAGAAGTGTCGGTCTTCATGTACTTAAGTCGGCATTGTGGCTTTTGTATTTAATTCCGATGCAATTTCTGTGTTTCATCGTCAATAAGAAGGTCCAAGGGATACAGTAAACCTGGAGTGAAGCATCGGAATCTATAACCACTGTCACAGGAATGGTCAGTGGGAAGAGTCAGTCTTCTTGTCCTTAAGTCGGCATTGTGCCTTTTATATTTAATTCCGATGCAATTTCTGTGTTTCTTCGTCAATAAGAAGGTCCAAGGGATACAGTAAACCTGAAGTGAAGCATCGGAATCTACAACTAGTGTCACAGGAATGGTTCAAAACATAGTCAGTAAGAAGTGTCGGTCTTCGTGTACATACGTCGGCATCGTGCTTTTGTATTTAATTCCGATGCAATCTCTGTGGTTCATCGTCAATAAGAAGGTCCAAGGGATACAGTAATCCTGAAGTGAAGCATCGGAATCTATAACTAGTGTCACAGGAATGGTCAGTAGGAAGAGTCAGTTATCTTGTCCTTAAGTCGGCATTGTGCATTTTGTACTTAATTCCCATGCAATTTCTGTGTTTCATCGTCAATAAGAAGGTCCAAGGGATACAGTAAACGTGAAGGGAGGCATCGGAATCTATAACTAGTGTTACAGGAATGGTTCAAAAGCATAGTCAGTAACAGGTTCGGTCTCCATGTACTTAAGTCGGCATTGTGCATTTTGTATTTAATTCCGATGCAATTTCTGTGTTTCATCGTCAATAAGAAGGTCCAAGGGATACAGTAAACCTGAAGTGAAGCATCAGAAACTATAACCAGTGACACAAGAATGGTTCAAAACTTAGATAGTAGGAAGAGTCGGTCTACATGTACTTAAGTCGGCATTGTGCCTTTTCTATTTAATTCCGATGCAATGTCTGTGTTTCATCGTCAATAAGAGTGTCAGAGGGATACAGTAAACCTGAAGTGATGCATCGGAATCTATATCTAGTGTCACAGGAGTGGTTCAAAACATAGACTGTAAGAACTGTCAGTCTTCTTGTCCTTAAGTCGGCATTGTGGCTTTTGTATTTAATTCCGATGCAATTTCTGTGTTTCATCGTCGATAAGGAGGTCCAAAGGAGACAGTAAACCTGAAGTGATGCATCGGAATCTATAACTAGGGTCACAGGAATGGTTCAAAACATAGTCAGTAAGAAGTGTTGGTCTTTATGTACTTAAGTCGGCATTGTGCCTTTTGTATTTAATGCCGATGCAATTTCTGTGTTTCTTCGTCAATAAGAAGGTCCAAGGGATACAGTAAACCTGAAGTGAAGCATCGGAATCTATAACTAGTGTCACAGGAATGGTCAGTAGGAAGAGTCAGTCTTATTGTCCTTAAGTCGGCATTGTGCCTTTTGTATTTAATTCCGATGCAATTTCTGTGTTTCATCGTCAATAAGAACTTCCAAGGGATACAGTAAACTTGAAGTGAAGCATCGGAATCTATAACTAGTGTTGCAGGAATGGTTCAAAACATAGTCAATAAGAAGTGTCGGTCCTCATGTACTTAAGTCGGCATTGTGCCTTTTGTATTAAATTCCGATGCAATTTCTGTGTTTCATCGTCAATAAGAAGGTCCAAGGGATACAGTAAACGTGAAGTGTTGCTTCGGAATCTATAACTAGTGTCACAGGAATGGTTCAAAAGCATAGTCAGTAAGAAGTGTCGGTCTTCATGTACTTAAGTCGGCATTGTGCCTTTTGTACTTAATTTCGATGCAATTTATGTGTTTCATCGTCAATAAGAAGGTCCAAGGGATACAGTAAACCTGAAGTGAAGCATCGGAATCTATAACTAGTGTCACAGGAATGGTTCAAAACATAGTCAGTAAGAAGTGTCGGTCTTCATGTACATACGTCGGCAATGTGCCTTTTGTATATAATTCCGATGCAATTTCTGTGTTTCATCGTCAATAAGAAGGTCCAAAGGATACAGTAAACTTGAAGTGAAGCATCGGAATCTGTAACTAGTGTCACAGGAATGGTCAGTAGGAAGAGTCAGTCTTCTTGTACTTAAGTTGGCATTGTGCCATTTGTATTTAATTCCGATGAATTTCTGTGTTTCATCGTCAATTAGAAGGTCCAAGGAATACAGTAAACCTGAAGCGAAGCATCGGAATCTATAACTAGTGTTACAGTAATGGTTCAGAACATAGTCAGTAAGAAATGTCGGTCTTCATGTACTTAAGTCGGCACTGTGAATTTTATATTTAATTCCGATGCCATTTCTGTGTTTCATCGTCAATAAGAAGGTCCAAGGGATACAGTAAACCTGGAGTGAAGCATGGAAATCTATAACTAGTGTCACAGGAATGGGTCAAAACATAGTCAGTAAGAAGTGTCGGTCTTCATGTACTTAAGTCGGCATTGTGTCTTTTGTATTTAATTCCGGTGCAATTTCTCTGTTTCATCGTCAATAAGTAGGTCCAAGGTATACAGTAAACCTGGAGTGAAGCATGGAAATCTATAACTAGTGTCACAGGAATGGGTTAAACGTAGTCAGTAAGAAGTGTCGGTCTTCATGTACTTATGTCGGCATTGTGCCTTTTGTATTTACTTCCGATGCAATTTCTGTGTTTCATCGTCAATAAGAAGGTCCAAGGGATACAGTAAACCTGAAGTGAAGCATCGGAATCTATAACTAGTGTCAGAGGAATGGTTCAAAACTTAGACAGTAGGAAGAGTCAGTCTTCTTGTACTTAAGTCGGCATTGTGCCTTTTGTATTAATTTCCGATGCAATTTCTGTGTTTCGTCGTCAATAAGAAGGTCCAAGGGATACAGTAAACCTGGTGTAAAGAATCGGAATCTATAACTAGTGTCACAGGAATGGTCAGTAGGAAGAGTCAGTCTTCTTGTACTTAAGTCGGCATTGTGCCTTTTGTATTTAAGTCCGATGCAATTTCTGTGTTTCATCGTCAATAAGAAGGTCCAAGGGATACACTAAACCTTGAGTGAAGCATCGGAATCCATAACTAGTGTCTCAGAAATGGTTCAAAATATAGTCAGTAAGTAGTGTCGGTCTTCATGTACTTAAGTCGGCATTGTGCCTTTTGTATTTAATTCCGATGCAATTTCTGTGTTTCATCGTCAATAAGAAGGTCCAAGGGATACAGTAAACCTGAAGTGAAGCATCGGAATCTATAACTAGTGTTACAGGAATGGTTCAAAACATAGTCAGTAAGAAGTGACGGTCTTCACGTACTTTAGTCGGCATTGTTCCTTTTGTATTTAATTCTGATGCCATTTCTGTGTTTCATCGTCAATATGTAGGTGCAAGGTATACAGTAAACTTGGAGTGAAGCATGGAAATCTATAACTAGTGTCACAGGAATGGGTCAAAACATAGTCAGTAAGAAGTGTCGGTCTTCATGTACTTAAGTCGGCATTGTGCCTTTTGTATTTAATTCCGATGCAATTTCTGTGTTTCATCGTCAATTAGAAGGTCCAAGGGATACAGTAAACCTGGAGTGAAGCATCGGAATCTATAACCACTGTCACAGGAATGGTCAGTTGGAAGAGTCAGTCTTCTTGTCCTTAAGTCGGCATTGTGCCTTTTGTATTTAATTCCGATGCAATTTCTGTGTTTCATCGTCAATAAGAACGTCCAAGGGATACAGTAAACTTGAAGTGAAGCATCGGAATCAATAACTAGTGTTGCAGGAATGGTTCAAAACATAGTCAATAAGAAGTGTCGGTCTTCATGTACTTAAGTCGGCATTGTGCCTTTTGTATTTAATTCCGATGCAATTTCTGTGTTTCATCGTCAATAAGAAGGTCCAAGGGATACAGTAAACTTGAAGTGTAGCTTCGGAATCTATAACTAGTGTCACAGGAATGGTTCAAAAGCATAGTCAGTAAGAAGTGTTGGTCTTCATGTACTTATGTCGGCATTGTGCCTATTGTACTTAATTCCGATGCAATTTCTGTGTTTCATCGTCAATAAGAAGGTCCAAGGGATACAGTAAACCTGAAGTGAAGCATCGGAATCTATAACTAGTGTCACAGGAATGGTTCAAAACATAGTCAGTAAGAAGTGTCGGTCTTCATATACATACGTCGGCATTGTGCCTTTTGTATTTAATTCCGATGCAATTTCTGTGTTTCATCGCCAATAAGAAGATCCAAGGGATACAGTAAACCTGAAGTGAAGCATCGGAATCTATAACTAGTGTCACAGGAATGGTCAGTAGGAAGAGTCAGTCTTCTTGTCCTTAAGTCGGCATTGTTCCTTTGTATTTAATTCCCATGCAATTTCTGTGTTTCATCGTCAATAAGAAGGTCCAAGGGATACAGTAAACCTGAAGTGAAGCATCGGAATCTATAACTAGTGTCACAGGAATGGTCAGTAGGAAGAGTCAGTCTTCTTGTACTTAAGTTGGCATTGTGGCATTTGTATTTAACTAAGATGCAATTTCTGTGTTTCATCGTCAATAAGAAGGTCCAAGGAATACAGTAAACCTGAAGTGAAGCATCGGAATCTATAACTAGTGTCACACGAATGGTTCAAAACTTAGTCAGTAGGAAGTGTCGGTCTTCATGTACTTAAGTCGGCATTGTGCCTTTTGTATTTAATTCCGATGCAATTTCTGTGTTTCATTGTCAATAAGAAGGTCCAAGGGATACAGTAAACCTGAAGTGAAGCATCGGAATCTATAACTAGTCTCAGAGGAATGGGTCAAAACTTAGACAGTAGGAAGCGTCAGTCTTCTTGTACTTAAGTCGGCATTGTGCCTTTTGTATTTAATTCCGATGAAATTTCTGTGTTTCATCGTCAATAAGAAGGTCCAAGAGATACAGTAAACCTGAAGTGAAGCATCGGAATCTATAACTAGTGTCACAGGAATGGTCAGTAGGAAGAGTCAGTCTTCTTGCCCTTAAGTCGGCATTGTGCCTTTTGTATTTAATTCCGATGCAATTTATGTGTTTCATCGTCAATAAGAAGGTCCAAGGGATACAGTAAACCTGAAGTGAAGCATCGGAATCTATAACTAGTGTTACAGTAATGGTTCAAAACATAGTCAGTAAGAAGTGTCGTTCTTCATGTACTTAAGTCGGCATTGTGAATTTTGTATTTAAATCCGATGCCATTTCTGTGTTTCATCGTCAATAAGAAGGTCCAAGGGATACAGAAAACCTGGAGTGAAGCATGGAAATCTATAACTAGTGTCACAGGAATGGGTCAAAGCATAGTCAGTAAGAAGTGTCGGTCTTCATGTACTTAAGTTGGCATTGTGTCTTTTGTATTTAATTCCGATGCCATTTCTGTGTTTCATCGTCAATAAGTAGGTCCAAGGTATACAGTAAACCTGGAGTGAAGCATGGAAATCTATAACTAGTGTCACAGAATGGGTTAAAACATAGTCAGTAAGAAGTGTCGGTCTTCATGTACTTATGTCGGCATTGTGCCTTTTGTATTTAATTCCGATGCAATTTCTGTGTTTAATCGTCAATAAGAAGGTCCAAGGGATACAGTAAACCTGAAGTGAAGCATCGGAATCTATAACTAGTGTCAGAGGAATGGTTCAAAACTTAGACAGTAGGAAGAGTCAGTCTTCTTGTACTTAAGTCGGCATTGTGCCTTTTGTATTCATTTCCGAAGCAATTTCTGTGTTTCGTCGTCAATAAGAAGGTCCAAGGGATACAGTAAACCTGGTGTAAAAAATCGGAATCTATAACTAGTGTCACAGGAATGGTCGGTAGGAAGAGTCAGTCTTCTTGTACTTAAGTCGGCATTGTGCCTTTTGTATTTAAGTCCGATGCAATTTCTGTTTTTCATCGTCAATAAGAAGGTCCAAGGGATACGGTAAACCTTGAGTGAAGCATCGGAATACATAACTAGTGTCTCAGGAATGGTACAAAACATAGTCAGTAAGAAGTGTCGGACTTCATGTACTTAAGTGGGCATTGTGCCTTTTGTATTTAATTCCGATGCAATATCTGTGTTTCATCGTCAATAAGAAGGTCCAAGGGATACAGTAAACCTGAAGTGAAGCATCGGAATCTATAACTGGTGTCACACTAATGGTTCAAATCATAGTCAGTAAGAAGTGTCGTTCTTCATGTACTTAAGTCGGCATTGTGCCTTTTGTATTTAATTCCGATGCAATTTCTGTGTTTCATCGTCAATAAGAAGGTCCAAGGGATACAGTAAACCTGAAGTGAAGCATCGGAATCTATAACTAGTGTCACAGGAATGATCAGTAGGAAGAGTCAGTCTTCTTGCCCTTAAGTCGGCATTGTGCCTTTTGTATTTAATTTTGATGCAATTTCTGTGTTTCATCGTCAATATGTAGGTCCAAGGTATACAGTAAACCTGGAGTGAAGCATGGAAATCTATAACTAGTGTCACAGGAATGGTCAGTAGGAAGAGTCAGTCTTCTTGCCCTTAAGTCGGCATTGTGCCTTTTGTATTTAATTCCGATGAAATTTATGTGTTTCTTCGTCAATAAGAAGGTCCAAGGGATACAGTAAACCTGAAGTGAAGCATCGGAATCTATAACTAGTGTTACAGGAATGGTACAAAACATAGTCAGTAAGAAGTGACGGTCTTCACGTACTTAAGTCGGCATTGTGCCATTTGTATTTAATTCTGATGCCATTTCTGTGTTTCATCGTCAATATGTAGGTCCAAGGTATACAGTACACCTGGAGTGAAGCATGGAAATCTATAACTAGTGTCACAGGAATGGTCAGTAGGAAGAGTCAGTCTTCTTGCCCTTAAGTCGGCATTGTGCCTTTTGTATTTAATTGCGATGCAATTTATGTGTTTCATCGTCAATAAGAAGGTCCAAGGGATACAGTAAACCTGAAGTGAAGCATCGGAATCTATAACTAGTGTTACAGTAATGGTTCAAAACATAGTCAGTAAGAAGTGTCGTTCTTCATGTACTTAAGTCGGCACTGTGAATTTTGTATTTAATTCCGATGCCATTTCTGTGTTTCATCGTCAATAAGAAGGTCCAAGGGATACAGTAAACCTGGAGTGAAGCATATAAATCTACAACTAGTGTCACAGGAATGGGTCAAAACATAGTCAGTAAGAAGTGTCGGTCTTCATGTACTTAAGTCGGCATTGTGCCTTTTGTATTTAATTCCGATGCAATTTCTTTGTTTCGTCGTCAATAAGAAGGTCCAAGGGATACAGTAAACCTGGTGTAAAAAATCCGAATCTATAACTAGTGTCACAGGAATGGTCAGTAGGAAGAGTCAGTCTTCTTGTACTTAAGTCGGCATTGTGCCTTTTGTATTTGAGTCCGATGCCATTTCTGTGTTTCATCGTCAATAAGAAGGTCCAAGGGATACAGTAAACCTTGAGTGAAGCATCGGAATCCACAACTAGTGTCTCAGGAATGGTTCAAAACATAGTCAGTAAGAAGTGACGGTCTTCACGTACTTAAGTCGGCATTGTGCCTTTTGTATTTAATTCTGATGCCATTTCTGTGTTTCATCGTCAATATGTAGGTCCAAGGTATACAGTAAACCTGGAGTGAAGCATGGAAATCTATAACTAGTGTCACAGGAATGGTCAGTAGGAAGAGTCAGTCTTCTTGCCCTTAAGTCGGCATTGTGCCTTTTGTATTTAATTCCGATGCAATTTAGGTGTTTCATCGTCAATAAGAAGGTCCAAGGGATACAGTAAACCTGAAGTGAAGCATCGGAATCTATAACTAGTGTTACAGTAATGGTTCAAAACATAGTCAGTAAGAAGTGTCGTTCTTCATGTACTTAAGTCGGCATTGTGAATTTTGTATTTAATTACGATGCCATTTCTGTGTTTCATCGTCAATAAGAAGGTCCAAGGGATACAGTAAACCTGGAGTGAAGCATTGAAATCTACAACTAGTGTCACAGGAATGGGTCAAAACATAGTCAGTACGAAGTGTCGGTCTTCATGTACTTAAGTCGGCATTGTGAATTTTGTATTTAATTCCGATGCAATTTCTGTGTTTCTTCGTCAATAAGAAGGTCCAAGGGATACAGTAAACCTGAAGTGAAGCATCGGAATCTATAACTCGTGTCACACGAATGGTCAGTAGGAAGAGTCAGTCTTATTGTCCTTAAGTCGGCTTTGTGCCTTTTGTATTTAATTCCGATGCAATTTCTGTGTTTCATCGTCAATAAGAACGTCCAAGGAATGCAGTAAACTTGAAGTGAAGCATCGGAATCTATAACTAGTGTTGCAGGAATGGTTCAAAACATAGTCAATAAGAAGTGTCGGTCTTCATGTACTTAAGTCGGCGTTGTGCCTTTTGTATTTAATTCCGATGCAATTTCTGTGTTTCATCGTCAATAAGAAGGTCCAAGGGATACAGTAAACGTGAAGTGTAGCTTCGGAATCTATAACTAGTGTCACAGGAATGGTTCAAAAGCATAGTCAGTAAGAAGTGTCGGTCTTCATGTACTTAAGTCGGCATTGTGCCTTTTGTACTTAATTCCGATGCAATTTCTGTGTTTCATCGTCAATAAGAAGGTCCAAGGGATACAGTAAACCTGCAGTGAAGCATCGGAATCTATAACTAGTGTCACAGGAGTGGTTCAAAACATAGTCAGTAAGAAGTGTCGGTCTTCATATACATACGTCGGCATTGTGCCTTTTGTATTTAATTCCGATGCAATTTCTGTGTTTCATCGCCAATAAGAAGGTCCAAGGGATACAGTTAACCTGGAGTGAAGCATGGAAATCTATAACTTGTGTCACAGGAATGGATCAAAACATAGTCAGTAAGAAGTGTCGGTCTTCATGTACTTAAGTCGGCATTGTGAATTTTGTATATAATTCCGATGCCATTTCTGTGTTTCATCGTCAATAAGAAGGTCCAAGGGATACAGTAAACCTGGAGTGAAGCATGGAAATCTATAACTAGTGTCACAGGAATGGGTCAAAACATAGTCAGTAAGAAGTGTCGGTCTTCATGTACTTAAGTCGGCATTGTGAATTTTGTATTTAATTCCGATGCCATTTCTGTGTTTCATCGTCAATAAGAAGGTCCAAGGGATACAGTAAACCTGGAGTGAATAATTGAAATCTATAACTAGTGTCACAGGAATGGGTCAAAACATAGTCAGTAAGAAGTGTCGGTCTTCATGTACTCAAGTCGGCATTGTGTCTATTGTATTTAATTCCGATGCAATTTCTGTGTTTCGTCGTCAATAAGAAGGTCCAAGGGATACAGTAAACCTGGTGTAAAAAATCCGAATCTATATCTAGTGTCACAGGAATGGTCAGTAGGAAGAGTCAGTCTTCTTGTACTTAAGTCGGCATTGTGCCTTTTGTATTTAAGTCCGATGCAATTTCTGCGTTTCATCGTCACTAAGAGGGTCCAAGGGATACAGTAAACCTTGAGTGAAGCATCGGAATCCATAACTAGTGTCTCAGGAATGGTTCAAAACATAGTCAGTAAGAAGTGTCGGCCTTCATGTACTTAAGTGGGCATTGTGCCTTGTGTATTTAATTCCGATGCAATTTCTGTGTTTCATCGTCAATAAGAAGGTCCAAGGGATACAGTAAACCTGAAGTGAAGCATCGGAATCTATAACTAGTGTTACAGGAATGGTTCAAAACATAGTCAGTAAGTAGTGACGGTCTTCACGTACTTAAGTCGGCATTGTGCTTTTTGTATTTAATTCTGATGCCATTTCTGTGTTTCATCGTCAATATGTAGGTCCAAGGTATACAGTAAACCTGGAGTGAAGCATGGAAATCTATAACTAGTGTCACAGGAATGGTCAGTAGGAAGAGTCAGTCTTCTTGCCCTTAAGTCGGCATTGTGCCTTTTGTATTTAATTCCGATGCAATTTATGTGTTTCATCGTCAATAAGAAGGTCCAAGGGATACAGTAAACCTGAAGTGAAGCATCGGAATCTATAACTAGTGTTACAGTAATGGTTCAAAACATAGTCAGTAAGAAGTGTCGTTCTTCATGTACTTAAGTCGGCATTGTGAATTTTGTATTTAATTCCGATGCCATTTCTGTGTTTCATCGTCAATAAGAAGGTCCAAGGGATACAGTAAACCTGGAGTGAAGCATGGAAATCTATAACTAGTGTCACAGGAATGGGTCAAAACATAGTCAGTAAGAAGTGTCGGTCTTCATGTACTTAAGTCGGCATTGTGAATTTTGTATTTAATTCCGATGCCATTTCTGTGTTTCATCGTCAATAAGAAGGTCCAAGGGATACAGTAAACCTTGAGTGAAGCATCGGAATCCATAACTAGTGTCTCAGGAATGGTTCAAAACATAGTCAGTAAGACGTGTCGTTCTTGATGTACTTAAGTCGGCATTGTGCCTTTTGTATTTAATTCCGATGCAATTTCTGTGTTTCATCGTCAATAAGAAGTTCCAAGGGATACAGTAAACCTGAAGTGAAGCATCGGAATCTATAACTAGTGTTACAGGAATGGTTCAAAGCATAGTCAGTAAGAAGTGACGGTCTTCACGTACTTTAGTCGGCATTGTGCCTTTTGTATTTAATTCTGATGCCATTTCTGTGTTTTATCGTCAATATGTAGGTCCAAGGTAAACAGTAAACCTGGAGTGAGGCTTGGAAATCTATAACTTGTGTCACAGGAATGGGTCACAACATAGTCAGTAAGTAGTGTCGGTCTTCATGTACTTAAGTCGGCATTGTGCCTTTTGTATTTAATTCCGATGCAATTTCTGTGTTTCATCGTCAATAAGAAGGTCCAAGGGATACAGTAAACCTGAAGTGAAGCATCGGAATCTATAACTAGTGTCACAGGAATGGTTCAAATCATAGTCAGTAAGACGTGTCGTTCTTCATGTACTTAAGTCGGCATTGTGCCTTTTGTATTTAATTCCGATGCAATTTCTGTGTTTCATCGTCAATAAGAAGGTCCAAGGGATACGGTAAACGTGAAGTGTAGCTTCGAAATCTATAACTAGTGTCACAGGAATGGTTCAAAACATAGTCAGTAAGAAGGGTCGGTCTTCATATACATACGTCGGCATTGTGCCTTTTGTATTTAATTCCGATGCAATTTCTGTGTTTCATCGCCAATAAGAAGGTCCAAGGGATACAGTAAACCTGGAGTGAAGCATGGAAATTTATAACTAGTGTCACAGGAATGGGTCAAAACATAGTCAGTAAGAAGTGTCGGTCTTCATGTACTGAAGTCGGCATTGTGAATTTTGTATTTAATTCCGATGCAATTTCTGTATTTCTTCGTCAATAAGAAGGTCCAAGGGATACAGTAAACCTGAGTGAAGCATCGGAATCTATAACTAGTGTCAAACGAATGGTCAGTAGGAAGAGTCAGTCTTATTGTCCTTAAGTCGGCATTGTGCCTTTTGTATTTAATTCCGATGCAATTTCTGTGTTTCATCGTCAATAAGATCGTCCAAGGAGTACAGTAAACTTGAAGTGAAGCATCGGAATCTATAACTAGTGTTGCAGGAATGGTTCAAAACATAGTCAATAAGAAGTGTCGGTCTTCATGTACTTAACTCGGCATTGTGCCTTTTGTATTTAATTCCGATGCAATTTCTGTGTTTCATCGTCAATAAGAAGGTCCAAGGGATACAGTAAACGTGAAGTGTAGCTTCGGAATCTATAAGCAGTGTCACAGGAATGGTTCAAAAGCATAGTCAGTAAGAAGTGTCGGTCTTCATGTACTTAAGTCGGCATTGTGCCTTTTGTACTTAATTCCGATGCAATTTCTGTGATTCATCGTCAATAAGAAGGTCCAAGGGATACAGTAAACCTGAAGTGAAGCATCGGAATCTATAACTAGTGTCACAGGAATGGTTCAAAACATAGTCAGTAAGAAGTGTCGGTCTTCATATACATACGTCGGCATTGTGCCTTTTGTATTTAATTCCGATGCAATTTCTGTGTTTCATCGCCAATACGAAGGTCCAAGGGTACAGTAAACCTGGAGTGAAGCATGGAAAACTATAACTAGTGTCACAGGAATGGGTCAAAACATAGTCAGTAAGAAGTGTCGGTCTTCATGTTCTTAAGTGGGCATTGTGCCTTTTGTATTTAAGTCCGATGCAATTTCTGTGTTTCATCGTCAATAAGAAGGTCCAAGGGATACAGTAAACCTTGAGTGAAGCATCGGAATCCATAACTAGTGTGTCAGGAATGGTTCAAACATTGTCAGTAAAAAGTGTCGGTCTTTATGTACTTAAGTGGGCATTGTGCCTTTTGTATTTAATTCCGATGCAATTTCTGTGTTTCATCGTCAATAAGAAGGTCCAAGGAATACAGTAAACGTGAAGTGTAGCTTCGGAATCTATAAGCAGTGTCACAGGAATGGTTCAAAAGCATAGTCAGTAAGAAGTGTCGGTCTTCATGTACTTAAGTCGGCATTGTGCCTTTTGTACTTAATTCCGATGCAATTTCTGTGATTCATCGTCAATAAGAAGGTCCAAGGGATACAGTAAACCTGAAGTGAAGCATCGGAATCTATAACTAGTGTGTCAGGAATGGTCAGTAGGTAGAGTCAGTCTTCTTGTACTTAAGTTGGCATTGTGCCATTTGTATTTAACTCCGATGCAATTTCTGTGTTTCATCGTCAATAAGAAGGTCCAAGAGATACAGTAAACCTGAAGTGAAGCATCGGAATCTATAACTAGTGTCACAGGAATGGTCAGTATTAAGAGTCAGTCTTCTTGCCCTTAAGTCGCCATTGTGCCTTTTGTATTTAAGTCCGATGCAATTTCTGTGTTTCATCGTCAATAAGAAGGTCCAAGGGATACAGTAAACCTTGAGTGAAGCATCGGAATCCATAACTAGTGTCTCAGGAATGGTACAAAACATAGTCAGTAAGAAGTGTCGGTCTTCATGTACTTAAGTGGGCATTGTGCCTTTTGTATTTAATTCCGATGCAATTTCTGTGTTTCATCGCCAATGAGAAAGTCCAAGGGATACAGTAAACCTGGAGTGAAGCATGGAAATCTATAAGTAGTGTCACGGGAATGGTCAGTAGGAAGAGTCAGTCTTCTTGTCCTTAAGTCGGCATTGTGCATTTTGTATTTAATTCCCATGCAATTTCTGTGTTTCATCGTCAATAAGAAGGTCCAAGGGATACAGTAAACCTGAAGTGAAGCATCGGAATCTAAAACTAGTGTCACAGGAATGATCAGTAGGAAGAGTCAGTCTTCTTGCCCTTAAGTCGGCATTGTGCCTTTTGTATTTAATTTCGATGCAATTTCTGTGTTTCATCGTCAATAAGAAGGTCCAAGGGATACAGTGCACCTGAAGTGAATCATCGGAATCTATAACTAGTGTTACAGGAATGGTTCAAAACATAGTCAGTAGGTAGTGACGGTCTTCACGTACTTAAGTCGGCATTTTGCCTTTTGTATTTAATTCTGATGTTATTTCTGTGTTTCATCGTCAATATGTAGGTCCAAGGTATACAGTAAACCTGGAGTGAAGCATGGAAATCTATAACTAGTGTCACAGGAAAGGTCAGTAGGAAGAGTCAGTCTTCTTGCCCTTAAGTCGGCATTGTGCCTTTTGTATTTAATTCCGATGCAATTTATGTGTTTCATCGTCAATAAGAAGGTCCAAGGGATACAGTAAACCTGGAGTGAAGCATGGAAATCTATAACTAGTGTCACAGGAATAGGTCAAAAAATAGTCAGTAAGAAGTGTCGGTCTTCATGTACTGAAGTCGGCATTGTGAATTTTGTATTTAATTCCGATGCCATTTCTGTGTTTCATCGTCAATAAGAAGGTCCAAGGTATACAGTAAACCTGAAGTGAAGCATGGAAATCTATAACTAGTGTCACAGGAATGGTCAGTAGGTAGAGTCAGTCTTCTTGCGCATAAGTCGGCATTGTGCCTTTTGTATTTAATTCCGATGCAATTTATGTGTTTCATCGTCAATAAGAAGGTCCAAGGGATACAGTAAACCTGAAGTGAAGCATCGGAATCTATAACTAGTGTTACAGTAATGGTTCAAAACATAGTCAGTAAGAAGTGTCGTTCTTCATGTACTTAAGTGGGCATTGTGAATTTTGTATTTATTTCCGATGCCATTTCTGTGTTTCATCGTCAATAAGAAGGTCCAAGGGATACAGTAAACCTTGAGTGAAGCATCGGAATCCACAACTAGTGTCTAAGGAATGGATCAAAACATAGTCAGTAAGAAGTGTCGGTCTTCATGTACTTAAGTGGGCATTGTGCCTTTTGTATTTAATTCCGATGCAATTTCTGTGTTTCATCGTCAATAAGAAGGTCCAAGGGATACAGTAAACCTGAAGTGAAGCATCGGAATCTATAACTAGTGTTACAGGAATGGTTCAAAACATAGTCAGTAAGAAGTGACGGTCTTCACGTACTTAAGTCGGCATTGTGCCTTTTGTATTTACTTCCGATGCAATTTCTGTGTTTCATCGTCAATAAGAAGGTCCAAGGGATACCGTAAACCTGAAGTGAAGCATCGGAATATATAACTAGTGTTAGAGGAATGGTTCAAAACATAGTCAGTAAGAAGTGACGGTCTTCACGTACTTTAGTCGGCATTGTGCCTTTTGTATTTAATTCTGATGCCATTTCTGTGTTTCATCGTCAATATGTAGGTCCAACGTATACAGTAATCCTGGAGTGAAGCATGGAAATCTATAACTAGTGTCACAGGAATGGGTCAAAACATAGTCAGTAAGTAGTGTCGGTCATCATGTACTTAAGTCGGCATTGTGCCTTTTGTATTTAATTCCGATGCAATTTCTGTGTTTCATCGTCAATAAGAAGGTCCAAGGGATACAGTAAACCTGAAGTGAAGCATCGGAATCTATAACTAGTATCACAGGAATGGTTCAAATCATAGTCAGTAAGACGTGTCGTTCTTCATGTACTTAAGTCGGCATTGTACCTTTTGTATTTAATTCCGATGCAATTTCTGTGTTTCATCGTCAATAAGAAGGTCCAAGGGATACGGTAAACGTAAAGTGTAGCTTCGAAATCTATAACTAGTGTCACAGGAATGGTACAAAACATAGTCAGTAAGAAGGGTCGGTCTTCATATACATACGTCGGCATTGTGCCTTTTGTATTGAATTCCGATGCAATTTCTGTGTTTCATCGCCAATAAGAAGGTCCAAGGGATACAGTAAACCTGGAGTGAAGCATGGAAATTTATAACTAGTGTCACAGGAATGGGTCAAAACATAGTCAGTAAGAAGTGTCGGTCTTCATGTACTGAAGTCGGCATTGTGAATTTTGTATTTAATTCCGATGCAATTTCTGTGTTTCTTCGTCAATAAGAAGGTCCAAGGGATACAGTAAACCTGAAGTGAAGCATCGGAATCTATAACTAGTGTCACACGAATGGTCAGTGGGAAGAGTCAGTCTTATTGTCCTTAAGTCGGCATTGTGCCTTTTGTATTTAATTCCGATGCAATTTCTGTGTTTCATCGTCAAAAAGATCGTCCAAGGAGTACAGTAAACTTGAAGTGAAGCATCGGAATCTATAACTAGTGTTGCAGGAATGGTTCAAAACATAGTCAATAAGAAGTGTCGGTCTTCATGTACTTAACTCGGCATTGTGCCTTTTGTATTTAATTCCGATGCAATTTCTGTGTTTCATCGTCAATAAGAAGGTCCAAGGGATACAGTAAACGTGAAGTGTAACTTCGGAATCTATAAGCAGTGTCACAGGAATGGTTCAAAAGCATAGTTAGTAAGAAGTGTCGGTCTTCATGTACTTAAGTCGGCATTGTGCCTTTTGTACTTAATTCCGATGCAATTTCTGTGATTCATCGTCAATAAGAAGGTCCAAGGGATACAGTAAACCTGAAGTGAAGCATCGGAATCTGTAACTAGTGTCACAGGAATGGTTCAAAACATAGTCAGTAAGAAGTGTCGGTCTTCATATACATACGTCGGCATTGTGCCTTTTGTATTTAATTCCGATGCAATATCTGTGTTTCATCGCCAATAAGAAGGTCCAAGGGATACAGTAAACCTGGAGTGAAGCATGGAAAACTATAACTAGTGTCACAGGAATGGGTCAAAACATAGTCAGTAAGAAGTGTCGGTCTTCATGTTCTTAAGTGGGCATTGAGCCTTTTGTATTTAAGTCCGATGCAATTTCTGTGTTTCATCGTCAATAAGAAGGTCCAAGGGATACAGTAAACCTTGAGTGAAGCATCGGAATCCATAACTAGTGTGTCAGGAATGGTTCAAACATTGTCAGTAAAAAGTGTCGGTCTTCATGTACTTAAGTGGGCATTGTGCCTTTTGTATTATATTCCGATGCAATTTCTGTGTTTCATCGTCAATAAGAAGGTCCAACGGATACAGTAAACCTGAAGTAAAGCATCGGAATCTATAACTAGTGTCACAGGAATGGTCAGTATTAAGAGTCAGTCTTCTTGCCCTTAAGTCGCCATTGTGCCTTTTGTATTTAAGTCCGATGCAATTTCTGTGTTTCATCGTCAATAAGAAGGTCCAAGGGATACAGTAAACCTTGAGTGAAGCATCGGAATCCATAACTAGTGTCTCAGGAATGGTACAAAACATAGTCAGTAAGAAGTGTCGGTCTTCATGTACTTAAGTGGGCATTGTGCCTTTTGTATTTAATTCCGATGCAATTTCTGTGTTTCATCGCCAATGAGAAAGTCCAAGGGATACAGTAAACCTGGAGTGAAGCATGGAAATCTATAAGTAGTGTCACAGGAATGGTCAGTAGGAAGAGTCAGTCTTCTTGTCCTTAAGTCGGCATTGTGCATTTTGTATTTAATTCCCATGCAATTTCTGTGTTTCATCGTCAATAAGAAGGTCCAAGGGATACAGTAAACCTGAAGTGAAGCATCGGAATCTAAAACTAGTGTCACAGGAATGATCAGTAGGAAGAGTCAGTCTTCTTGCCCTTAAGTCGGCATTGTGCCTTTTGTATTTAATTTCGATGCAATTTCTGTGTTTCATCGTCAATAAGAAGGTCCAAGGGATTCAGTGCACCTGAAGTGAATCATCGGAATCTATAACTAGTGTTACAGGAATGGTTCAAAACATAGTCAGTAGGTAGTGACGGTCTTCACGTACTTAAGTCGGCATTTTGCCTTTTGTATTTAATTCTGATGTTATTTCTGTGTTTCATCGTCAATATGTAGGTCCAAGGTATACAGTAAACCTGGAGTGAAGCATGGATATCTATAACTAGTGTCACAGGAATGGTCAGTAGGAAGAGTCAGTCTTCTTGCCCTTAAGTCGGCATTGTGCCTTTTGTATTTAATTCCGATGCAATTTATGTGTTTCATCGTCAATAAGAAGGTCCAAGGGATACAGTAAACCTGGAGTGAAGCATGGAAATCTATAACTAGTGTCACAGGAATAGGTCAAAAAATAGTCAGTAAGAAGTGTCGGTCTTCATGTACTGAAGTCGGCATTGTGAATTTTGTATTTAATTCCGATGCCATTTCTGTGTTTCATCGTCAATAAGAAGGTCCAAGGTATACAGAAAACCTGAAGTGAAGCATGGAAATCTATAACTAGTGTCACAGGAATGGTCAGTAGGTAGAGTCAGTCTTCTTGCGCATAAGTCGGCATTGTGCATTTTGTATTTAATTCCGATGCAATTTATGTGTTTCATCGTCAATAAGAAGGTCCAAGGGATACAGTAAACCTGAAGTGAAGCATCGGAATCTATAACTAGTGTTACAGTAATGGTTCAAAACATAGTCAGTAAGAAGTGTCGTTCTTCATGTACTTAAGTGGGCATTGTGAATTTTGTATTTATTTCCGATGCCATTTCTGTGTTTCATCGTCAATAAGAAGGTCCAAGGGATACAGTAAACCTTGAGTGAAGCATCGGAATCCACAACTAGTGTCTAAGGAATGGTTCAAAACATAGTCAGTAAGAAGTGTCGGTCTTCATGTACTTAAGTGGGCATTGTGCCTTTTGTATTTAATTCCGATGCAATTTCTGTGTTTCATCGTCAATAAGAAGGTCCAAGGGATACAGTAAACCTGAAGTGAAGCATCGGAATCTATAACTAGTGTTACAGGAATGGTTCAAAACATAGTCAGTAAGAAGTGACGGTCTTCACGTACTTAAGTCGGCATTGTGCCATTTGTATTTAATTCTGATGCCATTTCTGTGTTTCATCGTCAATATGTAGGTCCAAGGTATACAGTAAACCTGGAGTGAAGCATGGAAATCTATAACTAGTGTCACAGGAATGGTCAGTAGGAAGAGTCAGTCTTCTTGCCCTTAAGTCGGCATTGTGCCTTTTGTATTTAATTCCGATGCAATTTATGTGTTTCATCGTCAATAAGAAGGTCCAAGGGATACAGTAAACCTGAAGTGAAGCATCGGAATCTATAACTAGTGTTACAGTAATGGTTCAAAACATAGTCAGTAAGAAGTGTCGTTCTTCATGTACTTAAGTCGGCATTGTGAATTTTGTATTTAATTCCGATGCCATTTCTGTGTTTCATCGTCAATAAGAAGGTCCAAATGATACAGTAAACCTGGAGTGAAGAATGGAAATCTATAACTAGTGTCACAGGAATGGGTCAAAACATAGTCAGTAAGAAGTGTCGGTCTTCATGTACTTAAGTCGGCATTGTGAATTTTGTATTTAATTCCGATGCCATCTCTGTGTTTCATCGTCAATAAGAAGGTCCAAGGGATACAGTAAACCTTGAGTGAAGCATCGGAATCCATAACTAGTGTCTCAGGAATGGTTCAAAACATAGTCAGTAAGTAGTGTCGGTCTTCATGTACTTAAGTCGGCATTGTGCCTTTTGTATTTAATTCCGATGCAATTTCTGTGTTTCATAGTCAATAAGAAGGTCCAAGGGATAAAGTAAACCTGAAGTGAAGCATCGGAATCTATAACTAGTGTCACAGGAATGGTTCAAATCATAGTCAGTAAGACGTGTCGTTCTTCATGTACTTAAGTCGGCATTGTGCCTTTTGTATTTACTTCCGATGCAATTTCTGTGTTTCATCGTCAATAAGAAGGTCCAAGGGATACAGTAAACCTGAAGTGAAGCATCGGAATCTATAACTAGTGTTAGAGGAATGGTTCAAAACATAGTCAGTAAGAAGTGACGGTCTTCACGTACTTTAGTCGGCATTGTGCCTTTTGTATTTAATTCTGATGCCATTTCTGTGTTTCATCGTCAATATGTAGGTCCAAGGTATACAGTAAACCTGGAGTGAAGCATGGAAATCTATAACTAGTGTCACAGGAATGGGTCAAAACATAGTCAGTAAGTAGTGTCGGTCATCATGTACTTAAGTCGGCATTGTGCCTTTTGTATTTAATTCCGATGCAATTTCTGTGTTTCATCGTCAATAAGAAGGTCCAAGGGATACAGTAAACCTGAAGTGAAGCATCGGAATCTATAACTAGTATCACAGGAATGGTTCAAATCATAGTCAGTAAGACGTGTCGTTCTTCATGTACTTAAGTCGGCATTGTGCCTTTTGTATTTAATTCCGATGCAATTTCTGTGTTTCATCGTCAATAAGAAGGTCCAAGGGATACGGTAAACGTGAAGTGTAGCTTCGAAATCTATAACTAGTGTCACAGGAATGGTTCAAATCATAGTCAGTAAGAAGGGTCGGTCTTCATATACATACGTCGGCATTGTGCCTTTTGTATTTAATTCCGATGCAATTTCTGTGTTTCATCGCCAATAAGAAGGTCCAAGGGATACAGTAAACCTGGAGTGAAGCATGGAAATTTATAACTAGTGTCACAGGAATGGGTCAAAACATAGTCAGTAAGAAGTGTCGGTCTTCATGTGCTGAAGTCGGCATTGTGAATTTTGTATTTAATTCCGATGCAATTTCTGTGTTTCTTCGTCAATAAGAAGGTCCAAGGGATACAGTAAACCTGAAGTGAAGCATCGGAATCTATAACTAGTGTCACACGAATGGTCAGTAGGAAGAGTCAGTCTTATTGTCCTTAAGTCGGCATTGTGCCTTTTGTATTTAATTCCGATGCAATTTCTGTGTTTCATCGTCAATAAGATCGTCCAAGGAGTACAGTAAACTTGAAGTGAAGCATCGGAATCTATAACTAGTGTTGCAGGAATGGTTCAAAACATAGTCAATAAGAAGTGTCGGTCTTCATGCACTTAACTCGGCATTGTGCCTTTTGTATTTAATTCCGATGCAATTTCTGTGTTTCATCGTCAATAAGAAGGTCCAAGGGATACAGTAAACGTGAAGTGTAGCTTCGGAATCTATAAGCAGTGTCACAGGAATGGTTCAAAAGCATAGTCAGTAAGAAGTGTCGGTCTTCATGTACTTAAGTCGGCATTGTGCCTTTTGTACTTAATTCCGATGCAATTTCTGTGATTCATCGTCAATAAGAAGGTCCAAGGGATACAGTAAACCTGAAGTGAAGCATCGGAATCTATAACTAGTGTCACAGGAATGGTTCAAAACATAGTCAGTAAGAAGTGTCGGTCTTCATATACATACGTCGGCATTGTGCCTTTTGTATTTAATTCCGATGCAATATCTGTGTTTCATCGCCAATAAGAAGGTCCAAGGGATACAGTAAACCTGGAGTGAAGCATGGAAAACTATAACTAGTGTCACAGGAATGGGTCAAAACATAGTCAGTAAGAAGTGTCGGTCTTCATGTTCTTAAGTGGGCATTGTGCCTTTTGTATTTAAGTCCGATGCAATTTCTGTGTTTCATCGTCAATAAGAAGGTCCAAGGGATACAGTAAACCTTGAGTGAAGCATCGGAATCCATAACTAGTGTGTCAGGAATGGTTCAAACATTGTCAGTAAAAAGTGTCGATCTTCATGTACTTAAGTGGGCATTGTGCCTTTTGTATTTAATTCCGATGCAATTTCTGTGTTTCATCGTCAATAAGAAGGTCCAACGGATACAGTAAACCTGAAGTAAAGCATCGGAATCTATAACTAGTGTCACACGAATGGTCAGTAGGAAGAGTCAGTCTTATTGTCCTAAAGTCGGCATTGTGCCTTTTGTATTTAATTCCGATGCAATTTCTGTGTTTCATCGTCAATAAGAACGTCCAAGGAATACAGTAAACTTGAAGTGAAGCATCGGAATCTATAACTAGTGTTGCAGGAATGGTTCAAAAAATAGTCTATAAGAAGTGTCGGTCCTCATGTACTTAAGTCGGCATTGTGCCTTTTGTATTTAATTCCGATGCAATTTCTGTGTTTCATCGCCAATAAGAAAGTCCAAGGGATACAGTAAACCTGGAGTGAAGCATGGAAATCTATAACTAGTGTCACAGGAATGGTCAGTAGGAAGAGTCAGTCTTCTTGTCCTTAAGTCGGCATTGTGCCTTTTGTATTTAGTTCCCATGCAATTTCTATGTTTCATCGTCAATAAGAAGGTCCAAGGGATACAGTAAACCTGAAGTGAAGCATCGGAATCTATAACTAGTGTGTCAGGAATGGTCAGTAGGTAGAGTCAGTCTTCTTGTACTTAAGTTGGCATTGTGCCATTTGTATTTAACTCCGATGCAATTTCTGTGTTTCATCGTCAATAAGAAGGTCCAAGAGATACAGTAAACCTGAAGTGAAGCATCGGAATCTATAACTAGTGTCACAGGAATGGTCAGTATTAAGAGTCAGTCTTCTTGCCCTTAAGTCGCCATTGTGCCTTTTGTATTTAAGTCCGATGCAATTTCTGTGTTTCATCGTCAATAAGAAGGTCCAAGGGATACAGTAAACCTTGAGTGAAGCATCGGAATCCATAACTAGTGTCTCAGGAATGGTACAAAACATAGTCAGTAAGAAGTGTCGGTCTTCATGTACTTAAGTGGGCATTGTGCCTTTTGTATTTAATTCCGATGCAATTTCTGTGTTTCATCGCCAATGAGAAAGTCCAAGGGATACAGTAAACCTGGAGTGAAGCATGGAAATCTATAAGTAGTGTCACAGGGATGGTCAGTAGGAAGAGTCAGTCTTCTTGTCCTTAAGTCGGCATTGTGCATTTTGTATTTAATTCCCATGCAATTTCTGTGTTTCATCGTCAATAAGAAGGTTCAAGGGATACAGTAAACCTGAAGTGAAGCATCGGAATCTAAAACTAGTGTCACAGGAATGATCAGTAGGAAGAGTCAGTCTTCTTGCCCTTAAGTCGGCATTGTGCCTTTTGTATTTAATTTCGATGCAATTTCTGTGTTTCATCGTCAATAAGAAGGTCCAAGGGATACAGTGCACCTGAAGTGAATCATCGGAATCTATAACTAGTGTTACAGGAATGGTTCAAAACATAGTCAGTAGGTAGTGACGGTCCTCACGTACTTATGTCGGCATTTTGCCTTTTGTATTTAATTCTGATGTTATTTCTGTGTTTCATCGTCAATATGTAGGTCCAAGGTATACAGTAAACCTGGAGTGAAGCATGGAAATCTATAACTAGTGTCACAGGAATGGTCAGTAGGAAGAGTCAGTCTTCTTGCCCTTAAGTCGGCATTGTGCCTTTTGTATTTAATTCCGATGCAATTTATGTGTTTCATCGTCAATAAGAAGGTCCAAGGGATACAGTAAACCTGGAGTGAAGCATGGAAATCTATAACTAGTGTCACAGGAATAGGTCAAAAAATAGTCAGTAAGAAGTGTCGGTCTTCATGTACTGAAGTCGGCATTGTGAATTTTGTATTTAATTCCGATGCCATTTCTGTGTTTCATCGTCATTAAGAAGGTCCAAGGTATACAGTAAACCTGAAGTGAAGCATGGAAATCTATAACTAGTGTCACAGGAATGGTCAGTAGGTAGAGTCAGTCTTCTTGCGCATAAGTCGGCATTGTGCCTTTTGTATTTAATTCCGATGCAATTTATGTGTTTCATCGTCAATAAGAAGGTCCAAGGGATACAGTAAACCTGAAGGGAAGCATCGGAATCTATAACTAGTGTTACAGTAATGGTTCAAAGCATAGTCAGTAAGAAGTGTCGTTCTTCATGTACTTAAGTGGGCATTGTGAATTTTGTATTTATTTCCGATGCCATTTCTGTGTTTCATCGTCAATAAGAAGGTCCAAGGGATACAGTAAACCTTGAGTGAAGCATCGGAATCCACAACTAGTGTCTAAGGAATAATTCAAAACATAGTCAGTAAGAAGTGTCGGTCTTCATGTACTTAAGTGGGCATTGTGCCTTTTGTATTTAATTCCGATGCAATTTCTGTGTTTCATCGTCAATAAGAAGGTCCAAGGGATACAGTAAACCTGAAGTGAAGCATCGGAATCTATAACTAGTGTTACAGGAATGGTTCAAAACATAGTCAGTAAGAAGTGACGGTCTTCACGTACTTAAGTCGGCATTGTGCCATTTGTATTTAATTCTGATGCCATTTCTGTGTATCATCGTCAATATGTAGGTCCAAGGTATACAGTAAACCTGGAGTGAAGCATGGAAATCTATAACTAGTGTCACAGGAAGGGTCAGTAGGAAGAGTCAGTCTTCTTGCCCTTAAGTCGGCATTGTGCCTTTTGTATTTAATTCCGATGCAATTTATGTGTTTCATCGTCAATAAGAAGGTCCAAGGGATACAGTAAACCTGAAGTGAAGCATCGGAATCTATAACTAGTGTTACAGTAATGGTTCAAAACATAGTCAGTAAGAAGTGTCGTTCTTCATGTACTTAAGTCGGCATTGTGAATTTTGTATTTAATTCCGATGCCATTTCTGTGTTTCATCGTCAATAAGAAGGTCCAAGGGATACAGTAAACCTGGAGTGAAGAATGGAAATCTATAACTAGTGTCACAGGAATGGGTCAAAACATAGTCAGTAAGAAGTATCGGTCTTCATGTACTTAAGTCGGCATTGTGAATTTTGTATTTAATTCCGATTCCATCTCTGTGTTTCATCGTCAATAAGAAGGTCCAAGGGATACAGTAAACCTTGAGTGAAGCATCGGAATCCATAACTAGTGTCTCAGGAATGGTTCAAAACATAGTCAGTAAGTAGTGTCGGTCTTCATGTACTTAAGTCGGCATTGTGCCTTTTGTATTTAATTCCGATGCAATTTCTGTGTTTCATAGTCAATAAGAAGGTCCAAGGGATACAGTAAACCTGAAGTGAAGCATCGGAATCTATAACTAGTGTCACAGGAATGGTTCAAATCATAGTCAGTAAGACGTGTCGTTCTTCATGTACTTAAGTCGGCATTGTGCCTTTTGTATTTACTTCCGATGCAATTTCTGTGTTTCATCGTCAATAAGAAGGTCCAAGGGATACAGTAAACCTGAAGTGAAGCATCGGAATCTATAACTAGTGTTAGAGGAATGGTTCAAAACATAGTCAGTAAGAAGTGACGGTCTTCACGTACTTTAGTCGGCATTGTGCCTTTTGTATTTAATTCTGATGCCATTTCTGTGTTTCATCGTCAATATGTAGGTCCAAGGTATACAGTGAACCTGGAGTGAAGCATGGAAATCTATAACTAGTGTCACAGGAATGGGTCAAAACATAGTCAGTAAGTAGTGTCGGTCATCATGTACTTAAGTCGGCATTGTGCCTTTTGTATTTAATTCCGATGCAATTTCTGTGTTTCATCGTCAATAAGAAGGTCCAAGGGATACAGTAAACCTGAAGTGAAGCATCGGAATCTATAACTAGTATCACAGGAATGGTTCAAATCATAGTCAGTAAGACGTGTCGTTCTTCATGTACTTAAGTCGGCATTGTGCCTTTTGTATCTAATTCCGATGCAATTTCTGTGTTTCATCGTCAACAAGAAGGTCCAAGGGATACAGTAAACCTGAAGTGAAGCATCGGAATCTATAACTAGTGTTACAGGAATGGTTCAAACCATAGTCTGTAAGAAGTGACGGTCTTCACGTACTTTAGTCGGCATAGTGCCTTTTGTATTTAATTCTGATGCCATTTCTGTGTTTCATCGTCAATATGTAGGTCCAAGGTATACAGTAAACCTGGAGTGAAGCATGGAAATCTATAACTAGTGTCACAGGAATGGGTCAAAACATAGTCAGTAAGAAGTGTCGGTCTTCATGTACTTATGTCGGCATTGTGCCTTTTGTATTTAATTCCGATGCAATTTCTGTGCTTCATCGTCAATAAGAAAGTCCAAGGGATACAGTAAACCTGGAGTGTAGAATCGGAATCTATAACTACTGTCACAGGAATGGTCAGTTGGAAGAGTCAGTCTTCTTGTCCTTAATTCGGCATTGTGCCTTTTGTATTTAATTCCGATGCAATTTCTGTGTTTCATCGTCAATAAGAACGTCCAAGGGATACAGTAAACTTGAAGTGAAGCATCGGAATCTATAACTAGTGTTGCAGGAATGGTTCAAAACATAGTCAATATGAAGTGTCGGTCTTCATGTACTTAAGTCGGCATTGTGCATTTTGTATTTAATTCCGATGCCATTTCTGTGTTTCATCGTCAATAAGAAGGTCCAAGGGATACAGTAAACGTGAAGTGTAGCTTCGGAATCTATAACTAGTGTCGCAGGAATGGTTCAAAAGCATAGTCAGTAAGAAGTGTCGGTCTTCATGTACTTAAGTCGGCATTGTGCCTTTTGTACTTAATTCCGATGCAATTTCTGTGTTTCATCGTCAATAAGAAGGTCCGAGGGATACAGTAAACCTGGAGTGGAGCATCGGAATCTATAACTACTGTCACAGGAATGGTCAGTGGGAAGAGTCAGTCTTCTTGTTCTTAAGTCCGCATTGTGCCTTTTGTATTTAATTCCGATGCAATTTCTGTGTTTCTTCGTCAATAAGAAGGTCCAAGGGATACAGTAAACCTGAAGTGAAGCATCGGAATCTATAACTAGTGTCACACGAATGGTCAGTAGGAAGAGTCAGTCTTATTGTCCTTAAGTCGGCATTGTGCCTTTTGTATTTAATTCCGATGCAATTTCTGTATTTCATCGTCAATAAGAACGTCCAAGGAATACAGTAAACTTGAAGTGAAGCATCGGAATCTATAACTAGTGTTGCAGGAATGGTTCAAAACATAGTCAATATGAAGTGTCGGTCTTCATGTACTTAAGTCGGCATTGTGCCTTTTGTATTTAATTCCGATGCAATTTCTGTGTTTCATCGTCAATAAGAAGGTCCAAGGGATACAGTAAACGTGAAGCGTAGCTTCGGAATCTATAACTAGTGTCACAGGAATGGTTCAAAAGCATAGTCAGTAAGAAGTGTCGGTCTTCATGTACTTAAGTCGGCATTGTGCCTTTTGTACTTAATTCCGATGCAATTTCTGTGTTTCATCGTCAATAAGAAGGTCCAAGGGATACAGTAAAACTGAAGTGAAGCATCGGAATCTATAACTAGTGTCACAGGAATGGTTCTAAAACATAGTCAGTAAGAAGTGTCGGTCTTCATATACATACGTCGGCAATGTGCCTTTTGTATTTAATTCCGATGCAATTTCTGTGTTTCATCGCCAATAAGAAGGTCCAAGGGATACAGTAAACCTGGAGTGAAGCATGGTAATCTATAACTAGTGTCACAGGATTGGATCAAAACATAGTCAGTAAGAAGTGTCGGTCTTCATGTACTTAAGTCGGCATTGTGAATTTTGTATTTAATTCCGATGCCATTTCTGTGTTTCATCGTCAATAAGAAGGTCCAAGGGATACAGTAAACCTGGAGTGAAGCATGGAAATCTATAACTAGTGTCACAGGAATGGGTCAAAACATAGTCAGTAAGAGGTGTCGGTCATCATGTACTTAAGTCGGCATTGTGAATTTTGTATTTCATTCCGATGCCATTTCTGTGTTTCATCGTCAATAAGAAGGTCCAAGGGATACAGTAAACCTGGAGTGAAGCATGGAAATCTATAACTAGTGTCACAGGAATGGGTCAAATCATAGTCAGTAAGAAGTGTCGGTCTTCATGTACTTAAGTCGGCATTGTGTCTTTTGTATTTAATTCCGTTGCAATTTCTGTGTTTCGTCGTCAATAAGTAGGTCCAAGGGATACAGTAAAACTGGTGTAAAAAATCCGAATCTATAACTAGTGTCACAGGAATGGTCAGTAGGAAGAGTCAGTCTTCTTGTACTTAAGTCGGCATTGTGTCTTTTGTATTTAAGTCCGATGCAATTCCTGTGTTTCATCGTCAATAAGAAGGTCCAATGGATACAGTAAACCTGAAGTGAAGCATCGGAATCTATAACTAGTGTTACAGGAATGGTTCAAAACATAGTCAGTAAGAAGTGACGGTCTTCACGTACTTAAGTCGGCATTGTGCTTTTTGTATTTAATTCTGATGCCATTTCTGTGTTTCATCGTCAATATGTAGGTCCAAGGTATACAGTAAACCTGGAGTGAAGCATGGAAATCTATAACTAGTGTCACAGGAATGGTCAGTAGGAAGAGTCAGTCTTATTGCCCTTAAGTCGGCATTGTGCCTTTTGTATTTAATTCCGATGCAATTTATGTGTTTCATCGTCAATAAGAAGGTCCAAGGGATACAGTATACCCGAAGTGAAGCATCGGAATCTATAACTAGTGTTACAGTAATGATTCAAAACGTAGTCAGTAAGAAGTGTCGTTCTTCATGTACTTAAGTCGGCATTGTGAATTTTGTATTTAATTCCGATGCCATTTCTGTGTTTCATCGTCAATAAGAATGTCCAAGGGATACAGTAAACCTGGAGTGAAGCATGGAAATCTATAACTAGTGTCACAGGAATGGTTCAAATCATAGTCAGTAAGACGTGTCGTTCTTCATGTACTTAAGTCGGCATTGTGACTTTTGTATCTAATTCCGATGCAATTTCTGTGTTTCATCGTCAATAAGAAGGTCCAAGGGATACAGTAAACCTGAAGTGAAGCATCGGAATCTATAACTAGTATCACAGGAATGGTTCAAACCATAGTCAGTAAGAAGTGACGGTCTTCACGTACTTTAGTCGGCATTGTGCCTTTTGCATTTAATTCTGATGCCATTTCTGTGTTTCATCGTCAATATGTATTTCCAAGGTATACAGTAAACCTGGAGTGAAGCATGGAAATCTATAACTAGTGTCACAGGAATGGGTCAAAACATAGTCAGTAAGAAGTGTCGGTCTTCATGTACTTAAGTCGGCATTGTGCCTTTTGTATCTAATTCCGATGCAATTTCTGTGTTTCATCGTCAATAAGAAGGTCCAAGGGATACAGTAAACCTGGAGTGTAGCATCGGAATCTATAACTACTGTCACAGGAATGGTCAGTTGGAAGAGTCAGTCTTCTTGTCCTTAAGTCGGCATTGTGCCTTTTGTATTTAATTCCGATGCAATTTCTGTGTTTCATCGTCAATAAGAACGTCCAAGGGATACAGTAAACTTGAAGTGAAGCATCGGAATCTATAACTAGTGTTGCAGGAATGGTTCAAAACATAGTCAATAAGAAGTGTCGGTCTTCATGTACTTAAGTCGGCATTGTGCATTTTGTATTTAATTCCGATGCCATTTCTGTGTTTCATCGTCAATAAGAAGGTCCAAGGGATACAGTAAACGTGAAGTGTAGCTTCGGAATCTATAACTAGTGTCGCAGGAATGGTTCAAAAGCATAGTCAGTAAGAAGTGTCGGTCTTCATGTACTTAAGTCGGCATTGTGCCTTTTGTACTTCATTCCGATGCAATTTCTGTGTTTCATCGTCAATAAGAAGGTCCAAGGGATACAGTAAACCTGGAGTGAAGCATCGGAATCTATAACTACTGTCACAGGAATGGTCAGTGGGAAGAGTCAGTCTTCTTGTTCTTAAGTCCGCATTGTGCCTTTTGTATTTAATTCCGATGCAATTTCTGTGTTTCTTCGTCAATAAGAAGGTCCGAGGGATACAGTAAACCTGAAGTGAAGCATCGGAATCTATAACTAGTGTCACACGAATGGTCAGTAGGAAGAGTCAGTCTTATTGTCCTTAAGGCGGCATTGTGCCTTTTGTATTTAATTCCGATGCAATTTCTGTGTTTCATCGTCAATAAGAACGTCCAAGGAATACAGTAAACTTGAAGCATCGGAATCTATAACTAGTGTTGCAGGAATGTTTCAAAACATAGTCAATATGAAGTGTCGGTCTTCATGTACTTAAGTCGGCATTGTGCCTTTTGTATTTAATTCCGATGCAATTTCTGTGTTTCATCGTCAATAAGAAGGTCCAAGGGATACAGTAAACGTGAAGTGTAGCTTCGGAATCTATAACTAGTGTCACAGGAATGGTTCAAAACATAGTAAGTAAGAAGTGTCGGTCTTCATATACATACGTCGGCATTGTGCCTTTTGTATTTAATTCCGATGCAATTTCTGTGTTTCATCGCCAATAAGAAGGTCCAAGGGATACAGTAAACCTGGAGTGAAGCATGGAAATCTATAACTAATGTCACAGGAATGGATCAAAACATAGTCAGTAAGAAGTGTCGGTCTTCATGTACTTAAGTCGGCATTGTGAATTTTGTATTTAATTCCGATGCCATTTCTGTGTTTCATCGTCAATAAGAAGGTCCAAGGGATACAGTAAACCTGGAGTGAAGCATGGAAATCTATAACTAGTGTCACAGGAATGGGTCAAAACATAGTCAGTAAGAGGTGTCGGTCTTCATGTACTTAAGTCGGCATTGTGAATTTTGTATTTCATTCCGATGCCATTTCTGTGTTTCATCGTCAATAAGAAGGTCCAAGGGATACAGTGAACCTGGAGTGAAGCATGGAAATCTATAACTAGTGTCACAGGAATGGGTCAAATCATAGTCAGTAAGAAGTGTCGGTCTTCATGTACTTAAGTCGGCATTGTGTCTTTTGTATTTAATTCCGATGCAATTTCTGTGTTTCGTCGTCAATAAGAAGGTCCAAGGGATACAGTAAACCTGGTGTAAAAAATCCGAATCTATAACTAGTGTCACAGGATTGGTCAGTAGGAAGAGTCAGTCTTCTTGTACTTAAGTCGGCATTGTGCCTTTTGTATTTAAGTCCGATGCAATTTCTGTGTTTCATCGTCAATAAGAAGGTCCAAGGGATACAGTAAACCTTGAGTGAAGCATCGGAATCCATAACTAGTGTCTCAGGAATGGTTCAAAACATAGTCAGTAAGAAGTGTCGGTCTTCATGTACTTAAGTGGGCATTGTGCCTTTTGTATTTAATTCCGATGCAATTTCTGTGTTTCATCGTCAATATGTAGGTCCAAGGTATACAGTAAACCTGGAGTGAAGCATGGAAATCTATAACTAGTGTCACAGGAATGGTCAGTAGGAAGAGTCAGTCTTCTTGCCCTTAAGTCGGCATTGTGCCTTTTGTATTTAATTCCGATGCAATTTATGTGTTTCATCGTCAATAAGAAGGTCCAAGGGATACAGTATACCTGAAGTGAAGCATCGGAATCTATAACTAGTGTTACAGTAATGGTTCAAAACATAGTCTGTAAGAAGTGTCGTTCTTCATGTACTTAAGTCGGCATTGTGAATTTTGTATTTAATTCCGATGCCATTTCTGTGTTTCATCGTCAATAAGAAGGTCCAAGGGATACAGTAAACCTGGAGTGAAGCATGGAAATCTATAACTAGTGTCACAGGAATGGGTCAATACATAGTCAGTAAGAAGTGTCGGTCTTCATTAACTTAAGTCGGCATTGTGAATTTTGTATTTAATTCCGATGCCATTTCTGTGTTTCATCGTCAATAAGAAGGTCCAAGGGATACAGTAAACCTTGAGTGAAGCATCGGAATCCATAACTAGTGTCTCAGGAATGGTTCATAACATAGTCAGTAAGACGTGTCGTTCTTCATGTACTTAAGCCGGCATTGTGCCTTTTGTATTTAATTCCGATGCAATTTCTGTGTTTCATCGTCAATAAGAAGGTCCAAGGGATACAGTAAACCTGAAGTGAAGCATCGGAATCTATAACTAGTGTTACAGGAATGGTTCAAAACATAGTCAGTAAGAAGTGACGGTCTTCACGAACTGTAGTCGGCATTGTGCCTTTTGTATTTAATTCTGATGCCATTTCTGTGTTTCATCGTCAATATGTAGGTCCAAGGTATACAGTAAACCTGGAGCGAAGCATGGAAATCTATAACTAGTGTCACAGGAATGGGTCAAAACATAGTCAGTAAGTAGCGTCGGTCTTCATGTACTTAAGTCGGCATTGTGCCTTTTGTATTTAATTCCGATGCAATTTCTGTGTTTCATCGTCAATAAGAAGGTCCAAGGGATACAGTAAACCTGAAGTGAAGCATCGGAATCTATAACTAGTGTCACAGAAATGGTTCAAATCATAGTCAGTAAGACGTGTCGTTCTTCATGTACTTAAGTCGGCATTGTGCATTGTGTATTTAATTCCGATGCAATTTCTGTGTTTCATCGTCAATAAGAAGGTCCAAGGGATACAGTAAACCTGAAGTGAAGCATCGGAATCTATAACTAGTGTTACAGGAATGGTTCAAAACATAGTCAGTAAGAAGTGACGGTCATCATGTACTTAAGTCGGCATTGTGCCTTTTGTATTTAATTCCGATGCAATTTCTGTGTTTCATCGTCAATAACAAGGTCCAAGGGATACGGTAAACGTGAAGTGTAGCTTCGGAATCTATAACTAGTGTCACAGGAATGATTCAAAAGCATAGTCAGTAAGAAGTGTCGGTCTTCATGTACTTAAGTCGGCATTGAGCCTTTTGTACTTAATTCCGATGCAATTTCTGTGTTTCATCGTCAATAAGAAGGTCCAAGGGATACAGTAAACCTGAAGTGAAGCATCGGAATCTATAACTAGTGTCACAGGAATGGTTCAAAACATTGTCAGTAAGAAGTGTCGGTCTTCATATACATACGTCGGCATTGTGCCTTTTGTATTTAATTCCGATGCAATTTCTGTGTTTCATCGCCAATACGAAGGTCCAAGGGATACAGTAAACCTGGAGTGAAGCATGGAAATCTATAACTAGTGTCACAGGAATGGGTCAAAACATAGTCAGTAAGAAGTGTCGGTCTTCATGTACTGAAGTCGGCATTGTGAATTTTGTATTTAATTCCGATGCAATTTCTGTGTTTCTTCGTCAATAAGAAGGTCCAAGGGATACAGTATACCTGAAGTGAAGCATCGGAATCTATAACTAGTGTCACACGAATGGTCAGTAGGAAGAGTCAGTCTTATTGTCCTTAAGTCGGCATTGTGCCTTTTAAATTTAATTCCGATGCAATTTCTGTGTTTCATCGTCAATAAGAACGTCCAAAGAGTACTGTAAACTTGAAGTGAAGCATCGGAATCTATAACTAGTGTTGCAGGAATGGTTCAAAACATAGTCAATAAGAAGTGTCGGTCTTCATGTACTTAAGTCGGCACTGTGCCTTTTGTATTTAATTCCGATGCAATTTCTGTGTTTCATCGTCAATAAGAAGGTCCAAGGGATACAGTAAACGTGAAGTGTAGCTTCGGAATCTATAACTAGTGTCACAGGAATGGTTCAAAAGCATAGTCAGTAAGAAGTGTCTGTCTTCATGTACTTAAGTCGGCATTGTGCCTTTTGTACTTAATTCCGATGCAATTTCTGTGATTCATCGTCAATAAGAAGGTCCAAGGGATACAGTAAACCTGAAGTGAAGCATCGGAATCTATAACTAGTGTCACAGCAATGGTTCAAAACATAGTCAGTAAGAAGTGTCGGTCTTCATATACATACGTCGGCATTGTGCCTTTTGTATTTAATTCCGATGCAATTTCTGTGTTTCATCGCCAATAAGAAGGTCCAAGGGATACAGTAAACCTGGAGTGAAGCATGGAAATCTATAACTAGTGTCACAGGAATGGGTCAAAACATAGTCAGTAAGAAGTGTCGGTCTTCATATACTTAAGTCGGCATTGTGAATTTTGTATTTAATTCCGATGCAATTTCTGTGTTTCATCGTCAAAAAGAAGGTCCAAGGTATACAGTAAACCTGAAGTGAAGCATGGAAATCTATAACTAGTGTCACAGGAATGGGTCAAAACATAGTCAGTAAGAAGTGTCGGTCTTCATGTACTTAAGTCGGCATTGTGAATTTTGTATTTAATTCCGATGCCATTTCTGTGTTTCATCGTCAATAAGAAGGTCCAAGGGATACAGTAAACCTTGAGTGAAGCATCGGAATCCATAACTAGTGTCTCAGGAATGGTTCAAAACATAGTCAGTAAGACGTGTCGTTCTTCATGTACTTAAGTCGGCATTGTGCCTTTTGTATTTAATTCCGATGCAATTTCTGTGTTTCATCGTCAATAAGAAGGTCCAAGGGATACAGTAAACCTAAAGTGAAGCATCGGATTCTATAACTAGTGTTACAGGAATGGTTCAAAACATAGTCAGTAAGAAGTGACGGTCTTCACGTACTGTAGTCGGCATTGTGCCTTTTGTATTTAATTCTGATGCCATTTCTGTGTTTCATCGTCAAGATGTAGGTCCAAGGTATACAGTAAACCTGGAGTGAAGCATGGAAATCTATAACTAGTGTCACAGGAATGGGTCAAAACATAGTCAGTAAGTAGTGTCGGTCTTCATGTACTTAAGTCGGCATTGTGCCTTTTGTATTTAATTCCGATGCAATTTCTGTGTTTCATCGTCAATACGAAGGTCCAAGGGAATACAGTAAACCTGAAGTGAAGCATCGGAATCTATAACTAGTGTCACAGAAATGGTTCAAATCATAGTCAGTAAGACGTGTCGTTCTTCATGTACTTAAGTCGGCATTGTGCCTTTTGTATTTAATTCCGATGCAATTTCTGTGTTTCATCGTCAATAAGAAGGTCCAAGGGATACAGTAAACCTGAAGTGAAGCATCGGAATCTATAACTAGTGTTACAGGAATGGTTCAAAACATAGTCAGTAAGAAGTGACGGTCATCATGTACTTAAGTCGGCATTGTGCCTTTTGTACTTAATTCCGATGCAATTTCTGTGTTTCATCGTCAATAAGAAGGTCCAAGGGATACGGTAAACGTGAAGTGTAGCTTCGGAATCTATAACTAGTGTCACAGGAATGATTCAAAAGCATAGTCAGTAAGAAGTGTCGGTCTTCATGTACTTAAGTCGGCATTGTGCCTTTTGTACTTAATTCCGATGCAATTTCTGTGTTTCATCGTCAATAAGAAGGTCCAAGGGATACAGTAAACCTGAAGTGAAGCATCGGAATCTATAACTAGTGTCACAGGAATGGTTCAAAACATAGTCAGTAAGAAGTGTCGGTCTTCATATACATACATCGGCATTGTGCCTTTTGTATTTAATTCCGATGCAATTTCTGTGTTTCATCGCCAATAAGAAGGTCCAAGAGATACAGTAAACCTGGAGTGAAGCATGTAAATCTATAACTAGTGTCACAGGAATGGGTCAAAACATAGTCAGTAAGAAGTGTCGGTCTTCATGTACTGAAGTCGGCATTGTGAATTTTGTATTTAATTCCGATGCAATTTCTGTGTTTCTTCGTCAATAAGAAGGTCCAAGGGATACAGTATACCTGAAGTGAAGCATCGGAATCTATAACTAGTGTCACACGAATGGTCAGTAGGAAGAGTCAGTCTTATTGTCCTTAAGTCGGCATTGTGCCTTTTAAATTTAATTCCGATGCAATTTCTGTGTTTCATCGTCAATAAGAACGTCCAAGGAGTACAGTAAACTTGAAGTGAAGCATCGGAATCTATAACTAGTGTTGCAGGAATGGTTCAAAACATAGTCAATAAGAAGTGTCGGTCTTCATGTACTTAAGTCGGCATTGTGCCTTTTGTATTTAATTCCGATGCAATTTCTGTGTTTCATCGTCAATAAGAAGGTCCAAGGGATACAGTAAACGTGAAGTGTAGCTTCGGAATCTATAACTAGTGTCACAGGAATGGTTCAAAAGCATAGTCAGTAAGAAGTGTCGGTCTTCATGTACTTAAGTCGGCATTGTGCCTTTTGTACTTAATTCCGATGCAATTTCTGTGATTCATCGTCAATAAGAAGGTCCAAGGGATACAGTAAACCTGAAGTGAAGCATCGGAATCTATAACTAGTGTCACAGGAATGGTTCAAAACATAGTCAGTAAGAAGTGTCGGTCTTCATATACATACGTCGGCATTGTGCCTTTTGTATATAATTCCGATGCAATTTCTGTGTTTCATCGCCAATAAGAAGGTCCAAGGGATACAGTAAACCTGGAGTGAAGCATGGAAATCTATAACTAGTGTCACAGAAATGTGTCAAAACATAGTCAGTAAGAAGTGTCGGTCTTCATGTACTTAAGTCGGCATTGTGAATTTTGTATTTAATTCCGATGCCATTTCTGTGTTTCATCGTCAATAAGAAGGTCCAAGGGATACAGTAAACCTGGAGTGAAGCATGGAAATCTATAACTAGTGTCACAGGAATGGGTCAAATCATAGTCAGTAAGAAGTGTCGGTCTTCATGTACTTAAGTCGGCATTGTGAATTTTGTATTTAATTCCGATGCCATTTCTGTTTTTCATCGTCAATAAGTAGGTCCAAGGGATACAGTAAACCTGGAGTGAAGCATGGAAATCTATATCTAGCGTCACAGGAATGGGTCAAAACATAGTCAGAAAGAAGTGTCGGTCTTCACGTAATTAAGTCGGCATTGTGTCTTTTGTATTTAATTCCGATGCAATTTCTGTGATTCATCGTCAATAAGAAGGTCCAAGGGATACAGTAAACCTGAAGTGAAGCATCAGAATCTATAACTAGTGTCACAGGAATGGTTCAAACATAGTCAGTAAGAAGTGTCGGTCTTCATATACATACGTCGGCATTGTGCCTTTTGTATTTAATTCCGATGTAATTTCTGTCTTTCGTCGCCAATAAGAAGGTCCAAGGGATACAGTAAACCTAGAGTGAAGCATGGAAATCTATAACTAGTGTCACAGGAATGGGTCAAAGCACAGTCAGTAAGAAGTTTCGGTCTTCATGTACTTAAGTCGGCATTGTGAATTTTGTATTTAATTCCGATGCCATTTCTGTGTTTCAACGTCAATAAGAAGGTCCAAGGGATACAGTAAACCTGGAGTGAAGCATGGAAATCTATAACTAGTGTCACAGGAATGGGTCAAAACATAGTCAGTTAGAAGTGTCGGTCTTCATGTACTTAAGTCGGCATTGTGTCTTTTGTATTTAATTCCGATGCAATTTCTGTGTTTCATCGTCAATAAGAAGGTCCAAGGGATACAGTAAACGTGAAGTGTAGCTTGGGAATCTATAACTAGTGTCACAGGAATGGTTCAAAAGCATAGTCAGTAAGAAGTGTTGGTCTTCATGTACATAAGTCGGCATTGTGCCTTTTGTACTTAATTCCGATGCAATTTCTGTGTTTCATCGTCAATAAGAAGGTCCAAGGGATACAGTAAACCTGGAGTGAAGCATCGGAATCTATAACTACTGTCACAGGAATGGTCAGTGGGAAGAGTCAGTCTTCTTGTCCTTAAGTCCGCATTGTGCCTTTTGTATTTAATTCCGATGAAATTTCTGTGTTTCTTCGTCAATAAGAAGGTCCAAGGGATACAGTAAACCTGAAGTGAAGCATCGGAATCCATAACTAGTGTCAAACGAATGGTCAGTAGGAAGAGTCAGTCTTATTGTCCTTAAGTCGGCATTGTGCCTTTTGTATTTAATTCCGATGCATTTTCTGTGTTTCATCGTCAATAAGAACGTCCAAGGAATACAGTAAACTTGAAGTGAAGCATCGGAATCTATTACTAGTGTTGCAGGAATGGTTCAAAACATAGTCAATAAGAAGTGTCGGTCTTCATGTACTTAAGTCGGCATTGTGCCTTTTGTATTTAATTCCGATGCAATTTCTGTGCTTCATCGTCAATAAGAAGGTCCAAGGGATACAGTGAACGTGAAGTGTAGCTTCGGAATCTATAACTAGTGTCACAGGAATGGTTCAAAAGCATAGTCAGTAAGAAGTGTCGGTCTTCATGTACTTAAATCGGCATTGTGCTTTTTGTACTTAATTCCGATGCAATTTCTGTGTTTCATCGTCAATAAGAAGGTCCAAGGGATACAGTAAACCTGAAGTGAAGCATCGGAATCTATAACTAGTGTCACAGGAATGGTTCAAAACATAGTCAGTAAGAAGTGTCGGTCTTCATACACATACGTTGGCATTGTGCCTTTTGTATTTAATTCCGATGCAATTTCTGTGTTTCATCGCCAATAATATGGTCCAAGGGATACAGTAAACCTGGAGTGAAGCATGGAAATCTATAACTAGTGTCACAGGAATGGTCAGTAGGAAGAGTCAGTCTTCTTGTCCTTAAGTCGGCATTGTGCCTTTTGTATTTAATTCCCATGCAATTTCTGTGTTTCATCGTCAATAAGAAGGTCCAAGGGATACAGTAAACCTGAAGTGAAGCATCGGAATCTATAACTAGTGTCACAGGAATGGTCAGTAGGAAGAGTCAGTCTTCTTGTACTTAAGTTGGCATTGTGCCATTTGTATTTAACTCCGATGCAATTTCTGTGTTTCATCGTCAATAAGAAGGTCCAAGGGATACAGTAAACCTGAAGTGAAGCATCGGACTCTATAACTAGTGTCAGAGGAATGGTTCAAAACTTAGACAGTAGGAAGAGTCAGTCTTCTTGTACTTAAGGCGGCATTGTGCCTTTTGTATTAATTTCCGATGCAATTTCTGTGTTTCGTCGTCAATAAGAAGGTCCAAGGGATATAGTAAACCTGGTGTAAAAAATCGGAATCTATAACTAGTGTCACAGGAATGGTCAGTAGGAAGAGTCAGTCTTCTTGTACTTAAGTCGGCATTGTGCCTTTTGTATTTAAGTCCGATGCAATTTCTGTGTTTCATCGTCAATAAGAAGGTCCAAGGGATACAGTAAACCTTGAGTGAAGCATCGGAATCCATAACTAGTGTCTCAGGAATGGTACAAAACATAGTCACTAAGAAGTGTCGGTCTTCATGTACTTAAGTGGGCATTGTGCCTTTTGTATTTAATTCCGATGCAATTTCTGTGTTTCATCGTCAATAAGAAGGTCCAAGGGATACAGTAAACCTGAAGTGAAGCATCGGAATCTAAAACTAGTGTCACAGGAATGATCAGTAGGAAGAGTCAGTCTTCTTGCCCTTAAGTCGGCATTGTGCCTTTTGTATTTAATTTCGATGCAATTTCTGTGTTTCATCGTCAATAACAAGATCCAAGGGATACAGTACACCTGAAGTGAAGCATCGGAATCTATAACTAGTGTTACAGGAATGGTTCAAAACATAGTCAGTAAGAAGTGTCGGTCTTCACGTACTTAAGTCGGCATTGTGCCTTTTGTATTTAATTCTGATGCCATTTCTGTGTTTCATCGTCAATATGTAGGTCCAAGGTATACAGTAAACCTGGAGTGAAGCATGGAAATCCATAACTAGTGTCACAGGAATGGTCAGTAGGAAGAGTCAGTCTTCTTGCCTTTAAGTCGGCATTGTGCCTTTTGTATTTAATTCCGATGCAATTTATGTGTTTCATCGTCAATAAGAAGGTCCAAGGGATACAGTAAACCTGAAGTAAAGCATCGGAATCTGTAACTAGTGTTACAGTAATGGTTCAAAACATAGTCAGTAAGAAGTGTCGTTCTTCATGTACTTAAGTCGGCATTGTGAATTTTGTATTTAATTCCGATGAGATTTCTGTGTTTCATCGTCAATAAGAAGGTCCAAGGGATACAGCAAACCTGGAGTGAAGCATGGAAATCTATAACTAGTGTCACAGCAATGGGTCAAAACACAGTCAGTAAGAAGTTTCGGTCTTCATGTACTTAAGTCGGCATTGTGAATTTTGTATTTAATTCCGATGCCATTTCTGTGTTTCAACGTCAATAAGAAGGTCCAAGGGATACAGTAAACCTGGAGTGAAGCATGGAAATCTATAACTAGTGTCACAGGAATGGGTCAAAACATAGTCAGTAAGAAGTGTCGGTCTTCATGTACTTAAGTCGGCATTGTGTCTTTTGTATTTAATTCCGATGCAATTTCTGTGTTTCATCGTCAATAAGAAGGTCCAAGGGATACAGTAAACGTGAAGTGTAGCTTGGGAATCTATAACTAGTGTCACAGGAATGGTTCAAAAGCATAGTCAGTAGGAAGTGTTGGTCTTCATGTACATAAGTCGGCATTGTGCCTTTTGTACTTAATTCCGATGCAATTTCTGTGTTTCATCGTCAATAAGAAGGTCCAAGGGATACAGTAAACCTGGAGTGAAGCATCGGAATCTATAACTACTGTCACAGGAATGGTCAGTGGGAAGAGTCAGTCTTCTTGTCCTTAAGTCCGCATTGTGCCTTTTGTATTTAATTCCGATGAAATTTCTGTGTTTCTTCGTCAATAAGAAGGTCCAAGGGATACAGTAAACCTGAAGTGAAGCATCGGAATCTATAACTAGTGTCAAACGAATGGTCAGTAGGAAGAGTCAGTCTTATTGTCCTTAAGTCGGCATTGTGCCTTTTGTATTTAATTCCGATGCATTTTCTGTGTTTCATCGTCAATAAGAACGTCCAAGGAATACAGTAAACTTGAAGTGAAGCATCGGAATCTATTACTAGTGTTGCAGGAATGGTTCAAAACATAGTCAATAAGAAGTGTCGGTCTTCATGTACTTAAGTCGGCATTGTGCCTTTTGTATTTAATTCCGATGCAATTTCTGTGCTTCACCGTCAATAAGAAGGTCCAAGGGATACAGTAAACGTGAAGTGTAGCTTCGGAATCTATAACTAGTGTCACAGGAATGGTTCAAAAGCATAGTCAGTAAGAAGTGTCGGTCTTCATGTACTTAAATCGGCATTGTGCTTTTTGTACTTAATTCCGATGCAATTTCTGTGTTTCATCGTCAATAAGAAGGTCCAAGGGATACAGTAAACCTGAAGTGAAGCATCGGAATCTATAACTAGTGTCACAGGAATGGTTCAAAACATAGTCAGTAAGAAGTGTCGGTCTTCATACACATACGTTGGCATTGTGCCTTTTGTATTTAATTCCGATGCAATTTCTGTGTTTCATCGCCAATAATATGGTCCAAGGGATACAGTAAACCTGGAGTGAAGCATGGAAATCTATAACTAGTGTCACAGGAATGGTCAGTAGGAAGAGTCAGTCTTCTTGTCCTTAAGTCGGCATTGTGCCTTTTGTATTTAATTCCCATGCAATTTCTGTGTTTCATCGTCAATAAGAAGGTCCAAGGGATACAGTAAACCTGAAGTGAAGCATCGGAATCTATAACTAGTGTCACAGGAATGGTCAGTAGGAAGAGTCAGTCTTCTTGTACTTAAGTTGGCATTGTGCCATTTGAATTTAACTCCGATGCAATTTCTGTGTTTCATCGTCAATAAGAAGGTCCAAGGGATACAGTAAACCTGAAGTGAAGCATCGGACTCTATAACTAGTGTCAGAGGAATGGTTCAAAACTTAGACAGTAGGAAGAGTCAGTCTTCTTGTACTTAAGGCGGCATTGTGCCTTTTGTATTAATTTCCGATGCAATTTCTGCGTTTCGTCGTCAATAAGAAGGTCCAAGGGATATAGTAAACCTGGTGTAAAAAATCGGAATCTATAACTAGTGTCACAGGAATGGTCAGTAGGAAGAGTCAGTCTTCTTGTACTTAAGTCGGCATTGTGCCTTTTGTATTTAAGTCCGATGCAATTTCTGTGTTTCATCGTCAATAAGAAGGTCCAAGGGATACAGTAAACCTTGAGTGAAGCATCGGAATCCATAACTAGTGTCTCAGGAATGGTACAAAACATAGTCACTAAGAAGTGTCGGTCTTCATGTACTTAAGTGGGCATTGTGCCTTTTGTATTTAATTCCGATGCAATTTCTGTGTTTCATCGTCAATAAGAAGGTCCAAGGGATACAGTAAACCTGAAGTGAAGCATCGGAATCTAAAACTAGTGTCACAGGAATGATCAGTAGGAAGAGTCAGTCTTCTTGCCCTTAAGTCGGCATTGTGCCTTTGGTATTTAATTTCGATGCAATTTCTGTGTTTCATCGTCAATAACAAGATCCAAGGGATACAGTACACCTGAAGTGAAGCATCGGAATCTATAACTAGTGTTACAGGAATGGTTCAAAACATAGTCAGTAAGAAGTGTCGGTCTTCACGTACTTAAGTCGGCATTGTGCCTTTTGTATTTAATTCTGATGCCATTTCTGTGTTTCATCGTCAACATGTAGGTCCAAGGTATACAGTAAACCTGGAGTGAAGCATGGAAATCCATAACTAGTGTCACAGGAATGGTCAGTAGGAAGAGTCAGTCTTCTTGCCCTTAAGTCGGCTATGTGCCTTTTGTATTTAATTCCGATGCAATTTATGTGTTTCATCGTCAATAAGAAGGTCCAAGGGATACAGTAAACCTGAAGTAAAGCATCGGAATCTATAACTAGTGTTACAGTAATGGTTCAAAACATAGTCAGTAAGAAGTGTCGTTCTTCATGTACTTAAGTCGGCATTGTGAATTTTGTATTTAATTCCGATGAGATTTCTGTGTTTCATCGTCAATAAGAAGGTCCAAGGGATACAGCAAACCTGGAGTGAAGCATGGAAATCTATAACTAGTGTCACAGCAATGGGTCAAAACATAGTCAGTAAGAAGTGTCGGTCTTCATGTACTGAAGTCGGCATTGTGAATTTTGTATTTAATTCCGATGCCATTTCTGTGTTTCATCGTCAATAAGAAGGTCCAAGGGATACAGTAAACCTGGAGTGAAGCATTGAAATCTATAACTAGTGTCACAGGAATGGGTCAAAACATAGTCAGTAAGAAGTGTCGGTCTTCATGTACTTAAGTCGGCATTGTGTCTTTTGTATTTAATTCCGATGCAATTTCTGTGTTTCGTCGTCAATAAGAAGGTCCAAGGGATACAGTAAACCTGGTGTAAAAAAACCGAATCTATAACTAGTGTCACAGGAATGGTCAGTAGGAAGAGTCAGTCTTCTTGTACTTAAGTCGGCATTGTGCCTTTTGTATTTAAGTCCGATGCAATTTCTGTGTTTCATCGTCAATAAGAAGGTCCAAGGGATACAGTAAACCTTGAGTGAAGCATCGGAATCCATAACTAGTGTATCAGGAATGGTTCAAAACATAGTCAGTAAGAAGTGTTGGTCTTCATGTACTTAAGTGGGCATTGTGCCTTTTGTATTTAATTCCGATGCAATTTCTGTGTTTCATAGTCAATAAGAAGGTCCAAGGGATACAGTAAACCTGAAGTGAAGCATCGGAATCTATAACTAGTGTCACAGGAATGGTTCAAAACATAGTCAGTAGGAAGTGTCGGTCTTCATGTAATTAAGTCGGCATTGTGCCTTTTGTATTTAATTCCGATGCAATTTCTGTGTTTCATTGTCAATAAGTAGGTCCAAGGGATACAGTAAACCTTAAGTGAAGCATCGGAATCTAAAACTAGTCTCAGAGCAATGGTTCAAAACTTAGACAGTAGGAAGAGTCAGTCTTCTTGTACTTAAGTCGGCATTGTGCCTTTTGTATTTAATTCCGATGAAATTTCTGTGTTTCATCGTCAAAAAGAAGGTCCAAGATATACAGTAAACCTGAAGTGAAGCATCGTAATCTATAACTAGTGTCACAGGAATAATCAGTAGGAAGAGTCAGTCTTCTTGCCCTTAAGTCGGCATTGTGCCTTTTTTATTTAATTCCGATGCAGTTTATGTGTTTCATCGTCAATAAGATAGTCCAAGGGATACAGTAAACCTGAAGTGAAGCATCGGAATCTATAACTAGTGTTACAGTAATGGTTCAAAACATAGTCAGTAAGAAGTGTCGTTCTTCATGTACTTAAGTCGGCATTGTGTATTTTGTATTTAATTCCGATGCCATTTCTGTGTTTCATCGTCAATAAGAAGGTCCAAGGGATACAGTAAACCTGGAGTGAAGCATGGAAATCTATAACTAGTGTCACAGGAATGGGTCAAAACATAGTCAGTAAGAAGTGTCGGTCTTCATGTACTTAAGTCGGCATTGTGTCTTTTGTATTTAATTCCGATGCCATTTCTGTGTTTCATCGTCAATAAGTAGGTCCAAGGTATACACTAAACCTGGAGTGAAGCATGGAAATCTATAACTAGTGTCACAGGAATGGGTTAAAACATAGTCAGTAAGAAGTGTCGGTCTTCATGTACTTATGTCGGCATTGTGCCTTTTGTATTTAATTCCGATGCAATTTCTGTGTTTAATCGTCAATAAGAAGGTCCAAGGGATACAGTAAACCTGAAGTGAAGCATCGGAATCTATAAGTAGTGTCTGAGGAATGGTTCAAAACTTAGACAGTAGGAAGAGTCAGTCTTCTTGTACTTAAGTCGGCATTGTGCCTTTTGTATTAATTTCCGATGCAATTTCTGTGTTTCGTCGTCAATAAGAAGGTCCAAGGGATACAGTAAACCTGGTGTAAAAAATCGGAATCTATAACTAGTGTCACAGGAATGGTCAGTAGGAATAGTCAGTCTTCTTGTACTTAAGTTGGCTTTGTGCCTTTTGTATTTAAGTCCGATGCAATTTCTGTGTTTCATCGTCAATAAGAAGGTCCAAGGAATACAGTAAACCTTGAGTGAAGCATCGGAATCCATAACTAGTGTCTCAGGAATGGTACAAAACATAGTCAGTAAGAAGTGTCGGTCTTAACGTACTTAAGTCGGCATTGTGCCTTTTGTATTTAATTCTGATGCCATTTCTGTGTTTCATCGTCAATATGTAGGTCCAGGGTATACAGTAAACCTGGAGTGAAGCATGGAAATCTATAACTAGTGTCACAGGAATGGTCAGTAGGAAGAGTCAGTCTTCTTGCCCTTAAGTCGGCATTGTGCCTTTTGTATTTAATTCCGATGCAATTTATGTGTTTCATCGTCAATATGAAGGTCCAAGGGATACAGTAAACCTAAAGTGAAGCATCGGAATCTATAACTAGTGTTACAGTAATGGTTCAAATCATAGTCAGTAAGAAGTGTCGTTCTTCATGTACTTAAGTCGGCATTGTGAATTTTGTATTTAATTCCGATGCCATTTTTGTGTTTCATCGTCAATAAGAAGGTCCAAGGGATACAGTAAACCTGGAGTGAAGCATGGAAATCTATAACTAGTGTCACAGGAATGGGTCAAAACATAGTCAGTAAGAAGTGTCGGTCTTCATGTACTGAAGTCGGCATTGTGAATTTTGTATTTAATTCCGATGCCATTTCTGTGTTTCATCGTCAATAAGAAGGTCCAAGGGATACAGTAAACCTGGAGTGAAGCATGGAAATCTATAACTAGTGTCACAGGAATGGGTCAAAACATAGTCAGTAAGAAGTGTCGGTCTTAATGTACTTAAGTCGGCATTGTGTCTTTTGTATTTAATTCCGATGCAATTTCTGTGTTTCGTCGTCAATAAGAAGGTCCAAGGGATACAGTAAACCTGTTGTAAAAAATCCGAATCTATAACTAGTGTCACAGGAATGGTCAGTAGGAAGAGTCGGTCTTCTTGTACTTATGTCGGCATTGTGCCTTTTGTATTTAAGTCCGATGCAATTTCTGTGTTTCATCGTCAATAAGAAGGTCCAAGGGATACAGTAAACCTTGACTGAAGCATCGGAATCCATAACTAGTGTATCAGGAATGGTTCAAAACATAGTCAGTAAGAAGTGTCGGTCTTCATGTACTTAAGTGGGCATTGTGCCTTTTGTATTTAATTCCGATGCAATTTCTGTGTTTCATCGTCAATTAGAAGGTCCAAGGGATACAGTAAACCTGTCGTGAAGCATCGGAATCTATAACTAGTGTCACAGGAATGGTTCAAAACATAGTCAGTAGGAAGTGTCGGTCTTCATGTACTTAAGTGGGCATTGTGCCTTTTGTATTTAATTCCGATGCAATTTCTGTGTTTCATCGTCAATAAGAAGGTCCAAGGGATACAGTAAACCTGAAGTGAAGCATCGGAATCTATAACTAGTGTCACAGGAATGGTTCAAAACATAGTCAGTAGGAAGTGTCGGTCTTCATGTACTTAAGTCGGCATTGTGCCTTTTGTATTTAATTCAGATGAAATTTCTGTGTTTCATCGTCAATAATAAGGTCCAAGATATACAGTAAACCTGAAGTGAAGCATCGTAATCTATAACTAGTGTCACAGGAATGGTCAGTAGGAAGAGTCAGTCTTCTTGCCCTTAAGTCGGCTAAGTGCCTTTTGTATTTAATTCCGATGCAATTTATGTGTTTCATCGTCAATAAGAAGGTCCAAGGGATACAGTAAACCTGAAGTGAAGCATCGGAATCTATAACTAGTGTTACAGTAATGGTTCAAAGCATAGTCAGTAAGAAGTGTCGTTCTTCATGTACTTAAGTCGGCATTGTGAATTTTGTATTTAATTCCGATGCCATTTCTGTGTTTCATCGTCAATAAGAAGGTCCAAGGGCTACAGTAAACCTGGATTGAAGCATGGAAATCTATAACTAGTGTCACAGGAATGGGTTAAAACATAGTCAGTAAGAAGTGTCGGTCTTCATGTACATATGTCGGCATTGTGAATTTTGTATTTAATTCCGATGCAATTTCTGTGTTTAATCGTCAATAAGAAGGTCCAAGGGATACATTAAACCTGAAGTGAAGCATCGGAATCTACAACTAGTGTCACAGGAATGGTTCAAAACATAGTCAGTAGGAAGTGTCGGTCTTCATGTACTTAAGTCGGCATTGTGCCTTTTGTATTTAATTCCGATGCAATTTCTGTGTTTTATTGTCAATAAGAAGGTCCAAGGGATACAGTAAACCTTAAGTGAAGCATCGGAATCTAAAACTAGTCTCAGAGGAATGGTTCAAAACTTAGACAGTAGGAAGAGTCAGTCTTCTTGTACTTAAGTCGGCATTGTGCCTTTTGTATTTAATTCCGATGAAATTTCTGTGTTTCATCGTCAATAAGAAGGTCCAAGAGATACAGTAAACCTGAAGTGAAGCATCGTAATCTATAACTAGTGTCACAGGAATGGTCAGTAGGAAGAGTCTGTCTTCTTGCCCTTAAGTCGGCATTGTGCCTTTTGTATTTAATTCCGATGCAATTTATGTGTTTCATCGTCAATAAGAAGGTCCAAGGGATACAGTAAACCTGAAGTGAAGCATCGGAATCTATAACTAGTGTTACAGTAATGGTTCAAAACATAGTCAGTAAGAAGTGTCGTTCTTCATGTACTTAAGTCGGCATTGTGAATTTTGTATTTAATTCCGATGCCATTTCTGTGTTTCATCGTCAAAAAGAAGGTCCAAGGGATACAGTAAACCTGGAGTGAAGCATGGAAATCTATAACTAGTGTCACAGGAATGGGTCAAGGCATAGTCAGTAAGAAGTGTCGGTCTTCATGTACTTAAGTCGGCATTGTGTCTTTTGTATTTAATTCCGATGCCATTTCTGTGTTTCATCGTCAATAAGTATGTCCAAGGTATACAGTAAACCTGGAGTGAAGCATGGAAATCTATAACTAGTGTCACAGGAATGGGTTAAAACATAGTCAGTAAGAAGTGTCGGTCTTCATGTGCTTATGTCGGCATTGTGCCTTTTGTATTCAATTCCGATGCAATTTCTGTGTTTAATCGTCAATAAGAAGGTACAAGGGATACAGTAACCCTGAAGTGAAGCATCGGAATCTATAACTAGTGTCTGAGGAATGGTTCAAAACTTAGACAGTAGGAAGAGTCAGTCTTCTTGTACTTAAGTCGGCATTGTGCCTTTTGTATTAATTTCCGATGCAATTTCTGTGTTTCGTCGTCAATAAGAAGGTCCAAGGGATACTGTAAACCTGGTGTAAAAAATCGGAATCTATAACTAGTGTCACAGGAATGGTCAGTAGGAAGAGTCAGTCTTCTTGTACTTAAGTCGGCATTGTGCCTTTTGTATTTAAGTCCGATGCAATTTCTGTGTTTCATCGTCAATAAGAAGGTCCAAAGGATACAGTAAACCTTGAGTGAAGCATCGGAATCCATAACTAGTGTCTCAGGAATGGTACAAAACATAGTCAGTAAGAAGTGTCGGTCTTCATGTACTTAAGTGGGCATTGTGCCTTTTGTATTTAATTCCGATGCAATTTCTGTGTTTCATCGTCAATAAGAAGGTCAAAGGGATACAGTAAACCTGGAGTGAAGCATGGAAATCTATAACTGGTGTCACAGGAATGGGTCAAAACATAGTCAGTAAGAAGTGTCGGTCTTCATGTACTTAAGTCGGCATTGTGTCTTTTGTATTTAATTCCGATGCAATTTCTGTGTTTCGTCGTCAATAAGAAGGTCCAAGGGATACAGTAAACCTGGTGTAAAAAATCCGAATCTATAACTAGTGTCACAGGAATGGTCAGTAGGAAGAGTCAGTCTTCTTGTACTTAAGTCGGCATTGTGCCTTTTATATTTAAGTCGGATGCAATTTCTGTGTTCCATCGTCAATAAGAAGGTCCAAGGGATACAGTAAACCTTGAGTGAAGCATCGGAATCCATAACTAGTGTCTCAGGAATGGTTCAAAACATAGTCAGTAAGAAGTGTCGGTCTTCATTTACTTAAGTGGGCATTGTGCCTTTTGTATTTAATTCCGATGCAAGTTCTGTGTTTCATCGTCAATAAGAAGGTCCAAGGGATACAGTAAACCTGAAGTGAAGCATCGGAATCTATAACTAGTGTCACAGGAATGATCAGTAGGAAGAGTCAGTCTTCTCGCCCTTAAGTCGGCATTGTGCCTTTTGTATTTAATTTCGATGCAATTACTGTGTTTCATCGACAATAAGAAGGTCCAAGGGATACAGTAAACCTGATGTGAAGCATCGGAATCTATAACTAGTGGCACAGGAATGGTTCAAAACATAGTCAGTAAGTAGTGTCGTTCTTCATGTACTAAAGTTGGCATTGTGCCTTTTGTATTTAATTCCGATGCAATATCTGTGTCTCATCGTCAATAACAAGGTCCAACGGATACAGTATACCTGAAGAGATGCATCAGAATCTATAACTAGTGTCACAGGAATGGTCAGTAGGAAGAGTCAGTCTTCTTGCCCTTAAGTCGGCATTGTGCCTTTTTGTATTTAATTCCGATGCCATTTGTGTGTTTCATCGTCAATAAGAAGGTCCAAGGGATACAGTAAACCTGGAGTGAAGCATGGAAATCTATAACTAGTGTCACTGGAATGGGTCAAAACATAGTCAGTAAGAAGTGTCGGTCTTCATGTACTTAAGTCGGCATTGTGCCTTTTGTATTCAGTTCCGATGCAATTTCTGTGTTTCATCGTTAATAAGAAGGTCCAAGGGATACAGTAAACCTGAAGTGAAGCATCGGAATCTATATCTAGTGTCACAGGAATGGTTCAAAACTTAGACAGTAGGAAGAGTCAGTCTTCTTGTACTTAAGTCGGCATTGTGCCTTTTGTATTTAATTCCGATGCAATTTCTGTGTGTCATCGTCAATAAGTAGGTCGAAGGGATACAGTAAACCTGGTGTGAAGAATCGCAAACTATAACCAGTGTCACAGGAATGGTCAGTAGGAAGAGTCAGTCTTCTTGTCCTTAAGTCGGCATTGTGCGTTTTGTATTTAATTCCGATGCAATTTCTGTGTTTCATCGTCAATAAGAAGGTCCAAGGGATACAGTAAACCTGAAGTGAAGCATCGGAATCTATAACTAGTGTTACAGGAATGGTTCAAAACATAGTCAGTAAGAAGTGTCGGTCTTCAAGTACTTAAGTCGGCATTGTGCCCTTTGTATTTAATTCCGATGCAATTTCTGTGTTTCGTCGTCAATAAGAAGGTCCTAGAGATACAGTAAACCTGAAGTAAAGCATAGGAATCTATAACTACTGTCACAGGAATGGAAAGTAGGAAGAGTCAGTCTTTTTGTCCTTAAGTCGGCATTGTGCCTTCTGTATTTAATTCCGATGCAATATCTGTGTCTCATCGTCAATAACAAGGTCCAACGGATACAGTATACCTGAAGAGATGCATCAGAATCTATAACTAGTGTCACAGGAATGGTCAGTAGGAAGAGTCAGTCTTCTTGCCCTTAAGTCGGCATTGTGCCTTTTTGTATTTAATTCCGATGCAATTTCTGTGTTTCATCGTCAATAAGAAGGTCCAAGGGATACAGTAAACCTGAAGTGAAGCATCGAAATCTATAACTAGTGTTACAGTAATGGTTCAAAACATAGTCAGTAAGAAGTGTCGGTCTTCATGTACTTATGTCGGCATTGTGCCTTTTGTATTTAATTCCGATGCCATTTGTGTGTTTCATCGTCAATAAGAAGGTCCAAGGGATACAGTAAACCTGGAGTGAAGCATGGAAATCTATAACTAGTGTCACTGGAATGGGTCTAAACATAGTCAGTAAGAAGTGTCGGTCTTCATGTACTTAAGTCGGCATTGTGCCTTTTGTATTCAATTCCGATGCAATTTCTGTGTTTCATCGTTAATAAGAAGGTCCAAGGGATACAGTACACCTGAAGTGAAGCATCGGAATCTATATCTAGTGTCACAGGAATGGTTCAAAACTTAGACAGTAGGAAGAGTCAGTCTTCTTGTACTTAAGTCGGCATTGTGCCTTTTGTATTTAATTCCGATGCAATTTCTGTGTGTCTTCGTCAATAAGTAGGTCGAAGGGATACAGTAAACCTGGTGTGAAGAATCGCAAACTATAACTAGTGTCACAGGAATGGTCAGTAAAAAGAGTCAGTCTTCTTGCACTTAAGTCGGCATTGTGCCATTTGTATTTAATTCCGATGGAATTTCTGTGTTTCATCGCAAATAAGAAGGTCCAAGGGATACAGTAAACCTGAAGTGAAGCATCGGAATCTATAACTAGTGTTACAGGAATGGTTCAAAACATAGTCAGTAAGAAGTGTCCGTCTTCATATACTTAAGTCGGCATTGTGCCTTTTGCATTTATTTCCGATGCAATTTCTGTGTTTCATCGTCCATAAGAAGGTCCAAGGGATACAGTAAACCTGAAGTGAAGAATCGGAACCTACAACTAGTGTCACAGGAATGGTTCGAAACTTAGACATTAGGAAGAGTCAGGATTCTTGTCCATAAGTCGGCATTGTGCCTTTTGTATTTAATTCCGATGCAATTTCTGTGTTTCATCGTCAAAAAGAAGGTCCAAGGGATACAGTAAACCTGGAGTGAAGCATCGGAATCTATAACTAGTGTCACAGGATTGGTTCAAAACTTAGATAGATGGAAGAGTCAGTCTTCTTGTACTTAACACGGCATTGTGCGTTTTGTATTTAATTCCGATGCAATTTCTGTGTTTCATCGTCAATAAGAAGGTCCAAGGGATACAGTAAACCTGGAGTGAAGCATCGGAATCTATAACTAGTGTTACAGGAATGGTTCAAAACATAGCCAGTAAGAAGTGTCGGTCTTCATGTACTTATGTCGGCATTGTGCCTTTTGTATTTAATTCCGATGCCATTTCTGTGTTTCATCGTCAATAAGTAGGTCCAAGGGATACAGTAAGCCTGGAGTGAAACATGGAAATCAATAACTAGTGTCACAGGAATGGATCAAAACATAGTAAGAAGTGTCGGTCTTCATGTACTTAAGTCGGCATTGTGCCTTTTGTATTTAATTCCGATGCAGTTTCTGTGTTTCATCGTCAATAAGAAGGTCCAAGGGATACAGTAAACCTGAAGTGAAGCATCGGAATCTATAACTAGTGTCACAGGAATTTTTCAAAACATAGTCAGAAGGAAGTGTCGCTCTTCATGTACTTAAGTCGGCATTGTGCCTTTTGTATTTATTTCCGATGCAATTTCTGTGTTTCATCGTCAATAAGAAGGTCCAAGGGATACAGTAAACCTGAAGTGAAGCATCGGAATCTATAACTAGTGTCACAGGAATGGTCAGTAGGAAGAGTCATTCTTCTTGTCCTTAAGTCGGCATTGTGCCTTTTGTATTTAATTCCGATGCAATTTCTGTGTTTCATCGTCAATAAGAAGGTCCAAGGGATACAGTAAACCTGAAGTGAAGCATCGGAATATATAACTAGTGTCACAGGAATTTTTCAAAACATAGTCAGAAGGAAGTGTCGGTCTTCATGTACTTAAGTCGGCATTGTGCCTTTTGTATTTATTTCCGATGCAATTTCTTTGTTTCATCGTCAATAAGAAGGTCCAAGTTATACAGTAAACCTGAAGTGAAGCATCGGAATCTATAACTAGTGTCACAGGAATGGTCAGTTGGAAGAGTCAGTCTTCTTGTTCTTAAGTCGGCATTGTGCCTTTTGTATTTAATTCCGATGCAATTTCTGTGTTTCATTGTCAATAAGAAGGTCCAAGGGATACAGTAAACCTGTAGTGAAGCATCGGAATCTATAAGTAGTGTCACAGGAATGGTCTGTAGGAAAGTCAGTGTTCTTGTCCTTAAGTCGGCATTGTGCTTTTGTATTTAATTCAGATGCAATTTCTGTGTTTCATCGTCAATACGAAGGTCCAAGGGATACAGTAAACCTGAAGTGAAGCATCGGAATCTATAACTAGTGTCACAGGAGTGGTCAGTAGGAAGAGTCAGTCTTCTTGTCCATATGTCGGCATTGAGCCTTTTGTATTTAATTCCGATGCATTTTCTGTGTTTCATCGTCAATAAGAAGGTCCAAGGGATTCAGTAAACCTGAAGGGAAGCATCGGAATCCATAACTAGTGTTGCAGGAATTGCTCAAAACATAGTAGTAAGAAGTGTCGGTCTTCATGTACTTATGTCGGCATTGTGCCTTTTGTATCTGATTCCGATGCCATTTCTGTGTTTCATCGTCAATAAGAAGGTCCTAGGTATACAGTAAACCTGAAGTGAAGCATAGGAATCTATAACTAGTGTCACAGCAATGGAAAGTAGGAAGAGTCAGTCTTCTTGTCCTTAAGTCGGCATTGTGCCTTCTGTCTTTAATTCCGATGCAAATTCTGTGTTTCATCGTCAATAAGAAGGTCCAAGGGATACTGCAAACCTGAAGTGAAGCATCGGAATCTATAACTAGTGTCACAGGAATGTTTCAAAACATAGTCAGTAAGAAGTGTCGTACTTCATGTACTTAAGTCGGCATTGTGCCTTTTGTATTTAATTCCGATGCAATTTCTGTGTTTCCTCGTCAATAAGAAGGTCCAAGGGATACAGTAAACCTGAAGTGAAGCATCGGAATCTATAACTAGTGTCACAGGAATGGTCAGTACTAAGAGTCAGTCTTCTTGCTCTTAAGTCGGCATTGTGCCTTTCGTATTTAATTCCGATGCAATTTCTGTGTTTCATCGTCAATAAGAAGGTCCAAGGGATACAGTAAACCTGGTGTGAAGATTCGGAATCTATAACTAGTGTCAAAGGAATGGTCAGTAGGAAGAGTCAGTCTTCTTGCCCTTAAGTCATCATTGTGCCATTTGTATTTAATTCCGATGCAATTTCTGTGTTTCATCGTCAATAAGAAGGTCCAAGGGAAACAGTAAACCTGAAGTGAAGCATCGGAATCCATAACTAGTGTCACAGGAATGGTTCAAAACTTAGGCATTATTAAGAGTGAGTCTTCTTGTCCTTAAGTCGGCATTGTGCCTTTTGTATTTAATTCCGATGCAATTTCTGTGTTTCATCGTCAATAAGAAGGTCCAAGGGATACAGTAAACCTGAAGTGAAGCATCGGAATCTATAACTAGTGTCACAGGAATGGTCAGTAGGAAGAGTCAGTGTTCTTGTCCTTAAGTCGGCATTGTGCCTTTTGTATTTAATTCCGATGCACTTTCTGTGTTTCATCGTCAATAAGAAGGTCCAAGGGATACAGTAAACCTGGAGTGAAGCATCGGAATCTATAACTAGTGTCACAGGAATGGTCAGTGGGAAGAGTCAGTGTTCTTGTCCTTATGTCGGCATTGTGCCCGTTCTATTTAATTCCGATGCAATTTCTGTGTTTCATCGTAAATAAGAAGATCCAAGGGATACAGTAAACCTGAAGTGAAAGATAGGAATCTATAACTGGTGTCACAGGAATGGTCAGTAGGAAGAGTCAGTGTTCTTGTCCTTAAATCGGCACTGTGTCTTTTGTATTTAATTCCGATGCAATTTCTGTGTTTCATCGTCAATAAGGAGGTTTAAGGGATACAATAAACCTGAAGTGAAGCATCGGAATCTATAACTAGTGTCACAGGAATGGTCAGTAGGAAGAGTCAGCCTTCTTGTCCCTAAGTCGGTATTGTGCCTTTTGTATTTAATTCCGATGCATTTTCTGTGTTTCATCGTCAATAAGAAGGTCCAAGGGATACAGTAAACCTGAAGTGTAGCATCGGAATCCATAACTAGTGTTGCAGGAATGGTTCAAAACATAGTCAGTAAGAAGTGTCGGTCTTCATGTACTTAAGTCGGCATTGTGCCTTTTGTATTTAATTCCGATGCAATTTCTGTGTTTCATCGTCAATAAGTAGGTCCAAGGGATACGGTAGACCTGGAGTAAAGCATGGAAATCTATAACTAGTGTCATAGGAATGGGTCAAAGCATAGTCAGTAAGAAGTGTCGGTCTTCATGTACTTAAGTCGGCATTGTGCCTTTTGTATTTAATTCCGATGCAATTTCTGTGTTTCATCGTCAATAAGCAGGTCCAAGGGATACAGTAATCCTGAAGTGAAGTATCGGAATCTATAACTAGTGTCACAGGAATGGTTCAAAACATAGTCAGTCAGAAGTGTCCTTCTTCATGTACTTAAGTCGGCATTGTGCCTCTTGTATTTAATTCCGATGCAATTTCTGTGTTTCATCGTCAATAAGAAGGTCCTAGGTATACAGTAAACCTGAAGTGAAGCATAGGAATCTATAACTAGTGTCACAGGAATGGAAAGTAGAAAGAGTCAGTCTTCTTGTCCTTAAGTCGGTATTGTGCCTTTTGTATTTAATTCCGATGCAATTTCTGTGTTTCATCGTCATTAAGAAGGTCAAAGGGATACAGTAAACCTGAAGTGAAGCATCGGAATCTTTAACTAGTGTCACAGGAATGGTCAGTAGGAAGAGTCAGTCTTCTTACCCTCAAGTCGGCATTGTGCCTTTTGTATTTAATTCCGATGCAATTTCTGTGTTTCATCGTCAATAAGAAGGTCCAAGGGATACAGTAAACCTGGTGTGAAGAATCGGAATATATAACTAGTGTCACAGGAATGGTCAGTAGGAAGAGTCAGTCTTCTTGTCCTTAAGTCATCATTGTGCCTTTTGTATTTAATTCCGATGCAGTTTCTGTGTTTCATCGTCAATAAGAAGGTCCAAGGGAAACAGTGAACCTGAAGTGAAGCATCGGAATCTATAACTAGTGTCACAGGAATGTTTCAAAACTTAGGCATTATTAAGAGTCAGTCTTCTTGTCCTTAAGTCGGCATTGTGCCTTTTGTATTTAATTCCAATGCAATTTCTGTGTTTCATCGTCAATGAGAAGGTCCAAGGGATACAGTAAACCTGGAGTGAAGCATCGGAATCTATAACTAGTGTCACAGGAATGGTCAGTAGGAGGAGTCAGTGTTCTTGTCCTTATGTCGGCATTGTGCCTTTTGTATTTAATTCCGATGCAATTTCTGTGTTTCATTGTCAATAAGAAGGTCCAAGGGATACAGTAAACCTGAAGTGAAGCATCGGAATCCATAACTAGTGTTGCAGGAATGGTTCAAAACATAGTCAGTAAGAAGTGTCGGTCTTCATGTACTTAAGTCGGCATTGTGCCTTTTGTATTTAATTCCGATGCAATTTCTGTGTTTCATCGTCAATAAGAAGGTGCAAGGGACACAGTAAACCTGGAGTGAAGCATCGGAATCTATAACTAGTGTCACAGGAATGGTTCAAAACATAGTCAGTAGGAAGATTCAGTCTTCTTGTCCTTAAGTCGGCATTGTGCCTTTTGTATTTAATTCCGATGCAATTTCTGTGTTTCATCGTCCATAAGAAGGTCCAAGGGATACAGTAAAAATGAAGTGAAGCATCGGAACCTATAACTAGTGTCACTGGAGTGGTCAGTAGGAAGAGTCAGTCTTCTTGTCCTTAGGTCGGCATAGTGCCTTTTGTATTTAATTCCCATGCAAATTCTGTGTTTAATCGTCAATAAGAAGGTCCAAGGGATACTGCAAACCTGAAGTGAAGCATCGGAATCTATAACTAGTGTCACAGGAATGTTTCAAAACATAGTCAGTAAGAAGTGTCGTACTTCATGTACTTAAGTCGGCATTGTGCCTTTTGTATTTAATTCCGATGCAATTTCTGTGTTTCCTCGTCAATAAGAAGGTCCAAGGGATACAGTAAACCTGAAGTGAAGCATCGGAATCTATAACTAGTGTCACAGGAATGGTCAGTAGGAAGAGTCAGTCTTCTTGCTCTTAAGTCGGCATTGTGCCTTCTGTCTTTAATTCCGATGCAAATTCTGTGTTTCATCGTCAATAAGAAGGTCCAAGGGATACTGCAAACCTGAAGTGAAGCATCGGAATCTATAACTAGTGTCACAGGAATGTTTCAAAACATAGTCAGTAAGAAGTGTCGTACTTCATGTACTTAAGTCGGCATTGTGCCTTTTGTATTTAATTCCGATGCAATTTCTGTGTTTCCTCGTCAATAAGAAGGTCCAAGGGATACAGTAAACCTGAAGTGAAGCATCGGAATCTATAACTAGTGTCACAGGAATGGTCAGTAGGAAGAGTCAGTCTTCTTGCTCTTAAGTCGGCATTGTGCCTTTCGTATTTAATTCCGATGCAATTTCTGTGTTTCATCGTCAATAAGAAGGTCCAAGGGATACAGTAAACCTGGTGTGAAGATTCGGAATCTATAACTAGTGTCAAAGGAATGGTCAGTAGGAAGAGTCAGTCTTCTTGCCCTTAAGTCATCATTGTGCCTTTTGTATTTAATTCCGATGCAATTTCTGTGTTTCATCGTCAGTAAGAAGGTCCAAGGGAAACAGTAAACCTGAAGTGAAGCATCGGAATCCATAACTAGTGGCACAGGAATGGTTCAAAACTTAGGCATTATTAAGAGTAAGTCTTCTTGTCCTTAAGTCGGCATTGTGCCTTTTGTATTTAATTCCGATGCAATTTCTGTGTTTCATCGTCAATAAGAAGGTCCAAGGGATACAGTAAACCTGAAGTGAAGCATCGGAATCTATAACTAGTGTCACAGGAATGGTCAGTAGGAAGAGTCAGTGTTCTTGTCCTTAAGTCGGCATTGTGCCTTTTGTATTTAATTCCGATGCACTTTCTGTGTTTCATCGTCAATAAGAAGGTCCAAGGGATACAGTAAACCTGGAGTGAAGCATCGGAATCTATAACTAGTGTCACAGGAATGGTCAGTGGGAAGAGTCAGTGTTCTTGTCCTTATGTCGGCATTGTGCCCGTTCTATTTAATTCCGATGCAATTTCTGTGTTTCATCGTAAATAAGAAGGTCCAAGGGATACAGTAAACCTGAAGTGAAAGATAGGAATCTATAACTGGTGTCACAGGAATGGTCAGTAGGAAGAGTCAGTGTTCTTGTCCTTAAATCGGCACTGTGTCTTTTGTATTTAATTCCGATGCAATTTCTGTGTTTCATCGTCAATAAGGAGGTTTAAGGGATACAATAAACCTGAAGTGAAGCATCGGAATCTATAACTAGTGTCACAGGAATGGTCAGTAGGAAGAGTCAGCCTTCTTGTCCCTAAGTCGGTATTGTGCCTTTTGTATTTAATTCCGATGCATTTTCTGTGTTTCATCGTCAATAAGAAGGTCCAAGGGATACAGTAAACCTGAAGTGTAGCATCGGAATCCATAACTAGTGTTGCAGGAATGGTTCAAAACATAGTCAGTAAGAAGTGTCGGTCTTCATGTACTTAAGTCGGCATTGTGCCTTTTGTATTTAATTCCGATGCAATTTCTGTGTTTCATCGTCAATAAGTAGGTCCAAGGGATACGGTAGACCTGGAGTAAAGCATGGAAATCTATAACTAGTGTCATAGGAATGGGTCAAAGCATAGTCAGTAAGAAGTGTCGGTCTTCATGTACTTAAGTCGGCATTGTGCCTTTTGTATTTAATTCCGATGCAATTTCTGTGTTTCATCGTCAATAAGCAGGTCCAAGGGATACAGTAATCCTGAAGTGAAGCATCGGAATCTATAACTAGTGTCACAGGAATGGTTCAAAACATAGTCAGTCAGAAGTGTCCTTCTTCATGTACTTAAGTCGGCATTGTGCCTCTTGTATTTAATTCCGATGCAATTTCTGTGTTTCATCGTCAATAATAAGGTCCTAGGTATACAGTAAACCTGAAGTGAAGCATAGGAATCTATAACTAGTGTCACAGGAATGGAAAGTAGAAAGAGTCAGTCTTCTTGTCCTTAAGTCGGTATTGTGCCTTTTGTATTTAATTCCGATGCAATTTCTGTGTTTCATCGTCATTAAGAAGGTCAAAGGGATACAGTAAACCTGAAGTGAAGCATCGGAATCTATAACTAGTGTCACAGGAATGGTCAGTAGGAAGAGTAAGTCTTCTTACCCTCAAGTCGGCATTGTGCCTTTTGTATTTAATTCCGATGCAATTTCTGTGTTTCATCGTCAATAAGAAGGTCCAAGGGATACAGTAAACCTGGTGTGAAGAATCGGAATATATAACTAGTGTCACAGGAATGGTCAGTAGGAAGAGTCAGTCTTCTTGTCCTTAAGTCATCATTGTGCCTTTTGTATTTAATTCCGATGCAATTTCTGTGTTTCATCGTCAATAAGAAGGTCCAAGGGAAACAGTGAACCTGAAGTGAAGCATCGGAATCTATAACTAGTGTCACAGGAATGTTTCAAAACTTAGGCATTATTAAGAGTCAGTCTTCTTGTCCTTAAGTCGGCATTGTGCCTTTTGTATTTAATTCCAATGCAATTTCTGTGTTTCATCGTCAATAAGAAGGTCCAAGGGATACAGTAAACCTGGAGTGAAGCATCGGAATCTATAACTAGTGTCACAGGAATGGTCAGTAGGAGGAGTCAGTGTTCTTGTCCTTATGTCGGCATTGTGCCTTTTGTATTTAATTCCGATGCAATTTCTGTGTTTTATTGTCAATAAGAAGGTCCAAGGGATACAGTAAACCTGAAGTGAAGCATCGGAATCCATAACTAGTGTTGCAGGAATGGTTCAAAACATAGTCAGTAAGAAGTGTCGGTCTTCATGTACTTAAGTCGGCATTGTGCCTTTTGTATTTAATTCCGATGCAATTTCTGTGTTTCATCGTCAATAAGAACGTCCAAGGGATACAGTAAACCTGGAGTGAAGCATCGGAATCTGTAACTAGTGGCACAGGAATGGTTCAAATCATAGTCAATAAGAAGTGTCGGTCTTCATGTACTTAAGTCGGCATTGTGCCTTTTGCATGTAATTCCGATGCAATTTCTGTGTTTCATCGTCAATAAGAAGGTCCAAGGGTTACAGTAAACCTGAAGTGAAGCATCGGAATCTATAACTAGTGTTACAGGAATGGTTCAAAACATAGTCAGTAAGAAGTGTCGGTCTTCATGTACTTAAGTCGGCATTGTGACTTTTGTGTTTAATTCCGATGCAATTTCTGTGTTTCATCGGCAATAAGAATGTCCAAGGGATACAGTAAACCTGGAGTGATGCATCGGAATCTATAACTAGTGTCTCAGGAATGGTTCACAACATAGTCAGCAAGAAGTGTCGGTCTTCATGCACTTAAGTCGGCATTATGCCTTTCGTATTTAATTCCGATGCAATTTCTGTGTTTCATCGTGAAGAAGAAGGTCCAAGGATACAGGAAACCTGTAGTGAAGCATCGGCGTCTATAAGTAGTGTCACAGGATTGGTTCAAAACACAGTCAGTAAGAAGTGTCGTTTATCATGTACTTAAGTCGGCATTGTGCTTTTTGTATTTCATTCCCATGCAATTTCTGAGTTTCATCGTCAATAAGAAGGTCCAAGGGATACAGTAAACCTGAAGTGAAGCATCGGAATCTATAACTAGTGTCACAGGAATGGTTCAATCTTAGACAGTAGGAAGAGTCAGTCTTCTTGTACTTAAGTCGGCATTGTACCTTTTGTATTTAATTCCGATGCAATTTCTGTGTTTCATCGTCAATAAGATTGTCCAAGGGATACAGTAAACCTGAATTGAAGTATCGGAATCTATAACTAGTGTCACAGGAAAGGTTCAAAACATAGACTGTAAGAAGAGCCAATCTCCTTGTACTTGAGTCGTCATTGTGCCTTTTGTATTTAATTCCGATGCAATTCCTGTGTTTCATCGTCAATAAGAAGGTCAGAGGGATACAGTAAACCTGAAGTGAAGGATCGGAATCTATAACTAATGTCACAGGAATGGTTCAAAGCATAAACAGTAAGAAGTGTCAGTTTTCTTATAATTAAGACGGCATTGTGCCTTTTGTATTTAATTCCGATGCACTTTCTGTGTTTCATCGTCAATAAGAACGTCAGAGGGATACAGTAAACCTGAAAAGAAGCATCGGAATCTATATCTAGTGTCTCAGGAGTGGTTCAAAACATAGACAGTAAGAACAGTCAGTATTCTTGTCCATAAGTCGGCATTGTGCCTTTTGTATTTAATTCCGATGCAGTTTCTGAGTTTCATCGTCAATAGGAAGGTCCAAGGGAGACAGTAAACCTGAAGTGATGCATCGGAATACATAACTAGTGACACAGGAATGGTTCAAAACATAGTCAAAAGAAGTGTCGGTCTTCATGTATTTAAGTCGGCATTGTGTCTTTTGTATTTATTTCCGATGCAATTTCTCTGTTTCATCGTCAATAAGAAGGTCCAAGGGATACAGTAAACCTGGTGTGAAGCATCGGAATCTATAACTACTGTCACAGGAATGGTCAGTAGGAAGAGTCAGTCTTCTTGTCCTTAAGTCGGCATTGTGCCTTTTGTATTTAATTCCGATGCAATTTCTGTGTTTCATTGTCAATAAGAAGGTCCAAGGGATACAGTAAACGCGAAGTGAAGCTTCGGAATCTATAACTAGTGTCACAGGAATGGTTCAAAACATAGTCAGTAAGAAGTGTCTGTCTTCATGTTCTTAAGTCGGCATTGTGCCTTTTGCATTTAATTCCGATGCAATTTCTGTGTTTCATCGTCAGTAAGAAGGTCCAAGGGAAACAGTAAACCTGAAGTGAAGCATCGGAATCCATAACTAGTGGCACAGGAATGGTTCAAAACTTAGGCATTATTAAGAGTAAGTCTTCTTGTCCTTAAGTCGGCATTGTGCCTTTTGTATTTAATTCCGATGCAATTTCTGTGTTTCATCGTCAATAAGAAGGTCCAAGGGATACAGTAAACCTGAAGTGAAGCATCGGAATCTATAACTAGTGTCACAGGAATGGTCAGTAGGAAGAGTCAGTGTTCTTGTCCTTAAGTCGGCATTGTGCCTTTTGTATTTAATTCCGATGCACTTTCTGTGTTTCATCGTCAATAAGAAGGTCCAAGGGATACAGTAAACCTGGAGTGAAGCATCGGAATCTATAACTAGTGTCACAGGAATGGTCAGTGGGAAGAGTCAGTGTTCTTGTCCTTATGTCGGCATTGTGCCCGTTCTATTTAATTCCGATGCAATTTCTGTGTTTCATCGTAAATAAGAAGGTCCAAGGGATACAGTAAACCTGAAGTGAAAGATAGGAATCTATAACTGGTGTCACAGGAATGGTCAGTAGGAAGAGTCAGTGTTCTTTTCCTTAAATCGGCACTGTGTCTTTTGTATTTAATTCCGATGCAATTTCTGTGTTTCATCGTCAATAAGGAGGTTTAAGGGATACAATAAACCTGAAGTGAAGCATCGGAATCTATAACTAGTGTCACAGGAATGGTCAGTAGGAAGAGTCAGCCTTCTTGTCCCTAAGTCGGTATTGTGCCTTTTGTATTTAATTCCGATGCATTTTCTGTGTTTCATCGTCAATAAGAAGGTCCAAGGGATACAGTAAACCTGAAGTGTAGCATCGGAATCCATAACTAGTGTTGCAGGAATGGTTCAAAACATAGTCAGTAAGAAGTGTCGGTCTTCATGTACTTAAGTCGGCATTGTGCATTTTGTATTTAATTCCGATGCAATTTCTGTGTTTCATCGTCAATAAGTAGGTCCAAGGGATACGGTAGACCTGGAGTAAAGCATGGAAATCTATAACTAGTGTCATAGGAATGGGTCAAAGCATAGTCAGTAAGAAGTGTCGGTCTTCATGTACTTAAGTCGGCATTGTGCCTTTTGTATTTAATTCCGATGCAATTTCTGTGTTTCATCGTCAATAAGCAGGTCCAAGGGATACAGTAATCCTGAAGTGAAGCATCGGAATCTATAACTAGTGTCACAGGAATGGTTCAAAACATAGTCAGTCAGAAGTGTCCTTCTTCATGTACTTAAGTCGGCATTGTGCCTCTTGTATTTAATTCCGATGCAATTTCTGTGTTTCATCGTCAATAATAAGGTCCTAGGTATACAGTAAACCTGAAGTGAAGCATAGGAATCTATAACTAGTGTCACAGGAATGGAAAGTAGAAAGAGTCAGTCTTCTTGTCCTTAAGTCGGTATTGTGCCTTTTGTATTTAATTCCGATGCAATTTCTGTGTTTCATCGTCATTAAGAAGGTCAAAGGGATACAGTAAACCTGAAGTGAAGCATCGGAATCTATAACTAGTGTCACAGGAATGGTCAGTAGGAAGAGTCAGTCTTCTTACCCTCAAGTCGGCATTGTGCCTTTTGTATTTAATTCCGATGCAATTTCTGTGTTTCATCGTCAATAAGAAGGTCCAAGGGATACAGTAAACCTGGTGTGAAGAATCGGAATATATAACTAGTGTCACAGGAATGGTCAGTAGGAAGAGTCAGTCTTCTTGTCCTTAAGTCATCATTGTGCCTTTTGTATTTAATTCCGATGCAATTTCTGTGTTTCATCGTCAATAAGAAGGTCCAAGGGAAACAGTGAACCTGAAGTGAAGCATCGGAATCTATAACTAGTGTCACAGGAATGTTTCAAAACTTAGGCATTATTAAGAGTCAGTCTTCTTGTCCTTAAGTCGGCATTGTGCCTTTTGTATTTAATTCCAATGCAATTTCTGTGTTTCATCGTCAATAAGAAGGTCCAAGGGATACAGTAAACCTGGAGTGAAGCATCGGAATCTATAACTAGTGTCACAGGAATGGTCAGTAGGAGGAGTCAGTGTTCTTGTCCTTATGTCGGCATTGTGCCTTTTGTATTTAATTCCGATGCAATTTCTGTGTTTTATTGTCAATAAGAAGGTCCAAGGGATACAGTAAACCTGAAGTGAAGCATCGGAATCCATAACTAGTGTTGCAGGAATGGTTCAAAACATAGTCAGTAAGAAGTGTCGGTCTTCATGTACTTAAGTCGGCATTGTGCCTTTTGTATTTAATTCCGATGCAATTTCTGTGTTTCATCGTCAATAAGAAGGTGCAAGGGACACAGTAAACCTGGAGTGAAGCATCGGAATCCCATAACTAGTGTCACAGGAATGGTTCAAAACATAGTCAGTAGGAAGATTCAGTCTTCTTGTCCTTAAGTCGGCATTGTGCCTTTTGTATTTAATTCCGATGCAATTTCTGTGTTTCATCGTCCATAAGAAGGTCCAAGGGATACAGTAAGAATGAAGTGAAGCATCGGAACCTATAACTAGTGTTACTGGAGTGGTCAGTAGGAAGAGTCAGTCTTCTTGTCCTTAGGTCGGCATAGTGCCTTTTGTATTTAATTCCCATGCAAATTCTGTGTTTAATCGTCAATAAGAAGGTCCAAGGGATACAGTAAACCTGGAGTGAAGCATCGGAATCTGTAACTAGTGGCACAGGAATGGTTCAAATCATAGTCAATAAGAAGTGTCGGTCTTCATGTACTTAAGTCGGCATTGTGCCTTTTGCATGTAATTCCGATGCAATTTCTGTGTTTCATCGTCAATAAGAAGGTCCAAGGGTTACAGTAAACCTGAAGTGAAGCATCGGAATCTATAACTAGTGTTACAGGAATGGTTCAAAACATAGTCAGTAAGAAGTGTCGGTCTTCATGTACTTAAGTCGGCATTGTGACTTTTGTGTTTAATTCCGATGCAATTTCTGTGTTTCATCGGCAATAAGAATGTCCAAGGGATACAGTAAACCTGGAGTGATGCATCGGAATCTATAACTAGTGTCTCAGGAATGGTTCACAACATAGTCAGTAAGAAGTGTCGGTCTTCATGCACTTAAGTCGGCATTATGCCTTTCGTATTTAATTCCGATGCAATTTCTGTGTTTCATCGTGAAGAAGAAGGTCCAAGGATACAGGAAACCTGTAGTGAAGCATCGGCGTCTATAAGTAGTGTCACAGGATTGGTTCAAAACACAGTCAGTAAGAAGTGTCGTTTATCATGTACTTAAGTCGGCATTGTGCTTTTTGTATTTCATTCCCATGCAATTTCTGAGTTTCATCGTCAATAAGAAGGTCCAAGGGATACAGTAAACCTGAAGTGAAGCATCGGAATCTATAACTAGTGTCACAGGAATGGTTCAATCTTAGACAGTAGGAAGAGTCAGTCTTCTTGTACTTAAGTCGGCATTGTACCTTTTGTATTTAATTCCGATGCAATTTCTGTGTTTCATCGTCAATAAGATTGTCCAAGGGATACAGTAAACCTGAATTGAAGTATCGGAATCTATAACTAGTGTCACAGGAAAGGTTCAAAACATAGACTGTAAGAAGAGCCAATCTCCTTGTACTTGAGTCGTCATTGTGCCTTTTGTATTTAATTCCGATGCAATTCCTGTGTTTCATCGTCAATAAGAAGGTCAGAGGGATACAGTAAACCTGAAGTGAAGGATCGGAATCTATAACTAATGTCACAGGAATGGTTCAAAGCATAAACAGTAAGAAGTGTCAGTTTTCTTATAATTAAGACGGCATTGTGCCTTTTGTATTTAATTCCGATGCACTTTCTGTGTTTCATCGTCAATAAGAACGTCAGAGGGATACAGTAAACCTGAAAAGAAGCATCGGAATCTATATCTAGTGTCTCAGGAGTGGTTCAAAACATAGACAGTAAGAACAGTCAGTATTCTTGTCCATAAGTCGGCATTGTGCCTTTTGTATTTAATTCCGATGCAGTTTCTGAGTTTCATCGTCAATAGGAAGGTCCAAGGGAGACAGTAAACCTGAAGTGATGCATCGGAATACATAACTAGTGACACAGGAATGGTTCAAAACATAGTCAAAAGAAGTGTCGGTCTTCATGTATTTAAGTCGGCATTGTGTCTTTTGTATTTATTTCCGATGCAATTTCTCTGTTTCATCGTCAATAAGAAGGTCCAAGGGATACAGTAAACCTGGTGTGAAGCATCGGAATCTATAACTACTGTCACAGGAATGGTCAGTAGGAAGAGTCAGTCTTCTTGTCCTTAAGTCGGCATTGTGCCTTTTGTATTTAATTCCGATGCAATTTCTGTGTTTCATTGTCAATAAGAAGGTCCAAGGGATACAGTAAACGCGAAGTGAAGCTTCGGAATCTATAACTAGTGTCACAGGAATGGTTCAAAACATAGTCAGTAAGAAGTGTCTGTCTTCATGTTCTTAAGTCGGCATTGTGCCTTTTGCATTTAATTCCGATGCAATTTCTGTGTTTCATCGTCAATAAAAAGGTCCAAGAGATACAGTAAACCTGAAGTGAAGCATCGGAATCTATAACTAGTTTCACAGCAATGGTTCAAAACATAGTCAGTAAGAAGTGTCATTCTTCATGTACTTATGTCGGCAATATGCCTTTTGTATTTAATTCCGATTCAATTACTGTGTTTCATCGTCAATAAGAAGGTCCAAGGGATGCAGTAAACCTGAAGTGAAGCATCGGTATCTATAACTAGTGTCACAGGAAAGATCAGTAGGAAGAGTCAGTCTTCTTGCCCTTAAGTCGGCATTGTGCCTTTTGTATTTAATTTCGATGCAATTTCTGTGTTTCATCGTCTATAAGAAGGTCCAAGGGATACAGTAAACCTGAAGTGAAGCATCGGAATCTATAACTAGTGTTACAGGAATGGTTCAAAACATAGTCAGTAAGAAGTGTCGGTCTTCATGTACTTAGGTCGGCATTGTGCCTTTTGTATTTAATTCCGATGCCATTTCTGTGTTTCATCGTCAATAAGTAGGTCCAAGGGATACAGTAAACCTGGAGTGAAACATGGAAATCAATAACTAGTGTCACAGGAATGGATCAAAACATAGTAACAAGTGTCGGTCTTCATGTACTTAAGTCGGCATTGTGCCTTTTGTATTTAATTCCATTGCAGTTTCTGTGTTTCATCGTCAATAAGAAGGTCCAAGGGATACAGTAAACCTGAAGTGAAGCATCGGAATCCATAACTAGTGTTACAGGAATGGTTCAAGACATAGTCTGTAAGAAGTAACCTTCTTCATGTACTTAAGTCGGCATTGTGCCTTTTGTATTTAATTCCGATGCAATTTCTGTGTTTCATCGTCAATAAGAAGGTCCAAGGGATACAGTAAACCTGAAGTTAAGCATCGGTATCTATAACTAGTGTCACAGGAATGATCAGTAGGAAGAGTCAGTCTTCTTGTACTTAAGTTGGCATTGTGCCATTTGTATTTAATTCCGATGCAATTTCTGTGTTTCATCGTCAATAGGAAGGTCCAAGGGATACAGTAAACCTGAAGTGAAGAATCGGAATCTATAACTAGTGTCGCAGGAATGGTCAGTAGGAAGAGTCAGTCTTCTTGTCCTTAAGTCTGCATTGTGCCTTTTGTATATAATTCCGATGCAATTTCTGTGTTTCATCGTCAATAAGAAGGTCCAAGGGATACAGTAAACCTGAAGTGAAGCATCGAAATCTAAACCTAGTGTTACAGGAATGGTTCAAAACATAGCCAGTAAGAAGTGTCGGTCTTCATGTACTTAAGTCGGCATTGTGCCTTTTGTATTTAATTCCGATGCCATTTCTGTGTTTCATCGTCAATAAGTAGGTCCAAGGGATACAGTAAACCTGGAGTGAAACATGGAAATCAATAACTAGTGTCACAGGAATGGATCAAAACATAGTAAGAAGTGTCGGTCTTCATGTACTTAAGTCGGCATTGTGCCTTTGGTATTTAATTCCGATGCAGTTTCTGTGTTTCATCGTCAATAAGAAGGTCCAAGGGATACAGTAAACCTGAAGTGAAGCATCGGAATACGTAACTAGTGTTACAGGAATGGTTCAAGACATAGTCAGTAAGAAGTGTCCTTCTTCATGTACTTAAGTCGGCATTGTGCCTTTTGTATTTAATTCCGATGCAATTTCTGTGTTTCATCGTCAATAAGAAGGTCCAAGGGATACAGTAAACCTGAAGTGAATCATCCGAATCTATAACTAGTGTCAGAGGAATGGTTCAAAGCATAGACAGTAAGAAGAGTCAGTTCTCTTGTACCTAAGTCGGCATTGTGCACTTTGTATTTAATACCGATGCAATTTTTGTGTTTCATCGTGAATAAGTAGGTCCGAGGGACACAGTAAACCTGAAGTGAAGAATCGGAATCTATAACTAGTGTCACAGGAATGGTTCAAAACATAGACAGTAAGATGAGTCAGTTCTCTTGTACGTAAGTCGGCATTGTGCCTTTCCTGTTTCATTCCGATGCATTTTCTGTGTTTCATCGTCAATAAAAATGTCAGAGGGATACAGTCAACCTGAAGTGAAGCATCGGAATCTATATCTAGTGTCACAGGAGTGGTTCAAAACATAGACAGTAAGAACAGTCAGTCTTCTTGTCCATAAGTCGGCATTGTGCCTTTTGTATTTAATTCCGATGCAATTTCTGAGTTTCATCGTCAAAAAGAAGGTCCAAGGGAGACAGTAAACCTGAAGTGATGCATCGGAATACATAACTACTGTCACAGGAATGGTTCAAAACATAGTCAGTAAGAAGTGTCGGTCTTCATGTACTTAAGTCGGCATTGTGCCTTTTGTATTTAATTCCGATGCAATTTCTCTGTTTCATCGTCAATATGAAGGTCCAAGGGATACAGTAAACCTGGAGTGAAGCATCGGAATCTATAACTACTGTCACAGGAATGGTCAGTAGGAAGAGTCAGTCTTCTTGTCCACAAGTCGGCATTGTGCCTTTTGTATTTAATTCCGATGCAATTTCTGTGTTTCATTGTCAATAAGAAGGTCCAAGGGATACAGTAAACGCGAAGCGAAGCTTCGGAATCTATAACTAGTGTCACAGTAATGGTTCAAAACATAGTTAGTAAGAAGTGTCTGTCTTCATGTGCTTAAGTCGGCATTGTGCCTTTTGCATTTAATTCCAATGCAATTTCTGTGTTTCATCGTCAATAAAAAGGTCCAAGGGATACAGTAAACCTGAAGTGAAGCATCGGAATCTATAACTAGTGTCACTGGAATGGTTCAAAACATAGTCAGTAAGAAGTGTCGTTCCTCATGTACTTAAGTCGGCATTGTGCCTTTTGTATTTAATTCCGATGCAATTACTGTGTTTCATCGTCAATAAGAAGGTCCAAGGGATGCAGTAAACCTGAAGTGAACATCGGAATCTATAACTAGTGTCACAGGAAGGATCAGTAGGAAGAGTCAGTCTTCTTGCCCTTAAGTCGGCATTGTGCCTTTTGTATATAATTCCGATGCAATTTCTGTGTTTCATCGTCAATAAGAAGGTCCAAGGGATACAGTAAACCTGAAGTGAAGCATCGGAATCTATAACTAGTGTTACAGGAATTGTTCAAAACATAGTCAGTGAGAAGTATCGGTCTTCATGTACTTAAGTCGGAATTGTGCCTTTTGTATTTAATTCCGATGCAATTTCTGTGTTTCATCGTCAATAAGATTGTCCAAGGGATACAGTAAACCTGAAGTGAAGTATCGGAATCTATAACTAGTGTCACAGGAAAGGTTCAAAACATAGACTGTAAGAAGAGCCAATCTCCTTGTACTTGAGTCGTCATTGTGCCCTTTGTATTTAATTCCGATGCCATTTCTGTGTTTCATCGTCAATAAGTAGGTCCAAGGGATACAGTAAACCTGGAGTGAAACATGGAAATCAATAACTAGTGTCACAGGAATGGATCAAAACATAGTAAGAAGTGTCGGTCTTCATGTACTTAAGTCGGCATTGTGCCTTTTGTATTTAATTCCGATGCAGTTTCTGTGTTTCATCGTCAATAAGAAGGTCCAAGGGATACAGTAAACCTGAAGTGAAGCATCGGAATCTATAACTAGTGTTACAGGAATGGTTCAAAACATTGTCAGTGAGAAGTATCGGTCTTCATGTACTTAAGTCGGAATTGTGCCTTTTGTAGTTAATTAGGATGCAATTTCTGTGTTTCATCGTCAACAAGAAGGTCCAAGGGACACAGTAAACCTGGAGTGAAGCATGGAAATCTATAACTAGCGTCACAGGAATGGGTCAAAGCATGGTCAGTAAGAAGTGTCGGTCTTCATGTACATGAGTCGGCATTGTGCCTTTTGTATTTAATTCCGATGCAATTTCTGAGTTTCATCGACAATAAGAAGGTCCAAGGGATACAGTAAACCTGAAGTGAAGAATCGGAATACATACCTAGTGTCACAGGAATGGTTCAAAACATAGTCAGTAAGAAGTGTCGTTCTTCATGTACTTAAGTCGGCAATGTGCCTTTTGTATTTAATTCCGATGCCATTTCTGGGTTTCATCGTCAATAAGTAGGTACAAGGGATAAAGTGAACCTGGAGTGAAACATGGAACTCAATAACTAGTGTCACTGGAATGGATCAAAACATAGTTAGTAAGAAGTGTCGGTCTTCATGTACTTAAGTCGGCATTGTGCCTTTTGTATTTAATTCCGATGCAGTTTCTGTGTTTCATCGTCTATAAGAAGGTCCAAGGGATACAGTAAACCTGAAGTGAAGCATCGGAATCCATAACTAGTGTTACAGGAATGGTTCAAGACATAGTCAGTAAGAAGTGTCCTTCTTCATGTACTTAATTCGGCATTGTGCCTTTTGTATTTAATTGCGATGCAATTTCTGTGTTTCATCGCCAATAAGAAGGTCCAAGGGATACAGTAAACCTGAAGTGAAGCATCGGAATCTGTAACTAGTGTCACAGGAATGGTCAGTAGGAAGAGTCAGTCTTCATGCACTTCAGTTGGCATTGTGCCATTTGTATTTAATTCCGATGCAATTTCTGTGTTTCATCGTCAATAGGAAGGTCCAAGGGATACAGTAAACCCGAAGTGAAGAATCGGAATCCATAACTAGTGTCGCAGGAATGGTCAGTAGGAAGAGTCAGTCTTCTACTCCTTAAGTCTGCATTGTGCCTTTTGTATATAATTCCGATGCAATTTCTGTGTTTCATCGTCAATAAGAAGGTCCAAGGGATACAGTAAACCTGAAGTGAAGCATCGGAATCTATAACTAGTGTTACAGGAATGGTTCAAAACATAGTCAGTGAGAAGTATCGGTCTTCATGTACTTAAGTCGGAATTTTGCCTTTTGTATTTAATTCCGATGCAATTTCTGTGTTTCATCGTCAATAAGAAGGTCCAAGGGACACAGTAAACCTGGGGGGAAGCATGGAAATATATAACTAGTGTCACAGGAAAGGGTCAAAACATGGTCAGTAAGTAGTGTCGGTCTTCATGTACTTGAGTCGGCATTGTGCCTTTTGTATTTAATTCCGATGCAATTTCTGAGTTTCATCGTCAATAAGATGGTCCAAGGGATACAGTAAACCTGAAGTGAATTATCCGAATCTATAACTAGTGTCAGAGGAATGGTTCAAAACTTAGACAGTAGGAAGAGTCAGTCCTCTTGTACTTAGGTCGGCATTGTGCCTTTTGTATTAAATTCCGATGCAATTTCTGTGTTTCATCGTCAATAGGAACGTCCAAGGGGTACAGTAAACCTGAGCTGAAGCATCGGAATCTATAACTAGTGTCACAGGAATGGTTCAAACTTAGACAGTAGGAAGAGTCAGTCTTCTTGTACTTAAGTCAGCACTGTACCTTTTGTATTTAATTCCGTTGCAATTTCTGTGTTTCATCGTCAATACGATTGTCCAAGGGATACAGTAAACCTGAAGTGAAGTATCGGAATCTATAACTAGTGTCACAGGAAAGGTTCAAAGCATAGACTGTAAGAAGAGCCAGTCTCCTTGTACTTGAGTCGTCATTGTGCCTTTTGTATTTAATTCCGATGCAATTCCTGTGTTTCATCGTCAATAAGAAGGTCAGAGGGATACAGTAAACCTGAAGTGAAGCATCGGAATCTATAACTAATGTCACAGGAATGGTTCAAAGCATAAACAGTAAGAAGTGTCAGTTTTCTTATAATTAAGTCGGCATTGTGCCTTTTGTATTTAATTCCGATGCACTTTCTGTCTTTCATCGTCAATAAGAAAGTCATAAGGATACAGTAAAAGTGAAAAGAAGCATCGGAATCTATAACTAGTGTCACAGGAATGGTTCAAATCATAGACAGTAAGGAGAGCCAGTTTTCTTGTACTTACGTCGGCATTGTGCTTTTCGTATTTAATTCCGATGCAATATCTGTGTTTCATCGTCAATGAGAAAGTCAGAGGGATACAGTAGACCAGAAGTGAAGCATCGTAATCTATAACTACTGTCACAGGAATGGTTCAGAACATAGACAGTAAGAAGAGTCAGTTCTCTTGTACTGAAGTCGGCATTGTGCTCTTTGTATTTAATACCGATGCAATTATTGTGTTTCATCGTCAATAAGAAGGTCCGAGGGATACAGTAAACCTGAAGTGAAGAATCGAAATCTATAACTAGTGTCACAGAAATGGTTCAAAACATAGACAGTAAGATGAGTCAGTTTTCTTGTACATAAGTCGGCATTGTGCCTTTTCTATTTAATTCCGATGCAATTTCTGTGTTTCATCGTCAATAAGAATGTCAGAGGGATACAGTAAACCTGAAGTGAAGCATCGGAATCTATATCTAGTGTCACAGGAGTGGTTCAAAACATAGACAGTAAGAACAGTCAGTCATCTTGTCCTTAAGTCGGCATTGTGCCTTTTGTATTTATTTCCGATGCAATTTCTGAGTTTCATCGTCAATCAGAAGATCCAAGGGAGACAGTAAACCTAAAGTGATGCATCGGAATACATAACTAGTGTCACAGGAATGGTTCAAAACATAGTCAGTAAGAAGTGTCGCTCTTCATGTACTTAAGTCGGCATTGTGCATTTTGTATTTAATTCCGATGCAATTTCTGTGTTTCATCGTCAGTAAGAAGGTCCAAGGGATACAGTAAACCTGGAGTGAAACATCGGAATCCATAACTACTGTCACAGGAATGGTCAGTAGGAAGAGACAGTCTTCTTGTCCTTAAGTCGGCATTGTGCCTTTTGTATTTAATTCCGATGCAATTTCTGTGTTTCATTGTCAATAAGAAGATCCAAGGGATACAGCAAACGTGAAGTAAAGCTTCGGAATCTATAACTAGTGTCACTTGAATGGTTCAAAACATAGTCAGTAAGAAGTGTCTGTCTTCATGTACTTAAGTCGGCATTGTGCTTTTGCATTTAATTCCGATGCAATTTCTGTGTTTCATCGTCAATAAGAATGTCCAAGGGATACAGTAAACCTGAAGTGAAGCATCGGAATCTATAACAAGTGTTACAGGAATGGTTCAAAACATAGTCAGTAAGAAGTGTCGGTCTTTATGTACTTAAGTCGGCATTGTGCCTTTTGTACTTAATTCCGATGCAATTTCTGTGTTCCATCGTCAATAAGAAGGTCCAAGGGAGACAGTAAACCTGGAGTGAAGCATCGGAATCTATAACTAGTGTCACAGGAATGTATCAAAACATAGTCAGTAAGAAGTGTCGGTCTTCATGTACTTAAGTCGGCATTGTGCTTTTTGCATTTAATTCCGATGCAATTTCTGTGTTTCATCGTCAATAAGAAGGTCCAAGGGATACAATAAACCTGAAGTGAAGCATCGGAATCTATAACTAGTGTCACAGGAATGGTTCAAAACATAGTCAGTAAGAAGTGTCGTTCTTCATGTACTTAAGTCGGCATTGTGCCTTTAGTATTTAATTCCGATGCAATTACTGTGTTTCATCGTCATTAAGAAGGTCCAAGGGATACAGTAAACCTGAAGTGAAGCATCGGAATCTATAACTAGTGTCACAGGAATGACCAGTAGGAAGAGTCAGTCTTCTTGCCCTTAAGTCGGCATTGTGCCTTTTGTATTTAATTTAGATGCAATTTCTGTGTTTCATCGTCAATAAGAAGGTCCTAGGGATACAGTAAACCTGAAGTGAAGCATCGGAATCTATAACTAGTGCTACAGGAATGGTTCAAAACATAGTCAGTAAGAAGTGTCGGTCTTCATGTACTTAAGTCGGCATTGTGCCTTTTGTATTTAATTCCGATGCCATTTCTGTGTTTCATCGTCAATAAGTAGGTCCAAGGGATACAGTAAACCTGGAGTGAAACATGGAAATCAATAACTAGTGTCACAGGAATGGATCAAAACATTGTTAGCAAGAAGTGTCGGTCTTCATGTACTTAAGTCGGCATTGTGCCTTTTGAATTTAATTCCGATGCAGTTTCTGTGTTTCATCGTCAATAAGAAGGTCCAAGGGATACAGTAAACCTGAAGTGAAGCATCGGAATCTATAACTAGTGTTACAGGAATGGTTCAAGACATAGTCAGTAAGAAGTGTCCTTCTTCATGTACTTAAGTCGGCATTGTGCCTTTTGTATTTAATTCCGATGCAATTTCTGTGTTTCATCGTCAATAAGAAGGTCCAAGGGATACAGTAAACCTGAAGTGAAGCAGCGGAATCTATAACTAGTGTCACAGGAATGGTCAGTAGGAAGAGTCAGTCTTCTTGTCCTCAAATCTGCATTGTGCCTTTTGTATTTAATTCCGATGCAATTTCTGTGTTTCATCGTCAATAAGAAGGTCCAAGGGACACAGTAAACCTGGAGTGAAGCATGGAATTCTATAACTAGTGTCACAGGAATGGGTCAAAACATTGTCAGTAAGAAGTGTCGGTCTTCACGTACTTAAGTCGGCATTGTGCCTTTTGTATTTAATTCCGATGCAATTCCTGTGTTTCATCGTCAATAAGAAGGTCCAAGGGATACAGTAAACCTGAAGTGAATCATCGGAATCTATAACTAGTGTCAGAGGAATGGTTCAAATCTTAGACAGTAGGAAGAGTCAGTCATCTTGTACTTAAGTCGGCATTGTGCCTTTTGTATTTAATTCCGATGCAATTTCTGTGTTTCATCGTCAATAAGAAGGTCCAAGAGATGCAGTAAACCTGGTGTGAAGAATCGGAATCTATAACTAGTGTCGCAGGAATGGTCAGTAGGATGAGTCAGTCTTCTTGTCCTTAAGTCTGCATTGTGCTTTTTTTTTTAATTCCGATGCAATTTCTGTGTTTCATCGTCAATAAGAAGGTCCAAGGGATACAGTAAACCTGAAGTGAAGCATCGGAATCTATAACAAGTGTTGCAGGATTGGTTCAAAACATAGTCAGTAAGAAGTGTCTGTCTTCATGTACTTAAGTCGGCATTGTGCCTTTTGTATTTCATTCCAATGCAATTTCTGTGTTTCATCGTTAAGAAGAAGGTCCAAGGATACAGAAAACTTGAAGTGAAGCATAGGAATCTATAAGTAGTGTCACAGGAATGGTTCAAAACATAGTCAGTAAGAAGTGTCGTTCTTCACGTACTTAAGTCGGCATTGTGCCTTTTGTATTTAATTACGATGCAATTTCTGTGTTTCATCGTCAATAAGAAGGTCCAAGGGATACAGTAAACATGAGGTGAAGCATCGGAATCTATAACTAGTGTCACAGGAATGGTTCAAACTTAGACAGTAGAAGAGTCAGTCCTCTTGTACTTCAGTCGGCATTGTACCTTTTGTATTTAATTCCGATGCAATTTCTGTGTTTCATCGTGAATAAGATTGTCCAAGGGATACAGTAAACCTGAAGTGAAGTATCGGAATCTATAACTAGTGCCACAGGAAAGGTTCAAAACATAGACAGTAAGAAGAGCCAGTCTCCTTGTACTTGAGTCGTCATTGTGCCTTTTGTATTTAATTCCGATCCAATTCCTGTGTTTCATCGTCAATACGAAGGTCAAAGGGATACAGTAAACCTGAAGTGAAGCATCGGTTTCTACAACTAATGTCACAGGAATGGTTCAAAGCATAAACAGAAAGAAGTGTCAGTTTTCTTATAATTAAGTCGGCATTGTGCCTTTTGTATTTAATTCCGATGCAATATCTGTGTTTCATCGTCAATAAGAAAGTCAGAGGGATACAGTAAACCTGAAAAGAAGCATCGGAATCTATAACTAGTGTCACAGGAATGGTTCAAATCATAGACAGTAAAGAGAGCCAGTTTTCTTGTACTTACGTCGGCATTGTGCCTTTCATATTTAATACCGATGCAATTTCTGTGTTTCATCGTCAATGAGAAAGTCAGAGGGATACAGTAGACCAGAAGTGAAGCATCGTAATCTATAACTACTGTCACAGGAATGGTTCAAATCATAGACAGTAAGAAGAGTCAGTTCTCTTGTACTTAAGTCGGCATTGTGCTCTTTGTATTTAATACCGATGCAATTTCTGTGTTTCATCGTCAATAAGAAGGTCCGAGGGATACAGTAAACCTGAAGTGAAGCTTCGGAATCTATAACTACTGTCACAGGAATGGTCAGTAGGAAGAGTCAGTCTTCTTGTCCTTAAGTCGGCATTGTGCCTTTTGTATTTAATTCCGATGCAATTTCTGTGTTTCATTGTCAATAAGAAGCTCCAAGGGATACAGTAATCGTGAAGTGAAGCTTCGGAATCTATAACTAGTGTCACAGGAATGGTTCAAAACATAGTCAGTAAGAAGTGTCGGTCTTCATGTACTTAAGACGGCATTGTGCCTTTTATATTTAATTCCGATGCAATTTCTGTGTTTCATCGTCAATAAGAAGGTCCAAGGGATACAGTAAACCTGGAGTGAAGCATCGGAATCTATAACTACTGTCACATGAATGGTCAGTAGGAAGAGTCAGTCTTCTTGTCCTTAATTCGGCATTGTGCCTTTTGTATTTAATTCCGATGCAATTTCTGTGTTTCATTGTCAATAAGAAGGTCCAAGGGATACAGTAAATGTGAAGTGAAGCTTCGGAATCCATAACTAGTGTCACAGGAATGGTTCAAAACATAGTCAGTATGAAGAGTCAGTCTTCATGTACTTAAGTCGGCATTGTGCCTTTTGTATTCAATTCCGATGCAATATCTGTGTTTCATCGTCAACAAGAAGGTCCAAGGGATACGGTAAACCTGAAGTGAAGCATCGGAATCTGTAACTAGTGTCACAGAAATGGTCAGTATTAAGAGTCAGTCTTCTTGTCCTTAAAACGGCATTGTGCCTTTTGTTTTTAATTCCGATGCAATTTCTGTGTTTCATCGTCAATAACAAGGTCCAAGGGATACAGTAAACCTGAAGTGAAGCATCGGAATCTATAACTAGTGTTGCAGGAATGGTTCAAAACATAGTCAGCGAGAAGTGTCGGTCTTCATGTTCTTAAGTCGGCAATGTGCCTTTTGTATTTAATTCCGATGTAATTTCTGTGTTTCATCGTCAATAAGAAGGTCCAAGGGATACAGTAAAGCTGGAGTGAAGCATCGGAATCTAAAACTAGTGTCACAGGAATGGTTCAAAACATAGTCAGTAAGAAGTGTCGGTCTTCATGTACTTAAGTCGGCATTGTGCCTTTTGTATTTAATTCCGATGCAATTTCTGTGTTTCATCGTCAATATGAAGGTCCAAGGGATACAGTGAACCTGAAGTGAAGCATCGGAATCTATAACTAGTGTCACAGGAATGGTCAGTAGGAAGAATCAGTCTTCTTGTCCTTAAGTCGGCATTATGCCTTTTGTATTTAATTAGGATGCAATTTCTGTGTTTCATCGTCAATAAGAAGGTCCAAGGGATACAGTAAACCTGAAGTGAAGCATCGTAATCTATAACAAGTGTTACAGGAATGGTTCAAGACATAGCCAGTAAGAAGTGTCCTTCTTCATGTACTTAAGTGGGCATTGTGCCTTTTGTATTTAATTCCGATGCAATTTCTGTGTTTCATCGTCAATAAGAAGGTCCAAGGGATACAGTAAACCTGAAGTGAAGCAGCGGAATCTATAACTAGTGTCACAGGAATGGTCAGTAGGAAGAGTCAGTCTTCTTGTACTTAACTTGGCATTGTGCCATTTGTATTTAATTCCGATGCAATTTCTGTGTTGCATCGTCAATACGAAGGTCCAAGAGATGCAGTAAACCTGGTTTGAAGAATCGGAATCTATAACTAGTGTCGCAGGAATGGTCAGTAGGAAGAGTCAGTCTTCTTGTCCTTAAGTCTGCATTGTGCCTTTTGTATTTAATTCCGATGCAAGTTCTGTTTTTCATCGTCAATAAGAAGGTCCAAGTGACACAGTAAACCTGGAGTGTAGTATCGGAATCTATAACTAGTGCCACAGGAAAGGTTCAAAACATAGACAGTAAGAAGAGCCAGTCTCCTTGTACTTGAGTCGTCATTGTGCCTTTTGTATTTAATTCCAATGCAATTCCTGTGTTTCATCGCCAATAAGAAGGTCAGAGGGATACAGTAAACCTGAAGTGAAGCATCGGTTTCTATAACTAATGTCACAGGAATGGTTCAAAGCATAAACAGTAAGAAGTGTCAGTTTTCTTATAATTAAGTCGGCATTGTGCCATTTGTATTTAATTCCGATGCAATTTCTGTGTTTCATCGTCAATAAGAAAGTCAGAGGGATACAGTAAACCTGAAAAGAAGCATCGGAATCTATAACTAGTGTCACAGGAATGGTTCAAATCATAGACAGTAAGGAAAGCCAGTTTTCTTGTACTTACGACGGCATTGTGCCTTTCATATTTAATACCGATGCAATTTCTGTGTTTCATCGTCAATGAGAAAGTCAGAGGGATACAGTAGACCAGAAGTGAAGCATCGTAATCTATAACTAGTGTCACAGGAATGGTTCAAAACATAGTCAGTAAGAAGTGTCGGTCTTCATGTACATAAGTCGGCATTGTGACTTTTGTTTTTAATTCCGATGCAATTTATGTGTTTCATCGTCAATAAGAAGGTCCAAGGGATACAGTAAACCTGGAGTGAAGCATCGGAATCTATAACTAGTGTCACAGGAATGGTTCAAAACATAGTCAGTAAGAAGTGTCGGTCTTCATGTACATAAGTCGGCATTGTGACTTTTGTTTTTAATTCCGATGCAATTTATGTGTTTCATCGTCAATAAGAAGTTCCAAGGGATGCAGTAAACCTGAAGTGAAGCATCGGAATCTGTAACTAGAGTCACAGGAATGGTCAGGAAGAAGAGTCAGTCTTCTTGTCCTTTAGTCGGCATTGTGCCTTTTGTATTTAATTCCGATGCATTTTCTGTGCTTCATCGTAAAAAAGTAGGTCCAAGTTATACAGTAACCCTGAAGTGAAGCATCGGAATCTATAACTAGTGTCACAGGAATGGTTCAAAACATAGTCAGTAAGAAGTGTCTAACTTCATGTACATAAGTCGGCATTGTGCCTTTTGTATTTAATTACGATGCAATTTCTGTGTTTCATCGTCAATAAGAAGGTCCAAGGGATACAGTAAACTTGAAGTGAAGCATCGGAATCTATAACCAGTGTCACGGGAATGGTCAGTAGGAAGAGTCAGTCCTCTTGTCCTTAAAACGGCATTGTGCCTTTTGTATTTCATTCCGATGCAATTTCTGTGTTGCATCGTCAATACGAAGGTCCAAGAGATGCAGTAAACCTGGTTTGAAGAATCGGAATCTATAACTAGTGTCGCAGGAATGGTCAGTAGGAAGAGTCAGTCTTCTTGTCCTTAAGTCTGCATTGTGCCTTTTGTATTTAATTCCGATGCAATTTCTGTGTTTCATCGTCAATAAGAAGGTCCAAGTGACACAGTAAACCTGGAGTGTAGTATCGGAATCTATAACTAGTGCCACAGGAAAGGTTCAAAACATAGACAGTAAGAAGAGCCAGTCTCCTTGTACTTGAGTCGTCATTGTGCCTTTTGTATTTAATTCCAATGCAATTCCTGTGTTTCATCGCCAATAAGAAGGTCAGAGGGATACAGTAAACCTGAAGTGAAGCATCGGTTTCTATAACTAATGTCACAGGAATGGTTCAATGCATAAACAGTAAGAAGTGTCAGTTTTCTTATAATTAAGTCGGCATTGTGCCATTTGTACTTAATTCCGATGCAATTTCTGTGTTTCATCGTCAATAAGAAAGTCTGAGGGATACAGTAAACCTGAAAAGAAGCATCGGAATCTATAACTAGTGTCACAGGAATGGTTCAAAACATAGACAGTAAGAAGAGTCAGTCCTCTTGTACTTAAGTCGGCATTTTGCTCTTTGTATTTAATACCGATGCAATTTCTGTGTTTCATCGTCAATAAGAAGGTCCGAGGGATACAGTAAACCTGTAGTGAGGCATCGGAATCTATAACTACTGTCACAGGAATGGTCAGTAGGAAGAGTCAGTCTTCTTGTCCTTAAGTCGGCATTGTGCCTTTTGTATTTAATTCCGATGCAATTTCTGTGTTTCATTGTCAATAAGAAGGTCCAAGGGATACAGTAAACGTGAAGTGAAGCTTCGGAATCTATAACTAGTGTCACAGGAATGGTTCAAAACATAGTCAGTAAGAAGTGTCGGTCTTCATGTACTTAAGTCGGCATTGTGCCTTTTATATTTAATTCCGATGCAATTTCTGTGTTTCATCGTCAATAAGAAGGTCCAAGGGATACAGTAAACCTGGAGTGAAGCATCGGAATCTATAACTACTGTCACAAGAATGGTCAGTAGGAAGTGTCAGTCTTCTTGTCCTTAATTCGGCATTGTGCCTTTTGTATTTAATTCCGATGCAATTTCTGTGTTTCATTGTCAATAAGAAGGTCCAAGGGATACAGTAAACGTGAAGTGAAGTTTCGGAATCTATAACTAGTGTCACAGGAATGGTTCAAAACATAGTCAGTAAGAAGTGTCAGTCTTCATGTACTTAAGTCGGCATTGTGCCTTTTGTATTCAATTCCGATGCAATTTCTGTGTTTCATCGTCAATAAGAAGGTCCAAGGGATACGGTAAACCTGAAGTGAAGCATCGGAATCTATAACTAGTGTCACAGGAATGGTCAGTGGGAAGAGTCAGTCTTCTTGTTCTTAAAACGGCATTGTGCCTTTTGTTTTTAATTCCGATGCAATTTCTGTGTTTCATCGTCAATAAGAAGGTCCAAGGGATACAGTAAACCTGACGTGAAGCATCGGAATCTATAACTAGTGTTGCAGGAATGGTTCAAAACATAGTCAGTGAGAAGTGTCGGTCTTCATGTACTTAAGTCGGCATTGTGCCTTTTGTATTTAATTCCGATGTAATTTCTGTGTTTCATCGTCAATAAGAAGGTCCAAGGGATACAGTAAACCTGGAGTGAAGCATCGGAATCTATAACTAGTGTCACAGGAATGGTTCAAAACATAGTCAGTAAGAAGTGTCGGTCTTCATGTACATAAGTCGGCATTGTGACTTTTGTTTTTAATTCCGATGCAATTTATATGTTTCATCGTCAATAAGAAGTTCCAAGGGATGCAGTAAACCTGAAGTGAAGCATCGGAATCTGTAACTAGAGTCACAGGAATGGTCAGGAAGAAGAGTCAGTCTTTTTGTCCTTAAGTCGGCATTGTGCCTTTTGTATTTAATTCCGATGCATTTTCTGTGCTTCAACGTCAATAAGTAGGTCCAAGTTATACAGTAACCCTGAGGTGAAGCATCGGAATCTATAACTAGTGTCACAGGAAAGGTTCAAAACATAGTCAGTAAGAAGTGTCTAACTTCATGTACTTAAGTCGGCATTGTGCCTTTTGTATTTAATTACGATGCAATTTCTGTGTTTCATCGTCAATAAGAAGGTCCAAGGGATACAGTAAACTTGAAGTGAAGCATCGGAATCTATAACTAGTGTCACGGGAATGGTAAGTAGGAAGAGTCAGTCTTCTTGTCCTTAAAACGGCATTGTGCCTTTTGTATTTAATTCCGATGCAATTTCTGTGTTTCATTGTCAATAAGAAGGTCCAAGGGATACAGTAAACCTGAAGTGATGCATCGGAATCTATAACTAGTGTTGCAGGAATGGTTCAGAACATAGTCAGTTAGAAGTGTCGGTCTTCATGTACTTCAGTCGGCATTGTGCCTTTTGTATTTCATTCCGATGCAATTTCTGTGTTTCATCGTCAATAAGAAGGTCCAAGGGATACAGTAAACCTGGAGTGAAGCATCGGAATCCATAACTAGTGTCACAGGAATGGTTCAAAACATAGTCAGTAAGAAGTGTCGGTCTTCATGTACTTAAGTCGGCATTGTGCCTTTTGTATTTAATTCCGATGCAATTTCTGTGTTTCATCGTCAATATGAAGGTCCAAGGGATACAGTGAACCTGAAGTGAAGCATCGGAATCTATAACTAGTGTCGCAGGAATGGTCAGTAGGAAGAGTCAGCCTTCTTGTCCTTAAGTCGGCATTATGCCTTTTGTATTTAATTAGGATGCAATTTCTGTGTTTCATCGTCAATAAGAAGGTCCAAGGGATACAGTAAACCTGAAGTGAAGCATCGGAATCTATAACTAGTGTTACGGGAATGGTTCAAGACATAGTCAGTAAGAAGTGTCCTTCTTCATGTACTTAAGTCGGCATTGTGCCTTTTGTATTTAATTCCGATGCAATTTCTGTGTTTCATCGTCAATAAGAAGGTCCAAGGGATACAGTAAACCTGAAGTGAAGCAGCGGAATCTATAACTAGTGTCACAGGAATGGTCAGTAGGAAGAGTCAGTCTTCTTGTACTTAAGTTGGCATTGTGCCATTTGTATTTAATTCCGATGCAATTTCTGTGTTTCATCGTCAACAAGAAGGTCCAAGAGATGCAGTAAACCTGGTTTGAAGAATCGGAATCTATAACTAGTGTCGCAGGAATGGTCAGTAGGAAGAGTCAGTCTTCTTGTCCTTAAGTCTGCATTGTGCCTTTTGTATTTAATTCCGATGCAATTTCTGTGTTTCATCGTCAATAAGAAGGTCCAAGGGACACAGTAAACCTGGAGTGAAGCATGGAAATCTATAACTAGTGTCACAGGAATGGGTCAAAACATGGTCAGTAAGAAGTGTCGGTCTTCACGTACTTAAGTCGGCATTGTGCCTTTTGTATTTAATTCCGATGCAATTTCTGTGTTTCATCGTCAATAAGAAGGTCCAAGGGATACAGTAAACCTGAAGTGAATCATCGGAATCTATAACTAGTGTCAGAGGAATGGTTCAAATCTTAGACAGTAGGAAGAGTCAGTCATCTTGTACTTAAGTCGGCATTGTGCCTTTTGTATTTAATTCCGATGCAATTTCTGTGTTTCATCGTCAATAAGAAGGCCAAGAGATGCAGTAAACCTGGTGTGAAGAATAGGAATCTATAACTAGTGTCGCAGGAATGGTCAGTAGGATGAGTCAGTCTTCTTGTCCTTAAGTCTGCATTGTGCTTTTTTTTTTAATTCCGATGCAATTTCTGTGTTTCATCGTCAATAAGGAGGTCCAAGGGATACAGTAAACATGAGGTGAAGCATCGGAATCTATAACTAGTGTCACAGGAATGGTTCAAACTTAGACAGTAGAGGAGTCAGTCTTTTTGTACTTAAGTCGGCATTGTACCTTTTGTATTTAATTCCGATGCAATTTCTGTGATTCATCGACAATAAGATTGTCCAAGGGATACAGTAAACCTGAAGTGAAGTATCGGCATCTATAACTAGTGCCACAGGAAAGGTTCAAAACATAGACAGTAAGAAGAGCCAGTCTCCTTGTAGTTGAGTCGTCATTGTGATTTTTGTATTTAATTCCGATGCAATTTCTGTGTTTCATCGACAATAAGAAGGTCAGAGGGATACAGTAAACCTGAAGTGAAGCATCGGAATCTATAACTAATGTCACAGGAATGGTTCAAAGCATAAACAGTAAGAAGTGTCAGTTTTCTTATAATTAAATCGGCATTGTGCCTTTTGTATTTAATTCCGAGGCAATTTCTGTGTTTCATCGTCAATAAGAAAGTCAGAAGGATACAGTAAACCTGAAAAGAAGCATCGGAATCTATAACTAGTGTCACAGGAATGGTTCAAATCATAGACAGTAAGGAGAGCCAGTTTTCTTGTACTTACGTCGGCATTGTGCATTTCATATTTAATACCGATGCAATTTCTGTGTTTCATCGTCAATGAGAAAGTCACAGGGATACAGTAGACCAGAAGTGAAGCATCGTAATCTATAACTACTGTCACAGGAATGGTTCAAAGCATAGACAGTAAGAAGAGTCAGTTCTTTTGTACTTAAGTCGGCATTGTGCTCTTTGTATTTAATACCGATGCAATTTCTGTGTTTCAAAGTCAGTAAGAAGGTCCGAGGGATACAGTAAACCTGATGTGAAGCATCGGAATCTATAACTACTGTCACAGGAATGGTCATTAGGAAGAGTCAGTCTTCTTGTCCTTAAGTCGGCATTGTGCCTTTTGTATTTAATTCCGATGCAATTTCTGTGTTTCATTGTCAATAAGAAGGTCCAAGGGATACATTAAACGTGAAGTGAAGCTTCGGAATCTATAACTAGTGGCACAGGAATGGTTCAAAACATAGTCAGTAAGAAGTGTCTGTCTTCATGTACTTAAGTCGGCATTGTGCCTTTTGCATTCAATTCCGATGCAATTTCTGTGTTTCATCGTCAATAAGAAGGTCCAAGGGATACGGTAAACCTGAAGTGAAGCATCGGAATCTATAACTAGTGTCACAGGAATGGTCAGTAGGAAGAGTCAGTCTTCTTGTCCTTAAAACGGCATTGTGCCTTTTGTTTTTAATTCCGATGCAATTTCTGTGTTTCATCGTCAATAAGAAGGTCCAAGGGATACAGTAAACCTGAAGTGAAGCATCGGAATCTATAACTAGTGTTGCAGCAATGGTTCAAAACATAGTCACTGAGAAGTGTCGGTCTTCATGTACTTAAGTCGGCATTGTGCCTTTTGTATTTAATTCCGATGTAATTTCTGTGTTTCATCGTCAATAAGAAGGTCCAAGGGATACAGTAAACCTGGAGTGAAGCATCGGAATCTATAACTAGTGTCACAGGAATGGTTCAAAACATAGTCTGTAAGAAGTGTCGGTCTTCATGTACATAAGTCGGCATTGTGACTTTTGTTTTTAATTCCGATGCAATTTATGTGTTTCATCGTCAATTAGAAGTTCCAAGGGATACAGTAAACCTGAAGTGAAGCATCGGAATCTATAACTAGTGTCACAGGAATGGTCAGTAGGAAGAGTCAGTCTTCTTGTCCTTATGTCGGCATTGTGCCTTTTGTATTTAATTCCGATGCAATTTCTGTGTTTCATCGTCAATAAGAAGGTCCAAGGGATATAGTAAACCTGAAGTGAATCATCGGAATCTATAAATAGTGTCACAGGAATGGTCAGTAGGAAGAGTCAGTCTTCTTGTCCTTAAGTCGGCATTGTGCCTTTTGTATTTAATTCCCATGCAACTTCTGTGTTTCATCGTCAATAAGAAGGTCCAAGGGATACAGTAAACCTGAAGTGAAGCATCGGAATCTATAACTAGTGTTACAGGAATGGTTCAAAACATAGTCAGTAAGAAGTGTCGGTCTTCATGTACTTAAGTCGGCATTGTGCCTTTTGTATTTAATTCCGATGCATTTTCCGTGTCTCATCGGCAATAAGAAGGTCCAAGGGACACAGTAAACCTGGAGTGAAACATCGGAATCCATAACTAGTGTCACAGGAATGTATCAAAACATAGTCAGTAAGAAGTGTCGTTCTTCATGTACTTAAGTCGGCATTGCGCCTTTTGTATTTAATTCAGATGCAATTTCTGTGTTTCATCGTCAATAAGAAGGTCCAAGGGATACAGTAAACCTGAAGTGAAGCATCGGAATCTATAACTAGTGTCACAGGAATGATCAGTAGGAAGAGTCAGTCTTCTTGCCCTTAAGTCGGCATTGTGCCTTTTGTATTTAATTCCGATGCAGTTCCTGTGTTTCATCGTCAATAACAAGGTCCAAGGGATACAGTAAACCTGGAGTGAAGCATGGAAATCTATAACTAGTGTCACAGGAGTGGGTCAAAACATTGTCAGTAAGAAGTGTCAGTCTTCATGTACTTAAGTCGGCATTGAGCCCTTTGTATTTAATTCCGATTCAATTTCTGTGTTTCATCGTCTATAAGAACGTCCAAGGGATACAGTAAACCTGAAGTGAATCATCGGAATCTATAACTAGTGTCAGAGGAATGGTTCAAAACTGAGACAGTAGGATGAGTCAGTCTTCTTGTACTTAAGTCGGCATTGTGCCTTTTGTATTTAATTCCGATGCAATTTCTTTGTTTCATCGTCAATAAGAAGGTCCAAGGGATACAGTAAACCTGGTGTGAAGAATCGGAATCTATAACTAGTGTCACAGGAATGGTCAGTAGGAAGAGTCAGTCTTCTTGTCCTTATGTCGGCATTGTGCCTTTTGTATTTAATTCCGATGCAATTTCTGTGTTTCATCGTCAACAAGAAGGTCCAAGGGATACAGTAAACCTGAAGTGAAGCATCGGAATCTATAACTAGTGTTACAGCAATGGTTCAAAACATAGTCAGTAAGAAGTGTCGGTCTTCATGTACTTAAGTTGGCATTGTGCCTTTTGTATTTAATTCCGATGCAATTTCTGTGTTTCATCGTCAATAAGAGGGTCCAAGGGATACAGTAAACCTGAAGTGAGGCATCGGAATCTATAACTAGTGTCACAGGAATGGTTCAAAACTTAGGCATTAGGAAGAGTCAGTCTTCTTGTCCTTAAGTCGGTATTGTGCGTTTCGTATTTAATTCCGATGCAATTTCTGTGTTTCATCGTCAAAAAGATGGTCCAAGGGATACAGTAAACCTGGAGTGAAGCATGGGAATCCATTACTAGTGTCACAGGAATGGTTCAAAACTTAGATAGTAGGAAGAGTCAGTCTTCTTGTACTTATCTCGGCATTGCGCATTTTGTATTTAATTCCGATGCAATTTCTGTGTTTCATCGTCAATAAGAAGTTCCAAGGGATACAGCAAACCTGAAGTGAAGCATAGGAATCTATAACTAGTGGCACAGGAATGGTCAGTAGAAAGAGTCAGTCTTCTTGTCCTTAAGTCGTCATTGTGCCTTTTGTATTTAATTCCGATGTTATTTCTGTGTATCATCGTCAATAAGAACGTCCAAGGGATACAGTAAACCTGAAGTGAAGCATCGGAATCTATAACTAGTGTCACAGGAATGGTTCTAAACATAGTCAGTAAGAAGTGTCGGTCTTCATGTACTTAAGTCGGCATTGTGCTTTTGTATTTAATTCCGATGCAATTTCTGTGTTTCATCGTCAATAAGAAGGTCCATGGGGTACAGTAAACCTGGAGTGAACCATCGGAATCTATAACTAGTGTCAAAGGAATGGTCAGTAGGAAGAGTCAGTGTTCTTGTACTTAAGTCGGCATTGTGCCTTTTGTATTTAATTCCGATGCAATTTCTGTGTTTCACCGTCAGTAAGAAGGTCCAAGGGATACAGTTAACCTGAAGTGAAGCATCGGAATCTATAACTAGTGTCACAGTAATGGTCAGTACGAAGAGTCAGTCTTCTTGTCCTTAAGTCGGCATTGTGCCTTTCGTATTTAATTCCGATTCAATTTCTGTGTTTCATCGTCAATAAGAAGGTCCAAGGGATACAGTAAACCTGAAGTGAAGCATCGGAATCTATAACTAGTGTTGCAGGAATGGTTCAAAACTTAGTCAGTAAGAAGTGTCGGTCTTCATGTACTTAAGTCGGCATTAGGCCTTTTGTATGTAATTCCGATGCAATTTCTGTGTTTCATCGTTAATAAGAAGGTCCAAGGGATACAGTAATCCTGAAGTGAAGCATCGGAATCTGTAACTAGTGTCACAGGAATGGTTCAAACCATAGTCAGTAGGAAGTGTCGGTCTTCATGTACTTAAGTCGGCATTGTGCCTTTTGTATTTAATTCCGAAGCAATTTCAGTGTTTCATCGTCAATAAGAAGGTCCAAGTTATACAGTAAACCTTACGTGAAGCATCGGAATCTATAACTAGAGTCACAGGAATGGTTCAAAACATAGTCAATAAGAAGTGTCGGTCTTCATGTACTTAAGTCGGCATTGTGCCTTTTGTATTTAATTCCGATGCAATTTCTGTGTTTCATCGTCAATAAGAAGGTCCGAGGGGTATAGTAAACCTGGAGTGAAGCATCGGAATCTATAACAAGTGTCACAGGAATGCTCAGTAGGAAGAGTCAGTGTTCTTGTCCATAAGTCGGCATTGTGCCTTTTGTATTTAATTCCGGTGCAATTTCTGTGTTTCATCGTCAATAGGAAGGTCCAAGGGATACAGTAAACCTGAAGTGAAGCATCGGAATCTATAACTAGTGTCACAGGAATGGTCAGTATGAAGAGTCAGTCCTCTTGTCCTTAGGTCGGCATTGTGCCTTTTGTATTGAATTGCGATGCATTTTCTGTGTTTCATCGTCAGTAAGAAGGTCCAAGGGATACAGTTAACCTGAAGTGAAGCATCGGAATCTATAACTAGTGTTGCAGGAATGGTTCAAAACATAGTCAGTTTGAAGTGTTGGTCTTCATGTACTTAAGTCGGCATTGTGCCTTTTGTATTTAATTCCGATGCAATTTCTGTATTTCATCGTCAATAAGAAGGTCCAAGGGATACAGTGAACCTGAAGTGAAGCATCGGAATCTATAACTAGTGTCACAGGAATGATTCAAAACATAGTCAGTAAGAAGTGTCGGTCTTCATGTACTTGAGTCAGCATGGTGCCTTTTATATTTAATTCCGATGCACTTTCTGTGTTTCATCGTCAATAAGAAGGTCCAAGGGATATAGTAAACCTGAAGTGAAGCATCGGAATCCAAAAATAGTGTCACAGGAATGGTCAGTAGGAAGAGTCAGTCTTCTGGTCCTTAAGTCGGCATTGTGCCTTTTGTATTTAATTCCCATGCAACTTCTGTGTTTCATCGTCAATAAGAAGGTCCAAGGGATACAGTAAACCTGAAGTGAAGCATCGGAATCTATAACTAGTGTTACAGGAATGTTTTAAAACATAGTAAGAAGTGTCGGTCTTCATGTACTTTAGTCAGCATTGTGCCTTTTGTATTTAATTCCTATGCAATTTCCGTGTTTCATCGGCAATAAGAAGGTCCAAGGGACACAGTAAACCTGGAGTGAAACATCGGAATCTATAACTAGTGTCACAGGAATGTATCAAAACATAGTCAGTAAGAAGTGTCGATCTTCATGTACTTAAGTCGGCATTGCGCCTTTCGTATTTAATTCCGATGCAATTTTTGTGTTTCTTCGTCAATAAGAAGGTCCAAGGTATACAGTAAACCTGAAGTGAAGCATCGGAATCTGTCACTAGTGTCACAGGAATGATCAGTAGGAAGAGTCAGTCTTCTTGCCCTTAAGTCGGCATTGTGCCTTTTGTATTTAATTTCGATGCAATTTCTGTGTTTCATCGTCAATAAGAAGGTCCAAGGGATACAGTAAACCTGAAGTGAAGCATCGGAATCTATAACGAGTGTTACAGGAATGGTTCATAACATAGTCAGTAAGAAGTGTCGGTCTTCATGTACTTAAGTCGGCATTGTGCCTTTTGTATTTCTTTCCGATGCCATATCTGTGTTTCATCGACAATAAGTAGGTCCAAGGCATACAGTAAACCTGGAAGGAAACATGGAAATCAATAACTAGTGTCACAGGAATGGATCAAAACATAATTAGTAAGAAGTGTCGGTCTTCATGTACTTAAGTCAGCATTGTGCCTTTTGTATTTAATTCCGATGCAGTTTCTGTGTTTCATCGTCAATATGAAGGTCCAAGGGATACAGTAAACCTGGAGTGAAGCATGGAAATCTATAACTAGTGTCACAGGAGTGCGTCAAATCATAGTATGTAAGAAGTGTCAGTCTTCATGTACTTATGTCGGCATTGAGCCTTTTGTATTTAATTCCGATTCAATTTCTGTGTTTCATCGTCAATAACAAGGTCCAAGGGATACAGTAAACCTCAAGTGAATCATCGGAATCTATAACTAGTGTCAGAGGAATGGTTCAAAACTGAGACAGTAGGAAGAGAGTCGACATTGTGCTTTTTGTATTTAATTCCGATGCAATTTCTTTGTTTCACCGTCAATAAGAAGGTCCAAGGGATACAGTAAACCTGGTGTGAAGAATCGGAATCTATAACTAGTGTCACAGGAATGGTCAGTATGAAGAGTCGGTCTTCTTGTCCTTAAGTCAGCATTGTGCCTTTTGTATTTAATTCCGATGCATTTTCTGTGTTTCATCGTCAATAAGAAGGTCCAAGGGATACAGTAAACCTGAAGTGAAGCATCGGAATCTGTAACGAATGTTGCAGGAATGGTTCAAAACATAGTCAATTTGAAGTGTTGGTCTTCATGTACTTAAGTCGGCATTGTGCCTTTTGTATTTAATTCCGATGCAATTTCTGTGTTTCATCGTCAATAAGAAGGTCCAAGGGATAATGTAAACCTGAAGTGAAGCATCGGAATCTATAACTAGTGTTGCAGGAATGGTTCAAAACTTAGTCAGTAGGATGTGTCGGTCTTCATGTACTTAAGTCGGCATTGTGCCTTTTGTATTTAATTCCGATGCAATTTCTGTGTTTCATCGTCAATAAGAAGGTATAAGGGATACAGTGAACCTGAAGTGAAGCATCGGAATCTATAACAAGTGTCACAGGAATGGTTCAAAACATAGTCAGTAAGGAGTGTCGGTCTTCATGTACTTAAGTCAGCATGGTGCCTTTTGTATTTAATTCCGACGCAATTTCTGTGTTTCATCGTCAATAAGAAGGTCCAAGGGAAACAGTAAACCTGAAGTGAAGCTTCAGAATCTATAACTAGTGTCACAGGAATGGTTCAAAACTTAGGCATTATTAAGAGTTAGTCTTCTTGTCCTTAAGTCGGCATTGTGCCTTTTGTATTTAATTCCAATGCAATTTCTGTGTTTCATCGTCAATAAGAAGGTCCAAGGGATTCATTTAACCTGGAGTGAAGCATCGGAATCTGTAACTAGCGCCACAGGAATGTTCAGTAGGAAGAGTCAGTGTTCTTGTGTTTAAGTCGGCATTGTGCCTTTTGTATTTAATTCCCATGCAACTTCTGTGTTTCATCGTCAATAAGAAGGTCCAAGGGATACAGTAAACCTAAAGTGAAGTATCGGAATCTATAACTAGTGTTACAGGAATGTTTCAAAACATAGAAAGAAGTGTCGGTCTTCATGTACTTAAGTCGGCATTGTGCCTTTTGTATTTAATTCCGATGCATTTTCCGTGTCTCATCGGCAATAAGAAGGTCCAAGGGACACAGTAAACCTGGAGTGAAACATCGGAATCCATAACTAGTGTCACAGGAATGTATCAAAACATAGTCAGTAAGAAGTGTCGTTCTTCATGTACTTAAGTTGGCATTGCGCCTTTTTTTTTTAATTCCGATGCAATTTCTGTGTTTCATCGTCAATAAGAAGGTCCAAGGGATACAGTAAACATGAGTTGAAGCATCGGAATCTATAACTAGTGTCACAGGAATGGTTCAAACTTAGACAGTAGAGGAGTCAGTCTTTTTGTACTTAAGTCGGCATTGTACCTTTTGTATTTAATTCCGATGCAATTTCTGTGATTCATCGACAATAAGATTGTCCAAGGGATACAGTAAACCTGAAGTGAAGTATCGGAATCTATAACTAGTGCCACAGGAAAGGTTCAAAACATAGACAGTAAGAAGAGCCAGTCTCCTTGTAGTTGAGTCGTCATTGTGATTTTTGTATTTAATTCCGATGCAATTTCTGTGTTTCATCGACAATAAGAAGGTCAGAGGGATACAGTAAACCTGAAGTGAAGCATCGGAATCTATAACTAATGTCACAGGAATGGTTCAAAGCATAAACAGTAAGAAGTGTCAGTTTTCTTATAATTAAATCGGCATTGTGCCTTTTGTATTTAATTCCGAGGCAATTTCTGTGTTTCATCGTCAATAAGAAAGTCAGAAGGATACAGTAAACCTGAAAAGAAGCATCGGAATCTATAACTAGTGTCACAGGAATGGTTCAAATCATAGACAGTAAGGAGAGCCAGTTTTCTTGTACTTACGTCGGCATTGTGCATTTCATATTTAATACCGATGCAATTTCTGTGTTTCATCGTCAATGAGAAAGTCACAGGGATACAGTAGACCAGAAGTGAAGCATCGTAATCTATAACTACTGTCACAGGAATGGTTCAAAGCATAGACAGTAAGAAGAGTCAGTTCTTTTGTACTTAAGTCGGCATTGTGCTCTTTGTATTTAATACCGATGCAATTTCTGTGTTTCAAAGTCAGTAAGAAGGTCCGAGGGATACAGTAAACCTGATGTGAAGCATCGGAATCTATAACTACTGTCACAGGAATGGTCAGTAGGAAGAGTCAGTCTTCTTGTCCTTAAGTCGGCATTGTGCCTTTTGTATTTCATTCCGATGCAATTTCTGTGTTTCATTGTCAATAAGAAGGTCCAAGGGATACATTAAACGTGAAGTGAAGCTTCGGAATCTATAACTAGTGGCACAGGAATGGTTCAAAACATAGTCAGTAAGAAGTGTCTGTCTTCATGTACTTAAGTCGGCATTGTGCCTTTTGTATTCAATTCCGATGCAATTTCTGTGTTTCATCGTCAATAAGAAGGTCCAAGGGATACAGTAAACCTGAAGTGAAGCATCGGAATCTATAACTAGTGTCACAGGAATGATCAGTAGGAAGAGTCAGTCTTCTTGCCCTTAAGTCGGCATTGTGCCTTTTGTATTTAATTCCGATGCAGTTCCTGTGTTTCATCGTCAATAACAAGGTCCAAGGGATACAGTAAACCTGGAGTGAAGCATGGAAATCTATAACTAGTGTTGCAGCAATGGTTCAAAACATAGTCACTGAGAAGTGTCGGTCTTCATGTACTTAAGTCGGCATTGTGCCTTTTGTATTTAATTCCGATGTAATTTCTGTGTTTCATCGTCAATAAGAAGGTCCAAGGGATACAGTAAACCTGGAGTGAAGCATCGGAATCTATAACTAGTGTCACAGGAATGGTTCAAAACATAGTCTGTAAGAAGTGTCGGTCTTCATGTACATAAGTCGGCATTGTGACTTTTGTTTTTAATTCCGATGCAATTTATGTGTTTCATCGTCAATTAGAAGTTCCAAGGGATACAGTAAACCTGAAGTGAAGCATCGGAATCTATAACAAGTGTCACAGGAATGGTCAGTAGGAAGAGTCAGTCTTCTTGTCCTTATGTCGGCATTGTGCCTTTTGTATTTAATTCCGATGCAATTTCTGTGTTTCATCGTCAATAAGAAGGTCCAAGGGATATAGTAAACCTGAAGTGAATCATCGGAATCTATAAATAGTGTCACAGGAATGGTCAGTAGGAAGAGTCAGTCTTCTTGTCCTTAAGTCGGCATTGTGCCTTTTGTATTTAATTCCCATGCAACTTCTGTGTTTCATCGTCAATAAGAAGGTCCAAGGGATACAGTAAACCTGAAGTGAAGCATCGGAATCTATAACTAGTGTTACAGGAATGGTTCAAAACATAGTCAGTAAGAAGTGTCGGTCTTCATGTACTTAAGTCGGCATTGTGCCTTTTGTATTTAATTCCGATGCATTTTCCGTGTCTCATCGGCAATAAGAAGGTCCAACGGACACAGTAAACCTGGAGTGAAACATCGGAATCCATAACTAGTGTCACAGGAATGTATCAAAACATAGTCAGTAAGAAGTGTCGTTCTTCATGTACTTAAGTCGGCATTGCGCCTTTTGTATTTAATTCAGATGCAATTTCTGTGTTTCATCGTCAATAAGAAGGTCCAAGGGATACAGTAAACCTGAAGTGAAGCATCGGAATCTATAACTAGTGTCACAGGAATGATCAGTAGGAAGAGTCAGTCTTCTTGCCCTTAAGTCGGCATTGTGCCTTTTGTATTTAATTCCGATGCAGTTCCTGTGTTTCATCGTCAATAACAAGGTCCAAGGGATACAGTAAACCTGGAGTGAAGCATGGAAATCTATAACTAGTGTCACAGGAGTGGGTCAAAACATTGTCAGTAAGAAGTGTCAGTCTTCATGTACTTAAGTCGGCATTGAGCCCTTTGTATTTAATTCCGATTCAATTTCTGTGTTTCATCGTCTATAAGAACGTCCAAGGGATACAGTAAACCTGAAGTGAATCATCGGAATCTATAACTAGTGTCAGAGGAATGGTTCAAAACTGAGACAGTAGGATGAGTCAGTCTTCTTGTACTTAAGTCGGCATTGTGCCTTTTGTATTTAATTCCGATGCTATTTCTTTGTTTCATCGTCAATAAGAAGGTCCAAGGGATACAGTAAACCTGGTGTGAAGAATCGGAATCTATAACTAGTGTCACAGGAATGGTCAGTAGGAAGAGTCAGTCTTCTTGTCCTTATGTCGGCATTGTGCCTTTTGTATTTAATTCCGATGCAATTTCTGTGTTTCATCGTCAACAAGAAGGTCCAAGGGATACAGTAAACCTGAAGTGAAGCATCGGAATCTATAACTAGTGTTACAGCAATGGTTCAAAACATAGTCAGTAAGAAGTGTCGGTCTTCATGTACTTAAGTTGGCATTGTGCCTTTTGTATTTAATTCCGATGCAATTTCTGTGTTTCATCGTCAATAAGAGGGTCCAAGGGATACAGTAAACCTGAAGTGAGGCATCGGAATCTATAACTAGTGTCACAGGAATGGTTCAAAACTTAGGCATTAGGAAGAGTCAGTCTTCTTGTCCTTAAGTCGGTATTGTGCGTTTCGTATTTAATTCCGATGCAATTTCTGTGTTTCATCGTCAAAAAGATGGTCCAAGGGATACAGTAAACCTGGAGTGAAGCATGGGAATCCATTACTAGTGTCACAGGAATGGTTCAAAACTTAGATAGTAGGAAGAGTCAGTCTTCTTGTACTTATCTCGGCATTGCGCATTTTGTATTTAATTCCGATGCAATTTCTGTGTTTCATCGTCAATAAGAAGTTCCAAGGGATACAGCAAACCTGAAGTGAAGCATAGGAATCTATAACTAGTGGCACAGGAATGGTCAGTAGAAAGAGTCAGTCTTCTTGTCCTTAAGTCGTCATTGTGCCTTTTGTATTTAATTCCGATGTTATTTCTGTGTATCATCGTCAATAAGAACGTCCAAGGGATACAGTAAACCTGAAGTGAAGCATCGGAATCTATAACTAGTGTCACAGGAATGGTTCTAAACATAGTCAGTAAGAAGTGTCGGTCTTCATGTACTTAAGTCGGCATTGTGCCTTTTGTATTTAATTCCGATGCAATTTCTGTGTTTCATCGTCAATAAGAAGGTCCATGGGGTACAGTAAACCTGGAGTGAACCATCGGAATCTATAACTAGTGTCAAAGGAATGGTCAGTAGGAAGAGTCAGTGTTCTTGTACTTAAGTCGGCATTGTGCCTTTTGTATTTAATTCCGATGCAATTTCTGTGTTTCACCGTCAGTAAGAAGGTCCAAGGGATACAGTTAACCTGAAGTGAAGCATCGGAATCTATAACTAGTGTCACAGTAATGGTCAGTACGAAGAGTCAGTCTTCTTGTCCTTAAGTCGGCATTGTGCCTTTCGTATTTAATTCCGATTCAATTTCTGTGTTTCATCGTCAATAAGAAGGTCCAAGGGATACAGTAAACCTGAAGTGAAGCATCGGAATCTATAACTAGTGTTGCAGGAATGGTTCAAAACTTAGTCAGTAAGAAGTGTCGGTCTTCATGTACTTAAGTCGGCATTGTGCCTTTTGTATGTAATTCCGATGCAATTTCTGTGTTTCATCGTTAATAAGAAGGTCCAAGGGATACAGTAAACCTGAAGTGAAGCATCGGAATCTGTAACTAGTGTCACAGGAATGGTTCAAACCATAGTCAGTAGGAAGTGTCGGTCTTCATGTACTTAAGTCGGCATTGTGCCTTTTGTATTTAATTCCGAAGCAATTTCAGTGTTTCATCGTCAATAAGAAGGTCCAAGTTATACAGTAAACCTTACGTGAAGCATCGGAATCTATAACTAGAGTCACAGGATTGGTTCAAAACATAGTCAATAAGAAGTGTCGGTCTTCATGTACTTAAGTCGGCATTGTGCCTTTTGTATTTAATTCCGATGCAATTTCTGTGTTTCATCGTCAATAAGAAGGTCCAAGGGGTATAGTAAACCTGGAGTGAAGCATCGGAATCTATAACAAGTGTCACAGGAATGCTCAGTAGGAAGAGTCAGTGTTCTTGTCCATAAGTCGGCATTGTGCATTTTGTATTTAATTCCGGTGCAATTTCTGTGTTTCATCGTCAATAGGAAGGTCCAAGGGATACAGTAAACCTGAAGTGAAGCATCGGAATCTATAACTAGTGTCACAGGAATGGTCAGTATGAAGAGTCAGTCCTCTTGTCCTTAGGTCGGCATTGTGCCTTTTGTATTGAATTGCGATGCATTTTCTGTGTTTCATCGTCAATAAGAAGGTCCAAGGGATACAGTTAACCTGAAGTGAAGCATCGGAATCTATAACTAGTGTTGCAGGAATGGTTCAAAACATAGTCAGTTTGAAGTGTTGGTCTTCATGTACTTAAGTCGGCATTGTGCCTTTTGTATTTAATTCCGATGCAATTTCTGTATTTGATCGTCAATAAGAAGGTCCAAGGGATACAGTGAACCTGAAGTGAAGCATCGGAATCTATAACTAGTGTCACAGGAATGATTCAAAACATAGTCAGTAAGAAGTGTCGGTCTTCATGTACTTGAGTCAGCATGGTGCCTTTTATATTTAATTCCGATGCACTTTCTGTGTTTCATCGTCAATAAGAAGGTCCAAGGGATATAGTAAACCTGAAGTGAAGCATCGGAATCCAAAAATAGTGTCACAGGAATGGTCAGTAGGAAGAGTCAGTCTTCTGGTCCTTAAGTCGGCATTGTGCCTTTTGTATTTAATTCCCATGCAACTTCTGTGTTTCATCGTCAATAAGAAGGTCCAAGGGATACAGTAAACCTGAAGTGAAGCATCGGAATCTATAACTAGTGTTACAGGAATGTTTTAAAACATAGTAAGAAGTGTCGGTCTTCATGTACTTTAGTCAGCATTGTGCCTTTTGTATTTAATTCCTATGCAATTTCCGTGTTTCATCGGCAATAAGAAGGTCCAAGGGACACAGTAAACCTGGAGTGAAACATCGGAATCTATAACTAGTGTCACAGGAATGTATCAAAACATAGTCAGTAAGAAGTGTCGATCTTCATGTACTTAAGTCGGCATTGCGCCTTTCGTATTTAATTCCGATGCAATTTTTGTGTTTCTTCGTCAATAAGAAGGTCCAAGGTATACAGTAAACCTGAAGTGAAGCATCGGAATCTGTCACTAGTGTCACAGGAATGATCAGTAGGAAGAGTCAGTCTTCTTGCCCTTAAGTCGGCATTGTGCCTTTTGTATTTAATTTCGATGCAATTTCTGTGTTTCATCGTCAATAAGAAGGTCCAAGGGATACAGTAAACCTGAAGTGAAGCATCGGAATCTATAACGAGTGTTACAGGAATGGTTCATAACATAGTCAGTAAGAAGTGTCGGTCTTCATGTACTTAAGTCGGCATTGTGCCTTTTGTATTTCTTTCCGATGCCATATCTGTGTTTCATCGACAATAAGTAGGTCCAAGGCATACAGTAAACCTGGAAGGAAACATGGAAATCAATAACTAGTGTCACAGGAATGGATCAAAACATAATTAGTAAGAAGTGTCGGTCTTCATGTACTTAAGTCAGCATTGTGCCTTTTGTATTTAATTCCGATGCAGTTTCTGTGTTTCATCGTCAATATGAAGGTCCAAGGGATACAGTAAACCTGGAGTGAAGCATGGAAATCTATAACTAGTGTCACAGGAGTGCGTCAAATCATAGTAAGTAAGAAGTGTCAGTCTTCATGTACTTATGTCGGCATTGAGCCTTTTGTATTTAATTCCGATTCAATTTCTGTGTTTCATCGTCAATAACAAGGTCCAAGGGATACAGTAAACCTCAAGTGAATCATCGGAATCTATAACTAGTGTCAGAGGAATGGTTCAAAACTGAGACAGTAGGAAGAGAGTCGACATTGTGCTTTTTGTATTTAATTCCGATGCAATTTCTTTGTTTCACCGTCAATAAGAAGGTCCAAGGGATACAGTAAACCTGGTGTGAAGAATCGGAATCTATAACTAGTGTCACAGGAATGGTCAGTATGAAGAGTTAGTCTTCTTGTCCTTAAGTCAGCATTGTGCCTTTTGTATTTAATTCCGATGCATTTTCTGTGTTTCATCGTCAATAAGAAGGTCCAAGGGATACAGTAAACCTGAAGTGAAGCATCGGAATCTGTAACGAATGTTGCAGGAATGGTTCAAAACATAGTCAATTTGAAGTGTTGGTCTTCATGTACTTAAGTCGGCATTGTGCCTTTTGTATTTAATTCCGATGCAATTTCTGTGTTTCATCGTCAATAAGAAGGTCCAAGGGATAATGTAAACCTGAAGTGAAGCATCGGAATCTATAACTAGTGTTGCAGGAATGGTTCAAAACTTAGTCAGTAGGATGTGTCGGTCTTCATGTACTTAAGTCGGCATTGTGCCTTTTGTATTTAATTCCGATGCAATTTCTGTGTTTCATCGTCAATAAGAAGGTATAAGGGATACAGTGAACCTGAAGTGAAGCATCGGAATCTATAACAAGTGTCACAGGAATGGTTCAAAACATAGTCAGTAAGAAGTGTCGGTCTTCATGTACTTAAGTCAGCATGGTGCCTTTTGTATTTAATTCCGACGCAATTTCTGTGTTTCATCGTCAATAAGAAGGTCCAAGGGAAACAGTAAACCTGAAGTGAAGCTTCAGAATCTATAACTAGTGTCACAGGAATGGTTCAAAACTTAGGCATTATTAAGAGTTAGTCTTCTTGTCCTTAAGTCGGCATTGTGCCTTTTGTATTTAATTCCAATGCAATTTCTGTGTTTCATCGTCAATAAGAAGGTCCAAGGGATTCATTTAACCTGGAGTGAAGCATCGGAATCTGTAACTAGCGCCACAGGAATGTTCAGTAGGAAGAGTCAGTGTTCTTGTGTTTAAGTCGGCATTGTGCCTTTTGTATTTAATTCCCATGCAACTTCTGTGTTTCATCGTCAATAAGAAGGTCCAAGGGATACAGTAAACCTAAAGTGAAGTATCGGAATCTATAACTAGTGTTACAGGAATGTTTCAAAACATAGAAAGAAGTGTCGGTCTTCATGTACTTAAGTCGGCATTGTGCCTTTTGTATTTAATTCCGATGCATTTTCCGTGTCTCATCGGCAATAAGAAGGTCCAAGGGACACAGTAAACCTGGAGTGAAACATCGGAATCCATAACTAGTGTCACAGGAATGTATCAAAACATAGTCAGTAAGAAGTGTCGTTCTTCATGTACTTAAGTTGGCATTGCGCCTTTTGTATTTAATTCAGATGCAATTTCTGTGTTTCATCGTCAATAAGAAGGTCCAAGGGATACAGTAAACCTGAAGTGAAGCATCGGAATCTATAACTAGTGTCACAGAAATGATCAGTAGGAAGAGTCAGTCTTCTTGCCCTTAAGTCGGCATTGTGCCTTTTGTATTTAATTCCGATGCAGTTCCTGTGTTTCATCGTCAATAACAAGGTCCAAGGGATACAGTAAACCTGGAGTGAAGCATGGAAATCTATAACTAGTGTCACAGGAGTGGGTCAAAACATTGTCAGTAAGAAGTGTCAGTCTTCATGTACTTAAGTCGGCATTGAGCCCTTTGTATTTAATTCCGATTCAATTTCTGTGTTTCATCGTCTATAAGAACGTCCAAGGGATACAGTAAACCTGAAGTGAATCATCGGAATCTATAACTAGTGTCAGAGGAATGGTTCAAAACTGAGACAGTAGGAAGAGTCAGTCTTCTTGTACTTAAGTCGGCATTGTGCCTTTTGTATTTAATTCCGATGCAATTTCTTTGTTTCATCGTCAATAAGAAGGTCCAAGGGATACAGTAAACCTGGTGTGAAGAATCGGAATCTATAACTAGTGTCACAGGAATGGTCAGTAGGAAGAGTCAGTCTTCTTGTCCTTAAGTCGGCATTGTGCCTTTTGTATTTAATTCCGATGCAATTTCTGTGTTTCATCGTCAACAAGAAGGTCCAAGGGATACAGTAAACCTGAAGTGAAGCATCGGAATCTATAACTAGTGTTGCAGCAATGGTTCAAAACATAGTCAGTAAGAAGTGTCGGTCTTCATGTACTTAAGTCGGCATTGTGCCTTTTGTATTTAATTCCGATGCAATTTCTGTGTTTCATCGTCAATAAGAGGGTCCAAGGGATACAGTAAACCTGAAGTGAGGCATCGGAATCTATAACTAGTGTCACAGGAATGGTTCAAAACTTAGGCATTAGGAAGAGTCAGTCTTCTTGTCCTTAAGTCGGTATTGTGCGTTTCGTATTTAATTCCGATGCAATTTCTGTGTTTCATCGTCAAAAAGATGGTCCAAGGGATACAGTAAACCTGGAGTGAAGCATGGGAATCCATTACTAGTGTCACAGGAATGGTTCAAAACTTAGATAGTAGGAAGAGTCAGTCTTCTTGTACTTATCTCGGCATTGCGCATTTTGTATTTAATTCCGATGCAATTTCTGTGTTTCATCGTCAATAAGAAGTTCCAAGGGATACAGCAAACCTGAAGTGAAGCATAGGGATCTATAACTAGTGGCACAGGAATGGTCAGTAGAAAGAGTCAGTCTTCTTGTCCTTAAGTCGTCATTGTGCCTTTTGTATTTAATTCCGATGCCATTTCTGTGTATCATCGTCAATAAGAACGTCCAAGGGATACAGTAAACCTGAAGTGAAGCATCGGAATCTATAACTAGTGTCACAGGAATGGTTCTAAACATAGTCAGTAAGAAGTGTCGGTCTTCATGTACTTAAGTCGGCATTGTGCCTTTTGTATTTAATTCCGATGCAATTTCTGTGTTTCATCGTCAATAAGAAGGTCCATGGGGTACAGTAAACCTGGAGTGAACCATCGGAATCTATAACTAGTGTCAAAGGAATGGTCAGTAGGAAGAGTCAAGGTTCTTGTACTTAAGTCGGCATTGTGCCTTTTGTATTTAATTCCGATGCAATTTCTGTGTTTCACCGTCAGTAAGAAGGTCCAAGGGATACAGTTAACCTGAAGTGAAGCATCGGAATCTATAACTAGTGTCACAGTAATGGTCAGTACGAAGAGTCAGTCTTCTTGTCCTTAAGTCGGCATTGTGCCTTTCGTATTTAATTCCGATGCAATTTCTGTGTTTCATCGTCAATAAGAAGGTCCAAGGGATACAGTAAACCTGAAGTGAAGCATCGGAATCTATAACTAGTGTTGCAGGAATGGTTCAAAACTTAGTCAGTAAGAAGTGTCGGTCTTCATGTACTTAAGTCGGCATTGTGCCTTTTGTATGTAATTCCGATGCAATTTCTGTGTTTCATCGTTAATAAGAAGGTCCAAGGGATACAGTAAACCTGAAGTGAAGCATCGGAATCTGTAACTAGTGTCACAGGAATGGTTCAAACCATAGTCAGTAGGAAGTGTCGGTCTTCATGTACTTAAGTCGGCATTGTGCCTTTTGTATTTAATTCCGAAGCAATTTCAGTGTTTCATCGTCAATAAGAAGGTCCAAGTTATACAGTAAACCTTACGTGAAGCATCGGAAACTATAACTAGAGTCACAGGAATGGTTCAAAACATAGTCAATAAGAAGTGTCGGTCTTCATGTACTTAAGTCGGCATTGTGCCTTTTGTATTTAATTCCGATGCAATTTCCGTGTTTCATCGTCAATAAGAAGGTCCAAGGGGTATAGTAAACCTGGAGTGAAGCATCGGAATCTATAACAAGTGTCACAGGAATGCTCAGTAGGAAGAGTCAGTGTTCTTGTCCATAAGTCGGCATTGTGCCTTTTGTATTTAATTCCGATGCAATTTCTGTGTTTCATCGTCAACAGGAAGGTCCAAGGGATACAGTAAACCTGAAGTGAAGCATCGGAATCTATAACTAGTGTCACAGGAATGGTCAGTATGAAGAGTCAGTCCTCTTGTCCTTAGGTCGGCATTGTGCCTTTTGTATTGAATTGCGATGCATTTTCTGTGTTTCATCGTCAATAAGAAGGTCCAAGGGATACAGTAAACCTGAAGTGAAGCATCGGAATCTATAACTAGTGTTGCAGGAATGGTTCAAAACATAGTCAGTTTGAAGTGTTGGTCTTCATGTACTTAAGTCGGCATTGTGCCTTTTGTATTTAATTCCGATGCAATTTCTTTATTTCATCGTCAATAAGAAGGTCCAAGGGATACAGTGAACCTGAAGTGAAGCATCGGAATCTATAACTAGTGTCACAGGAATGATTCAAAACATAGTCAGTAAGAAGTGTCGGTCTTCATGTACTTGAGTCAGCATGGTGCCTTTTATATTTAATTCCGATGCACTTTCTGTGTTTCATCGTCAATAAGAAGGTCCAAGGGATATAGTAAACCTGAAGTGAAGCATCGGAATCCAAAAATAGTGTCACAGGAATGGTCAGTAGGAAGAGTCAGTCTTCTGGTCCTTAAGTCGGCATTGTGCCTTTTGTATTTAATTCCCAAGCAACTTCTGTGTTTCATCGTCAATAAGAAGGTCCAAGGGATACAGTAAACCTGAAGTGAAGCATCGGAATCTATAACTAGTGTTACAGGAATGTTTTAAAACATAGTAAGAAGTGTCGGTCTTCATGTACTTTAGTCAGCATTGTGCCTTTTGTATTTAATTCCTATGCAATTTCCGTGTTTCATCGGCAATAAGAAGGTCCAAGGGACACAGTAAACCTGGAGTGAAACATCGGAATCTATAACTAGTGTCACAGGAATGTATCAAAACATAGTCAGTAAGAAGTGTCGATCTTCATGTACTTAAGTCGGCATTGCGCCTTTCGTATTTAATTCCGATGCAATTTTTGTGTTTCTTCGGCAATAAGAAGGTCCAAGGGATACAGTAAACCTGAAGTGAAGCATCGGAATCTGTAACTAGTGTCACAGGAATGATCAGTAGGAAGAGTCAGTCTTCTTGCCCTTAAGTCGGCATTGTGCCTTTTGTATTTAATTTCGATGCAATTTCTGTGTTTCATCGTCAATAAGAAGGTCCAAGGGATACAGTAAACCTGAAGTGAAGCATCGGAATCTATAACGAGTGTTACAGGAATGGTTCATAACATAGTCAGTAAGAAGTGTCGGTCTTCATGTACTTAAGTCGGCATTGTGCCTTTTGTATTTCTTTCCGATGCCATATCTGTGTTTCATCGACAATAAGTAGGTCCAAGGCATACAGTAAACCTGGAAGGAAACATGGAAATCAATAACTAGTGTCACAGGAATGGATCAAAACATAATTAGTAAGAAGTTTCGGTCTTCATGTACTTAAGTCAGCATTGTGCCTTTTGTATTTAATTCCGATGCAGTTTCTGTGTTTCATCGTCAATATGAAGGTCCAAGGGATACAGTAAACCTGGAGTGAAGCATGGAAATCTATAACTAGTGTCACAGGAGTGGGTCAAATCATAGTAAGTAAGAAGTGTCAGTCTTCATGTACTTATGTCGGCATTGAGCCTTTTGTATTTAATTCCGATTCAATTTCTGTGTTTCATCGTCAATAACAAGGTCCAAGGGATACAGTAAACCTCAAGTGAATCATCGGTATCTATAACTAGTGTCAGAGGAATGGTTCAAAACTGAGACAGTAGGAAGAGAGTCGACATTGTGCTTTTTGTATTTAATTCCGATGCAATTTCTGTGTTTCACCGTCAATAAGAAGGTCCAAGGGATACAGTAAACCTGGTGTGAAGAATCGGAATCTATAACTAGTGTCACAGGAATGGTCAGTATGAAGAGTCAGTCTTCTTGTCCTTAAGTCGGCATTGTGCCTTTTGTATTTAATTCCGATGCATTTTCTGTGTTTCATCGTCAATAAGAAGGTCCAAGGGATACAGTAAACCTGAAGTGAAGCATCGGAATCTGTAACGAATGTTGCAGGAATGGTTCAAAACATAGTCAATTTGAAGTGTTGGTCTTCATGTACTTAAGTCGGCATTGTGCCTTTTGTATTTAATTCCGATGCAATTTCTGTGTTTCATCGTCAATAAGAAGGTCCAAGGGATAATGTAAACCTGAAGTGAAGCATCGGAATCTATAACTAGTGTTGCAGGAATGGTTCAAAACTTAGTCAGTAGGATGTGTCGGTCTTCATGTACTTAAGTCGGCATTGTGCCTTTTGTATTTAATTCCGATGCAATTTCTGTGTTTCATCGTCAATAAGAAGGTATAAGGGATACAGTGAACCTGAAGTGAAGCATCGGAATCTATAACAAGTGTCACAGGAATGGTTCAAAACATAGTCAGTAAGAAGTGTCGGTCTTCATGTACTTAAGTCAGCATGGTGCTTTTGTATTTAATTCCGACGCAATTTCTGTGTTTCATCGTCAATAAGAAGGTCCAAGGGAAACAGTAAACCTGAAGTGAAGCTTCGGAATCTATAACTAGTGTCACAGGAATGGTTCAAAACTTAGGCATTATTAAGAGTCAGTCTTCTTGTCCTTAAGTCGGCATTGTGCCTTTTGTATTTAATTCCAATGCAATTTCTGTGTTTCATCGTCAATAAGAAGGTCCAAGGGATTCATTTAACCTGGAGTGAAGCATCGGAATCTGTAACTAGCGCCACAGGAATGTTCAGTAGGAAGAGTCAGTGTTCTTGTGTTTAAGTCGGCATTGTGCCTTTTGTATTTAATTCCCATGCAACTTCTGTGTTTCATCGTCAATAAGAAGGTCCAAGGGATACAGTAAACCTAAAGTGAAGTATCGGAATCTATAACTAGTGTTACAGGAATGTTTCAAAACATAGAAAGAAGTGTCGGTCTTCATGTACTTAAGTCGGCATTGTGCCTTTTGTATTTAATTCCGATGCAATTTCCGTGTTTCATCGGCAATAAGAAGGTCCAAGGGACACAGTAAACCTGGAGCGAAACATCGGAATCTATAACTAGTGTCACAGGAATGTATCAAAACATAGTCAGTAAGAAGTGTCGTTCTTCATGTATTTAAGTCGGCATTGCGCCTTTCGTATTTAATTCCGATGCAATTTCTGTGTTTCATCGTCAATAAGAAGGTCCAAGGGATACAGTAGACCTGAAGTGAAGCATCGGAATCTATAACTAGTGTCACAGGAATGATCAGTAGGAAGAGTCAGTCTTCTTGCCCTTAAGTCGGCATTGTGCCTTTTGTATTTAATTTCGATGCAATTTCTGTGTTTCATCGTCAATAAGAAGGTCCATGGGATACAGTAAACCTGAAGTGAAGCATCGGAATCAATAACGAGTGTTACAGGAATGGTTCATAACATAGTCAGTAAGAAGTGTCGGTCTTCATGTACTTAAGTCGGCATTGTGAATTTTGTATTTCTTTCCGATGCCATTTCTGTGTTTCATCGTCAATAAGTAGGTCCAAGGCAAACAGTAAACCTGGAATGAAACATGGAAATCAATAACTAGTGTCACAGGAATGAATCAAAACATAGTTAGTAAGAAGTGTCGGTCTTCATGTACTTAAGTCGGCATTGTGCCTTTTGTATTTAATTCCGATGCAGTTTCTGTGTTTCATCGTCAATAAGAAGGTCCAAGGGATACAGTAAACCTGGAGTGAAGCATGGAAATCTTTAACTAGTGTCACAGGAATGGTCAGTAGGAAGAGTCAGTCTTCTTGCCCTTAAGTCGGCATTGTGCCTTTTGTATTTAATTCCGATCGAATTTATGTGTTTCATCGTCAATAAGAAGGTCCAAGGGATACAGTATACCTGAAGTGAAGCATCGGAATCTATAACTAGTGTTACAGTAATGGTTCAAAACATAGTGAGTAAGAAGTGTCGTTCTTCATGTACTTAAGTCGGCATTGTAAATTTTGTATTTAATTCCGATGCCATTTCTGTGTTGCATCGTCAATAAGAAGGTCCAAGGCAAACAGTAAACCTGGAATGAAACATGGAAATCAATAACTAGTGTCACAGGAATGGATCAAAACATAGTAAGTAAGAAGTGTCAGTCTTCATGTACTTATGTCGGCATTGAGCCGTTTGTATTTAATTCCGATTCAATTTCTGTGTTTCACCGTCAATAAGAAGGTCCAAGGGATACAGTAAACCTGGTGTGAAGAATCGGAATCTATCACTAGTGTCACAGGAATGGTCAGTAGGAAGAGTCAGTCTTCTTGTCCTTAAGTCGGCATTGTGCCTTTTGTATTTAATTCCGATGCAATATCTGTGTTTCATCGTCAATAAGAAGGTCCAATGGATACAGTAAACCTGAGGTGAAGCATCGGAATCCATAACTAGTGTTACAGCAATGGTTCAAATCATACTCAGTAAGAAGTGTCGGTCCTCATGTACTTAAGTCGGCATTGTGCCTTTTGTATTTAATTCCGACGCAATTTCTGTGTTTCATCGTCAAGAAGATGGTCCAAGGGATACAGTAAACCTGGAGTGAAGCATGGGAATCCAAAACTAGTGTCATAGGAATGGTTCAAAACTTAGATAGTAGGAAGAGTCAGTCTTCTTGTACTTAACTCGGCATTGTGCCTTCTGTATTTAATTCCGATGCAATTTCTGTGATTCAACGTCAATAAGAAGGTCCGAGGGAAGCATTAAACCTGAAGTGAAGCATCGGAATCTATAACTAGTGTCACAGGAATGGTCAGTATGAAGAGTCAGTCTTCTTCTCCTTAAGTCGGCATTGTGCCTTTTGTATTTAATTCCGATGCATTTTCTGTGTTTCATCGTCAATAAGAAGTTCCAAGGGATACTGTAAACCTGAAGTGAAGCATCAGAATCTATAACTAGTGTTGCAGGAATGGTTCAAATAATAGTCAGTATGAAGTGTTGGTCTTCATGTACTTAAGTCGGCATTGTGCCTTTTGTATTTAATTCCGATGCAATATCTGTGTTTCATCGTCAATAAGAAGGTCCAAGGGATACAGTAAACCTGGAGGGAAGCATCGGAATCTATAACTAGTGTCACAGGAATGGTTCAAAACATAGTCAGTAAGAAGTGTCGCTCTTCATGTACTTAAGTCGGCATTGTGCTTTTTGTATATAATTCCGATGCAATTTCTGTGTTTCATCGTCAATAAGAAGGTCCAAGGGATACAGTAAACCTGAAGTGAAGCATCGGAATCTATAACTAGTGTCACAGGAATGGTCAGTAGGAAGAGTGTGACTTCTTGTCCTTATGTTGGTATTGTGCCTTTTGTATTTAATTCCGATGCAATTTCTGTGTTTCATCGTCAATAAGAAGGTCCAAGGGATACAGTGAACCTGGAGTGAAGCATCGGAATTTATAACTAGTGTCAAAGGAATGGTTCAAGACATAGTCAGTAAGAAGTGTCGGTCTTCATGTACTTAAGTCGGCATTGTGGCTTTTGTATTTAATTCCGATGCAATTTCTGTGTTTCATCGTCAATAAGGAGGTCCAAGGGATACAGTAAACCTGAAGTGAAGCATCGGAATCTATAACTAGTGTCACAGGAATGGTCAGTAGGAAGAGTCTGACTTCTTGTCCTTATGTTGGTATTGTGCCTTTTGTATTTAATTCCGATGCAATTTCTGTGTTTCATCGTCAATAAGAAGGTCCAAGGGATACAGTGAACCTGGAGTGAAGCATCGAAATCTATAACTATTGTTACAGGAATGGTTCAAAACATAGTCAGTAAGAAGTGTCGGTCTTCACGTACTTAAGTCGGCATTGTGCCTTTTGCATTTACTTCCGATGCAATTTCTGTGTTCCATTGTCAATAAGAAGCTCCAAGGGATACAGTAAACATGAAGTGAAGCATGGAAATCTATAACTAGTGTCACAGGAATGGTCAGTAGGAAGAGTCAGACCTCTTGTCCTTAAGTCGGCATTGTGCCTTTTGTATTTAATTCCGATGCAGGTTCTGTGTTTCATCGTCAAAAAGAAGGTCCAAGGTATACAGTAAACCTGAAGTGAAGCATCGGAATCTATAACTATTGATACAGGAATGGTTCAAACATAGTCAGTAAGAAGTGTCGGTCTTCATGTACTTAAGTCGGGATTGTGCCTTTTGTATTTAATTCCGATGCAATTTCTGTGTTTCATCGTCAATAAGAAGGTCCAAGGGATACAGTAATTCTGAAGTGAAGCATCGGAATCTGTAACTAGTGTCACAGGAATGGTCAGTAGGAAGAGTCAGTCTTCTTGTCCTTAAGTCGGCATTTTGCCTTTTGTATTTAATTCCGGTGCAATTTCTGTGTTTCATCGTCAATAAGTAGTCCCAAGGGATACAGTAAACCTGAAGTGAAGCATCGGAATTTATAACTAGTGTCAAAGGAATGGTTCAAGACATAGTCAGTAAGAAGTGTCGGTCTTCATGTACTTAAGTCGGCATTGTGGCTTTTGTATTTAATTCCGATGCAATTTCTGTGTTTCATCGTCAATAAGAAGGACCAAGGGATACAGTAAACGTGAAGTGAAGCATCGGAATCTATAACTAGTGTCACAGGGATGGTCAGTAGGAAGAGTCATTCTTCTTGTCCTTAAGTCGGCATTGTGCATTTTGTATTTAATTCCGATGCAATTTCTGTGTTTCATCGTCAATAAGAAGGTCCAAGGGATACAGTAAACCTGAAGTGAAACATCGGAATCTATAACTAGTGTTGCAGGAATGGTTCAAAACTTAGTCAGTAAGAAGTGTAGGTCTTCATGTACTTAAGTCGGCATTGTGCCTTTTGTATTTAATTCCGATGCAATTTCTGCGTTTCATCGTCAATAAGAAGGTCCAAGAGATACAGTAAACCTGAAGTGAAGCATCGGAATCTATAACTAGTGTCACAGGAATGGTTCGAAACATAGTCAGTAGGAAGTGTCGGTGGTTATGTACTTAAGTCGGCATTGTGCCTTTTGTATTTAATTCCGATGCAATTTCTGTGTTTCATCGTCAATAAGGAGGTCCAAGGGATACAGTAAACCTGAAGTGAAGCATCGGAATTTATAACTAGTGTCACAGGAATGGTTCAAGACATAGTCAGTAAGAAGTGTCGGTCTTCATGTACTTAAGTCGGCATTGTGGCTTTTGTATTTAATTCCGATGCAATTTCTGTGTTTCATCGTCAATAAGAAGGACCAAGGGATACAGTAAACCTGAAGTGAAGCATCGGAATCTATAACTAGTGTCACAGGGATGGTCAGTAGGAAGAGTCAGTCTTCTTGTCCTTAAGTCGGCATTGTGCCTTTTGTATTTAATTCCGATGCATTTTCCGTGTTTCATCGTCAATAAGAAGGTCCAAGGGATACAGTAAACCTGAAGTGAAGCATCGGAATCTATAACTAGTGTCACAGGAATGGTTCAAAACATAGTCAGTAAGAAGTGTCGCTCTTCATGTACTTAAGTCGGCATTATGCCTTTTGTACATAATTCCGATGCAATTTCTGTGTCTCATCGTCAATAAGGACGTCCAAGGGATGCAGTAAACCTGAAGTGAAGCATCGGAATCTCTAACTAGTGTCACAGGAATGGTCAGTAGGAAGAGTCAGTGTTCTTGTCCTTAAGTCGGCATTGTGCCTTTTGTATTTAATTCCGATGCAATTTCTGTGTTACATCGTCAATAAGTAGGTCCAAGGGATACAGTAAACCTGAAGTGAAGCATCGGAATCTATAACTATTGTTACAGGAATGGTTCAAAACATAGTCAGTAAGAAGTGTCGGTCATCATGTACTTCAGTCGGCATTGTGCCTTTTGTATTTATTTCCGATGCAATTTCTGTGTTTCATCGTCAATAAGAGGGTCCAAGGGATACAGTAAACATGAAGTGAAGCATGGGAATCTATAACTAGTGTCACAGGAATGGTCAGTAGGAAGAGTCAGACTTCTTGCCCTTAAGTCGGCATTGTGCCTTTTGTATTTAATTCCGATGCAGTTTCAGTGTTTCATCGTCAAAAAGAAGGTCCAAGGTATACAGTAAACCTGAAGTGAAGCATCGGAATCTATAACTAGTGTCACAGGAATGGTTCAAAACAAAGTCAGTAAGAAGTGTCGGTCTTCATGTACTTAAATCGGGGTTGTGCCTTTTGTATTTAATTCCGATGCAATTTCTGTGTTTCATCGTCAATAAGAAGGTCCAAGGGATACAGTAAACCTGAAGTGAAGCATCGGAATCTGTAACTAGTGTTACAGGAATTGTCAGTAAGAAGAGTCTTTCTTCTTGTCCTTAAGACGGCATTGTGCCTTTTGTATTTAATTCCGATGCAATTTCTGTGTTTCATCGTCAATAAGAAGGTCCAAGGGTTACAGTAAACCTGATGTGAAGCCTCGGAATCTATAACTAGTGTCATAGGAATGGTCAGTAGGAAGAGTCAGTCTTCTTGCCCTTAAGTCGACATTGTGCCTTTTGTATTTAATTCCGAGCAATTTCTGTGTTTCATCGTCAATAAGAAGGTCCAAGGGGTACAGCAAACCTAAAGTGAAGCATAGGAATCTATAACTAGTGGCACAGGAATGGTCAGTAGAAAGAGTCAGTCTTCTTGTCCTTAAGTCGGCATTGTGCCTTTTGTATTTAATTCCGATGCAATTTCTGTGTTTCATCGTCAATAAGAAGGTCCAAGGGATACAGGAAACCTGAATTGAAGCATCGGAATCTATAACTAGTGTCACAGGAATGGGAGCTAAACATATTCAGTAAGAAGTGTCGGTCTTCATGTACTTGAGTCGGCATTGTGCCTTTTGTATTTAATTCCGATGCAATTTCTGTGTTTCATCGTCAATAAGAAGGCCCAAGGGATACAGTAAACCTGAAGTGAAGCATCGGAATCGATAACTAGTGTCACAGGAATGGTTGAAGACATAGTCAGTAAGAAGTGTCGGTCTTCATGTACTTAAGTCGGCATTGTGCCTTTTGCATTTAATTCCGAGCAATTTCTGTGTTTCATCGTCAATAAGAAGGTCCAAGGGGTACAGCAAACCTAAAGTGAAGCTTAGGAATCTATAACTAGTGGCACAGGAATGGTCAGTAGAAAGAGTCAGTCTTCTTGTTCTTAAGTCGGCATTGTGCCTTTTGTATTTAATTCCGATGCAATTTCTGTGCTTCATCGTCAATAAGAAGGTCCAAGGGATACTGTAAACCTGAAGTGAAGCATCGGAATCTATAACTAGTGTTGCAGGAATGGTTCAAAAAATAGTCAGTATGAAGTGTTGGTCTTCATGTACTTATGTCGGCATTGTGCCTTTTGTATTTAATTCCGATGCAATATCTGTGTTTCATCGTCAATAAGAAGGTCCAAGGGATACAGTAAACCTGGAGGGAAGCATCGGAATCTATAACTAGTATCACAGGAATGGTTCAAAACATAGTCAGTAAAAAGTGTCGCTCTTCATGTACTTAAGTCGGCATTGTGCTTTTTGTATATAATTCCGATGCAATTTCTGTGTTTCATCGTCAATAAGAAGGTCCAAGGGATACAGTAAACCTGACGTGAAGAATCGGAATCTATAACTAGTGTCACAGGAATGGTCAGTAGGAAGAGTCTGACTTCTTGTCCTTATGTTGGTATTGTGCCTTTTGTATTTAATTCCGATGCAATTTCTGTGTTTCATCGTCAATAAGAAGGTCCAAGGGATACAGTGAACCTGGAGTGAAGCAATGGAATCTATAACTATTGTTACAGGAATGGTTCAAAACATAGTCAGTAAGAAGTGTCGGTCTTCACGTACTTAAGTCGGCATTGTGCCTTTTACATTTATTTCCGATGCAATTTCTGTGTTCCATTGTCAATAAGAAGGTCCAAGGGATACAGTAAACATGAAGTGAAGCATGGAAATCTATAACTAGTGTCACAGGAATGGTCAGTAGGAAGAGTCAGACCTCTTGTCCTTAAGTCGGCATTGTGCCTTTTGTATTTAATTCCGATGCAGGTTCTGTGTTTCATCGTCAAAAAGAAGGTCCAAGGTATACAGTAAACCTGAAGTGAAGCATCGGAATCTATAACTATTGATACAGGAATGGTTCAAACATAGTCAGTAAGAAGTGTCGGTCTTCATGTACTTAAGTCGGGATTGTGCCTTTTGTATTTAATTCCGATGCAATTTCTGTGTTTCATCGTCAATAAGAAGGTCCAAGGGATACAGTAATTCTGAAGTGAAGCATCGGAATCTGTAACTAGTGTCACAGGAATGGTCAGTAGGAAGAGTCAGTCTTCTTGTCCTTAAGTCGGCATTTTGCCTTTTGTATTTAATTCCGATGCAATTTCTGTGTTTCATCGTCAATAAGTAGTCCCAAGGGATACAGTAAACCTGAAGTGAAGCATCGGAATTTATAACTAGTGTCAAAGGAATGGTTCAAGACATAGTCAGTAAGAAGTGTCGGTCTTCATGTACTTAAGTCGGCATTGTGGCTTTTGTATTTAATTCCGATGCAATTTCTGTGTTTCATCGTCAATAAGAAGGACCAAGGGATACAGTAAACGTGAAGTGAAGCATCGGAATCTATAACTAGTGTCACAGTGATGGTCAGTAGGAAGAGTCATTCTTCTTGTTCTTAAGTCGGCATTGTGCATTTTGTATTTAATTCCGATGCAATTTCTGTGTTTCATCGTCAATAAGAAGGTCCAAGGGATACAGTAAACCTGAAGTGAAGCATCGGAATCTATAACTAGTGTTGCAGGAATGGTTCAAAACTTAGTCAGTAAGAAGTGTAGGTCTTCATGTACTTAAGTCGGCATTGTGCCTTTTGTATTTAATTCCGATGCAATTTCTGCGTTTCATCGTCAATAAGAAGGTCCAAGAGATACAGTAAACCTGAAGTGAAGCATCGGAATCTATAACTAGTGTCACAGGAATGGTTCGAAACATAGTCAGTAGGAAGTGTCGGTGGTTATGTACTTAAGTCGGCATTGTGCATTTTGTATTTAATTCCGATGCCATTTCTGTGTTTCATCGTCAATAAGGAGGTCCAAGGGATACAGTAAACCTGAAGTGAAGCATCGGAATTTATAACTAGTGTCACAGGAATGGTTCAAGACATAGTCAGTAAGAAGTGTCGGTCTTCATGTACTTAAGTCGGCATTGTGGCTTTTGTATTTAATTCCGATGCAATTTCTGTGTTTCATCGTCAATAAGAAGGACCAAGGGATACAGTAAACCTGAAGTGAAGCATCGGAATCTATAACTAGTGTCACAGGGATGGTCAGTAGGAAGAGTCAGTCTTCTTGTCCTTAAGTCGGCATTGTGCCTTTTGTATTTAATTCCGATGCATTTTCCGTGTTTCATCGTCAATAAGAAGGTCCAAGGGATACAGTAAACCTGAAGTGAAGCATCGGAATCTATAACTAGTGTCACAGGAATGGTTCAAAACATAGTCAGTAAGAAGTGTCGCTCTTCATGTACTTAAGTCGGCATTATGCCTTTTGTATATAATTCCGATGCAATTTCTGTGTCTCATCGTCAATAAGGAGGTCCAAGGGATACAGTAAACCTGAAGTGAAGCATCGGAATCTCTAACTAGTGTCACAGGAATGGTCAGTAGGAAGAGTCAGTGTTCTTGTCCTTAAGTCGGCATTGTGCCTTTTGTATTTAATTCCGATGCAATTTCTGTGTTACATCGTCAATAAGAAGGTCCAAGGGATACAGTAAACCTGAAGTGAAGCATCGGAATCTATAACTGTTGTTACAGGAATGGTTCAGAACATAGTCAGTAAGAAGTGTCGGTCATCATGTACTTAAGTCGGCATTGTGCCTTTTGTATTTATTTCCGATGCAATTTCTGTGTTTCATCGTCAATAAGAGGGTCCAAGGGATACAGTAAACATGAAGTGAAACATGGGAATCTATAACTAGTGTCACAGGAATGGTCAGTAGGAAGAGTCAGACTTCTTGCCCTTAAGTCGGCATTGTGCCTTTTGTATTTAATTCCGATGCAGTTTCAGTGTTTCATCGTCAAAAAGAAGGTCCAAGGTATACAGTAAACCTGAAGTGAAGCATCGGAATCTATAACTAGTGTCACAGGAATGGTTCAAAACAAAGTCAGTAAGAAGTGTCGGTCTTCATGTACTTAAATCGGCATTGTGCCTTTTGTATTTAATTCCGATGCAATTTCTGTGTTCCATCGTCAATACGAAGGTCTAAGGGATACAGTAAGCCTGAAGTGAAGCATCGGAATCTGTAACTAGTGTTACAGGAATGGTCAGTAGGAAGAGTCTTTCTTCTTGTCCTTAAGACAACCTGAAGTGGAGCCTCGGAATCTATAACTAGTGTCACAGGAATGATCAGTAGGAGGAGTCAGTCTTCTTGTCCTTAAGACGGCATTGTGCTTTTGTATTTAATTCCGTTGCAATTTCTGTGTTTCATCGTCAATAAGAAGGTCCAAGGGATACAGTAAAATTGAAGTGATGCATCGGAACCTAAATCTAGCGTCACTGGAATGGTCAGTAGGGAGAGTCAGTCTTCTTGTCCTTAGGTCGGCATAGTGCTTTTTGAATTTAATTCCCATGCAATTTCTGTGTTTCATCGTCAATAAGAAGGTCCAAGGGATACAGTAAACCTGAAGTGAAGCATCGGAATCTATAACTAGTGTCACAGGAATGGTTCAAAACAAAGTCAGTAAGAAGTGTCGGTCTTCATGTACTTAAATCGGCATTGTGCCTTTTGTATTTAATTCCGATGCAATTTCTGTGTTTCATCGTCAATACGAAGGACTAAGGGATACAGTAAGCCTGAAGTGAAGCATCGGAATCTGTAACTAGTGTTACAGGAATTGTCAGTAAGAAGAGTCTTTCTTCTTGTCCTTAAGACGGCATTGTGCCTTTTGTATTTAATTCCGATGCAATTTCTGTGTTTCATCGTCAATAAGAAGGTCCAAGGGTTACAGTAAACCTGATGTGAAGCCTCGGAATCTATAACTAGTGTCACAGGAATGGTCAGTAGGAAGAGTCAGTCTTCTTGCCCTTAAGTCGACATTGTGCCTTTTGTATTTAATTCCGAGCAATTTCTGTGTTTCATCGTCAATAAGAAGGTCCAAGGGGTACAGCAAACCTAAAGTGAAGCATAGGAATCTATAACTAGTGGCACAGGAATGGTCAGTAGAAAGAGTCAGTCTTCTGGTCCTTAAGTCGGCATTGTGCCTTTTGTATTTAATTCCGATGCAATTTCTGTGTTTCATCGTCAATAAGAAGGTCCAAGGGATACAGTAAAAATGAAGTGATGCATCGGAACCTAAAACTAGCGTCACTGGAATGGTCAGTAGGAAGAGTCAGTCTTCTTGTCCTTAGGTCGGCATAGTGCTTTTTGAATTTAATTCCCATGCAATTTCTGTGTTTCATCGTCAATAAGAAGGTCCAAGGGATACAGTAAACCTGAAGTGAAGCATCGGAATCTATAACTAGAGTTACAGGAATGGTTTAAAACATAGTCAGTGAGAAGTGTCGGTCTTCATGTACTTAAGTCGGCATTGTGCCTTTTGTATTTAATTCCGATGCAATTTCTGTGTTTCATCGTCAATAAGAAGGTCCAAGGGTTACAGTAAACCTGATGTGAAGCCTCGGAATCTATAACTAGTGTCACAGGAATGGTCAGTAGGAAGAGTCAGTCTTCTTGCCCTTAAGTCGACATTGTGCCTTTTGTATTTAATTCCGAGTAATTTCTGTGTTTCATCGTCAATAAGAAGGTCCAAGGGGTACAGCAAACCTGAAGTGAAGCATAGGAATCTATAACTAGTGGCACAGGAATGGTCAGTAGAAAGAGTCAGTCTTCTTGTCCTTAAGTCGGCATTGTGCCTTTTGTATTTAATTCCGATGCAATTTCTGTGTTTCATCGTCAATAAGAAGGTCCAAGGGATACAGGCAACCTGAATTGAAGCATCAGAATCTATAACTAGTGTCACAGGAATGGGAGCTAAACATGGTCAGTAAGAAGTGTCGGTCTTCATGTACTTAAGTCGGCATTGTGCCTTTTGTATTTAATTCCGATGCAATTTCTGTGTTTCATCGTCAATAATAAGGCCCAAGGGATACAGTAAACCTGAAGTGAAGCATCGGAATCTATAACTAGTGTCACAGGAATGGTCAGTATGAAGAGTCGGTCTTCTTGTCCTTAAGTCGGCATAGTGCCATTTGAATTTAATTCCCATGCAATTTCTGTGTTTCATCGTCAATAAGAAGGTCCAAGGGATACAGTAAACCTGAAGAGAAGCATCGGAATCTATAACTAGAGTTACAGGAATGGTTTAAAACATAGTCTATAAGAAGTGTCGGTCTTCATGAACTTAAGTCGGCATTGTGCCTTTTGTATTTAATTCCGAGTAATTTCTGTGTTTCATCGTCAATAAGAAGGTCCAAGGGGTACAGCAAACCTGAAGTGAAGCATAGGAATCTATAACTAGTGGCACAGGAATGGTCAGTAGAAAGAGTCAGTCTTCTTGTCCTTAAGTCGGCATTGTGCCTTTTGTATTTAATTCCGATGCAATTTCTGTGTTTCATCGTCAATAAGAAGGTCCAAGGGATACAGGAAATCTGAATTGAAGCATCAGAATCTATAACTAGTGTCAAAGGAATGGGAGCTAAATATGGTCAGTAAGAAGTGTCGGTCTTCATGTACTTAAGTCGGCATTGTGCCTTTTGTATTTAATTCCGATGCAATTTCTGTGTTTCATCGTCAATATGAAGGTCCAAGGGATACAGTAAACCTGATGTGAAGCCTCGGAATCTATAACTAGTGTCACAGGAATGGTCAGTACGAAGAGTCAGTCTTCTTGCCCTTAAGTCAGCATTGTGCCTTTTGTATTTAATTTCGAGCAATTTCTGTGTTTCATCGTCAATAAGAAGGTCCAAGGGGTACAGCAAACCTAAAGTGAAGCATAGGAATCTATAACTAGTGGCACAGGAATGGTCAGTAGAAAGAGTCAGTCTTCTTGTCCTTAAGTCGGCATTGTGCCTTTTGTATTTAATTCCGATGCAATTTCTGTGTTTCATCGTCAATAAGAAGGTCCAAGGGATACAGTAAAAATGAAGTGATGCATCGGAACCTAAAACTAGCGTCACTGGAATGGTCAGTAGGAAGAGTCAGTCTTCTTGTCCTTAGGTCGGCATAGTGCTTTTTGAATTTAATTCCCATGCAATTTCTGTGTTTCATCGTCAATAAGAAGGTCCAAGGGATACAGTAAACCTGAAGTGAAGCATCGGAATCTATAACTAGAGTTACAGGAATGGTTTAAAACATAGTCAGTAAGAAGTGTCGGTCTTCATGTACTTAAGTCGGCATTGTGCCTTTTGTATTTAATTCCGATGCAATTTCTGTGTTTCATCGTCAATAAGAAGGTCCAAGGGTTACAGTAAACCTGATGTGAAGCCTCGGAATCTATAACTAGTGTCACAGGAATGGTCAGTAGGAAGAGTCAGTCTTCTTGCCCTTAAGTCGACATTGTGCCTTTTGTATTTAATTCCGAGTAATTTCTGTGTTTCATCGTCAATAAGAAGGTCCAAGGGGTACAGCAAACCTGAAGTGAAGCATAGGAATCTATAACTAGTGGCACAGGAATGGTCAGTAGAAAGAGTCAGTCTTCTTGTCCTTAAGTCGGCATTGTGCCTTTTGTATTTAATTCCGATGCAATTTCTGTGTTTCATCGTCAATAAGAAGGTCCAAGGGATACAGGAAACCTGAATTGAAGCATCAGAATCTATAACTAGTGTCACAGGAATGGGAGCTAAACATGGTCAGTAAGAAGTGTCGGTCTTCATGTACTTAAGTCGGCATTGTGCCTTTTGTATTTAATTCCGATGCAATTTCTGTGTTTCATCGTCAATAATAAGGCCCAAGGGATACAGTAAACCTGAAGTGAAGCATCGGAATCTATAACTAGTGTCACAGGAATGGTCAGTATGAAGAGTCGGTCTTCTTGTCCTTAAGTCGGCATAGTGCCTTTTGAATTTAATTCCCATGCAATTTCTGTGTTTCATCGTCAATAAGAAGGTCCAAGGGATACAGTAAACCTGAAGAGAAGCATCGGAATCTATAACTAGAGTTACAGGAATGGTTTAAAACATAGTCTATAAGAAGTGTCGGTCTTCATGAACTTAAGTCGGCATTGTGCCTTTTGTATTTAATTCCGAGTAATTTCTGTGTTTCATCGTCAATAAGAAGGTCCAAGGGGTACAGCAAACCTGAAGTGAAGCATAGGAATCTATAACTAGTGGCACAGGAATGGTCAGTAGAAAGAGTCAGTCTTCTTGTCCTTAAGTCGGCATTGTGCCTTTTGTATTTAATTCCGATGCAATTTCTGTGTTTCATCGTCAATAAGAAGGTCCAAGGGATACAGGAAACCTGAATTGAAGCATCAGAATCTATAACTAGTGTCACAGGAATGGGAGCTAAACATGGTCAGTAAGAAGTGTCGGTCTTCATGTACTTAAGTCGGCATTGTGCCTTTTGTATTTAATTCCGATGCAATTTCTGTGTTTCATCGTCAATATGAAGTCCAAGGGATACAGTAAACCTGATGTGAAGCCTCGGAATCTATAACTAGTGTCACAGGAATGGTCAGTACGAAGAGTCAGTCTTCTTGCCCTTAAGTCAGCATTGTGCCTTTTGTATTTAATTTCGAGCAATTTCTGTGTTTCATCGTCAATAAGAAGGTCCAAGGGATACAGTAAACCTGAAGTGAAGCATCGGAATCTATAACTAGTGTCACAGGAATGGTCAGTAGGGAACAGTCAGTCTTCTTGTCCTTAAGTCGGCATTGTGCCTTTTGTATTTAATTCCCATGCAATTTCTGTGTTTCATCGTCTATAAGAAGTTCCAAGGGATACAGTAAAATTGAAGTGAATCATCGGAATCTATAACTAGTGTTGCAGGAATGGTTCAAAACATAGTCAGTAAGAAGTGTCGGTCGTCATGTACTTAAGTCGGCATTGTGACTTTTGTATTTAATTCCGATGCAATTTCTGTGTTTCATCGTAAATAAGAAGGTCCAAGGGATACAGTAAACCTGAAGTGAAGCATCGGAATCTATAACTAGTGTCACAGGAATGGTCAGTAGGAAGAGTCAGTCATCTTGTCCTTAAGTCGGCATTGTGCCTTTTGTATTTAATTCCGATGCAATTTCTGTGTTTCATCGTCAATAAGAAGGTCCAAGGGATACAGTAAACCTGAAGTGAAGCATCGGAATCTATAACTAGTGTTGCAGGAATGGTTCAAAACATAGTCAGTAAGAAGTGTCGGTCTTCATGTACTTAAGTCGGTATTGTGCCTTTTGTATTTATTTCCGATGCAATTTCTGTGTTTCATCGTCAATGAGAAGGTCCATGGGATACAGTGAGCCTGGAGTGAAGCATCGGAATCTATAACTAGTGTCACAGGAATAGTTCAAAACATAGTCAGTAAGAAGTGTCGGTCTTTATGTACTTAAGTCGGCAATGTGCCTTTTGTATTTATTGCCGATGCAATTTCTGTGTATCATCGTCAATAAGAAGGTCCAAGGGATACAGTAAACATGAAGTGAAGCATGGGAATCTATAACTTGTGTCACCGGAATGGTCAGTAGGAAGAGTCAGACTTCTTGTCCTTAAGTCGGCATTGTGCCTTTTGTATTTAATTCCGATGCAATTTCTGTGTTTCATCGTCAAAAAGAAGGTCCAAGGTATACAGTAAACCTGAAGTGAAGCATCGGAATCTATAACTAGTGTTACAGGAATGGTTCAAAACATAGTCAGTAAGAAGTGTCGGTCTTCATGTACTTAAGTCGGCATTGTGCCTTTTGTATTTAATTCCGATGCAATTTCTGTGTTTCATCGTCAATAAGAAGGTCCAAGGGATACAGTAAACCTGGAGTGAAGCATCGGAATCTATAACTAGTGGCACAGGAATGGTTCAAAACATAGTCAGTAAGATGTTTCGGTCTTCATGTACTTAAGTCGGCATTGTGCCTTTTGCATTTAATTCCGATGCAATTTCAGTGTTTCATCGTCAATAAGAAGGTCCAAGGGATACAGTAAACCGGAAGTGAAGCATCGGAATCTATAACTAGTGTTACAGGAATGGTTCAAAACATAGTCAGTAAGAAGTGTCGGTCTACATGTACTTAAGTCGGCATTGTGACTTTTGTATTTAATTCCGATGCAATGTCTATGTTTCATCGTCAATAAGATGGTCCAAGGGATACAGTAAACCTGGAGTGAAGCATCGGAATCTATAAGTACTGTCTCTGGAATGGTTCAAAACAAAGTCAGTAAGAAGTGTCGGTCTTCATGTACTTAAGTCGGCATTGTGCCTTTTGTATTTAATTCAGATGCAATTTCTGTGTTTCATCGTCAATAAGAAGGTCCAAGGATACAGAAAACTTAAAATGAAGCATCGGAATCTATAACTAGTGTCACAGGAATGGTTCAAAACATAGTTAGTAAGAAGTGTCGTTCTTCATGTACTCAATTCGGCATTGTGCTTATTGTATTTAATTCCGGTGCAATTTCTGTGTTTCATCGTCAATAAGAAGTTCGAAGGGATACAGTAAACCTGAAGTGAAGCATCATAATCTATAACTAGTGTCACAGGAATGGTCAGTAGGAAGAGTCAGTCTTCTTGCCATTAAGTCGGCATTGTGCCTTTTATATTTAATTCCGATGTAATATCTGTGTTTCATCGTCAATAAGAAGATCCAAGGGATACAGTAAACCTGAAGTGAAGCATCGGAATCTATAACTAGTGTTGCAGGATTGGTTCAAAACATAGTCAGTAAGAAGTGTCGGCCTTCACGTACTTAAGTCGGCATTGTGCCTTTTGTATTTAATTCCGATGCAATTTCTGTGTTTCATCGTCAATAAGAAGGTCGAAGGGATACAGTAAACCTGGAGTGAAGCATGGGAATCTACAACTAGTGTCACAGGAAGGGTTCAAAACATAGTCAGTAAGAAGTGTCGGTCTTCATGTACTTGAGTCGGCATTGTGCCTTTTGAATGTAATTCCGATGGAATTTCTGTGTTTCATCGTCAATATGACGTTCCAAGGGATACAGTAAACCTGAAGTGAAGCGTCGGAATCTATAACTAGTGTCACAGGAATGGTTTAAAACTTAGACAGTAGGAAGAGTCAGTCTTCTTGTACTTAAGTCGGCAATGTGCCTTTTGTATTTAATTCCGATGCAATTTCTGTGTTTCATCGTCAATAAGAAGGTCCAAGGGATACAGTAAACCTGAAGTGAAGCATCGGAATCTATAACTAGTGTCACAGGAATGGTTCAAAACTTAGACATTAGGAAGAGTCAGTCCTCTTGTACTTAAGTCGGCATTGTGCTTTTGTATTTAATTCCGATGCAATTTCTGTGTTTCATCGTCAATAAGAAGGTCCAAGGGATACAGTAAACCTGAAGTGAAGCATCGGAATCTATAACTAGTGTCACAGGAATGGTTCAAAACTTAGACATTAGGAAGAGTCAGTCCTCTTGTACTTAAGTCGGCATTGTGCTATTGTATTTAATTCCGATGCAATTTCTGTGTTTCATCGTCAATACGAAGGTCCAAGGGATACAGTAAAAATTAAGGGAAGCATCGGAACCTATAACTAGTGTCACTGGAATGGACAGTAGGAAGAGTCAGTCTTCTTGTCCTTAGGTCGGTATAGTTCCTTTTGTATTTAATTCCCATGCAATTTCTGTGTTTCATCGTCAATAAGAAGGTAAAAGGGATACAGTAAACCTGAAGTGAAGCATCGGAATCTATAACTAGTGTTACAGGAATGGTTGAAAACATAGTCAGTAAGAAGTGTCGGTCTTCATGTACTTAAGTCGGCATTGTGCCTTATGTATTTAATTCCGATGCAATTTCTGTGTTTCATCGTCAATAACAAGGTCCAAGGATACAGAGAACTTAAAATGAAGCGTCGGAATCTATAACTAGTGTCACAGGAATGGTTCAAAACATAGTTAGTAAGAAGTGTCGTTCTTCATGTACTCAATTCGGCATTGTGCTTATTGTATTTAATTCCGGTGCAATTTCTGTGTTTCATCGTCAATAAGAAGTTCGAAGGGATACAGTAAACCTGAAGTGAAGCATCATAATCTGTAACTAGTGTCATAGGAATGGTCAGTAGGAAGTGTCAGTCTTCTTGCCATTAAGTCGGCATTGTGCGTTTTATATTTAATTCCGATGTAATTTCTGTGTTTCATCGTCAATAAGAAGATCCAAGGGATACAGTAAACCTGAAGTGAAGCATCGCAATCTATAACTAGTGTTACAGGATTGGTTCAAAACATAGTCAGTAAGAAGTGTCGGTCTTCACGTACTTATGTCGGCATTGTGCCTTTTGTATTTAATTCCGATGCAATTTCTGTGTTTCATCGTCAATAAGAAGGTCCAAGGGATACAGTAAACCTGGAGTGAAGCATGGGAATCTACAACTAGTGTCACAGGAAGGGTTCAAAACATAGTCAGTAAGAAGTGTCAGTCTTCATGTACTTGAGTCCCCATTGTGCCTTTTGAATGTAATTCCGATGCAATTTCTGTGTTTCATCGTCAATATGACGTTCCAAGGGATACAGTAAACCTGAAGTGAAGCGTCGGAATCTATAACTAGTGTCACAGGAATGGTTTAAAACTTAGACAGTAGGAAGAGTCAGTCTTCTTGTACTTAAGTCGGCAATCTGCTTTTTGTATTTAATTCCGATGCAATTTCTGTGCTTCATCGTCAATAAGAAGGTCCAAGGGATACAGTAAACCTGAAGTGAAGCATCGGAATCTATAACTAGTGTCACAGGAATGGTCAGAAGGAAGAGTCAATCTTCTTGTCCTTAAGTCGGCATTGTGCCTTTTGTATTTAATTCCGATGCAATTTCTGTGTTATATCGTCATTAAGAAGGTCCAAGGGATACAGTAAACCTGAAGTGAAGCATCGGAATCTATAACTAGTGTTACAGGGATGGTTCAAAACATAGTAAGACGTATCGGTCTTCATGTACTTAAGTCGGCATTGAGCCTTTTGTATTTAATTCCGATGCAATTTCTGTGTTTCATCGTCAATAAGAAGGTCTAAGGGATACAGTAAACATGAAGTGAAGCATGGGAATCTATAACCAGTGTCACAGGAATGGTCAGTAGGAAGAGTCAGACTTCTTGTCCTTAAGTCGGCATTGTGCCTTTTGTATTTAATTCCGATGCAATTTCTGTGTTTCATCGTCAAAAAGAAGGTCCAAGGTATACAGTAAACCTGAAGTGAAGCATCGGAATCTATAACTAGTGTCACAGGAATGGTTCAAAACATAGTCGGTAAGATGTGTCGGTCTTCATGTACTTAAGTCGGCATTGTGCCTTTTGTATTTAATTCCGATGCAATTTCTGTGTTTCATCGTCAATACGAAGGTCCAAGGGATACAGTAAAAATTAAGGGAAGCATCGGAACCTATGACTAGTGTCACTGGAGTGGACAGTAGGAAGAGTCAGTCTTCTTGTCCTTAGGTCGGCATAGTTCCTTTTGTATTTAATTCCCATGCAATTTCTGTGTTTCATCGTCAATAAGAAGGTAAAAGGGATACAGTAAACCTGAAGTGAAGTATCGGAATCTATAACAAGTGTTACAGGAATGGTTCAAAACATAGTCAGTAAGAAGTGTCGGTCTTCATGTACTTAAGTCGGCATTGTGCCTTTTGTATTTAATTCCGATGCAATTTCTGTGTTTCGTCGTCAATAAAAAGGTCCAAGGGATACAGTAAACCTGGAGTGAAGCAACGGAATCTATAACTAGTGGCACAGGAGTGGTTCAAATCATAGTCAGTAAGATGTGTCGGTCATCATGTACTTAAGTCGGCATTGTGCCTTTTCAATTTAATTCCGATGCAATTTCTGTGTTTCATCGTCAATAAGAAGGTCCAAGGGATACAGTAAACCTGAAGTGAAGCATCGGAATCTATAACTAATGTTACAGGAATGGTTCAAAACATAGTCAGTAAGAAGTGTCGGTCTTCATGTACATAAGTCGGCATTGTGACTTTTGTATTTAATTCCGATGCAATTTCTGTGTTTCATCGTCAATAAGAAGGTCCAAGGGATACAGTAAACCTGAAGTGAAGCATCGGAATCTATAACTAGTGTCACAGGAATTGTTCAAAACTTAGACAGTAGGCAGAGTCAGTCTTCTTGTACTGAAGTCGGCATTGTGCCTTTTGCATTTATTTCCGATGCAATTACTGTGTTTCATCGTCAATAAGAAGGTCCAAGGGATACAGTAAACCTGGAGTGAAGCAACGGAATCTATAACTAGTGTCACAGGAATGGTTCAAATCTTAGACATTAGGAAGAGTCAGTCTTCTTGTCCTTAAGTCCTCATTGTGCCTTTTGTTTTTAATTCCGATGAAATTTCTGTGATTCATCGTCAATAAGAAGGTCCAAGGGATACAGTAAACCTGAAGTGAAGCATCGGAATCTATAACTAGTGTTACAGGAATGGTTCAAAACATAGTCAGTAAGAAGTGTCGGTCTTCATGTACATAAGTCGGCATTGTGACTTTTGTATTTAATTCCAATGCAATGTCTGTGTTTCATCGTCAATAAGAAGGTCCAAGGGATACAGTAAACCTGGAGTGAAGCATCCGAATGTATAACTAGTGTCTCAGGAATGGTTCAAAACAAAGTCAGTAAGAAGTGTCGGTCTTCATGTACTTAAGTCGGCATTGTGCCTTTTGTATTTAATTCCGATGCAATTTCTGTGTTTCATCGTCAATATGAAGGTCCAAAGGATACAGTAAACCTGGAGTGAAGCATCGGAATCTATAACTAGTGTCACAGGAATGGTTCAAAACTTAGACAGTAGGAAGAGTCAGTCTTCTTGTTCTTAAGTCGGCATTGTTCCTTTTGTATTTAATTCCGATGCAATTTCTGTGTATCATCGTCAATTGGATGGTCCAAGGGATACAGTAAACCTGAAGTGAAGCATCGGAATCTATAACTAGTGTCACAGGAATGGTTCAAAACATAGACAGTAGGAAGGGTCACGCTTCTTGTACTTAAGTCGGCATTGTGCCTTTTGTATTTAATTCCGATGCAATTTCTGTGTTTCATCGTCAATAAGAAAGTCCAAGGGATACGGTAAACCTGGAGTGAAGCATCGGAATCTATAACTAGTGTCACAGGAATGGTTCAAAACGTAGTCAGTAAGAAGTGTCGGTCTTCATGTACATAAGTCGGCATTGTGCGTTTTGTATTTAATTCCGATGCAATTTCTGTGTTTCATCGTCAATAAGAAGGTCCAAGGGATACAGTAAACCTGAAGTGAAGCATCGGAATCTATAACTAGTGTCATAGGAGTGGTCAGTATGAAGAGTCAGTCTTCTTGTCCTTAAGTCAGCATTGTGCTTTTTGTATTTAATTCCGATTCAATTTCTGTATTTCATCGCCAATAAGAAGGTCAAAGGGATACAGTATACCTGAAGTGAAGCATCGGAATCTATAACTAGTGTCACAGGAATGGTTCAAAACGTAGTCAGTAAGAAGTGTCGGTCTTCATCTACTTAAGTCGGCATTGTGCCTTCTGTATTTAATTCCGATGCAATTTCTGTGTTTCATCGTCAATAAGATGGTCCAAGAGATACAGTAAACCTCGTGTGAAGAATCGGAATCTATAACTAGTGTCACAGGAATGGTCAGAAGGAAGAGTCAGTCTTCTTGTCCCTAAGTCGGCATTGTGCCTTTTGTATTTAATTCCGATGCAATTTCTGTGTTTTATCGTCAACAAGAAGGTCCAAGGGATACAGTAAACCTGAAGTGAAGCATCGGAATCTATAACTAGTGTTACAGGGACGGTTCAAAACATAGTATGACGTGTCGGTCTTCATGTACTTAAGTCGGCATTGAGCCTTATGTATTTAATTCCGATGCAATTTCTGTGTTTCATCGTCAATAAGAAGGTCCAAGGGATACAGTAAACATGAAGTGAAGCATGGGAATCTATAACTAGTGTCACAGGAATGGTCAGTAGGAAGAGTCAGACTTCTTGTCCTTAAGTCGGCATTGTGCCTTTTGTATTTAATTCCGATGCAATATCTGTGTTTCATCGTCAATACGAAGGTCCAAGGGATACAGTAAAAATTAAGGGAAGCATCGGAACCTATAACTAGTGTCACTGGAATGGACAGTAGGAAGAGTCAGTCTTCTTGTCCTTAGGTCGGCCTAGTTCCTTTTGTATTTAATTCCCATGCAATTTCTGTGTTTCATCGTCAGTAAGAAGGTCCAAGGGATACAGTAAACCTGAAGTGAAGCATCGGAATCTATAACTAGTGTTACAGGAATGGTTCAAAACATAGTCAGTAAGAAGTGTCGGTCTTCATGTACTTAAGTCGGCATTGTGCCTTTTGTATTTAATTCCGATGCAATTTCTGTGTTTCATCGTCAATAAAAAGGTCCAAGGGATACAGTAAACCTGGAGTGACGCAACGGAATCTATAACTAGTGGCACAGGAATGGTTCAAATCATAGTCAGTAAGATGTTTCGGTCTTCATGTACTTAAGTCGGCATTGTGCCTTTTGCATTTAATTCCGATGCAATTTCTGTGTTTCATCGTCAATAAGAAGGTCCAAAGCATACAGTAAACCAGAAGTGAAGCATCGGAATCTATAACTAATGTTACAGGAATGGTTCAAAACATAGTCAGTAAGAAGTGTCGGTCTTCATGTACATAAGTCGGCATTGTGACTTTTGTATTTAATTCCAATGCAATGTCTGTGTTTCATCGTCAATAAGAAGGTCCAGGGGATACAGTAAACCTGGAGTGAAGCATCGGAATCTATAACTAGTGTCACAGGAATGGTTCAAAACATAGACAGTAGGAAGAGTAAGTCTTCTTGTACTTAAGTCGGCATTGTGCCTTTTGAATTTAATTCCGATGCAATTACTGTGTTTCATCGTCAATAAGAAGGTCCAAGGGATACAGTAAACCTGAAGTAAAGCATCGGAATCTATAACTAGTGTCACAGGAATTGTCAAAACTTAGACAGTAGGAAGAGTCAGTCTTCTTGTACTGAAGTCGGCATTGTGCCTTTTGCATTTATTTCCGATGCAATTACTGTGTTTCATCGTCAATAAGAAGGTCCAAGGGATACAGTAAACCTGGAGTGAAGCAACGGAATCTATAACTAGTGTCACAGGAATGGTTCAAATCTTAGACATTAGGAAGAGTCAGTCTTCTTGTCCTAAAGTTCATTGTGCCTTTTGTTTTTAATTCCGATGAAATTTCTGTGTTTCATCGTCAATAAGAAGGTCCAAGGGATACAGTAAACCTGAAGTGAAGCATCGGAATCTATAACTAGTGTTACAGGAATGGTTCAAAACATAGTCAGTAAGAAGTGTCGGTCTTCATGTACATAAGTCGGCATTGTGACTTTTGTATTTAATTCCAAAGCAATGTCTGTGTTTCATCGTCAATAAGAAGGTCCAAGGGATACAGTAAACCGGGAGTGATGCATCGGAATCTATAACTAGTGTCTCTGGAATGGTTCAAAACGAAGTCAGTAAGAAGTGTCGGCCTTCTTGTACTTAAGTCGGCATTGTGCCTTTTGTATTTAATTCCGATGCAATTTCTGTGTTTCATCGTCAATAAGAAGGTCCAAGGATACAGTAAACCTGAAGTGAAGCATCGGAATCTATAATTAGTGTCACAGGAATGGTTCAAAACATAGTCAGTAAGAAGTGTCGTTCTTCATGTACTCAAGTCGGCATTGTGCTTTTTGCAATTAATTCCGATGCAATTTCTGTGTTTCTTCGTGAATAACAAGTTGCAAGGGATACAGTAAACCTGATGTGAAGCATCGGAATCTATAACTAGTGTCACAGGAATGGTCAGTAGGAAGAGTCAGTCTTCTTGCCCTTAAGTCGGCATTGTGCCTTTTGTATTTAATTCCGATGCAATTTCGGTGTTTCATCGTCAATAAGAAGGTCCAAGGGATACAGTAAACCTGGAGTGAAGCATCGGAATCTATAAGTAGTGTCACAGGAATGGTTCAAATCGTAGTCAGTAAGAAGTGTCGGTCTTCATGTACATAAGTCGGCATTGTGCCTTTTGTATTTAATTCCGATGCAATTTCTGTGTTTCATCGTCAATAAGAAGGTCCAAGGGATACAGTAAACGTGAAGTGAGGCATCGGAATCTATAACTAGTGTCACAGGAATGGTCAGTAGGAAGAGTCAGTCTTCTTGTCCTTAAGTCGGCATTGTGCCTTTTGTATTATTTTCCGATTCAATTTCTGTGTTTCAACGTCAATAAGAAGGTCCAAGGGATACAGTAAACCTGAAGGGAAGCATCGGAATCTACAACTAGTGTCACAGGAATGGTTCAAGACATAGTCAGTAGGATGTGTCGGTCTTCATGTACTTAAGTCGGCATTGTGCCCGTTGTATTTAATTCCGATGCAATTTCTGTGTTTCATCGTCAATAAAATGGTCCAAGCGATACAGTAAACCTGGTGTGAAGAATCGGAATCTATAACTAGTGTCACAGGAATGGTCAGTAGGAAAAGTCAGTGTTCTTGTCCTTAAGTCGGCATTGTGCCTTTTGTATTTAATTCCGATGCAATTTCTGTGTTTCATCGTCAATAAGATGGTCCAAGGGATACAGTAATCCTGAAGTGAAGCATCGGAATCTATAACTAGTGTTCTAGGAATGGTTCAAAGCATAGTAAGGAGTGTCGGTGTTCATTTACTTAAGTCGGCATTGATCCTTTTGTATTTAATTCTGATGCAATTTCTGTGTTTCATCGTCAATAAGAAGGTCCAAGGGATACAGTAAACCTGAAGTGAAGCATCAGAATCTATAACTAGTGTCACAGGAATGGTTCAAAACGTAGACATTAGGAAGAGTCAGTGTTCTTGTACTTAAGTCGGCATTGTGCCTTTGTATTTAATTCCGATGCAATTTCTGTGTTTCATCGTCAATAAGATGGTCCAAGGGATACAGTAACCTGAAGTGAAGCATCGGAATCTATAACTAGAGTCTCAGGAATGGTTCAAAACTTAGACAGTAGGAAGAGTCAGTCATCTTGTACTTAAGTCGGCTTTGTGCCTTTTGTATTTAATTCCGATGCAATTTCTGTGTTTCATCGTCAATTAGAAGGTCCAAGGGATACAGTAAACCTGAAGTGAAGCATCGGAATCTATAACTAGTGTCACAGGAATTGTTCAAAACTTAGACAGTAGGAAGAGTCAGTCTTCTTGTACTGAAGTCGGCATTGTGCCTTTTGCATTTATTTCCGATGCAATTACTGTGTTTCATCGTCAATAAGAAGGTCCAAGGGATACAGTAAACCTGGAGTGAAGCATCGGAATCTATAACTAGTGTCACAGGAATGGTTCGAAACTTAGACAGTAGGAAGAGTCAGTCTTCTTGTCCTTAAGTCGGCATTGTGCCTTTTGTATTTAATTCCGATGCAATTTCTGTGTTTCATCGTCAATAAGAAGGTCCAAGGGATACAGTAAACCTGAAGTGAAGCATCGGAATCTATAACTAGTGTTACAGGAATGGTTCAAAACATAGTCAGTAAGAAGTGTCGGTCTTCATGTACTTAAGTCGGCATTGTGCCTTTCGTATTTAATTCCGATGCAATTTCTGTGTTTCATCGTCAATAGGAAGGTCCAAGGGATACAGTCAACCTGGTGTGAAGCAACGGAATCTATAACTAGTGGCACAGGAGTGGTTCAAATCATAGTCAGTAAGATGTGTCGGTCTTCATGTACTCAAGTCGGCATTGTGCCTTTTGCATTTAATTCCGATGCAATTTCTGTGTTTCATCGTCAATAAGAAGGTCCAAGGGATACAGTAAACCTGAAGTGAAGCATCGGAATCTATAACTAGTGTTACAGGAATGGTTCAAAACATAGTCTGTAAGAAGTGTCGGTCTTCATGTACATAAGTCGGCGTTGTGACTTTTGTATTTTAATTCCAATGCAATGTCTGTGTTTCATCGTCAATAAGAAGGTCCAAGGGATACAGTAAACCTGGAGTGAAGCATCGGAATCCATAACTAGTGTCTCTGGAATGGTTCAAAACAAAGTCAGTAAGAAGTGTCGGTCTTCATGTACTTAAGACGGCATTGTGCCTTTTGTATTTAATTCCGATGCAATTTCTGTGTTGCATCGTCAATAAGAAGGTCCAAGGATACAGACAACCTGAAGTGAAGCATCGGAATCTATAACTAGTGTCACAGGAATTGTTCAAAACTTAGACAGTAGGAAGAGTCAGTCTTCTTGTACTGAAGTCGGCATTGTGCCCTTTGCATTTATTTCCGATGCAATTACTGTGTTTCATCGTCAATAAGAAGGTCCAAGGGATACAGTAAACCTGGAGTGAAGCATCGGAATCTATAACTAGTGTCACAGGAATGGTTCGAAACTTAGACAGTAAGAAGTGTCGTTCTTCATGTACTCAAGTCGGCATTGTGCTTTTTGCAATTAATTCCGATGCAATTTCTGTGTTTCTTCGTGAATAACAAGTTCCAAGGGATACAGTAAACCTGATGTGAAGCATCGGAATCCATAACTAGTGTCACAGGAATGGTCAGTAGGAAGAGTCAGTCTTCTTGCCCTTAAGTCGGCATTGTGCCTTTTGTATTTAATTCCGATGCAATTTCGGTGTTTCATCGTCAATAAGAAGGTCCAAGGGATACAGTAAACCTGGTGTGAAGCATCGGAATCTATAAGTAGTGTCACAGGAATGGTTCAAATCGTAGTCAGTAAGAAGTGTCGGTCTTCATGTACATAAGTCGGCATTGTGCCTTTTGTATTTAATTCCGATGCAATTTCTGGGTTTCATCGTCAATAAGAAGGTCCAAGGGATACAGTAAACGTGAAGTGAGGCATCGGAATCTATAACTAGTGTCACAGGAATGGTCAGTAGGAAGAGTCAGTCTTCTTGTCCTTAAGTCGGCATTGTGCCTTTTGTATTATTTTCCGATTCAATTTCTGTGTTTCAACGTCAATAAGAAGGTCCAAGGGATACAGTAAACCTGAAGGGAAGCATCGGAATCTACAACTAGTGTCACAGGAATGGTTCAAGACATAGTCAGTAGGATGTGTCGGTCTTCATGTACTTAAGTCGGCATTGTGCCCGTTGTATTTAATTCCGATGCAATTTCTGTGTTTCATCGTCAAAAAGATGGTCCAAGCGATACAGTAAACCTGGTGTGAAGAATCGGAATCTATAACTAGTGTCACAGGAATGGTCAGTAGGAAGAGTCAGTGTTCTTGTCCTTAAGTCGGCATTGTGCCTTTTGTATTTAATTCCGATGCAATTTCTGTGTTTCATCGTCAATAAGATGGTCCAAGGGATACAGTAATCCTGAAGTGAAGCATCGGAATCTATAACTAGTGTTCTAGGAATGGTTCAAAGCATAGTAAGGAGTGTCGGTGTTCATTTACTTAAGTCGGCATTGATCCTTTTGTATTTAATTCTGATGCAATTTCTGTGTTTCATCGTCAATAAGAAGGTCCAAGGGATACAGTAAACCTGAAGTGAAGCATCAGAATCTATAACTAGTGTCACAGGAATGGTTCAAAACGTAGACATTAGGAAGAGTCAGTGTTCTTGTACTTAAGTCGGCATTGTGCCTTTGTATTTAATTCCGATGCAATTTCTGCGTTTCATCGTCAATAAGATGGTCCAAGGGATACAGTAACCTGAAGTGAAGCATCGGAATCTATAACTAGAGTCTCAGGAATGGTTCAAAACTTAGACAGTAGGAAGAGTCAGTCATCTTGTACTTAAGTCGGCTTTGTGCCTTTTGTATTTAATTCCGATGCAATTTCTGTGTTTCATCGTCAATTAGAAGGTCCAAGGGATACAGTAAACCTGAAGTGAAGCATCGGAATCTATAACTAGTGTCACAGGAATTGTTCAAAACTTAGACAGTAGGAAGAGTCAGTCTTCTTGTACTGAAGTCGGCATTGTGCCTTTTGCATTTATTTCCGATGCAATTACTGTGTTTCATCGTCAATAAGAAGGTCCAAGGGATACAGTAAACCTGGAGTGAAGCATCGGAATCTATAACTAGTGTCACAGGAATGGTTCGAAACTTAGACAGTAGGAAGAGTCAGTCTTCTTGTCCTTAAGTCGGCATTGTGGCTTTTGTATTTAATTCCGATGCAATTTCTGTGTTTCATCGTCAATAAGAAGGTCCAAGGGATACAGTAAACCTGAAGTGAAGCATCGGAATCTATAACTAGTGTTACAGGAATGGTTCAAAACATAGTCAGTAAGAAGTGTCGGTCTTCATGTACTTAAGTCGGCATTGTGCCTTTCGTATTTAATTCCGATGCAATTTCTGTGTTTCATCGTCAATAGGAAGGTCCAAGGGATACAGTCAACCTGGAGTGAAGCAACGGAATCTATAACTAGTGGCACAGGAGTGGTTCAAATCATAGTCAGTAAGATGTGTCGGTCTTCATGTACTCAAGTCGGCATTGTGCCTTTTGCATTTAATTCCGATGCAATTTCTGTGTTTCATCGTCAATAAGAAGGTCCAAGGGATACAGTAAACCTGAAGTGAAGCATCGGAATCTATAACTAGTGTTACAGGAATGGTTCAAAACATAGTCTGTAAGAAGTGTCGGTCTTCATGTACATAAGGCGGCATTGTGACTTTTGTATTTTAATTCCAATGCAATGTCTGTGTTTCATCGTCAATAAGAAGGTCCAAGGGATACAGTAAACCTGGAGTGAAGCATCGGAATCCATAACTAGTGTCTCTGGAATGGTTCAAAACAAAGTCAGTAAGAAGTGTCGGTCTTCATGTACTTAAGACGGCATTGTGCCTTTTGTATTTAATTCCGATGCAATTTCTGTGTTGCATCGTCAATAAGAAGGTCCAAGGATACAGACAACCTGAAGTGAAGCATCGGAATCTATAACTAGTATCACAGGAATGATTCAAATCATAGTCAGTAAGAAGTGTCGTCCTTCATGTACTCAAGTCGGCATTGTGCATTTTGTATTTAATTCCAATGCAATTTCTGTGTTTCATCGTCAACAAGAAGTTCCAAGGGATACAGTAAATCTGATGTGAAGCATTGGAATCTATAACTAGTGTCACAGGAATGGTCAGTAGGAAGAGTCAGTCTTCTTGCCCTTAAGTCGGCATTGTGCCTTTTGTATTTAATTCCGATGCAATTTCTGTGTTTCATCGTCAATAAGAAGGTCCAAGGGATACACTAAACCTGGAGTGAAGCATAGGAATCTATAACTAGTGTCACAGGAATGCTTCAAAACATAGTCAGTAAGAAGTCTCGGTCTTCATGTACTTAAGTCGGCATTGTGCCTTTTGAATGTAATTCCGATGCAATTTCTGTGTTTCATCGTCAATAAGAAGGTCCAAGGGATACAGTAAACCTGAAGTGAAGCGTCGGAATCTATAACTAGTGTCACAGGAATGGTTCAAAACATAGTCAGTAAGAAGTGTCCATCTTCATGTACTTAAGTCGGCATTGTGCCTTTTGTATTTAATTCCGATGCAATTTCTGTGTTTCATTGTCAATACGAAGGTCCATGGGATACAGTAAACCTGAAGTGAAGCATCGGAATGTATAACTAGTGTCACAGGAACGGTTCAAAACTTAGACAGTAGGAAGAGTCAGTCTTCTTGTCCTTAAGTCGGCATTGTGCCTTTTGTATTTAATTCCGATGCAATTTCTGTGCTTCATCGTCAATAAGAAGGTCCAAGGGATACAGTAAACCTGAAGTGAAGCATCGGAATCTATAACTAGTGTCACAGGAATGGTTCAAAACATAGACAGTAGGAAGAGTCAGTCTTCTTGTACTTAAGAGGGCATTGTGCCTTTTGTATTTGATTCCGATGCAATTTCTGTGTTTCATCGTCAATAAGAAGGTACAAGGGATACAGTAAACCTGAAGTGAAGCATCGGAATCTATAACAAGTGTCACAGGAATGGTTCAAAACATAGACAGTAGGAAGAGTCAGTCTTCTTGTACTTAAGTCGGCATTGTGCCTTTTGTATTTAATTCCGATGCAATTTCTGTGTTTCATCGTCAATAAGAAGGTCCAAGGGATACAGTAAACGTGAAGTGAAGCATCGGAATCTATAACTAGTGTCACAGGAATGGTCAGTAGGAAGAGTCAGTCTTCTTGTCCTTAAGTCGGCATTGTGCCTTTTGTATTTAATTCCGATTCAATTTCTGTGTTTCATCGTCAATAAGAAGGTCCAAGGGATACAGTAAACCTGAAGTGAAGCATCGGAATCTGCAACTAGTGTCACAGGAATGGTTCAAAACATAGTCATTAGGATGTGTCGGTCTTCATGTACTTAAGTCGGCATTGTGCCCGTTGTATTTAATTCCGATGCAATATCTGTGTTTCATCGTCAATAAGATGGTCCAAGGGATACAGTAAACCTGGTGTGAAGAATCGGAATCTATAACTAGTGTCACAGGAATGGTCAGTAGGAAGAGTCAGTGTTCTTGTCCTTAAGTCGGCATTGTGCCTTTTGTATTTAATTCCGATGCAATTTCTGTGTTTCATCGTCAATAAGAAGGTCCAAGGGATACAGTAAACCTGAAGTGAAGCATCGGAATCTATAACTAGTGTTCTAGGAATGGTTCAAAGCATAGTAAGGAGAGTCGGTGTTCATGTCCTTAAGTCGGCATTGATCCTTTTGTATTTAATTCCGATGCAATTTCTGTGTTTCATCGTCAATAAGAAGGTCCAAGGGATACAGTAAACCTGAAGTGAAGCATCAGAATCTATAACTAGTGTCACAGGAATGGTTCAAAACGTAGACATTAGGAAGAGTCAGTGTTCTTGTACTTAAGTCGGCATTGTACCTTTAAATTCAATTCCGATGCAATTTCTGTGTTTCTTCGTCAATAAGAAGGTCCAAGGGATACAGTAAACCTGGAGTGAAGCATCGGAATCTATAACTAGTGTCACAGGAATGGTTCAAATCTTAGACAGTAGGAAGAGTCAGTCTTCTTGTACTTAAGTCGGCATTGTGCCTTTTGTATTTAATTCCGATGCAATTTCTGTGTTTCATCGTCAATAAGATGGTCCAAGGGATACAGTAACCTGAAGTGAAGCATCGGAATCTATAACTAGTGTCTCAGGAATGGTTCAAAACTTAGACAGTAGGAAGAGTCAGTCATCTTGTAGTTAAGTCGGCTATGTGCCTTTTGTATTTAATTCCGATGCAATTTCTGTGTTTCATCGTCAATACGAAGGTCCATGGGAAACAGTAAACCTGAAGTGAGGCATCGGAATCTATAACTAATGTCACAGGAATGGTTCAAAACATAAACATTAGGAAGAGTCAGTCCCCTTGTACTTAAGTCGGAATTTTCCCTTTTGTATCTAATTCCGATGCAATTTCTGTTTTTCATCGTCAATAAGACGGTCCAAGGGATACAGTAAACCTGGAGTGAAGCATCGGAATCCATAACTAGTGTCACAGGAATGGTCCAAAACTTAGACAATAGGAAGAGTCAGTCTTCTTGTACTTAAGTCGGCATTGTGCCTTTTGTATTTAATTCCGATGCAATTTCTGTGTTTCATCGTCAATTAGAAGGTCCAAGGGATACAGTAAACCTTAAGTGAAGCATCGGAATCTATAACTAGTGTCACAGGAATTGTTCAAAACTTAGACAGTAGGAAGAGTCAGTCTTCTTGTACTGAAGTCGGCATTGTGCCCTTTGCATTTATTTCCGATGCAATTACTGTGTTTCATCGTCAATAAGAAGGTCCAAGGGATACAGTAAACCTGGAGTGAAGCATCGGAATCTATAACTAGTGTCACAGGAATGGTTCGAAACTTAGACAGTAGGAAGAGTCAGTCTTCTTGTACTTAAGTCGGCATTGTGCCTTTTGTATTTAATTCCGATGCAATTTCTGTGTTTCATCGTCAATAAGAAGGTCAAAGGGATACAGTAAACGTGAAGTGAAGCATCGGAATCTATAACTAGTTTCACAGGAATGGTCAGTAGGAAGAGTCAGTCTTCTTGTCCTTAAGTCGGCATTGTGCCTTTTGTATTTAATTCCGATTCAATTTCTGTGTTTCATCGTCAATAAGAAGGTCCAAGGGATACAGTAAACCTGAAGTGAAGCATCGGAATCTACAACTAGTGTCACAGGAATGGTTCAAAACATAGTCAGTAGGATGTGTCGGTCTTCATGTACTTAAGTCGGCATTGTGCCCGTCGTATTTAATTCCGATGCAATATCTGTGTTTCATCGTCAATAAGATGGTCCAAGGGATACAGTAAACCTGGTGTGAAGAAACGGAATCTATAACTAGTGTCACAGGAATGGTCCGTAGGAAGAGTCAGTGTTCTTGTCCTTAAGTCGGCATTGTGCCTTTTGTATTTAATTCCGATGCAATTTCTCTGTTTCATCGTCAATAAGAAGGTCCAAGGGATACAGTAAACATGAAGTGAAGCATCGGAATCTATAACTAGTGTTCTAGGAATTGTTCAAAGCATAGTAAGGAGTGTCGGTGTTCATGTACTTAAGTCGGCATTGATCCTTTTGTATTTAATTCCGATGCAATTTCTGTGTTTCATCGTCAATAAGAAGGTCCAAGGGATACAGTAAACCTGAAGTGAAGCATCAGAATCTATAACTAGTGTCACAGGAATGGTTCAAAACGTAGACATTAGGAAGAGTCAGTGTTCTTGTACTTAAGTCGGCATTGTGCCTTTGTATTTAATTCCGATGCAATTTCTGTGTTTCTTCGTCAATAAGAAGGTCCAAGGGATACAGTAAACCTGGAGTGAAGCATCGGAATCTGTAACTAGTGTCACAGGAATGGTTCAAATCTTAGACAGTAGGAAGAGTCAGTCTTCTTGTACTTAAGTCGGCATTGTGCCTTTTGTATTTAATTCCGATGCAATTTCTGTGTTTCATCGTCAATAAGATGGTCCAAGGGATACAGTAACCTGAAGTGAAGCATCGGAATCTATAACTAGTGTCTCAGGAATGGTTCAAAACTTAGACAGTAGGCAGAGTCAGTCATCTTGTACTTAAGTCGGCTTTGTGCCTTTTGTATTTAATTCCGACGCAATTTCTGTGTTTCATCGTCAATACGAAGGTCCATGGGAAACAGTAAACGTGAAGTGAGGCTTCGGAATCTATAACTAATGTCACAGGAATGGTTCAAAACATAAACATTAGGAAGAGTCAGTCCCCTTGTACTTAAGTCGGAATTTTCCCTTTTGTATCTAATTCCGATGCAATTTCTGTGTTTCATCGTCAATAAGACGGTCCAAGAGATACAGTAAACCTGGAGTGAAGCATCGGAATCCATAACTAGTGTCACAGGAATGGTTCAAAACTTAGACAATAGGAAGAGTCAGTCTTCTTGTACTTAAGTCGGCATTGTGCCTTTTGTATTTAATTCCGATGCAATTTCTGTGTTTCATCGGCAATTAGAAGGTCCAAGGGATACAGTAAACCTGAAGTGAAGCATCGGAATCTATAACTAGTGTCACAGGAATTGTTCAAAACTTAGACAGTAAGAAGAGTCAGTCTTCTTGTACTGAAGTCGGCATTGTGCCTTTTGCATTTATTTCCGATGCAATTACTGTGTTTCATCGTCAATAAGAAGGTCCAAGGGATACAGTAAACCTGGAGTGAAGCATCGGAATCTATAACTAGTGTCACAGGAATGGTTCTAAACGTAGACAGTAAGAAGTGTCGGTCTTCATGTACTTAAGTCGGCATTGTGCAGTTTGTATTTAATTCCGATGCAATTTCTGTGTTTCATCGTCAATAAGAAGGTCCAGGGGATACAGTAAAGCTGAAGTGAAGCATCGGAATCTATAGCTAGTGTCAAAGGAATGGTTCAAAACATAGTCAGTAAGAAGTGTCGGTCTTCATGTACTTAAGTCGGCATTGTGCCTTTTGTATTTAATTCCGATGCAATTTCTATTTTTCATCGTCAATAAGAAGGTCCAAGGGATACAGTAAACCTGAAGTGAAGCATCGGAATATATAAGTAGTGTCACAGGAATGGTCAGTAGGAAGAGTCAGTCTTCTTGAACTTAAGTCGGCATTGTGCCATTTGTATTTAATTCCGATGCAAATTCTGTGTTTCATCGTCAATAAGAAGGTCCAAGGGATACAGTAAACCTGGTGTGAAGAATCGGAAACTATAACTAGTGTCACAGGAATGGTCAGTAGGAAGGGTCATTCTTCTTGTCCATAAGTCGGCATTGTGCCGTTTGTATTTAATTCCGATGCAATTTCTGTGTTTCAACGGCAATAAGAAGGTCCAAGGGATACAGTAAACCTGAAGTGAAGCATCGGAATCTATAACCAGTGTTACAGGAATGGTTCAAAGCATAGTCAGTAAGAAGTGTCGGTCTTCATGTACTTAAGTCGGCATTGAGCATTTTGTATTTAATTACCACGCAATTTCTGTGTTTCATCGTCAATAAGAAGGTCCAAGGGATACAGTAAACATGAAGTGAAGCATCGGAATCTTTAACTAGTGTCACAGGAATGGTTCAAATCTTAGACATTAGGAAGAGTCAGTCTTCTTCTCCTTAAGTCTTCATTGTGCCTTTTGTATTTAATTCCGATGAAATTTCTGTGTTTCATCGTCAATAAAAAGGTCCAAGGGATACAGTAAACCTGAAGTAAAGTATCGGAATCTATAACTAGTGTCACAGGAAAGGTTCAAAGCAGAAACTGTAAGAAGTGTCAGTTTTCTTATAATTAAGTCGGCATTGTGCCTTTTGTATTTAATTCCGATGCAATTTCTGTGTTTCATCGTCAATAAGAATGTCAGAGGGATACAGTAAACCTGAAAAGAAGCATCGGAATCTATAACTATTGTCACAGGAATGGTTCAAATCATAGACTGTAAGGAGGGTCAGTTTTCTTGTACTTAAGTCGGCATTGTGCCATTTGTATTTAATTCCGATGCAATTTCTGTGTTTCATCGTTAAGAAGAAGGTCCAAGGGATACAGTAAACCTGAAGTAAAGCATCGGAATCTATAACTAGTGTCACAGGAATGGTTCAAAACATATACAGTAGGAAGAGTCAGTCATCTTGTGCTTAAGTCGGCTTTGTGCCTTTTGTATTTAATTCCGATGCAATTTCTGTGTTTCATCGTCAATAAGAAGGTCCAATCGATACAGTAAACCTGGAGTGAAGCATCGGAATCTATAACTAGTGTCACAGGAATGGTTGTTAACGTAGACAGTAAGAAGTGTCGGTTTTCATGTACTTAAGTCGGCATTGTGCATTTCGTATTTAATTCCGATGCAATTTCTGTGTTTCATCGTCAATAAGAAGGTCCAAGGGATACAGTAAACCTGGTGTGAAGAATCGTAATCTATAACTAGTTTCGCAGGAATGGTCAGTAGGAAGAGTCAGTCTTCTTGTCCATAAGTCGGCATTGTGCCGTTTGTATTTTATTCCAATGCAATTTCTGTGTTTCATCGTCAATAAGAATGTCAGAGGGATACAGTAAACCTGAAAAGAAGCATCGGAATCTATAACTAGTGTCACAGGAATGGTTCAAATCATAGACTGTACGGAGGGTCAGTTTTCTTGTACTTAAGTCGGCATTGTGCCATTTGTATTTAATTCCGATGCAATTTCTGTGTTTCATCGTCAATAAGAATGTCAGAGGGATACAGTAAACCTGAAGTGAAGCATCGGAATCTACAACTAGTGTTACTGGAATGGTTCAAAACATAGTCAGTAGGCAGTGTCGGTCTTCATGTACTTAAGTCGGCATTGAGCATTTTGTATTTAATTCCCATGCAATTTCTGTGTTTCATCGTCAATAAGAAGGTCCAAGGGATACAGTAAACCTGAAGTGAAGCATCGGTATCTATAACTAGTGTCACAGGAAAGGTTCAAATCTTAGACATTAGGAGAGTCAGTCTTCTTGTCCATAAGTCGGCATTGTGCCGTTTGTATTTTATTCCGATGCAATTTCTGTGTTTCATCGTCAATAAGAATGTCAGAGGGATACAGTAAACCTGAAAAGAAGCATCGGAATCTATAACTAGTGTCACAGGAATGGTTCAAATCATAGACAGTAGGAAGAGTCAGTCATCTTGTGCTTAAGTCGGCTTTGTGCCTTTTGTATTTAATTCCGATGCAATTTCTGTGTTTCATCGTCAATAAGAAGGTCCAATCGATACAGTAAACCTGGAGTGAAGCATCGGAATCTATAACTAGTGTCACAGGAATGGTTGTTAACGTAGACAGTAAGAAGTGTCGGTCTTCATGTACTTAAGTCGGCATTGTGCATTTCGTATTTAATTCCGATGCAATTTCTGTGTTTCATCGTCAATAAGAAGGTCCAAGGGATACAGTAAACCTGGTGTGAAGAATCGTAATCTATAACTAGTTTCGCAGGAATGGTCAGTAGGAAGAGTCAGTCTTCTTGTCCATAAGTCGGCATTGTGCCGTTTGTATTTAATTCCGAAGCAATTTCTGTGTTTCATCGTCATTAAGAAGGTCAGAGCGATACAGTAAACCTGAAGTGAAGCATCGGAATCTATAACTAGTGTTACAGGAATGGTTCAAAACATAGTCAGTAAGAAGTGTCGCTCTTCATGTACTTAAGTCGGCATTGAGCATTTTGTATTTAATTCCCATGCAATTTCTATGTTTCATCGTCAATAAGAAGGTCCAAGGGATACAGTAAACCTGAAGTGAAGCATCGGTATCTATAACTAGTGACACAGGAAAGGTTCAAATCTTAGACATTAGGAGAGTCAGTCTTCTTGTACTTAAGTCGGCATTGTGCCTTTTGTATGTATTTCCGATGCAATCTCTGTGTTTCATCGTCAATAAGAAGGTCCAAGGGATACAGTAAACCTGGAGTGATGCATCGGAATCTATAACTAGTGTCACAGGAATGGTTCAAAACTTAGACAGTAGGAAGAGTCAGTCTAATTGTACTTAAGTCGGCATTGTGCCTTTTGAATTTAATTCCGATGCAATTTCTGTGTTTCATCGTCAATAAGAAGGTCCAAGGTATACAGTAAACCTGGTGTGAAGAATCGGAATATATAACTAGTGTCACAGGAATGGTCAGTAGGAAGAGTCAGTCTTCTTGTCCTTAAGTCGGCATTGTGCCGTTTGTATTTAATTCCGATGCAATTTCAGTGTTTCATCGTCAATATGAAGGTCCAAGGGATACAGTAAACCTGAAGTAATGTATCGGAATCTATAACTAGTGTCACAGGAAAGGTTCAAAGCATAAACTGTAAGAAATGTCAGTTTTCTTATAATTAAGTCGGCATTGTTCCTTTTGTATTTAATTCCGATGCAATTTCTGTGTTTCATAGTCAATAAGAAAGTCAGAGGGATACAGTAAACCTGAAAAGAAGCATCGGAATCTATAACTAGTGTCACAGGAATGGTTCAAATCATAGACTGTAAGGAGGGTCAGTTTCCTAGTACTTAAGTCGGCATTGTGCCATTTGTATTTAATTCCGATGCAATTTCTGTGTTTCATCGTCAATAAGAAGGTCCAAGGGATACAGTAAACCTGAAGTAAAGCATCGGAATCTAAAACTAGTGTCACAGGAATGGTTCAAAACATAGACAGTAGGAAGAGTCAGTCATCTTGTGCTTAAGTCGGCTTTGTGCCTTTTGTATTTAATTCCGATGCAATTTCTGCGTTTCATCGTCAATAAGAACGTCCAATCGATACAGTAAACCTGGAGTGAAGCATCGGAATCTATAACTAGTGTCACATGAATGGTTGTAAACGTAGACAGTAAGAAGTGTCGGTCTTCATGTACTTAAGTCGGCAATGTGCAGTTTGTATTTAATTCCGATGCAATTTCTGTGTTTCATCGTCAATAAGAAGGTCCAAGGGATACAGTAAAGCTGAAGTGAAGCATCGGAATCTATAGCTAGTGTCAAAGGAATGGTTCAAAACATAGTCAGTAAGAAGTGTCGGCCTTCATGTACTTAAGTCGGCATTGTGCCTTTTGTATTTAATTCCGATGCAATTTCTATTTTTCATCGTCAATAAGAAGGTCCAAGGTATACAATAAACCTGAAGTGAGGCATCGGAATATATAAGTAGTGTCACAGGAATGGTCAGTAGGAAGAGTCAGTCTTCTTGACCTTAAGTCGGCATTGTGCCTTTTGTATTTAATTCCGATGCAAATTCTGTGGTTCATCGTCAATAAGAAGGTCCAAGGGATACAGTAAACCTGGTGTGAAGAATCGGAATCTATAATTGGTGTCACAGGAATGGTCAGTAGGAAGAGTCAGTCTTCTTGTCCATAAGTCGGCATTGTGCCGTTTGTATTTAATTCCGATGCAATTTCTGTGTTTCATCGTCAATAAGAAGGTCAGTGGGATACAGTAAACCTGAAGTGAAGCATCGGAATCTATAACTAGTGTTACAGGAATGGTTCAAAACATAGTCAGTAAGAAGTGTCGGTCTTCATGTACTTAAGTCGGCATTGAGCATTTTGTATTTAATTCCCATGCAATTTCTGTGTTTCATCGTCAATAAGAAGGTCCAAGGGATACAGTAAATTTGAAGTGAAGCATCGGTATCTATTACTAGTGTCACAGGAAAGGTTCAAATCTTAGACATTAGGAGAGTCAGTCTTCTTGTACATAAGTCGGCATTGTGCCTTTTGTATGTATTTCCGATGCAATCTCTGTGTTTCATCGTCAATAAGAAGGTCCAAGGGATACAGTAACCTGGAGTGAAGCATCCGAATCTATAACTAGTGTCACAGGAATGGTTCAAAACTTAGACAGTAGGAAGAGTCAGTCTACTTGTACTTAAGTCGGCATTGTGCCTTTTGAATTTAATTCCGATGTAATTTCTGTGTTTCATCGTCAATAAGAAGGTCCAGGGGATACAGTAAACCTGAAGTGAAGCATCGGAATCTATAACTAATTTTACAGGAATGGTTCAAACATAGTAAGCAAGGAGTGTCGGTCTTCATGTACTTAAGTCGGCATTGAGCCTTTGTAATTAATTCCGATGCAATTTCTGTGTTTCATCGTCAATAAGAAGGTCCAAGGGATACAGTAAACCTGAAGTGAAGCATCGGAATCTTTAACTAGTGTCACCGGAATGGTTCAAAACTTAGGTATTAGGAAGAGTCAGTCTTCTTGTACTTAAGTCGGCATTGTGCCTTTTGTATTTAATTCCGATGCAATTTCTGTGTTTCATCGTCAATAAGAAGGTCCAAGGGATACAGTAAACCTGAAGTGAAGCATCGGAATCTATAACTAGTGTTACAGGAATGAATCAAATCATAGTCAGTAAGAAGTGTCGGTCTTCATGTACTTAAGTCGGCATTGTGCCTTTTGTATCTAACTCCGATGCAATTTCTGTGTTTCATCGTCAATAAGATGGTCCAAGCGATACAGTAAACCTGGAGTGAAGCATCGGAATCTGTAACTAGTGTCACAGGAATGGTTCTAAACGTAGACAGTAAGAAGTGTCGGTCTTCATGTACTTAAGTCGGCATTGTGCATTTTGTATTTCATTCCGATGCAATTTCTGTGTTTCATCGTCAATAAGAAGGTCCAAGGGATGCAGTAAAGCTGAAGTGAAGCATCGGAATCTATAGCTAGTGTCACAGGAATGGTTCAAAACATAGTCAGTAAGAAGTGTCGGTCTTCATGTACTTAAGTCGGCATTGTGCCTTTTGTATTTAATTCCGATGCAATTTCTGTGTTTCATCGTTAATAAGAAGGTCCAAGGGATACAGTAAACCTGAAGTGAAGCATCGGAATCTATAAGTAGTGTCACAGGAGTGGTCAGTAGGAAGAGTCAGTCTTCTTGACCTTAAGTCGGCATTGTGCCTTTTGTATTTAATTCCGATGCAAATTCTGTGTTTCATCGTCAATAAGAAGGTCCAAGGGATACAGTAAACCTGGTGTGAAGAATCGGAATCTATAACTAGTGTCACAGGAATGGTCAGTAGTAAGAGTCAGTCTTCTTGTCCATAAGTCGGCATTGTGCCGTTTGTATTTAATTCCGATGCAATTTCTGTGTTTCAACGTCAATAAGAAGGTCCAAGGGATACAGTAAACCTGAAGTGAAGCATCGCAATCTATAACTAGTGTTACAGGAATGGTTCAAAGCATAGTCAGTAAGAAGTGTCGGTCCTCATGTACTTAAGTCGGCATTGAGCATTTTGTATTTAATTCCCATGCAATTTCTGTGTTTCATCGTCAATAGGAAGGTCCAAGGGATACAGTAAACCTGAAGTGAAGCATCGGAATCTTTAACTAGTGTCACAGGAATGGTTCACATCTTAGACATTAGGAAGAGTCAGTCTTCTTGTCCTTAAGTCGGCATTGTGCCTTTTGTATTTAATTCCGATGCAATTTCTGTGTTTCATCGTCAATAAGAAGGTCCAAGGGATACAGTAAACCTGGAGTGAAGCATCGGAATCTATAACTAGTTTCACAGGAATTATTTAAAACTTAGACATTAGGAAGAGTCAGTCCCCTTGTACTTAAGTCGGCATTTGGATTTTGTAATTAATTCCGATGCAATTTCTGTGTTTCATCGTCAATAAGAAGGTCTAATTGATACAGTAAACCTGGAGTGAAGCATCGGAATCTATAACTAGTGTCACAGGAATGGTTCAAACTTAGACAGTAGGAAGAGTCGGTCTTCTTGTACTTAAGTCGGCATTGTGCCTTTTGTATTTAATTCCGATGCCACTTCTGTATTTCATCGTCAATAAGAAGGTCCAAGGGATACAGTAAACATGAAGTGAAGCATCGGAATCTATAACTAGTGTCACAGGAATGGTTCAAAACTTAGACAGTAGGAAGAGTCAGTCTTCTTGTACTTAAGTCGGCATTGTGCCTTATGTATTTAATTCCGTTGCAATTTCTGTGTTTCATCGTCAATAAGAAGGTCAGAGGGATACAGTTAACCTGAAGTGAAGAATCGGAAACTATTACTAGTGTCACATGAATGGTTCAAACCATAGACAGTAAGATGAATCAGTTTTCTTGTACATAAGTCGGCATTGCGCCTTTTCTATTTAAATCCGATGCAATTTCTGTGTTTCATCGTCAATACGAAGGTCCAAGGGATACAGTAAACCTGAAGTGAAGCATCGGAATCTATAACTAGTGTCACAGGAATGGTTCAAACCTTAGACATTAAGAAGAGTCAGTCCTCTTGTACTTAAGTCGGCATTGTGCTTTTGTATTTAATTCCGATGCAATTTCTGTGTTTCATCGTCAATTAGAAGGTCCAAGGGATACGGTAAATCAGAAGTGAAGCATCGGAATCTATAACTAGTAACACAGGAATGGTCAGTAGAAAGAGTCAGTCTTCTTGTCCATAAGTCGGCATTGTGCCTTATGTATTTAATTCCGATGCAATTTCTGTGTTTCATCGTCAATAAGAAGCTCCCAGGGATACAGTGAACCTGAAGTGAAGCATCGGAATCTATAACTAGTGTCAGAGGAATGGTTCAAAACTTAGAAAGTAGGAAGAGTCGGTCTTCTTGTACTTAGTCGGTATTGTGCCTTTTGTATTTGACTCCGATGCAATTTCTGTGTTTCATCGTCAATAAGAAGGTCCAAGGGATACAGTAAACCTGGTGTGAAGAATTGGAATCTATAACTAGTGTCACAGGAATGGTCTGTAGGAAGAGTCAGTCTTCTTGTACTTAAGGCAGCATTGTGCCTCTTGTATTTAATTCCAATGCAATTTCTGTGTTTCATCGTCAATAAGAAAGTCGGAGGGATACAGTAAACATGAAGTGAAGCATCGGAACCTATAACTAGTGTCACAGGAAAGGTTCAAAAGATAGACAATAAGAAAAGCCAGTCTCCTTGTACTTGAGTCGTCACTGTGCCTCTTGTATTTAATTCCGATGCATTTCCTGTGCTTCATCGTCAATAAGAAGGTCAGAGTGATACAGTAAACCTGAATTGAAGCATCGGAATCTATAACTAGTGTCACAGGAATTGTTCAAAACTTAGACATTAGGAAGAGTCAGTCCCCTTGTACATAAGTCGGCATTTTGCTTTTGTATTGAATTCCGATGGAATTTCTGTGTTACATCGTCCATAAGAAGGTCCAAGGGATACAGTAAACCTGGAGTGAAGCATCGGAATCTATAACTAGTGTGACAGGAATGGTTCAAAACTTAGACAGTAGGAAGAGTCAGTCTTCTTGTACTTAAGTTGGCATTGTGCCTTTTGTATTTAATTCCGATGCCATTTCTGTGTTTCATCGCCAATAAGAAGGTCCAAGGGATACAGTAAATCTGAAGTGAAGCAACGGAGTCTATAACTAGTGTCACAGGAATGGTTCAAATCTTAGACAGTAGGAAGAGTCAGTCTTCTTGTACTTACGTCAGCATTGTGCCTTTTGTATTTAATTCCGATGCAATTTCTGTGTTTCATCGGCAATAAGAAGGTCCATGGGATACAGTAAACCTGGAGGGAAGCATCGGAATCTATAACTAGTGTCACAGGAATGGTTCAAAACTTAGACAGTAGGAAGAGTCAGTCTTCTTGTACTTAAGTCGGCATTGTGCCTTTTTTATTTCATTCCGATGCAATTTCTGTGTGTCATCGTCAATAAGAAGGTCCAAGGGATACAGTAAACCTGAAGTGAAGTATCGGAGTCTATAACTAGTGTCACAGGAAAGGTCCAAAACATAGACAGTAAGAAAAGCCCGTCTCCTTGTACTAGAGTCGTCACTGTGCCTCTTGTATTTAATTCCGATGCAATTCCTGTGTTTCATCGTCAATAAGAAGGTCAGAGTGATACAGTAAACCTGAAGTGAAGCATCGTAATCTATAACTAATGTCACAGGAATGGTTCAAAGCATAAACCGTAAGAAGTGTCAGTTTTCTTATAATTAAGTCGGCATTGTGACTTTTGTATTTAATTCCGATGCAATTTCTGTGTTTCATCGTCAATAAGAAAGTCAGAGGGATACAGTAAACCTGAAGTGAAGCATCGGAACCTGTAACTAGTGTCACACGATTGGTTCAAATCATAGACAGTAAGGAGAGTCAGTTTTCTTGTACTTACGTCGGCATTGTGCATTTCGTATTTAATACCGATGCAATATCTGTGTTTCATCGTCAATAAGAATGTCAGAGGGAAACAGTAAACCTGAAGTGAAGCATCGGAACCTATATCTAGTGCCACAGGAGTGGTTCAAAACATAGACAGTAAGAACAGTCAGTTATCTTGTACTTAAGTCGGCATTGTGCTTTTGTATTTAACTCCGATGCAATTACTGTGTTTCATCGTCAATAAGAAGGTCCAAGGGATACAGTAAACCTGAAGTGAAGCATCGGATCTATAACTAGTGTCACAGGAATGGTCAGTAGGAAGAGTCAGTGTTCTTGTCCTTAAGTCGGCATTGCGCCTTTTGTATTTAATTCCGATGCAATTTATGTGTTTCATCGTCAATAAGAAGGTCCAAGGGATACAGTAAACGTGAAGTGAAGCATTGGAAAGTATAACTAGTGCCACAGGAATGGTTCAAAAAATAGTCAGTAGGAAGTGTCGGTCTTCATGTACATAAGTCGGCATTGTGCCTTTTGTATTTAATTCCGATGCAATTTCTGTGATTCATCGTCAATAAGAAGGTCCAAGGGATACAGTAAACCTGAAGTGAAGCATCGGAATCTGTAACTAGTGTCAGAGGAATGGTTAAAAAATGAGACAGTAGGAAGAGTCAGTCCTCTTGTACTTAAGTCGGCATTGTGCCTTTTGTATTTAATTCCGATGCAATTTCTGTGTTTCTTCGTCAATATGAAGGTCCAAGGGATACAGTAAACCTGGTGTGAAGAATCGGAATCTGTAACTAGTGTCACAGGAATGGTCAGTAGGAAGAGTCAGTCTTCTTGTCCATAAGTCGGCATTGTGCCTTTTGTATTTAATTCCGATGCAATTTCTGTGTTTCATCGTCAATTAGAAGGTCCAAGGAATACAGTAAACCTGAAGTGAAGCATCGGAATCTATAACTAGTGTTACAGGAATGGTTGAAATCACAGTCAGTAAGAAGTGTCGGTCTTCATGTACTTAAGTCGGCATTGAGCATTTTGTATGTAATTCCGATGCAATTTCTGTTTCTCATCGACTATAAGAAGGGCCAAGGGATACAGTAAACCTGAAGTGAAGCATCGGAATCTATAACTAATGTCACAGGAATGGTTCTAAGCTTAGACAGTAGGAAGAGTCAGTCCCCTTGACCTTAAGTCGGCATTTTGCTTTTGTATTTAATTCCGATGCAGTTGCTGTCTTTCATCGTCAATAAGAAGGTCCAAGGGATACAGTAAACCTGGAGTGAAGCATCGGAACCTATAACTAGATTCACAGGAATGGTTCAAAACTTAGATAGTAGGAAGAGTCAGTCTTCTTGAACTTAAGTCGGCATTGTGGGTTTGTATTTAATTCCGATGCAATTTCTGTGTTTCATCGTCAATTAGAAGGTACAAGGGATACAGTAAACCTGGAGTGAAGCATCGGAATCTGTAACTAGTGTCACAGGAATGGTTCAAAACTTAGACAGTAGGAAGAGTCAGTCTTCTTGTACTTAAATCGGCATTGTGCCTTTTGTATTTAATTCCGATGCAATTCCTGTGTTTCATCGTCAATAAGAAGGTCAGAGGTATACAGTAAACCTGAAGTGAAGCATCGGAATCCATAAGTAATGTCACAGGAATGGTTCAAAGCATAAACAGTAAGAAGTGTCAGTTTTCTTATAAATAAGTTGGCATTGTGCCTTTTGTATTTAATTCCGATGCTAATTCTGTGTTTCATCGTCAATAAGAAAGTCAGAGGGATACAGTAAACCTGAAAAGAAGCATCGGAATCTATAACTAGTGTCATAGGAATGGTTCAGACATAGACAGTAAGAAGAGTCAGTTTTCTTGTATATAAGTCGGCATTGTGCGTTTTCTATTTATTTCCGATGCAATTTCTGTGTTTCATCGTCAATAAGAAGGTCCAAGGGATACAGTAAACCTGAAGTGAAGCATCGGAATCTATAACTAGTGTCACAGGAATGGTTCAAAACATAGTCAGTAGGAAATGTCGGTCTTCATGTACTTAAGTCGGCATTGTACCTTTTGTATTTAATTCCGATGCAATTTCTGTGTTTCATCGTCAATAAGAAATTCCAAGGGATACAGTAAACCTGGTGTGAAGAATCGGAATCTATAACTAGTGTCACAGGAATGGTCAGTAGGAAGAGTCAGTCCTCTTGTCCTTAAGTCGGCATTGTGCCCTTTCTATTTAATTCCGATGCAATTTCTGCGTTTCATCGTCAATAAGAAGGTCCAAGGGATACAGTAAACCTGAAGTGAAACATCGGAATCTATAACTAGTGTCACAGGAATGGTTCAAAACTTAGACAGTAGGAAGAGTCAGTTCTCTTGTACTTAATCGGCTTTTTGCCTTTTGTATTGAATTCCGATGGAATTTCTGTGTTACATCGTGCATAAGAAGGTCCAAGGGATACAGTAAACCTGGAGTGAAGCATCGGAATCTATAACTAGTGTGACAGGAATGGTTCAAAACTTAGACAGTAGGAAGAGTCAGTCTTCTTGTACTTAAGTTGGCATTGTGCCTTTTGTATTTAATTCCGATGCCATTTCTGTGTTTCATCGTCAATAAGAAGGTCCAAGGGATACAGTAAACCTGAAGTGAAGCAACGGAGTCTATAACTAGTGTCACAGGAATGGTTCAAATCTTAGACAGTAGGAAGAGTCGGTCTTCTTGTACTTACGACGGCATTGTGCCTTTTGTATTTAATTCCGATGCAATTTCTGTGTTTCATCGTCAATAAGAAGGTCCATGGGATACAGTAAACCTGGAGGGAAGCATCGGAATCTATAACTAGTGTCACAGGAATGGTTCAAAACTTAGACAGTAGGAAGAGTCAGTCTTCTTGTACTTAAGTCGGCATTGTGCCTTTTTTATTTCATTCCGATGCAATTTCTGTGTGTCATCGTCAATAAGAAGGTCCAAGGGATACAGTAAACCTGAAGTGAAGTATCGGAGTCTATAACTAGTGTCACAGGAAAAGTCCAAAACATAGACAGTAAGAAAAGCCCGTCTCCTTGTACTAGAGTCGTCACTGTGCCTCTTGTATTTAATTCCGATGCAATTCCTGTGTTTCATCGTCAATAAGAAGGTCTGAGTGATACAGTAAACCTGAAGTGAAGCATCGTAATCTATAACTAATGTCACAGGAATGGTTCAAAGCATAAACCGTAAGAAGTGTCAGTTTTCTTATAATTAAGTCGGCATTGTGCCTTTTGTATTTAATTCCGATGCAATTTCTGTGTTTCATCGTCAATAAGAAAGTCAGAGGGATACAGTTAACCTGAAGTGAAGCATCGGAACCTATATCTAGTGTCACAGGAGTTGTTCACAACATAGACAGTAAGAACAGTCAGTTATCTTGTACTTAAGTCGGCATTGTGCTTTTGTATTTAACTCCGATGCAATTTCTGTGTTTCATCGTCAATAAGAAGGTCCAAGGGATACAGTAAACCTGAAGTGAAGCATCGGATCTATAACTAGTGTCACAGGAATGGTCAGTAGGAAGAGTCAGTGTTCTTGTCCTTAAGTCGGCATTGCGCCTTTTGTAATTAATTCCGATGCAATTTATGTGTTTCATCGTCAATAAGAAGGTCCAAGGGATACAGTAAACGTGAAGTGAAGCATTGGAATGTATAACTTGTGTCACAGGAATGGTTCAAAAAATAGTCAGTAGGAAGTGTCGGTCTTCATGTACATAAGTCGGCATTGTGCCTTTTGTATTTAATTCCGATGCTATTTCTGTGTTTCATCGTCAATAAGAAGGTCCAAGGAATACAGTAAACCTGAAGTGAAGCATCGGAATCTATAACTAGTGTCACAGGAATGGTTCAAAACTTAGATAGTACGAAGAGTCAGTCTTCTTGAACTTAAGTCGGCATTGTGGGTTTGTATTTAATTCCGATGCAATTTCTGTGTTTCATCGTCAATTAGAAGGTCCAAGGGATACAGTAAACCTGTAGTGAAGCATCGGAATCTGTAACTAGTGTCACAGGAATGGTTCAAAACTTAGACAGTAGGAAGAGTCAGTCTTCTTGTACTTAAATCGGCATTGTGCCTTTTGTATTTAATTCCGATGCAATTCCTGTGTTTCATCGTCAATAAGAAGGTCAGAGGTATACAGTAAACCTGAAGTGAAGCATCGGAATCCATAAGTAATGTCACAGGAATGGTTCAAAGCACAAACAGTAAGAAGTGTCAGTTTTCTTATAAATAAGTTGGCATTGTGCCTTTTGTATTTAATTCCGATGCTATTTCTGTGTTTCATCGTCAATAAGAAAGTCAGAGGGATACAGTAAACCTGAAAAGAAGCATCGGAATCCATAACTAGTGTCATAGGAATGGTTCAGACATAGACAGTAAGAAGAGTCAGTTTTCTTGTATATAAGTCGGCATTGTGCGTTTTCTATTTATTTCCGATGCAATTTCTGTGTTTCATCGTCAATAAGAAGGTCCAAGGGATACAGTAAACCTGAAGTGAAGCATCGGAATCTATAACTAGTGTCACAGGAATGGTTCAAAACATAGTCAGTAAGAAGTGTCGGTCTTCATGTACTTAAGTCGGCATTGTGCCTTTTGTATTTGATTCCGATGCAATTTCTGTGTTTCATCGTCAATAAGATGGTCCAAGGGATACAGTAACCCAGAAGTGAAGCATCGGAATCTATAACTAGTGTCACGAGAATGGTCAGTAGGAAGAGTCAGTCTTCTTGTCCTTGAGTCGGCATTGTGCCTTTTGTATTTAATTCCGATGCAATTTCTGTGTTTCATCGTCAATAAGAAGGTCCAAGGGTACAGTAGACCTGAAGTGAAGCATCGGAATCTATAACTAGTGTCACAGGAATGGTTCAAAACTTAGACAGTTGGAAAAGTCAGTTCTCTTGTACTTAATCGGCTTTTTGCCTTTTGTATTTAATTCCGATGAAATTTCTGTGTTTCATCGTCAATAAGAAGGTCCAAGGGATACAGTAAACCTGAAGTGAAGCATCGGAATCTGTAACTAGTGTCACAGGAATGGTTCAAAACTTAGACATTAGGAAGAGTCAGTCCCCTTGTACCTATGTCGGCATTTTGATTTTGTATTTAATTCCGATGCATTTTCTGTGTTTCATCGTCAATAAGAAGGTCCAAGGGATACAGTAAACCTGGAGAGAAGCATCGTAATCTATAACTAGTGTCACAGGAATGGTTCAAAGCTTAGACAGTTGGAAGAGTCAGTCTTCTTGTACTTAAGTCGGCATTGTGCCTTTTGTATTTAATTCCGATGCAATTTCTGTGTTTCATCGTCAATAAGAAGGTCCAAGGGATACAGTAAAAATGAAGTGAAGCATCGGCATATATAACTAGTGTCACAGGAATGGTTCTAAACTTAGACAGCAGGAAGAGTCAGTCTTCTTGTACTTAAGTCGGCAGTGTGCCTTTTGTATTTAATTCCGATGCAATTTCTGTGTTTCATCGTCAATAAGAAGGTCCAAGGGATACAGTAAAAATGAAGTGAAGCATCGGCATATATAACTAGTGTCACAGGAATGGTTCTAAACTTAGACAGCAGGAAGAGTCAGTTTTCTTGTACTTACGTCGGCATTGTGCCTTTCGTATTTAATACCGATGCAATTTATGTGTTTCATCGTCAATAAGAAAGTCAGAGGGATACAGTAGACCTGAAGTGAAGCATCGGAATCTATAACTACTGTCACAGGAATGGTTCAAAACATAGACAGTAAGAAAAGTCAGTTCTCTTGTACTTAAGTCGGCATTGTGCCTTTTGTATTTAATTCCGATGCAATTTCTGTGTTTCATCGTCCATAAGAAGGTCCCGAGGGATACAGTAAACCTGAAGCGAAGCATCAGAATCTATAACTAGTGTCACAGGAATGGTTCAAAACATAGACAGTAGAAACAGTCAGTTTTCTTGTACTTAATTCGGCATTGTGCCTTTTGTATTTAATTCCGATGCAATTTCTGTGTTTCATCGTCAATTAGAAGGTCAGAGGGATACAGTAAACCTGAAGTGAAGCATCGGAAACTATAACTAGTGTCACATGAATGGTTCAAAACATAGACAGTAAGAAGAGTCAGTTTTCTTGTACTTAAGTCGGCATTGTGCCTTTTCTATTTAAATCCGATGCAATTTCTGTGTTTCATCGTCAATGCGAAGGTCAGAGGGATACAGTAAACCTGAAGTGAGGCATCGGAATCTATAACTAGTGTCACAGGAATGGTTCTAATCATAGACAGTATGAAGTGACAGTTTTCTTGTACTTAGTTCGGCATTGTGCGTTTTGTATTTAATTCCGATGCAATTTCTGTGTTTCGTCGTCGATAGGAAGGTCCAAGGGCTACAGTAAACCTGAAGTGAGGCATCGGAATCTATAACTAGTGTCACAGGGATGGTCAGTAGGAAGAGTCAGTGTTCTTGTCCTTAAGTCGGCATTGTGCCTTTTGTATTTAATTCCGATGCAATTTATGTGTTTCATCGTCAATAAGAAGGTCCAAGGGATACAGTAAACGTGAAGTGAAGCATTGGAATGTATAACTAGTGTCACAGGAATGGTCAGTAGGAAGAGTCAGTGTTCTTGTCCTTAAGTCGGCATTGTGCCTTTTGTATTTAATTCCGATGCAATTTATGTGTTTCATCGTCAACAAGAAGGTCCAAGGGATACAGTAAACGTGCAGTGAAGCATTGGAATGTATAACTAGTGTCACAGGAATGGTTCAAAACATAGTCAGTAGGAAGTGTCGGTCTTCATGTACATAAGTCGGCATTGTGCCTTTTGTATTTAATTCCGATGCAATTTCGGTGATTCATCGTCAATAAGAAGGTCCAAAAGATACAGTAAACCTGAAGTGAAGCATCGGAATTTGTAACTAGTGTCAGAGGAATGGTTAAAACTTAGACAGTAGGAAGAGTCAGTCCTCTTGTACTTAAGTCGGCATTGTGCCTTTTGTATTTAATTCCGATGCAATTTCTGTGTTTCTCCGTCAATAAGAAGGTCCAAGGAATACAGTAAACCTGGTGTGAAGAATCGGAATCTGTAACTAGTGTCACAGGAATGGTCAGTAGGAAGAGTCAGTCTTCTTGTACTTAAGTCGGCATTGTGCCTTTTGTATTTAATTCCGATGCAATTTCTGTGTTTCATCGTCAATAAGAAGGTCCAAGGGATACAGTAAACCTGAAGTGAAGCATCGGAATCTATAACTAGTGTTACAGGAATGGTTGAAATCATAGTCAGTAAGTGGTGTCGGTCTTCATGTACTTAAGTCGGCATTGAGCCTTTTGTATTTAATTCCGATGCAATTTCTGTTTTTCATCGTCTATAAGAAGGGCCAAGGGGTACAGTAAACCTGAAGTGAAGCATCGGAATCTATAACTAGTGTCACAGGAATGGTTCAAAGCTTAGACAGTAGGAAGAGTCAGTCCCCTTGACCTTAAGTCGGCATTTTGCTTTTGTATTGAATTCCGATGCAATTTCTGTGTTTGATCGTCAATAAGAAGGTCCAAGGGATACAGTAAACCTGGAGTGAAGCATCGGAACCTATAACTAGATTCACAGGAATGGTTCAAAACTTAGACAGTAGGAAAAGTCAGTCATCTTGTACTTAAGTCGGCATTGTGCCTTTTGTATTTAATTCCGATGCAATTTCTATGTTTCACCGTCAATAAGAAGGTCCAAGGGATACAGTAAACCTGAAGTGAAGCATCGGAATCTATAACTAGTGTCACAGGAATGGTTCAAAACTTAGACAGTAGGAAGAGTCAGTCTTCTTGTACTTAAGTCGGCATTGTGGGTTTGTATTTAATTCCAATTAAATTTCTGTGTTTCATCGTCAATTAGAAGGTCCAAGGGATACAGTAAACCTGGAGTGAAGCATCGGAATCAATAACTAGTGTCACAGGAATGGTTCAAATCTTAGACAGTTGGAAGAGTCAGTCTTCTTGTACTTAAGTCGGCATTGTGCCTTTTGTATTTAATTCCGATGCAATTTCTGTGTTTCATCATCAATAAGAAGGTCCAAGGGATACAGTACACCTAGTGTGAAGTATCGGAATCTATAACTAGTGTCACAGGAAAGGTTCAAAACATAGACAGTAAGAAGAGCCAGTCTCCTTGTGCTTGAGTCGTCATTGTGCCTTTTGTATTTAATTCCGATGCAATTCCTGTGTTTCATCGTCAATAAGAAGGTCAGAGGGATACAGTAAACCTGAAGTGAAGCATCGGAATCCATAAGTAATGTCACAGGAATGGTTCAAAGCATAAACAGTAAGAAGTGTCAGTTTTCTTATAAATAAGTCGGCATTGTGCCTTTGGTATTTAATTCCGATGCAATTTCTGTGTTTCATCGTCAATAAGAAAGTCAGAGGGATACAGTAAACCTGAAAAGAAGCATCGGAATCTATAACTAGTGTCATAGGAATGGTTCAAAACATAGACAGTAAGAAGAGTCAGTTTTCTTGAATATACGTCGGCATTGTGCGTTTTCTATTTAATTCCGACGCAATTTCTGTGTTTCATCCTCAATAACAAGGTCCAAGTTATACAGTAAACCTGAAGTGAAGCATCGGAATCTATAACTAGTGTCACAGGAATGGTTCAAAACATAGTCAGTAAGAAGTGTCGGTCTTCATGTACTTAAGTCGGCATTGTGCCTTTTGTATTTAATTCCGATGCAATTTCTGTGTTTCATCGTCAATAAGATGGTCCAAGGGATACAGTAACCCTGAAGTGAAGCATCGGAATCTATAAGTAGTGTCACAGGAATGGTCAGTAGGAAGAGTCAGTCTTCTTGTCGTTGAATCGGCCTTGTGCCTTTTGTATTTAATGCCGATGCAATTTCTGTGTTTCATCGTCAATAAGAAGGTCCAAGGGATACAGTAAACCTGGTATGAAGAATCGGAATCTATAACTAGTGTCACAGGAATGGTCAGTAGGAAGAGTCAGTCCTCTTGTCCTTAAGTCGGCATTGTGCCTTTTGTATTTAATTCCGATGCAATTTCTGTGTTTCATCGTCAATAAGGAGGTCCAAGGTATACAGTAAACCTGGAGTGAGGCATCGGAATCTATAACTAGTGTCACAGGAATGGTTCAAATCTTAGACAGTAGGAAGAGTCAGTCTTCTTGTACTTCTGTCGGCATTGTGTCTATTGTATTTAAATCCGATGCAATTTCTGTGTTTCATCGTCAATAAGAAGGTCCAAGGGATACAGTAAACCTGAAGTGAAGTATTGGATTCTATAACTAATGTCACAGGAATGGTTCAAAGCATAAACAGTAAGAAGTGTCAGTTTTCTTATAATTAAGTCGGCATTGTGACTATTGAATTTAATTACGATGCAATTTCTGAGTTTCATCGCCAATAAGAAAGTCGGAGGGATACAGTAAACCTGGAAAGAAGCATCGGAATCAATAACTAGTGTCACAGGAATGGTTGAAATCATAGACAGCAAAGAGAGTCAGTTTTCTTGTACTTACGTCGGCATTGTGCCTTTTGTATTTAATTCCGATGCAATTTATGTGTTTCATCGTCAATAAGAAAGTCAGAGGCATACAGTAAACCTGAAGCGAAGCATCAGAATCTATAACTAGTGTCACAGGAATGGTTCAAACCATAGACAGTAGAAACAGTCAGTTTTCTTGTACTTAAGTCGGCATTGTGCCTTTTGTATTTAATTCCGATGCAATTTCTGTGTTTCATCGTCAATTAGAAGGTCAGAGGGATACAGTAAACCTGAAGTGAAGCATCGGAAACTATAACTAGTGTCACATGAATGGTTCAAAACATAGACAGTAAGAAGAGTCAGTTTTCTTGTACTTAAGTCGGCATTGTGCCTTTTATATTTAAATCCGATGCAATTTCTGTGTTTCATCGTAAATGAGAAGGTCAGAGGGATACAGTAAACCTGAAGTGAGGCATCGGAATCTATAACTAGTGTCACAGGAATGGTTCTAATCATAGACAGTATGAAGTGACCGTTTTCTTGTATTTAGTTCGGCATTGTGCGTTTTGTATTTAATTCCGATGCAATTTCTGTGTTTCGTCGTCGATAAGAAGGTCCAAGGGCTACAGTAAACCTGAAGTGAAGCATCGGAATCTATAACTAGTGTCACAGGAATGGTCGGTAGGAAGAGTCAGTGTTCTTGTCCTTAAGTCGGCATTGTGCCTTTTGTATTTAATTCCGATGCAATTTATGTGTTTCATCGTCAATAAGAAGTTCCAAGGGATACAGTAAACGTGAAGTGAAGCATTGGAATGCATAACTAGTGTCACAGGAATGGTCAGTAGGAAGAGTCAGTGTTCTTGTCCTTAAGTCGGCATTGTGAGTTTTTGTATTTAATTCCGATGCAATTTATGTGTTTCACCGTCAACAAGAAGGTCCAAGGAATACAGTAAACGTGAAGTGAAGCATTGGAATGTATAACTAGTGTCACAGGAAAGGTTCAAAACATAGTCAGTAGGAAGTGTCGGTCTTCATGTACATAAGTCGGCATTGTGCCTTTTGTATTTAATTCCGATACAATTTCGGTGATTCATCGTCAATAAGAAGGTCCAAGGGATACAGTAAACCTGAAGTGAAGCATCGGAATTTGTAACTAGTGTCAGAGGAATGGTTAAAAACTTAGACAGTAGGAAGAGTCAGTCCTCTTGTACTTAAGTCGTCATTGTGCCTTTTGTATTTAATTCCGATGCAATATCTGTGTTTCTTCGTCAATAAGAAGGTCCAAGGAATACAGTAAACCTGGTGTGAAGAATCGGAATCTGTAACTAGTGTCACAGGAATGGTTGAAATCATAGTCAGTAAGTGGTGTCGGTCTTCATGTACTTAAGTCGGCATTGAGCCTTTTGTATTTAATTCCGATGCAATTTCTGTTTTTCATCGTCTATAAGAAGGGCCAAGGGATACAGTAAACCTGAAGTGAAGCATCGGAATCTATAACTATTGTCACAGGAATGGTTCAAAGCTTAGACAGTAGGAAGAGTCAGTCCCCTTGACCTTAAGTCGGCATTTTGCTTTTGTATTGAATTCCGATGCAATTTCTGTGTTTCATCGTCAATAAGAAGGTCCAAGGGATACAGTAAACCTGGAGTGAAGCATCGGAACCTATAACTAGATTCACAGGAATGGTTCAAAACTTAGACAGTAGGAAAAGTCAGTCATCTTGTGCTTAAGTCGGCATTGTGCCTTTTGTATTTAATTCCGATGCAATTTCTGTGTTTCACCGTCAATAAGAAGGTCCAAGGGATACAGTAAACCTGAAGTGAAGCATCGGAATCTATAACTAGTGTCACAGGAATGGTTCAAAACTTAGACAATAGGAAGAGTCAGTCTTCTTGTACTTAAGTCGGCATTGGGGGCTTGTATTTAATTCCGATGCAATTTCTGTGTTTCATCGTCAATTAGAAGGTCAGAGGGATACAGTAAACCTGAAGTGAAGCATCGGAAACTATAACTAGTGTCACATGAATGGTTCAAAACATAGACAGTAAGAAGAGTCAGTTTTCTTGTACTTAAGTCGGCATTGTGCCTTTTCTATTTAAATCCGATGCAATTTCTGTGTTTCATCGTCAATGCGAAGGTCAGAGGGATACAGTAAACCTGAAGTGTGGCATCGGAAACTATAACTAGTGTCACAGGAATGGTTCTAATCATAGACAGTATGAAGTGACAGTTTTCTTGTACTTAGTTCGGAATTGTGCGTTTTGTATTTCATTCCGATGCAATTTCTGTGTTTCGTCGTCGATAAGAAGGTCCAAGGGCTACTGTAAACCTGAAGTGAAGCATCGGAATCTACAACTAGTGTCACAGGAATGGTCAGTAGGAAGAGTCAGTGTTCTTGTCCTTAAGTCGGCATTGTGCCTTTTGTATTTCATTCCGATGCAATTTATGTGTTTCATCGTCAACAAGAAGGTCCAAGGGATACAGTAAACGTGCAGTGAAGCATTGGAATGTATAACTAGTGTCACAGGAATGGTTCAAAACATAGTCAGTAGGAAGTGTCGGTCTTCATGTACATAAGTCGGCATTGTGCCTTTTGTATTTAATTCCGATGCAATTTCGGTGATTCATCGTCAATAAGAAGGTCCAAGGGATACAGTAAACCTGAAGTGAAGCATCGGAATTTGTAACTAGTGTCAGAGGAATGGTTAAAAACTTAGACAGTAGGAAGAGTCAGTCCTCTTGTACTTAAGTCGGCATTGTGCTTTTTGTATTTAATTCCGATGCAAATTCTGTGTTTCTTCGTCAATAAGAAGGTCCAAGGAATACAGTAAACCTGGTGTGAAGAATCGGAATCTGTAACTAGTGTCACAGGAATGGTCAGTAGGAAGAGTCAGTCTTCTAGTCCTTAAGTCGGCATTGTGCCTTTTGTATTTAATTCCGATGCAATTTCTGTGTTTCATCGTCAATTAGAAGGTCAGAGGGATACAGTAAACCTGAAGTGAAGCATCGGAAATTAGAACTAGTGTAACATGAATGGTTCAAAACATAGACAGTAAGAAGAGTCAGTTTTCTTGTACTTAAGTCGGCATTGTGCCTTTTCTATTTAAATCCGATGCAATTTCTGTGTTTCATCGTCAATGCGAAGGTCAGAGGGATACAGTGAACCTGAAGTGAGGCATCGGAATCTATAACTAGTGTCACAGGAATGGTTGTTATCATAGACAGTATGAAGTGACAGTTTTCTTGTACTTAGTTCGGCATTGTGCGTTTTGTATTTAATTCCGATGCAATTTCTGTGTTTCGTCGTCGATAAGAAGGTCCAAGGGCTACAGTAAACCTGAAGTGAAGCATCGGAATCTATAACTAGTGTCACAGGAATGGTCAGTAGGAAGAGTCAGTGTTCTTGTCCTTAAGTCGGCATTGTGCCTTTTGTATTTAATTCCGATACAATTTATGTGTTTCATCGTCAATAAGAAGGTCCAAGGGATACAGTAAACGTGAAGTGAAGCATTGGAATGTATAACTAGTGTCACAGGAATGGTCAGTAGGAAGAGTCAGTGTTCTTGTCCTCAAGTCGGCATTGTGCCTTTTGTATTTAATACCGATGCAATTTATGTGTTTCATCGTCAACAAGAAGGTCCAAGGGATACAGTAAACGTGAAGTGAAGCATTGGAATGTATAACTAGTGTCACAGGAATGGTTCAAAACATAGTCAGTAGGAAGTGTCGGTCTTCATGTACATAAGTCGGCATTGTGCCTTTTGTATTTAATTCCGATGCAATTTCGGTGATTCATCGTCAATAAGAAGGTCCAAGGGATACAGTAAACCTGAAGTGAAGCATCGGAATCAATAACTAGTGTTACAGGAATGGTTGAAATCGTAGTCAGTAAGAGGTGTCGGTCTTCATGTACCTAAGTCGGCATTGAGCCTTTTGTATTTAATTCCGATGCAATTTCTGTTTTTCATCGTCTATAAGAAGGGCCAAGGGATACAGTAAACCTGAAGTGAAGCATCGGAATCTCTAACTAGTGTCACAGGAATGGTTCAAAGCTTAGACAGTAGGAAGAGTCAGTCCCCTTGACCTTAAGGCGGCATTTTGCTTTTGTATTGCATTCCGATGCAATTTCTGTGTTTCACCGTCAATAAGAAGGTCCAAGGGATACAGTAAACCTGGAGTGAAGCATCGGAACCTATAACTAGATTCACAGGAATGGTTCAAAACTTAGACAGTAGGAAAAGTCAGTCCTCTTGTACTTAAGTCGGTATTGTGCCTTTTGTATTTAATTCCGATGCAATTTCTGTGTTTCACCGTCAATAAGAAGGTCCAAGGGATACAGTAAACCTGAAGTGAAGCATCGCAATCTATAACTAGTGTCACAGGAATGGTTCAAAACATAGTCAGTAGGAAGAGTCAGTCTTCTTGTTTTTAAGTCGTCATTGTGCCTTTTGTATTTAATTCCGATGCAATTCCTCTGTTTCATCGTCAATAAGAAGGTCAGAGGGATACAGTAAACCTGAAGTGAAGCATCGGAATCCATAAGTAATGTCACAGGAATGGTTCAAAGCATAAACAGTAAGAAGTGTCAGTTTTCTTATAAATAAGTCGGCATTGTGCCTTTTGTATTTAATTCCGATGCAATTTCTGTGTTTCATCGTCAATAAGAAAGTCAGAGGGATACAGTAAACCTGAAAAGAAGCATCGGAATCTATAACTAGTGTCATAGGAATGGTTCAAAACATAGACAGTAAGAAGAGTCAGTTTTCTTGTATATACGTCGGCATTGTGCGTTTTCTATTTAATTCCGACGCAATTTCTGTGTTTCATCCTCAATAAGAAGGTCCAAGGGATACAGTAAACCTGAAGTGAAGCATCGGAATCTATAACTAGTGTCACAGGAATGGTTCAAAACATAGTCAGTAAGAAGTGTCGGTCTTCATGTACTTAAGTCGGCATTGTGCCTTTTGTATTTAATTCCGATGCAATTTCTGTGTTTCATCGTCAATAAGATGGTCCAAGGGATACAGTAACCCTGAAGTGAAGCATCGGAATCTATAACTAGTGTCACAGGAATGGTCAGTAGGAAGAGTCAGTCTTCTTGTTCTTGAGTCGGCATTGTGCCTTTTGTATTTAATTTCGATGCAATTTCTGTGTTTTATCGTCAATAAGAAGGTCCAAGGGTACAGTAGACCTGAAGTGAAGCATCGGAATCTATAACTAGTGTCACAGGAATGGTTCAAAACATAGTCAGTAGGAAATGTCGGTCATCATGTACTTAAGTCGGCATTGTGCCTTTTGTATTTAATTCCCATGCAATTTCTGTGTTTCATCGTCAATAAGAAGGTCCAAGGGATACAGTAAACCTGGTGTGAAGAATCGGAATCTATAACTAGTGTCACAGGAATGGTCAGTAGGAGGAGTCAGTCCTCTTGTCCTTAAGTCGGCATTGTGCCTTTTGTATTTAATTCCGATGCAATTTCTGTGTTTCATCGTCAATAAGAAGGTCCAAGGGGTACAGTAAACCTGAAGTGAAGCATCGGAATCTATAACTAGTGTCACAGGAATGGTTCAAAACTAAGACAGTAGGAGGAGTCAGTTCTCTTGTACTTAAGTCGGCTTTTTGCCTTTTGTATTTAATTCCGATGAAATTTCTGTGTTTCATCGTCAATAAGAATGTCCAAGGGATACAGTAAACCTGAAGTGAAGCATCGGAATCTGTAACTAGTGTCACAGTAATGGTTCAAAACTTAGACATTAGGAAGAGTCAGTCCCCTTGTACTTAAGTCGGCATTATATTTTGTATTTAATTACGATACATTTTCTGTGTTTCATCGTCAATTAGAAGGTCCAAGGGATACAGCAAACCTGGAGAGAAGCATCGTAATCTATATATAGTGTCACAGGAATGGTTCAATTCTTAGACAGTTGGAAGAGTCGGTCATCTTGTACTTAAGTCGGCATTATGCCTTTTGTATTTAATTCCGATGCAATTTCTGTGTTTCATCGTCAATAAGAAGGTCCAAGGTATACAGTAAAAATGAAGTGAAGCATCGGCATCTAAAACTAGTGTCACAGGAATGGTTCTAAACTTAGACAGCAGGAAGAGTCAGTCTTCTTGTACTTAAGTCGGCAGTGTGCCTTTTGTATTTAATTCCGATGCAATTTCTGTGTTTCATCGTCAATAAGGAGGTCCAAGGTATACAGTAAACCTGGAGTGAGGCATCGGAATCTATAACTAGTGTCACAGGAATAGTTCAAATCTTAGACAGTAGGAAGAGTCAGTCATCTTGTACTTCTGTCGGCATTGTGTCTATTGTATTTAGTTCCGATGCAATTTCTGTGTTTCACCGTCAATAAGAAGGTCCAAGGGATACAGTAAACCTGAAGAGAAGCATCGGAATCTATAACTAATCTCACAGGAAAGGTTCAAAACATAGACAGTAAGAAGAGCCAGGCTCCTTGTGCTTGAGTCGTCATTGTGCCTTTTGTATTTAATTCCGATGCAATTCCTGTGTTTCATTGTCAATAAGAAGGTCAGAGGGATACAGTAAACCTGAAGTGAAGCATCGGAATCCATAAGTAATGTCACAGGAATGGTTCAAAGCATAAACAGTAAGAAGTGTCAGTTTTCTTATAAATATGTCGGCATTGTGCCTTTTGTATTTAATTCCGATGCAATTTCTGTGTTTCATCGTCAATAAGATGGTCCAAGGGATACAGTAACCCTGAAGTGAAGCATCGGAATCTATAACTAGTGTCACAGGAATGGTCAGTAGGAAGAGTCAGTCTTCTTGTCCTTGAGTCGGCATTGTGCCTTTTGTATTTAATTCCGATGCAATTTCTGTGTTTTATCGTCAATAAGAAGGTCCAAGGGTACAGTAGACCTGAAGTGAAGCATCGGAAACTATAACTAGTGTCACAGGAATGGTTCAAAACATAGTCAGTAGGAAATGTCGGTCTTCATGTACTTAAGTCGGCATTGTGATTTTGTATTTAATTCCGATGCAATTTCTGTGTTTCATCGTCAATAAGAAGGTCCAAGGGATACAGTAAACCTGGTGTGAAGAATCGGACTCTATAACTAGTGTCACAGGAATGGTCAGTAGGAAGAGTCAGTCCTCTTGTCCTTAAGTCGGCATTGTGCCTTTTGTATTTAATTCCGATGCTATTTCTGTGTTTCATCGTCAATAAGGAGGTCCAAGGTATACAATAAACCTGGAGTGAGGCATCGGAATCTATAACTAGTGTCACAGGAATGGTTCAAATCTTAGACAGTAGGAAGAGTCAGTCTTCTTGTACTTCTGTCGGCATTGTGTCTATTGTATTTAATTCCGATGCAATTTCTGTGTTTCATCGTCAATAAGAAGGTCCAATGGATACAGCAAACCTGAAGTGAAGTATTGGATTCCATAACTAATGTCACAGGAATGGTTCAAAGCATAAACAGTAAGAAGTGTCAGTTTTCTTATAATTAAGTCGGCATTGTGACTTTCGAATTTAATTACGATGCAATTTCTGAGTTTCATCGCCAATAAGAAAGTCGGAGGGATACAGTAAACCTGGAAAGAAGCATCGGAATCAATAACTAGTGTCACAGGAATGGTTGAAATCATAGACAGTAAAGAGAGTCAGTTTTCTTGTACTTACGTCGGCATTGTGCCTTTCGTATTTAATACCGATGCAATTTATGTGTTTCATCGTCAATAAGAAAGTCAGAGGGATACAGTAGACCTGAAGTGAAGCATCGGAATCTATAACTACTGTCACAGGAATGGTTCAAAACATAGACAGTAAGAAAAGTCAGTTCTCTTGTACTTAAGTCGGCATTGTGCCTTTTGTATTTAATTCCGATGCTATTTCTGTGTTTCATCGTCAATTAGAAGGTCAGAGGGATACAGTAAACCTGAAGTGAAGCATCGGAAACTATAACTAGTGTCACATGAATGGTTCAAAACATAGACAGTAAGAAGAGTCAGTTTTCTTGTACTTAAGTCGGCATTGTGCCTTTTCTATTTAAATCCGATGCAATTTCTGTGTTTCATCGTCAATGCGAAGGTCAGAGGGATACAGTAAACCCGAAGTGAGGCATCGGAATCTATAACTAGTGTCACAGGAATGGTTGTAATCATAGACAGTATGAAGTGACAGTTTTCTTGCACTTAGTTCGGCATTGTGCGTTTTGTATTTAATTCCGATGCAATTTCTGTGTTTCGTCGTCGATAGGAAGGTCCAAGGGCTACAGTAAACCTGAAGTGAAGCATCGGAATCTATAACTAGTGTTACAGGAATGGTTGAAATCATAGTCAGTAAGTGGTGTCGGTCTTCATGTACTTAACTCGGCATTGAGCCTTTTGTATTTAATTCCGATGCAATTTCTGTTTTTCATCGTCTATAAGAAGGGCCAAGGGATACAGTAAACCTGAAGTGAAGCATCGGAATCTATAACCAGTGTCACAGGAATGGTTCAAAGCTTAGACAGTAGGAAGAGTCAGTCCCCTTGACCTTAAGGCGGCATTTTGCTTTTGTATTGAATTCCGATGCAATTTCTGTGTTTCATCGTCAATAAGAAGGTCCAAGGGATACAGTAAACCTGCAGTGAAGCATCGGAACCTATAACTAGATTCACAGGAATGGTTCAAAACTTAGACAGTAGGAAAAGTCAGTCCTCTTGTACTTAAGTCGGTATTGTGCCTTTTGTATTTAATTCCGATGCAATTTCTGTGTTTCACCGTCAATAAGAAGGTCCAAGGGATACAGTAAACCTGAAGTGAAGCATCGGAATCTATAACTAGTGTCACAGGAATGGTTCAAAACTTAGACAGTAGGAAGAGTCAGTCTTCTTGTACTTAAGTCGTCATTGTGCCTTTTGTATTTAATTCCGATGCAATTCCTGTGTTTCATCGTCAATAAGAAGGTCAGAGGGATACAGTAAACCTGAAGTGAAGCATCGGAATCCATAAGTAATGTCACAGGAATGGTTCAAAGCATAAACAGTAAGAAGTGTCAGTTTTCTTATAAATAAGTCGGCATTGTGCCTTTTGTATTTAATTCCGATGCAATTTCTGTGTTTCATCGTCAATAAGAAAGTCAGAGGGATACAGTAAACCTGAAAAGAAGCATCGGAATCTATAACTAGTGTCATAGGAATGGTTCAAAACATAGACAGTAAGAAGAGTCAGTTTTCTTGTATATACGTCGGCATTGTGCGTTTTCTATTTAATTCCGACGCAATTTCTGTGTTTCATCCTCAATAAGAAGGTCCAAGGGATACAGTAAACCTGAAGTGAAGCATCGGAATCTATAACTAGTGTCACAGGAATGGTTCAAAACATAGTCAGTAAGAAGTGTCGGTCTTCATGTACTTAAGTCGGCATTGTGCCTTTTGTATTTAATTCCGATGCAATTTCTGTGTTTCATCGTCAATAAGATGGTCCAAGGGATACAGTAACCCTGAAGTGAAGCATCGGAATCTATAACTAGTGTCACAGGAATGGTCAGTAGGAAGAGTCAGTCTTCTTGTTCTTGAGTCGGCATTGTGCCTTTTGTATTTAATTTCGATGCAATTTCTGTGTTTTATCGTCAATAAGAAGGTCCAAGGGTACAGTAGACCTGAAGTGAAGCATCGGAATCTATAACTAGTGTCACAGGAATGGTTCAAAACATAGTCAGTAGGAAATGTCGGTCATCATGTACTTAAGTCGGCATTGTGCCTTTTGTATTTAATTCCCATGCAATTTCTGTGTTTCATCGTCAATAAGAAGGTCCAAGGGATACAGTAAACCTGGTGTGAAGAATCGGAATCTATAACTAGTGTCACAGGAATGGTCAGTAGGAGGAGTCAGTCCTCTTGTCCTTAAGTCGGCATTGTGCCTTTTGTATTTAATTCCGATACAATTTCTGTGTTTCATCGTCAATAAGAAGGTCCAAGGGGTACAGTAAACCTGAAGTGAAGCATCGGAATCTATAACTAGTGTCACAGGAATGGTTCAAAACTAAGACAGTAGGAGGAGTCAGTTCTCTTGTACTTAAGTCGGCTTTTTGCCTTTTGTATTTAATTCCGATGAAATTTCTGTGTTTCATCGTCAATAAGAATGTCCAAGGGATACAGTAAACCTGAAGTGAAGCATCGGAATCTGTAACTAGTGTCACAGTAATGGTTCAAAACTTAGACATTAGGAAGAGTCAGTCCCCTTGTACTTAAGTCGGCATTATATTTTGTATTTAATTACGATACATTTTCTGTGTTTCATCGTCAATTAGAAGGTCCAAGGGATACAGTAAACCTGGAGAGAAGCATCGTAATCTATATATAGTGTCACAGGAATGGTTCAATGCTTAGACAGTTGGAAGAGTCGGTCATCTTGTACTTAAGTCGGCATTATGCCTTTTGTATTTAATTCCGATGCAATTTCTGTGTTTCATCGTCAATAAGAAGGTCCAAGGTATACAGTAAAAATGAAGTGAAGCATCGGCATCTAAAACTAGTGTCACAGGAATGGTTCTAAACTTAGACAGCAGGAAGAGTCAGTCTTCTTGTACTTAAGTCGGCAGTGTGCCTTTTGTATTTAATTCCGATGCAATTTCTGTGTTTCATCGTCAATAAGGAGGTCCAAGGTATACAGTAAACCTGGAGTGAGGCATCGGAATCTATAACTAGTGTCACAGGAATAGTTCAAATCTTAGACAGTAGGAAGAGTCAGTCATCTTGTACTTCTGTCGGCATTGTGTCTATTGTATTTAATTCCGATGCAATTTCTGTGTTTCACCGTCAATAAGAAGGTCCAAGGGATACAGTAAACCTGAAGAGAAGCATCGGAATCTATAACTAGTGTCACAGGAATGGTTCAAAACTTAGACAGTAGGAAGAGTCAGTCTTCTTGTACTTAAGTCGGCATTGTGGGTTTGTATTTAATTCCGATGCAATTTCTGTGTTTCATCGTCAATTAGAAGGTCCAAGGGATACAGTAAACCTGGAGTGAAGCATCGGAATCTATAACTAGTGTCACAGGAATGGTTCAAAACTTAGACATTTGGAAGAGTCAACTTCTTGTACTTAAGTCGGCATTGTGCCTTTTGTATTTAATTCCGATGCAATTTCTGTGTTTCATCATCAATAAGGAGGTCCAAGGGATACAGTACACCTGAGGTGAAGTATCGGAATCTATAACTAATCTCACAGGAAAGGTTCAAAGCATAGACAGTAAGAAGAGCCAGGCTCCTTGTGCTTGAGTCGTCATTGTGCCTTTTGTATTTAATTCCGATGCAATTCCTGTGTTTCATTGTCAATAAGAAGGTCAGAGGGATACAGTAAACCTGAAGTGAAGCATCGGAATCCATAAGTAATGTCACAGGAATGGTTCAAAGCATAAACAGTAAGAAGTGTCAGTTTTCTTATAAATATGTCGGCATTGTGCCTTTTGTATTTAATTCCGATGCAATTTCTGTGTTTCATCGTCAATAAGATGGTCCAAGGGATACAGTAACCCTGAAGTGAAGCATCGGAATCTATAACTAGTGTCACAGGAATGGTCAGTAGGAAGAGTCAGTCTTCTTGTCCTTGAGTCGGCATTGTGCCTTTTGTATTTAATTCCGATGCAATTTCTGTGTTTTATCGTCAATAAGAAGGTCCAGGGGTACAGTAGACCTGAAGTGAAGCATCGGAAACTATAACTAGTGTCACAGGAATGGTTCAAAACATAGTCAGTAGGAAATGTCGGTCTTCATGTACTTAAGTCGGCATTGTGATTTTGTATTTAATTCCGATGCAATTTCTGTGTTTCATCGTCAATAAGAAGGTCCAAGGGATACAGTAAACCTGGTGTGAAGAATCGGACTCTATAACTAGTGTCACAGGAATGGTCAGTAGGAAGAGTCAGTCCTCTTGTCCTTAAGTCGGCATTGTGCCTTTTGTATTTAATTCCGATGCTATTTCTGTGTTTCATCGTCAATAAGGAGGTCCAAGGTATACAATAAACCTGGAGTGAGGCATCGGAATCTATAACTAGTGTCACAGGAATGGTTCAAATCTTAGACAGTAGGAAGAGTCAGTCTTCTTGTACTTCTGTCGGCATTGTGTCTATTGTATTTAATTCCGATGCAATTTCTGTGTTTCATCGTCAATAAGAAGGTCCAAGGGATACAGCAAACCTGAAGTGAAGTATTGGATTCCATAACTAATGTCACAGGAATGGTTCAAAGCATAAACAGTAAGAAGTGTCAGTTTTCTTATAATTAAGTCGGCATTGTGACTTTCGAATTTAATTACGATGCAATTTCTGAGTTTCATCGCCAATAAGAAAGTCGGAGGGATACAGTAAACCTGGAAAGAAGCATCGGAATCAATAACTAGTGTCACAGGAATGGTTGAAATCATAGACAGTAAAGAGAGTCAGTTTTCTTGTACTTACGTCGGCATTGTGCCTTTCGTATTTAATACCGATGCAATTTATGTGTTTCATCGTCAATAAGAAAGTCAGAGGGATACAGTAGACCTGAAGTGAAGCATCGGAATCTATAACTACTGTCACAGGAATGGTTCAAAACATAGACAGTAAGAAAAGTCAGTTCTCTTGTACTTAAGTCGGCATTGTGCCTTTTGTATTTAATTCCGATGCTATTTCTGTGTTTCATCGTCAATTAGAAGGTCAGAGGGATACAGTAAACCTGAAGTGAAGCATCGGAAACTATAACTAGTGTCACATGAATGGTTCAAAACATAGACAGTAAGAAGAGTCAGTTTTCTTGTACTTAAGTCGGCATTGTGCCTTTTCTATTTAAATCCGATGCAATTTCTGTGTTTCATCGTCAATGCGAAGGTCAGAGGGATACAGTAAACCCGAAGTGAGGCATCGGAATCTATAACTAGTGTCACAGGAATGGTTGTAATCATAGACAGTATGAAGTGACAGTTTTCTTGCACTTAGTTCGGCATTGTGCGTTTTGTATTTAATTCCGATGCAATTTCTGTGTTTCGTCGTCGATAGGAAGGTCCAAGGGCTACAGCAAACCTGAAGTGAAGCATCGGAATCTATAACTAGTGTTACAGGAATGGTTGAAATCATAGTCAGTAAGTGGTGTCGGTCTTCATGTACTTAAGTCGGCATTGAGCCTTTTGTATTTAATTCCGATGCAATTTCTGTTTTTCATCGTCTATAAGAAGGGCCAAGGGATACAGTAAACCTGAAGTGAAGCATCGGAATCTATAACCAGTGTCACAGGAATGGTTCAAAGCTTAGACAGTAGGAAGAGTCAGTCCCCTTGACCTTAAGGCGGCATTTTGCTTTTGTATTGAATTCCGATGCAATTTCTGTGTTTCATCGTCAATAAGAAGGTCCAAGGGATACAGTAAACCTGCAGTGAAGCATCGGAACCTATAACTAGATTCACAGGAATGGTTCAAAACTTAGACAGTAGGAAAAGTCAGTCCTCTTGTACTTAAGTCGGTATTGTGCCTTTTGTATTTAATTCCGATGCAATTTCTGTGTTTCACCGTCAATAAGAAGGTCCAAGGGATACAGTAAACCTGAAGTGAAGCATCGGAATCTATAACTAGTGTCACAGGAATGGTTCAAAACTTAGACAGTAGGAAGAGTCAGTCTTCTTGTACTTAAGTCGTCATTGTGCCTTTTGTATTTAATTCCGATGCAATTCCTGTGTTTCATCGTCAATAAGAAGGTCAGAGGGATACAGTAAACCTGAAGTGAAGCATCGGAATCCATAAGTAATGTCACAGGAATGGTTCAAAGCATAAACAGTAAGAAGTGTCAGTTTTCTTATAAATAAGTCGGCATTGTGCCTTTTGTATTTAATTCCGATGCAATTTCTGTGTTTCATCGTCAATAAGAAAGTCAGAGGGATACAGTAAACCTGAAAAGAAGCATCGGAATCTATAACTAGTGTCATAGGAATGGTTCAAAACATAGACAGTAAGAAGAGTCAGTTTTCTTGTATATACGTCGGCATTGTGCGTTTTCTATTTAATTCCGACGCAATTTCTGTGTTTCATCCTCAATAAGAAGGTCCAAGGGATACAGTAAACCTGAAGTGAAGCATCGGAATCTATAACTAGTGTCACAGGAATGGTTCAAAACATAGTCAGTAAGAAGTGTCGGTCTTCATGTACTTAAGTCGGCATTGTGCCTTTTGTATTTAATTCCGATGCAATTTCTGTGTTTCATCGTCAATAAGATGGTCCAAGGGATACAGTAACCCTGAAGTGAAGCATCGGAATCTATAACTAGTGTCACAGGAATGGTCAGTAGGAAGAGTCAGTCTTCTTGTCCTTGAGTCGGCATTGTGCCTTTTGTATTTAATTTCGATGCAATTTCTGTGTTTTATCGTCAATAAGAAGGTCCAAGGGTACAGTAGACCTGAAGTGAAGCATAGGAATCTATAACTAGTGTCACAGGAATGGTTCAAAACATAGTCAGTAGGAAATGTCGGTCTTCATGTACTTAAGTCGGCATTGTGCCTTTTGTATTTAATTCCCATGCAATTTCTGTGTTCCATCGTCAATAAGAAGGTCCAAGGGATACAGTAAACCTGAAGTGAAGCATCGGAATCTGTAACTAGTGTCACAGTAATGGTTCATAACTTAGACATTAGGAAGAGTCAGTCCCCTTGTACTTAAGTCGGCATTATATTTTGTATTTAATTACGATACATTTTCTGTGTTTCATCGTCAATTAGAAGGTCCAAGGGATACAGTAAACCTGGAGAGAAGCATCGTAATCTATATATAGTGTCACAGGAATGGTTCAATGCTTAGACAGTTGGAAGAGTCGGTCATCTTGTACTTAAGTCGGCATTATGCCTTTTGTATTTAATTCCGATGCAATTTCTGTGTTTCATCGTCAATAAGAAGGTCCAAGGTATACAGTAAAAATGAAGTGAAGCATCGGCATCTAAAACTAGTGTCACAGGAATGGTTCTAAACTTAGACAGCAGGAAGAGTCAGTCTTCTTGTACTTAAGTCGGCAGTGTGCCTTTTGTATTTAATTCCGATCTAATTTCTGTGTTTCATCGTCAATAAGGAGGTCCAAGGTATACAGTAAACCTGGAGTGAGGCATCGGAATCTATAACTAGTGTGACAGGAATGGTTCAAATCTTAGACAGTAGGAAGAGTCAGTCTTCTTGTACTTCTGTCGGCATTGTGTCTATTGTATTTAATTCCGATGCAATTTCTGTGTTTCATCGTCAATAAGAAGGTCCAAGGGATACAGTAAACCTGAAGTGAAGAATTGGATTCTATAACTAATGTCACAGGAATGGTTCAAAGCATAAACATTAAGAAGTGTCAGTTTTCTTGTAATTAAGTCGGCATTGTGACTTTTGAATTTAATTACGATGCAATTTCTGATTTTCATCGCCAATAAGAAAGTCGGAGGGATACAGTAAACCTGGAAAGAAGCATCGGAATCAATAACTAGTGTCACAGGAATGGTTGAAATCATAGACAGTAAAGAGAGTCAGTTTTCTTGTACTTACGTCGGCATTGTGCCTTTCGTATTTAATACCGATGCAATTTATGTGTTTCGTCGTCAATAAGAAAGTCAGAGGGATACAGTAGACCTGAAGTGAAGCATCGGAATCTATAACTACTGTCACAGGAATGGTTCTAATCATAGACAGTATGAAGTGACAGTTTTCTTGTACTTAGGTCGGCATTGTGCGTTTTGTATTGAATTCCGATGCAATTTCTGTGTTTCGTCGTCGATAAGAAGGTCCAAGGGCTACAGTAAACCTGAAGTGAAGCATCGGAATCCAAAACAGGTCTCACAGGAAAGGTTCAAAACATAGACAGTAAGATGAGCCCGTCTTCTTGTACTTGAGTCGGCATTGAGCCTTTTGTATTGAATTCCCGTGCAATTACTGTGTCTCATCGTCAATAAGAAGGTCAGACGGATACAGTAAACCTGAAGTGAAGCATCGGAATCTGTAACTAGTGTCACAGGAATGGTTCAAAGCATAGACAGTAAGAAGAGTCAGTTTTTTTGTACTTAAGGCGGCATTGTGCCTTTTGTATTTAATTCCGATGCAATTTCAGTGTTGCATCGTCAACAAGAAGGTCAGAGGGTTACAGTAAACCTGAAGTGAAGTATCGGAATCTATAACTAGTGTCAGAGGAATGGTTCAAATCATAGACAGTAAGAAGCGTCAGTTTTCTTGTACTTAAGTCGGCATTGTGCCTTTTGTATTTAATTCCGATGCAATTTCTGTGTTTCATCGTCAGTAAGTAGGTCAGAGGGATACAGTAAACCTGAAGTGAAGCATCGGAATCTATAACTAGTGTCACAGAAATGGCTCAAGACATAGACAGTAAGAAGAGTCAGTTTTCTTGTACTTATGTCGGCATTGTGCCTTTTGTATTTAATTCCGATGAAATTTCTGTGTTTCATCGTCAATAAGAAGGTCAGAGGGATACAGTAAACCTGAAGTGAAGCATCGGAATCTAGAACTAGTGTCACAGGAATGGTTCAAACCATAGACTGTAAGAAGGGTCAGTTTTCTGGTACATAAGTCGGCATTGTGCGTTTTGTAATTAATTCCGATGCAATAGCTGTTTTTCATCGTCAATAAAGTGGTCAGAGGGATACAGTAAACCTGAAGTCAAGCATCGGAATCTATAACTAGTGTCACAGGAATGGTTAAAAACATACACAGTAAGAAGAGTCAGTTTTCTTTTACTTAAGTTGGCATTGTGCGTTTTCTATTTAATTCCGATGCAATTTCTGTGTTTCATCGTCAATAAGAAGGTCGGAGGGATACAGTACACTTGAAGTGAAGCATCGGAATCTATAACTAGTGTTACAGGAATGGTTCAAAACATAGACAGTAAGAAGAGTCAGTTTTCTTGTTCTTAAGTCGGCATTGTGACTTTTGTATTTAATTCCGATGCAATTTCTGTGTTTCATCGTCAATAAGAAGGTCCAAGGGATACAGTAAACCTGAAGTGAAGCATCGGAATCTAAAACTGGTCTCACAGGAAAGATTCAAAACATAGACAGTAAGAAGAGCCGATCTTCCTGAACTTGAGTCGTCAAAGTGCTTTTTGTGTTTATTTCCGATGCAATTTCTGTGTTTCATCGTGAATACGAAGGTCAGAGGAACACAGTATACCTGAAGTGAAGCATCGGTATCTATAACTAGTGTCACAGGAATGGTTCAAAACATAGACAGTAAGAAGAGTCAGTTTTCTTGTACTTCAGTCGGCATTGTGCCTTTTGTATTTAATTCAGATGCAATTTCTGTGTTTCATCGTCAATAAGAAGGTCAGAGGGATACAGTAAACCTGAAGTGAAGCATCAGAATCTATAACTAGTGTGACAGGAAAGGTTCAAAACATAGACAGTAAGAAGAGTCAGTTTACTTGTACTTACTACGACATTGTGCCTTTTGTATTTAATTCCGATGCAATTTCTGTGTTTCGTCGTCGATAAGAAGGTCCAAGGGATACAGTAAACATTAAGTGAAGCATCGGAATCCAAAACCGGTCTCACAGGAAAGGTTCAAAACATAGACAGTAAGAAGAGCCAGTCCTCTTGGACTTGAGTCGGCATTGAGCCTTTGGTATTAAATTCCCGTGCAATTAAAGTGTTTCATCGTCAATAAGAAGGTCAGAGGGATACAGTAAACCTGAAGTATAGAATCGGAATCTGTAACTAGTGTCACAGGAATGGTTCAAAACATAGACAGTAAGAAGAGTGAGTTTTTTTGTACTTAATACGGCATTGTGCCTTTTGTATTTAATTCCGATGCAATTTCAGTGTTTCATCGTCAATAAGAAGGTCAGAGGGAAACAGTAAACCTGAAGTGAAGCATCGGAATCTATAACTAGTGTCACAGAAATGGTTCATGACATAGACAGTAAGAAGAGTCAGTTTTCTTGTACTTATGTCGGCATTGTGCCTTTTGTATTCAATTCCGACCAAATTTCTGTGTTTCATCGTCAATAAGAAGGTCAGAGGGATACAGTAGACCTGAAGTGAAGCATCGGAATCTATAACTAGTGTCACAGGAATGGTTCAAAATATAGACAGTAAGAAGAGTCGGTTTTCTTGTACATAAGTCGGCATTGTGCGTTTTGTATTTAATTCCGATGCAATAGCTTTTTTTCATCGTCAATATGATGGTCAGAGGGATACAGTAAACCTGAAGTAAAGCATCGGAATCTATAACTAGTGTCACAGGAATGGTTAAAAATATACACAGTAAGAAGAGTCAGTTTTCTTGTACTTAAGTTGGCATTGTGCGTATTCTATTTAATTCCGATGCAATTTCTGTGTTTCATCGTCAATAAGAAGGTCAGAGGGATACAGTAAACTTGAAGTGAAGCATCGGAATCTATAACTAGTGTTGCAGGAATGGTTCAAAACATAGACAGTAAGAAGAGTCAGTTTTCTTGTTCTTAAGTCGGCATTGTGACTTTTGTATTTAATTCCGATGCAATTTCTGTCTTTCATCGTCAATAAGAAGGTCCAAGGGATACAGTAAACCTGAAGTCAAGCATCGGAATCTAAAACTGGTCTCACAGGAAAGGTTCAAAACATAGACAGTAAGAAGAGCCGTTCTTCCTGTACTTGAGTCGTCAAAGTGCTTTTTGTGTTTATTTCCGATGCAATTTCTGTGTTTCATCGTCTATACGAAGGTCAGAGTGATACAATAAACCTGAAGTGAAGCATCGGTATCTATAACTAGTGTCACAGGAATGTTTTAAAACATAGACAGTAAGAAGGGTCAGTTTTCTTGTACGTAAGTCGGCATTGTGCATTTTGTATTTAATTCCGATGCAATTTCTGGGTTTCATCGTCAATAAGAAGGTCAGTGAGATACAGTAAACCTGAGGTAAAGTATCGGCATCTATAACTAGTGTCACAGGAATGGTTCAAAGCATAGAGAGTAAGAAGCGTCAGTTTACTTGTACTGACTTCGGCATTGTGCCTTTTGTATTTAATTCCGATGCAATTTCTGTGTTTCATCGTCAATAAGAAGGTCAGAGGGATACAGTAAACCTGAAGTGAAGCATCAGAATCTATAACTAGTGTCACAGGAATGGTTCAATACATAGACAGTAAGAACAGTCAGTTTTCTTGTACTTAAGTCGGCCATGTGCCTTTTCTATTTAAATCCGATGCAATTTCTGTGTTTCATCGTCAATACGAAGGTCAGAGAGATACAGTAAACCTGAAGTGAGGCATCGGAATCTATAACTAGTGTCACAGGAATTGTTCTAATCATAGACTGTAAGAAGTGTCAGTTTTCTTGTACTTAGGTCGGCATTGTGCGTTTTGTATTTAATTCCGATGCAATTTCTGTGTTTCATCGTCAATATGAAGGTCCAAGGGATACAGTCAACCTGAAGTGAAGTATCGGAATCTATAACTAATGTCACAGGAATGGTTCAATGCATAAACAGTAAGAAGTGTCAGTTTTCTTATAATTAAGTCGGCATTGTGACTTTTGTATTTAATTCCGATGCAATTTCTGTGTTTCGTCGTCGATAAGAAGGTCCAAGGGATACAGTAAACCTGAAGTCAAGCATCGGAATTCAAAACCGGTCTCACAGGAAAGGTTCAAAACAAAGACAGTAAGAAGAGCCAGTCTTCTTGTACTTGAGTCGGCATTGAGCCTTTTGTATTGAATTCCCATGCAATTACTGTGTTTCATCGTCAATAAAAAGGTCAGAGGGATACAATAAACCTGAAGTGAAGCAACGGAATCTGTAACTAGTGTCACAGGAATGGTTCAGAACATAGACAGTAAGCAGAGTCAGTTTTTTTGTACTTAAGGCGGCATTGTGCCTTTTGTATATAATTCTGATGCAATTTCAGTGTTTCATCGTCAATAAGAAGGACAGAGGGATACAGTATACCTGAAGTGAAGCATCGGAATCTGTAACTAGTGTCACAGGAATGGTTCAATACATAGACAGTAAGAAGAGTCAGTTTTCTTGTACATAAGTCGGCATTGTGCGTTTTGTATTTAATTCCGATGCAATAGCTGTTTTTCATCGTCAATAAGATGGTCAGAGGGATACAGTAAACCTGAAGTGAAGCATCGGAATCTATAACTAGTGTCACAGGAATTGTTCTAAACTTAGACAGTAGGAAGAGTCAGTTTACTTGTACTTACTTCGGCATTGTGCCTTTTGTATTTAATTCCGATGCAATTTCTGTGTTTCATCGTCAATAAGAAGGTCCATGGGATACAGTAAACCTGGAGTGAGGCATCGGAATCTATAACTAGTGTCACAGGAATGGTTCAAATCTTAGACAGTAGGAAGAGTTAGTCTTCTTGTACTTAAGTCGGCATTGTGCCGTTTGTATTTAATTCCGATGCAATTTCTGTGTTTCATCGCCAATAAGAAAGTCGGAGGGATACAGTAAACCTGAAAAGAAGCATCGGAATCTATAACTGGTTTCACAGGAATGGTTCAGATCATAGACAGTAAGTAGAGTCAGTTTTCTTGTACTTACGTCGGCATTGTGCCTTTCGTATTTAATACCGATGCAATTTCTGTGTTTCATCGTCAAAAAGAAAGTCAGAGGGATACAGTAGACCTGAAGTGAAGCATCGGAATCTATAACTGCTGTCACAGGAATGGTTCAAAACATAGACAGTAAGAAGAGTCAGTTCTCTTGTACTTAAGTCAGCATTGTGCCTTTTGTATTTAATTATGATGCAAATTCTGTGTTTCATCGTCAATAAGAAGGTCAGAGGGATACAGTAAATCTGAAGTGAAGCATCGGAAACTATAACTAGTGTCACATGAATGGTTCAAACTATAGACAGTAAGAAGAGTCAGTTCTCTTGTACTTAAGTCAGCATTGTGCCTTTTGTATTTAATTCCGATGCAATTTCTGTGTTTCATCGTCAATAAGAAGGTCAGAGGGATACAGTAAACCTGAAGTGAAGCATCGGAATCTATAACTAGTGTCACAGGAAAGGTTCAAAACTTAGACAGTAAGAAGAGTCAGTTTACTTGTACTTACTTCGGCATTGTGCCTTTTGTATTTCATTCCGATGCAATTTCTGTGTTTCATCGTCAATAAGAAGGTCAGAGGGGTACAGTAAACCTGAAGTGAAGCATCGGAATCTATAACTAGTGTCACAGGAATTGTTCTAAACTTAGACAGTAGGAAGAGTCAGTCTTCTTGTACTTAAGTCGGCATTGTGCCTTTTGTATTTATCTCCGATGCAATTTCTGTGTTTCATCGTCAATAAGAAGGACCAAGGGATACAGTAAACCTGGAGTGAGGCATCGGAATCTGCAACTAGTGTCACAGGAATGGTTCAAATCTTAGACAGTAGGAAGAGTCAGTCTTCTTGTACTTCTGTCGGCATTGTGTCTATTGTATTTAATTCCGATGCAATTTCTGTGTTTCATCATCAATAAGAAGGTCCAAGGTTTACAGTAAACCTGAAGTGAAGTAATGTATTCTATAACTAATGTCACAGGAATGGTTCAAAGCATAAACAGTAAGAAGTGTAAGTTTTCTTATAATTCAGTCGGCATTGTGACTTTTGAATTTAATTCCGATGCAATTTTTGTGTTTCATCGCCAATAAGAAAGGCGGAGGGATACAGTAAACCTGAAAAGAAGCATCGGAATCAATAACTAGTGTCACAGGAATGGTTCAAATCATGTACAGTAAGGAGAGTCAGTTTTCTTGTACTTACGTCGGCATTGTGCCTTTCGTATTTAATACCGTTGCAATTTCTGTGTTTCATCGTCAATAAGAAAGTCAGAGGGATACAGTAAACCTGAAGTGAAGCATCGGAATCTGTAACTACTGTCACAGGAATGGTTCAAAACATAGACAGTAAGAAGAGTCAGTTCTCTTGTACTTAAGTCGGCATTGTGCCTTTTGTATTTATTCCGATGCAATTTCTGTGTTTCATCGTCAATAAGAAGGTCCCGAGGGATACAGTAAACCTGAAGTGAAGCATCAGAATCTATAACTAGTGTCACAGGAATGGTTCAAAACATAGACAGTAAGAACAGTCAGTTTTCTTGTACTTAAGTCGGCATTGTGCCTTTTGTATTTAATTCCGATGCAATTTCTGTGTTTCATGGTCAATAAGAAGGTCAGAGGGATACAGTAAACCTGAAGTGAAGCATCGGAAACTATAACTAGTGTCACATGAATGGTTCAAAACATAGACAGTAAGAAGAGTCAGTTTTCTTGTACTTAAGTCGGCCATGTGCCTTTTCTATTTAAATCCGATGCAATTTCTGTGTTTCATCGTCAATACGAAGGTCAGAGAGATACAGTAAACCTGAAGTGAGGCATCGGAATCTATAACTAGTGTCACAGGAATGGTTAAAAACATACACAGTAAGAAGAGTCTGATTTCTCGTACTTAAGTTGGCATTGTGCGTTTTCTTGTTAATACCGATGCAATTTCTGTGTTTCATCGTCAATAAGAAGGTCCACGGGATACAGTAAACCTGAAGTCAGGCATCGGAATCTAAAACTGGTCTCACAGGAAAGGTTCAAATCATAGACAGTAAGAAGGGCCGATCTTCCTGTACTTGAGTCGTCAAAGTGCTTTTTGTATTTATTTCCGATGCAATTTCTGTGTTTCATTGTCAATACGAAGGTCAGAAGGATACAGTAAACCTGAAGTGAAGCATCGGTATTTATAACTAGTGTCACAGGAATGGTTCAAGACATAGGCAGTAAGAAGAGTCAGTTTTCTTGTACTTAAGTCGGCATTGTGCCTTTTGTATTTAATTCCGATGCAATTTCTGGGTTTCATCGTCAATAAGAAGGTCAGAGGGATACAATAAACATGAAGTGAAGTATCGGCATCTATAACTAGTGTCACAGGAATGGTTCAAAGCATAGACAGTACGAAGCGTCAGTTTTCTTGTACTGAAGTCGGCATTGTGCCTTTTGTATTTAATTCCGATGCAATTTCTGTGTTTCATCGTCAATAAGAAGGTCAGACGGATACAGTAAACCTGAAGTGAAGCATCGGAATCTATAACTAGAGTCACAGGAAAGGTTCAAATCATTGACAGTAAGAAGAGTCAGTTTACTTGTACTTACTTCGGCATTGTGCCTTTTGTATTTAATTCCGATGCAATTTCTGTGTTTCATCGTCAATATGAAGGTCAGAGGGATACAGTCAACCTGAAGTGAAGTATCGGAATCTATAACTAATGTCACAGGAATGGTTCAATGCATAAACAGTAAGAAGTGTCAGTTTTCTTATAATTAAGTCGGCATTGTGACTTTTGTATTTAATTCCGATGCAATTTCTGTGTTTCATCGCCAATAAGAAAGTCGGAGGGATACAGTAAACCTGAAAAGAATCATCGGAATCTATAACTGGTTTCACAGGAATGGTTCAGATCATAGACAGTAAGTAGAGTCAGTTTTCTTGTACTTACGTCGGCATTGGGCCTTTCGTATTTAATACCGATGCAATTTCTGTGTTTCATCGTCAAAAAGAAAGTCAGAGGGATACAGTAGACCTGAGGTGAAGCATCGGAATCTATAACTGCTGTCACAGGAATGGTTCAAAACATAGACAGTAAGAAGAGTCAGTTCTCTTGTACTTAAGTCAGCATTGTGCCTTTTGTATTTAATTATGATGCAATTTCTGTGTTTCATCGTCAATAAGAAGGTCAGAGGGATACAGTAAACCTGAAGTGAAGCATCGGAAACTATAACTAGTGTCACATGAATGGTTCAAACTATAGACAGTAAGAAGAGTCAGTTCTCTTGTACTTAAGTCAGCATTGTGCATTTTGTATTTAATTCCGATGCAATTTCTGTGTTTCATCGTCAATAAGAAGGTCAGAGGGATACAGTAAACCTGAAGTGAAGCATCGGAATCTATAACTAGTGTCACAGGAAAGGTTCAAAACTTAGACAGTAAGAAGAGTGAGTTTACTTGTACATACTTCGGCATTGTGCCTTTTGTATTTCATTCCGATGCAATTTCTGTGTTTCATCGTCAATAAGAAGGTCAGAGGGATACAGTAAACCTGAAGTGAAGCATCGGAATCTATAACTAGTGTCACAGGAATTGTTCTAAACTTAGACAGTAGGAAGAGTCAGTCTTCTTGTACTTAAGTCGGCATTGTGCCTTTTGTATTTATCTCTGATGCAATTTCTGTGTTTCATCGTCAATAAGAAGGACCAAGGGATACAGTAAACCTGGAGTGAGGCATCGGAATCTACAACTAGTGTCACAGGAATGGTTCAAATCTTAGACAGTAGGAAGAGTCAGTCTTCTTGTACTTCTGTCGGCATTGTGTTTATTGTATTTAATTCCGATGCAATTTCTGTGTTTCATCATCAATAAGAAGGTCCAAGGGATACAGTAAACCTGAAGTGAAGTAATGTCTTCTATAACTAATGTCACAGGAATGGTTCAAAGCATAAACAGTAAGAAGTGTAAGTTTTCTTATAATTCAGTCGGCATTGTGACTTTTGAATTTAATTCCGATGCAATTTCTGTGTTTCATCGCCAATAAGAAAGGCGGAGGGATACAGTAAACCTGAAAAGAAGCATCGGAATCAATAACTAGTGTCACAGGAATGGTTCAAATCATGTACAGTAAGGAGAGTCAGTTTTCTTGTACTTACGTCAGCATTGTGCCTTTCGTATTTAATAACGTTGCAATTTCTGTGTTCCATCGTCAATAAGAAAGTCAGAGGTATACAGTAAACCTGAAGTGAAGCATCGGAATCTGTAACTACTGTCACAGGAATGGTTCAAAACATAGACAGTAAGAAGAGTCAGTTCTCTTGTACTTAAGTCGGCATTGTGCCTTTTGTATTTATTCCGATGCAATTTCTGTGTTTCATCGTCAATAAGAAGGTCCCGAGGGATACAGTAAACCTGAAATGAAGCATCAGAATCTATAACTAGTGTCACAGGAATGGTTCAAAACATAGACAGTAAGAACAGTCAGTTTTCTTGTACTTAAGTCGGCATTGTGCCTTTTGTATTTAATTCCGATGCAATTTCTGTGTTTCATGGTCAATAAGAAGGTCAGAGGGATACAGTAAACCTGAAGTGAAGCATCGGAAACTATAACTAGTGTCACATGAATGGTTCAAAACATAGACAGTAAGAAGAGTCAGTTTTCTTGTACTTAAGTCGGCCATGTGCCTTTTCTATTTAAATCCGATGCAATTTCTGTGTTTCATCGTCAATACGAAGGTCAGAGAGATACAGTAAACCTGAAGTGAGGCATCGGAATCTATAACTAGTGTCACAGGAATGGTTAAAAACATACACAGTAAGAAGAGTCAGTTTTCTCGTACTTAAGTTGGCATTGTGCGTTTTCTTTTTAATACCGATGCAATTTCTGTGTTTCATCGTCAATAAGAAGGTCCACGGGATACAGTAAACCTGAAGTCAGGCATCGGAATCTAAAACTGGTCTCACAGGAAAGGTTCTAAACATAGACAGTATGAAGGGCCGATCTTCCTGTACTTGAGTCGTCAAAGTGCTTTTTGTATTTATTTCCGATGCAATTTCTGTGTTTCATTGTCAATACGAAGGTCAGTAGGATACAGTAAACCTGAAGTGAAGCATCGGTATTTATAACTAGTGTCACAGGAATGGTTCAAGACATAGACAGTAAGAAGAGTCAGTTTTCTTGTACTTAAGTCGGCATTGTGCCTTTTGTATTTAATTCCGATGCAATTTCTGGGTTTCATCGTCAATAAGAAGGTCAGAGGGATACAATAAACATGAAGTGAAGTATCGGCATCTATAACTAGTGTCACAGGAATGGTTCAAAGCATAGACAGTACGAAGCGTCAGTTTTCTTGTACTGAAGTCGGCATTGTGCCTTTTGTATTTAATTCCGATGCAATATCTGTGTTTCATCGTCAATAGGAAGGTCAGAGGGATACAGTAAACCTGAAGTGAAGCATCGGAATCTATAACTAGAGTCACAGGAAAGGTTCAAATCATAGACAGTAAGAAGAGTCAGTTTACTTGTACTTACTTCGGCATTGTGCCTTTTGTATTTAATTCCGATGCAATTTCTGTGTTTCATCGCCAATAAGAAAGTCGGAGGGATACAGTAAACCTGAAAAGAAGCATCGGAATATATAACTAGTGTCACAGGAATGGTTCAGATCATAGACAGTAAGTAGAGTCAGTTTTCTTGTACGTACGTCGGCATTGTGCCTTTCGTATTTAATTCCGATGCAATTTCTGTGTTTCATCGTCAAAAAGAATATCAGAGGGATACAGTAGACCTGAAGTGAAGCATCGGAATCTATAACTGCTGTCACAGGAATGGTTCAAAACATAGACAGTAAGAAGAGTCAGTTCTCTTGTACTTAAGTCAGCATTGTGCCTTTTGTACTTAATTCCGATGCAATTTCTGTGTTTCATCGTCAATAAGAAGGTCAGAGGGATACAGTAAACCTGACGTGAAGCATCGGAATCTATAACTAGTGTCACAGGAAAGGTTCAAAACTTAGACAGTAAGAAGAGTCAGTTTACTTGTACTTACTTCGGCATTGTGCCTTTTGTATTTCATTCCGATGCAATTTCTGTGTTTCATCGTCAATAAGAAGGTCAGAGGGATACAGTAAACCTGAAGTGAAGCATCGGAATCTATAACTAGTGTCACAGGAAAGGTTCAAAACTTAGACAGTAAGAAGAGTCAGTTTACTTGTACTTACTTCGGCATTGTGCCTTTTGTATTTCATTCCGATGCAATTTCTGTGTTTCATCGTCAATAAGAAGGTCCAAGGGATACAGTAAACCTGAAGTCAAGCATCGGAATCTAAAACTGGTCTCACAGGAAAGGTTCAAAACATAGACAGTAAGAAGAGCCGTTCTTCCTGTACTTGAGTCGTCAAAGTGCTTTTTGTGTTTATTTCCGATGCAATTTCTGTGTTTCATCGTCTATACGAAGGTCAGAGGGATACAATAAACCTGAAGTGAAGCATCGGTATCTATAACTAGTGTCACAGGAATGATTCAAAACATAGACAGTAAGAAGGGTCAGTTTTCTTGTACGTAAGTCGGCATTGTGCATTTTGTATTTAATTCCGATGCAATTTCTGGGTTTCATCGTCAATAAGAAGGTCAGAGAGATACAGTAAACCTGAGGTAAAGTATCGGCATCTATAACTAGTGTCACAGGAATGGTTCAAAGCATAGGGAGTAAGAAGCGTCAGTTTACTTGTACTGACTTCGGCATTGTGCCTTTTGTATTTAATTCCGATGCAATTTCTGTGTTTCATCGTCAATAAGAAGGTCAGAGGGATACAGTAAACCTGAAGTGAAGCATCGGAATCTATAACTAGTGTCACAGGAAATGTTCTAAACTTAGACAGTAGGAAGAGTCAGTCTTCTTGTACTTAAGTCGGCATTGTGCCTTTTGAATTTAATTCCGATGCAATTTCTGTGTTTCATCGTCAATAAGAAAGTCGGAGGGATACAGTAAACCTGAAAGGAAGCATCGGAATCAATAACTAGTGTCACAGGAATGGTTCAAATTATGTACAGTAAGGAGAGTCAGTTTTCTTGTACTTACGTCGGCATTGTGCCTTTCGTATTTAATACCGTTGCAATTTCTGTGTTTCATCGTCAATAAGAAATTTAGAGGGATACAGTAGACCTGAAGTGAGGCATCGGAATCTATAACTAGTGTCACAGGAATGGTTCTAATCATAGACAGTAAGAAGTGTCAGTTTTCTTGTACTTAGGTCGGCATTGTGCGTTTTGTATTTAATTCCGATGCAATTTCTGTGTTTCATCGTCAATATGAAGGTCCAAGGGATACAGTCAACCTGAAGTGAAGTATCGGAATCTATAACTAATGTCACAGGAATGGTTCAATGCATAAACAGTAAGAAGTGTCAGTTTTCTTATAATTAAGTCGGCATTGTGACTTTTGTATTTAATTCCGATGCAATTTCTGTGTTTCGTCGTCGATAAGAAGGTCCAAGGGATACAGTAAACCTGAAGTCAAGCATCGGAATTCAAAACCGGTCTCACAGGAAAGGTTCAAAACAAAGACAGTAAGAAGAGCCAGTCTTCTTGTACTTGAGTCGGCATTGAGCCTTTTGTATTGAATTCCCATGCAATTACTGTGTTTCATCGTCAATAAAAATGTCAGAGGGATACAGTAAACCTGAAGTGAAGCAACGGAATCTGTAACTAGTGTCACAGGAATGGTTCAGAACATAGACAGTAAGCAGAGTCAGTTTTTTTGTACTTAAGGCGGCATTGTGCCTTTTGCATTTAATTCTGATGCAATTTCAGTGTTTCATCGTCAATAAGAAGGTCAGAGGGATACAGTATACCTGAAGTGAAGCATCGGAATCTGTAACTAGTGTCACAGGAATGGTTCAATACATAGACAGTAAGAAGAGTCAGTTTTCTTGTACATAAGTCGGCATTGTGCGTTTTGTATTTAATTCCGATGCAATAGCTGTTTTTCATCGTCAATAAGATGGTCAGAGGGATACAGTAAACCTGAAGTGAAGCATCGGAATCTATAAGTAGTGTCACAGGAATTGTTCTAAACTTAGACAGTAGGAAGAGTCAGTTTACTTGTACTTACTTCGGCATTGTGCCTTTTGTATTTAATTCCGATGCAATTTCTGTGTTTCATCGTCAATAAGAAGGTCCATGGGATACAGTAAACCTGGAGTGAGGCATCGGAATCTATAACTAGTGTCACAGGAATGGTTCAAATCTTAGACAGTAGGAAGAGTTAGTCTTCTTGTACTTAAGTCGGCATTGTGCCGTTTGTATTTAATTCCGATGCAATTTCTGTGTTTCATCGCCAATAAGAAAGTCGGAGGGATACAGTAAACCTGAAAAGAAGCATCGGAATCTATAACTGGATTCACAGGAATGGTTCAGATCATAGACAGTAAGTAGAGTCAGTTTTCTTGTACTTACGTCGGCATTGTGCCTTTCGTATTTAATACCGATGCAATTTCTGTGTTTCATCGTCAAAAAGAAAGTCAGAGGGATACAGTAGACCTGAAGTGAAGCATCGGAATCTATAACTGCTGTCACAGGAATGGTTCAAAACATAGACAGTAAGAAGAGTCAGTTCTCTTGTACTTAAGTCAGCATTGTGCCTTTTGTATTTAATTATGATGCAATTTCTGTGTTTCATCGTCAATAAAAAGGTCAGAGGGATACAGTAAACCTGAAGTGAAGCATCGGAAACTATAACTAGTGTCACATGAATGGTTCAAACTATAGACAGTAAGAAGAGTCAGTTCTCTTGTACTTAAGTCAGCATTGTGCCTTTTGTATTTAATTCCGATGCAATTTCTGTGTTTCATCGTCAATAAGAAGGTCAGAGGGATACAGTAAACCTGAAGTGAAGCATCGGAATCTATAACTAGTGTCACAGGAAAGGTTCAAAACTTAGACAGTAAGAAGAGTCAGTTTACTTGTACTTACTTCGGCATTGTGCCTTTTGTATTTCATTCCGATGCAATTTCTGTGTTTCATCGTCAATAAGAAGGTCAGAGGGGTACAGTAAACCTGAAGTGAAGCATCGGAATCTATAACTAGTGTCACAGGAATTGTTCTAAACTTAGACAGTAGGAAGAGTCAGTCTTCTTGTACTTAAGTCGGCATTGTGCCTTTTGTATTTATCTCGGATGCAATTTCTGTGTTTCATCGTCAATAAGAAGGACCAAGGGATACAGTAAACCTGGAGTGAGGCATCGGAATCTACAACTAGTGTCACAGCAATGGTTCAAATCTTAGACAGTAGGAAGAGTCAGTCTTCTTGTACTTCTGTCGGCATTGTGTCTATTGTATTTAATTCCGATGCAATTTCTGTGTTTCATCATCAATAAGAAGGTCCAAGGGTTACAGTAAACCTGAAGTGAAGTAATGTATTCTATAACTAATGTCACAGGAATGGTTCAAAGCATAAACAGTAAGAAGTGTAAGTTTTCTTATAATTCAGTCGGCATTGTGACTTTTGAATTTAATTCCGATGCAATTTTTGTGTTTCATCGCCAATAAGAAAGGCGGAGGGATACAGTAAACCTGAAAAGAAGCATCGGAATCAATAACTAGTGTCACAGGAATGGTTCAAATCATGTACAGTAAGGAGAGTCAGTTTTCTTGTACTTACGTCGGCATTGTGCCTTTCGTATTTAATACCGTTGCAATTTCTGTGTTTCATCGTCAATAAGAAAGTCAGAGGGATACAGTAAACCTGAAGTGAAGCATCGGAATCTGTAACTACTGTCACAGGAATGGTTCAAAACATAGACAGTAAGAAGAGTCAGTTCTCTTGTACTTAAGCCGGCATTGTGCCTTTTGTATTTATTCCGATGCAATTTCTGTGTTTCATCGTCAATAAGAAGGTCCCGAGGGATACAGTAAACCTGAGTGAAGCATCAGAATCTATAACTAGTGTCACAGGAATGGTTCAAAACATAGACAGTAAGAACAGTGAGTTTTCTTGTACTTAAGTCGGCATTGTGCCTTTTGTATTTAATTCCGATGCAATTTCTGTGTTTCATGGTCAATAAGAAGGTCAGAGGGATACAGTAAACCTGAAGTGAAGCATCGGAAACTATAACTAGTGTCACATGAATGGTTCAAAACATAGACAGTAAGAAGAGTCAGTTTTCTTGTACTTAAGTCGGCCATGTGCCTTTTCTATTTAAATCCGATGCAATTTCTGTGTTTCATCGTCAATACGAAGGTCAGAGAGATACAGTAAACCTGAAGTGAGGCATCGGAATCTATAACTAGTGTCACAGGAATGGTTAAAACATACACAGTAAGAAGAGTCAGTTTTCTCGTACTTAAGTTGGCATTGTGCGTTTTCTTTTTAATACCGATGCAATTTCTGTGTTTCATCGTCAATAAGAAGGTCCACGGGATACAGTAAACCTGAAGTCAGGCATCGGAATCTAAAACTGGTCTCACAGGAAAGGTTCAAAACATAGACAGTAAGAAGGGCCGATCTTTCTGTACTTGAGTCGTCAAAGTGCTTTTTGTATTTATTTCCGATGCAATTTCTGTGTTTCATTGTCAATACGAAGGTCAGAAGGATACAGTAAACCTGAAGTGAAGCATCGGTATTTATAACTAGTGTCACAGGAATGGTTCAAGACATAGACAGTAAGAAGAGTCAGTTTTCTTGTACTTAAGTCGGCATTGTGCCTTTTGTATTTAATTCCGAAGCAATTTCTGGGTTTCATCGTCAATAAGAAGGTCAGAGGGATACAATAAACATGAAGTGAAGTATCGGCATCTGTAACTAGTGTCACAGGAATGGTTCAAAGCATAGACAGTACGAAGCGTCAGTTTTCTTGTACTGAAGTCGGCATTATGCCTTTTGTATTTAATTCCGATGCAATTTCTGTGTTTCATCGTCAATAAGAAGGTCAGAGGGATACAGTAAACCTGAAGTGAAGCATCGGAATCTATAACTAGAGTCACAGTAAGGGTTCAAATCATAGACAGTAAGAAGAGTCAGTTTACTTGTACTTACTTCGGCATTGTGCCTTTCGTATTTAATTCCGATGCAATTTCTGTGTTTCATCGTCAATATGAAGGTCAGAGGGATACAGTCAACCTGAAGTGAAGTATCGGGAACTATAACTAGTGTCACATGAATGGTTCAAACTATAGACAGTAAGAAGAGTCAGTTCTCTTGTACTTAAGTCAGCATTGTGCATTTTGTATTTAATTCCGATGCAATTTCTGTGTTTCATCGTCAATAAGAAGGTCAGAGGGATACAGTAAACCTGAAGTGAAGCATCGGAATCTATAACTAGTGTCACAGGAAAGGTTCAAAACTTAGACAGTAAGAAGAGTGAGTTTACTTGTACTTACTTCGGCATTGTGCCTTTTGTATTTCATTCCGATGCAATTTCTGTGTTTCATCGTCAATAAGAAGGTCAGAGGGATACAGTAAACCTGAAGTGAAGCATCGGAATCTATAACTAGTGTCACAGGAATTGTTCTAAACTTAGACAGTAGGAAGAGTCAGTCTTCTTGTACTTAAGTCGGCATTGTGCCTTTTGTATTTATCTCTGATGCAATTTCTGTGTTTCATCGTCAATAAGAAGGACCAAGGGATACAGTAAACCTGGAGTGAGGCATCGGAATCTACAACTAGTGTCACAGGAATGGTTCAAATCTTAGACAGTAGGAAGAGTCAGTCTTCTTGTACTTCTGTCGGCATTGTGTCTATTGTATTTAATTCCGATGCAATTTCTGTGTTTCATCATCAATAAGAAGGTCCAAGGGATACAGTAAACCTGAAGTGAAGTAATGTCTTCTATAACTAATGTCACAGGAATGGTTCAAAGCATAAACAGTAAGAAGTGTAAGTTTTCTTATAATTCAGTCGGCATTGTGACTTTTGAATTTAATTCCGATGCAATTTCTGTGTTTCATCGCCAATAAGAAAGGCGGAGGGATACAGTAAACCTGAAAAGAAGCATCGGAATCAATAACTAGTGTCACAGGAATGGTTCAAATCATGTACAGTAAGGAGAGTCAGTTTTCTTGTACTTACGTCGGCATTGTGCCTTTCGTATTTAATAACGTTGCAATTTCTGTGTTTCATCGTCAATAAGAAAGTCAGAGGGATACAGTAAACCTGAAGTGAAGCATCGGAATCTGTAACTACTGTCACAGGATTGGTTCAAAACATAGACAGTAAGAAGAGTCAGTTCTCTTGTACTTAAGTCGGCATTGTGCCTTTTGTATTTATTCCGATGCAATTTCTGTGTTTCATCGTCAATAAGAAGGTCCCGAGGGATACAGTAAACCTGAAATGAAGCATCAGAATCTATAACTAGTGTCACAGGAATGGTTCAAAACATAGACAGTAAGAACAGTCAGTTTTCATGTACCTAAGTCGGCATTGTGCCTTTTGTATTTAATTCCGATGCAATTTCTGTGTTTCATGGTCAATAAGAAGGTCAGAGGGATACAGTAAACCTGAAGTGAAGCATCGGAATCTATAACTAGTGTCACAGGAATTGTTCTAAACTTAGACAGTAGGAAGAGTCAGTCTTCTTGTACTTACTTCGGCATTGTGCCTTTTGTATTTAATTCCGATGCAATTTCTGTGTTTCATCGTCAATAAGAAGGACCAAGGTATACAGTAAACATGGAGTGAGGCATCGGAATCTATAACTAGTGTCACAGGAATGGTTCAAATCTTAGACAATAGGAAGAGTCAGTCTTCTTGTACTTCTGTCGGCATTGTGTCTATTGTATTTAATTCCGATGCAATATCTGTGTTTCATTGTCAATAAGAAGGTCCAAGGGATACAGTAAACCTGAAGTCAAGCATCGGAATCTAAAACTGGTCTCACAGGAAAGGTTCAAAACATAGACAGTACGAATGGCCGATCTTCCTGGACTTGAGTCGTCAAAGTGCTTTTTGTGTTTATTTCTATGCAATTTCTGTGTTTCATTGCCAATACGAAGGTCAGAGGGATACAGTAAACCTGAAGTGAAGCATCGGTATATATAACTAGTGTCACAGGAATGGTTCAAGACATAGACAGTAGGCAGAGTCAGTTTTCTTGTACTTAAGTCGGCATTGTGCCTTTTGTATTTAATTCCGATGCAATTTCTGGGTTTCATCGTCAATAAGAAGGTCAGAGGGATACAGTAAACCTAAAGTGAAGCATCGGAATCTATAACTAGTGTCACAGGAATGGTTCAAGACATACACAGCAAGAAGAGTCAGTTTTCTCGTACTTAAGTTGGCATTGTGCGTTTTCTTTTTAATTCCGATGCAATTTTGTGTTTCATCGTCAATAAGAAGGTCCACGGGATACAGTAAACCTGAAGTCAAGCATCGGAATCTAAAACTGGTCTCACAGGAAAGGTTCAAAACATAGACAGTAAGAATGGCCGATCTTCCGGGACTTGAGTCGTCAAAGTGCTTTTTGTGTTTATTTCCGATGCAATTTCTGTGTTTCATTGTCAATACGAAGGTCAGAGGGATACAGTAAACCTGAAGTGAAGCATCGGAATCTATAACTAGTGTCACAGGAATTGTTCTAAACTTAGACAGTTGGAAGAGTCAGTCTTCTTGTACTTAAGTCGGCATTGTGACTTTTGTATTTAATTCCGATGCAATTTCTGTGTTTCATCGTCAATAAGAAGGTCCAAGGGATACAGTAAACCTGAAGTGAGGCATCGGAATCTATAACTAGTGTCACAGGAATGGTACAAATCTTAGACAGTAGGAAGAGTTAGTCTTCTTGTACTTAAGTCGGCATTGTGCCTTTTGTATTTAATTCCGATGCAATTTCTGTGTTTCACCGTCAAAATGAAGGTCCAAGGGATCCAGTAAACCTGAAGTGAAGTATCGGAATCTATAACTAATGTCACAGGAATGGTTCAATGCATAAACAGTAGGAAGTGTCAGTTTTCTTATAATTAAGTCGGCATTGAGACTTTTAAATTTAAGTCCGATGCAATTTCTGTGTTTCATCGCCAATAAGAAAGTCGGAGGGATACAGTAAACCTGAAAAGAAGCATCGGAATCTATAACTAGTGTCACAGGAATGGTTCAGATCATAGACAATAAGTAGAGTCAGTTTTCTTGTACTTACGTCGGCATTGTGCCTTTTGTATTTAATTCCGATGCAATTTCTGTGTTTCATCGTCAATAAGAATGTCAGAGGGATACAGTAAACCTGAAGTGAAGCATCGGAATCTATAACTAGTGTCACAAGAATGGTTCAAAACATAGACAGTAAGAAGTGTCAGTTCTCATGTACTTAAGTCAGCATTGTGCCTTTTGTATTTAATTCCGATGCAATTTCTGTGTTTCATCGTCAAAAAGAAGGTCAGAGGGATACAGTAAACCTGAAGTGAAGCATCGGAATCTATAACTAGTGTCACAGGAAATGTTCAAAACATAGACAGTAAGAAGTGTCAGTTTACTTGTACTTACTTCGGCATTGTGCCTTTTGTATTTAATTCCGATGCAATTTTTGTGTTTCATCGTCAATAAGAAGGTCAGAGGGATACAGTAAACCTGAAGTGAAGCATCGGAATCTATAACTAGTGTCACAGGAATTGTTCTAAACTTAGACAGTAGGAAGAGTCAGTCTTCTTGTACTTACTTCGGCATTGTGCCTTTTGTATTTAATTCCGATGCAATTTCTGTGTTTCATCGTCAATAAGAAGGACCAAGGTATACAGTAAACATGGAGTGAGGCATCGGAATCTATAACTAGTGTCACAGGAATGGTTCAAATCTTAGACAATAGGAAGAGTCAATCTTCTTGTACTTCTGTCGGCATTGTGTCTATTGTATTTAATTCCGATGCAATATCTGTGTTTCATCGTCAATAAGAAGGTCCAAGGGATACAGTAAACCTGAAGTGAAGTAATGGATTCTATAACTAATGTACAGGAATAGTTCAAAGCATAAACAGTAAGAAGTGTAAGTTTTCTTATAATTCAGTCGGCATTGTGACTTTTGAATTTAATTCCGATGCAATTTCTGTGTTTCATCGCCAATAAGAAAGTCGGAGGGATACAGGAAACCTGAAAAGAAGCATCGGAATCAATAACTAGTGTCACAGGAATGGTTCAAATCATAGACAGTAAGGAGAGTCAGTTTTCTTGTACTTGCGTCGGCATTGTGCCTTTCGTATTTAATACCGATGCAATTTCTGTGTTTCATCGTCAATAAGAAAGTCAGAGGGATACAGTAGACCTGAAGTGAAGCATCGGAATCTATAACTACTGTCACAGGAATGGTTCAAAACACAGACAGTAAGAAGAGTCAGTTCTCTTGTACTTAAGTCGGCATTGTGCCTTTTGTATTTAATTCCGATGCAATTTCTGTGTTTCATCGTCAATAAGAATGTCATAGGGATACAGTAAACCTGAAGTGAAGCATCGGAAACTATAACTAGTGTCACATGAATGGTTCAAAACATAGACAGTAAGAAGTGTCAGTTCTCATGTACTTAAGTCAGCATTGTGCCTTTTGTATTTAATTCCGATGCAATTTCTGTGTTTCATCGTCAATAAGAAGGTCAGAGGGATACAGTAAACCTGAAGTGAAGCATCGGAATCTATAACTAGTGTCACAGGAAATGTTCAAAACATAGACAGTAAGAAGAGTCAGTTTACTTGTACTTACTTCGGCATTGTGCCTTTTGTATTTAATTCCGATGCAATTTCTGTGTTTCATCGTCAATAAGAAGGTCAGAGGGATACAGTAAACCTGAAGTGAAGCATCGGAATCTATAACTAGTGTCACAGGAATTGTTCTAAACTTAGACAGTAGTAAGAGTCAGTCTTCTTGTACTTAAGTCGGCATTGTGCCTTTTGTATTTAATTCCGATGCAAATTCTGTGTTTCATCGTCAATAAGAAGGACCAAGGTATACAGTAAACCTGGAGCGAGGCATCGGAATCTATAACTAGTGTCACAGGAATGGTTCAAATCTTAGACAGTAGGAAGAGTCAGTCTTCTTGTACTTCTGTCGGCATTGTGTCTATTGAATTTAATTCCGATGCAATATATGTGTTTCATCGTCAATAAGAAGGTCCAAGGGATACAGTAAACCTGAAGTGAAGTAATGGATTCTATAACTAATGTCACAGGAATTGTTCAAAGCATAAACAGTAAGAAGTGTAAGTTTTCTTATAATTCAGTCGGCATTGTGACTTTTGAATTTAATTCCGATGCAATTTCTGTGTTTCATCGCCAATAAGAAAGTCGGAGGGATACAGGAAACCTGAAAAGAATCATCGGAATCAATAACTAGTGTCACAGGAATGGTTCAAATCATAGACAGTAAGGAGAGTCAGTTTTCTTGTACTTGCGTCGGCATTGTGCCTTTCGTATTTAATACCGATGCAATTTCTGTGTTTCATCGTCAATAAGAAGGTCCAAGGGATACAGTAAACCTGAAGTGAGGCATCGGAATCTATAACTAGTGTCACAGGAATGGTTCAAATCTTAGACAGTAGGAAGAGTTAGTATTCTTGAACTTAAGTCGGCATTGTGCCTTTTGTATTTAATTCCGATGCAATTTCTGTGTTTCATCGTCAATATGAAGGTCCAAGGGATACAGTAAACCTGAATTGAAGTATCGGAATCTATAACTAATGTCACAGGAATGGTTCAATGCATAATTAGTAAGAAGTGTCAGTTTTCTTATAATTAAGTCGGCATTGTGACTTTTGAATTTAATTCCGATGCAATTTCTGTGTTTCATCGCCATTAAGAAAGTCGGAGGGATACAGTAAACCTGAAAAGAAGCATCGGAATCTATAACTAGTGTCACAGGAATGGTTCAGATCATAGACAGTAAGTAGAGTCAGTTTACTTGTACTTACGTCGGCATTGTGCCTTTTGTATTTAATTCCGATGCAATTTCTGTGTTTCATCATCAATAAGAATGTCAGAGGGATACAGTAAACCTGAAGTGAAGCATCGGAAACTATAACTAGTGTCACATGAATGGTTCAAAACATAGACAGTAAGAAGAGTCAGTTCTCATGTACTTAAGTCAGCATTGTGCCTTTTGTATTTAAATCCAATGCCATTTCTGTGTTTCATCGTCAATAAGAAGGTCAGAGGGATACAGTAAACCTGAAGTGAAGCATCGGAATCTATAACTAGCGTCACAGGAAATGTTCAAAACATAGACAGTAAGAAGAGTCAGTTTACTTGTACTTACTTCGGCATTGTGCCTTTTGTATTTAATTCCGATGCAATTTCTGTGTTTCATCGTCAATAAGAAGGTCAGAGGGATACAGTAAACCTGAAGTGAAGCATCGGAATCTATAACTAGTGTCACAGGAATTGTTCTAAACTTAGACAGTAGGAAGAGTCTGTCTTCTTGTACTTAAGTCGTCATTGTGCCTTTTGTATTTAATTCCGATGCAATTCCTGTGTTTCATCGTCAATAAGAAGGTCAGAGGGATACAATAAACCTGAAGTGAAGCAACGGAATCCATAAGTAATATCACAGGAATGGTTCAAAGCATAAACAGTAAGAAGTGTCAGTTTTCTTATAAATAAGTCGGCATTGTGCCTTTTGTATTTAATTCCGATGCAATTTCTGTGTTTCATCGTCAATAAGAAGGTCCAAGGGATACAGTAAACCTGAAGTGAAGTAGTGGATTCTATAACTAATGTACAGGAATGGTTCAAAGCATAAACAGTAAGAAGTGTAAGTTTTCTTATAATTCAGTCGGCATTGTGACTTTTGAATTTAATTCCGATGCAATTTCTGTGTTTCATCGCCAATAAGAAAGTCGGAGGGATACAGGAAACCTGAAAAGAAGCATCGGAATCAATAACTAGTGTCACAGGAATGGTTCAAATCATAGAGAGTAAGGAGAGTCAGTTTTCTTGTACTTGCGTCGGCATTGTGCCTTTCGTATTTAATACCGATGCAATTTCTGTGTTTCATCGTCAATAAGAAAGTCAGAGGGATACAGTAGACCTGAAGTGAAGCATGGGAATCTGTAACTACTGTCACAGGAATGGTTCAAAACATAGACAGTAAGAAGAGTCAGTTCTCTTGCACTTAAGTCGGCATTGTGCCTTTTGCATTTAATTCCGATGCAATTTCTGTGTTTCATCGTCAAGAAGAATGTCAGAGGGATACAGTAAACCTGAAGTGAAGCATCGGAAACTATAACTAGTGTCACATGAATGGTTCAAAACATAGACAGTAAGAAGTGTCAGTTCTCATGTACTTAAGTCAGCATTGTGCCTTTTGTATTTAATTCCGATGCAATTTCTGTGTTTCATCGTCAATAAGAAGGTCCACGGAATACAGTAAACCTGAAGTCAAGCATCGGAATCTAAAACTGGTCTCACAGGAAAGGTTCAAAACATAGACAGTAAGAATGGCCGATCTTCCTGGACTTGAGTCGACAAAGTGCTTTTTGTGTTTATTTCCGATGCAATTTCTGTGTTTCATTGCCAATACGAAGGTCAGAGGGATACAGTAAACCTGAAGTGAAGCATCGGTATATATAACTAGTGTCACAGGAATGGTTCAAGACATAGACAGTAAGCAGAGTCAGTTTTCTTGTACTTAAGTCGGCATTGTGCCTTTTGTATTTAATTCCGATGCAATTTCTGGGTTTCATCGTCAATAAGAAGGTCAGAGGGATACAGTAAACCTAAAGTGAAGCATCGGAATCTATAACTAGTGTCACAGGAATGGTTCAAGACATACAAAGTAAAAAGAGTCAGTTTTCTCGTACTTAAGTTGGCATTGTGCGTTTTCTTTTTAATTCCGATGCAATTTTGTGTTTCATCGTCTATAAGAAGGTCCACGGGATACAGTAAACCTGAAGTCAAGCATCGGAATCTATAACTGGTCTCACAGGAAAGGTTCAAAACATAGACAGTAAGAATGGCCGATCTTCCGGGACTTGAGTCGTCAAAGTGCTTTTTGTGTTTATTTCCGATGCAATTTCTGTGTTTCATTGTCAATACGAAGGTCAGAGGGATACAGTAAACCTGAAGTGAAGCATCGGAATCTATAACTAGTGTCACAGGAATTGTTCTAAACTTAGACAGTTGGAAGAGTCAGTCTTCTTGTACTTAAGTCGGCATTGTGACTTTTGTATTTAATTCCGATGCAATTTCTGTGTTTCATCGTCAATAAGAAGGTCCAAGGGATACAGTAAACCTGAAGTGAGGCATCGGAATCTATAACTAGTGTCACAGGAATGGTTCAAATCTTAGACAGTAGGAAGAGTTAGTCTTCTTGTACTTAAGTCGGCATTGTGCCTTTTGTATTTAATTCCGATGCAATTTCTGTGTTTCACCGTCAAAATGAAAGTCCAAGGGATCCAGTAAACCTGAAGTGAAGTATCGGAATCTATAACTAATGTCACAGGAATGGTTCAATGCATAAACAGTAAGAAGTGTCAGTTTTCTTATAATTAAGGTGGCATTGTGACTTTTAAATTTAATTCCGATGCAATTTCTGTGTTTCATCGCCAATAAGAAAGTCGGAGGGATACAGTAAACCTGAAAAGAAGCATCGGAATCTATAACTAGTGTCACAGGAAATGTTCAAAACATAGACAGTACGAAGAGTCAGTTTACTTGTACTTACTTCGGCATTGAGCCTTTTGTATTTAATTCCGATGCTATTTCTGTGTTTCATCGTCAATAAGAAGGACCAAGGTATACAGTAAACATGGAGTGAAGCATCGGTATATATAACTAGTGTCACAGGAATGGTTCAAGACATAGACAGTAAGCAGAGTCAGTTTTCTTGTACTTAAGTCGGCATTGTGCCTTTTGTATTTAATTCCGATGCAATTTCTGGGTTTCATCGTCAATAAGAAGGTCAGAGGGATACAGTAAACCTAAAGTGAAGCATCGGAAACTATAACTAGTGTCACATGAATGGTTCAAAACATAGACAGTAAGAAGAGTCAGTTCTCTTGCACTTAAGTCGGCATTGTGCCTTTTGCATTTAATTCCGATGCAATTTCTGTGTTTCATCGTCAAGAAGAATGTCAGAGGGATACAGTAAACCTGAAGTGAAGCATCGGAAACTATAACTAGTGTCACATGAATGGTTCAAAACATAGACAGTAAGAAGTGTCAGTTCTCATGTACTTAAGTCAGCATTGTGCCTTTTGTATTTAATTCCGATGCAATTTCTGTGTTTCATCGTCAATAAGAAGGTCCACGGAATACAGTAAACCTGAAGTCAAGCATCGGAATCTAAAACTGGTCTCACAGGAAAGGTTCAAAACATAGACAGTAAGAATGGCCGATCTTCCTGGACTTGAGTCGACAAAGTGCTTTTTGTGTTTATTTCCGATGCAATTTCTGTGTTTCATTGCCAATACGAAGGTCAGAGGGATACAGTAAACCTGAAGTGAAGCATCGGTATATATAACTAGTGTCACAGGAATGGTTCAAGACATAGACAGTAAGCAGAGTCAGTTTTCTTGTACTTAAGTCGGCATTGTGCCTTTTGTATTTAATTCCGATGCAATTTCTGGGTTTCATCGTCAATAAGAAGGTCAGAGGGATACAGTAAACCTAAAGTGAAGCATCGGAATCTATAACTAGTGTCACAGGAATGGTTCAAGACATACAAAGTAAGAAGAGTCAGTTTTCTCGTACTTAAGTTGGCATTGTGCGTTTTCTTTTTAATTCCGATGCAATTTTGTGTTTCATCGTCTATAAGAAGGTCCACGGGATACAGTAAACCTGAAGTCAAGCATCGGAATCTAAAACTGGTCTCACAGGAAAGGTTCAAAACATAGACAGTAAGAATGGCCGATCTTCCGGGACTTGAGTCGTCAAAGTGCTTTTTGTGTTTATTTCCGATGCAATTTCTGTGTTTCATTGTCAATACGAAGGTCAGAGGGATACAGTAAACCTGAAGTGAAGCATCGGAATCTATAACTAGTGTCACAGGAATTGTTCTAAACTTAGACAGTTGGAAGAGTCAGTCTTCTTGTACTTAAGTCGGCATTGTGACTTTTGTATTTAATTCCGATGCAATTTCTGTGTTTCATCGTCAATAAGAAGGTCCAAGGGATACAGTAAACCTGAAGTGAGGCATCGGAATCTATAACTAGTGTCACAGGAATGGTTCAAATCTTAGACAGTAGGAAGAGTTAGTCTTCTTGTACTTAAGTCGGCATTGTGCCTTTTGTATTTAATTCCGATGCAATTTCTGTGTTTCACCGTCAAAATGAAAGTCCAAGGGATCCAGTAAACCTGAAGTGAAGTATCGGAATCTATAACTAATGTCACAGGAATGGTTCAATGCATAAACAGTAAGAAGTGTCAGTTTTCTTATAATTAAGTCGGCATTGTGGCTTTTAAATTTAATTCCGATGCAATTTCTGTGTTTCATCGCCAATAAGAAAGTCGGAGGGATACAGTAAACCTGAAAAGAAGCATCGGAATCTATAACTAGTGTCACAGGAAATGTTCAAAACATAGACAGTACGAAGAGTCAGTTTACTTGTACTTACTTCGGCATTGTGCCTTTTGTATTTAATTCCGATGCAATTTTTGTGTTTCATCGTCAATAAGAAGGTCAGAGGAATACAGTAAACCTGAAGTGAAGCATCGGAATCTATAACTAGTGTCACAGGAATTGTTCTAAACTTAGACAGTAGGAAGAGTCAGTCTTCTTGTACTTACTTCGGCATTGAGCCTTTTGTATTTAATTCCGATGCTATTTCTGTGTTTCATCGTCAATAAGAAGGACCAAGGTATACAGTAAACATGGAGTGAAGCATCGGTATATATAACTAGTGTCACAGGAATGGTTCAAGACATAGACAGTAAGCAGAGTCAGTTTTCTTGTACTTAAGTCGGCATTGTGCCTTTTGTATTTAATTCCGATGCAATTTCTGGGTTTCATCGTCAATAAGAAGGTCAGAGGGATACAGTAAACCTAAAGTGAAGCATCGGAAACTATAACTAGTGTCACATGAATGGTTCAAAACATAGACAGTAAGAAGAGTCAGTTCTCATGTACTTAAGTCAGCATTGTGCCTTTTGTATTTAATTCAAATGCAATTTCTGTGTTTCATCGTCAATAAGAAGGTCAGAGGGATACAGTAAACCTGAAGTGAAGCATCGGAATCTATAACTAGTGTCACAGGAATTGTTCTAAACTTAGACAGTAGGAAGAGTCTGTCTTCTTGTACTTAAGTCGTCATTGTGCCTTTTTGTATTTAATTCCGATGCAATTCCTGTGTTTCATCGTCAATAAGATGGTCAGAGGGATACAGTAAACCTGAAGTGAAGCATCGGAATCCATAAGTAATGTCACAGGAATGGTTCAAAGCATAAACAGTAAGAAGTGTCAGTTTTCTTATAAATAAGTCGGCATTGTGCCTTTTGTATTTAATTCCGATGCAATTTCTGTGTTTCATCGTCAATAAGAAGGTCCAAGGGATACAGTAAACCTGAAGTGAAGTAGTGGATTCTATAACTAATGTACAGGAATGGTTCAAAGCGTAAACAGTAAGAAGTGTAAGTTTTCTTATAATTCAGTCGGCATTGTGACTTTCGAATTTAATTCCGATGCAATTTCTGTGTTTCATCGCCAATAAGAAAGTCGGAGGGATACAGGAAACCTGAAAAGAAGCATCGGAATCAATAACTAGTGTCACAGGAATGGTTCAAATCATAGACAGTAAGGAGAGTCAGTTTTCTTGTACTTGCGTCGGCATTGTGCCTTTCGTATTTAATACCGATGCAATTTCTGTGTTTCATCGTCAATAAGAAAGTCAGAGGGATACAGTAGACCTGAAGTGAAGCATCGGAATCTGTAACTACTGTCACAGGAATGGTTCAAAACATAGACAGTAAGAAGAGTCAGTTCTCTTGTACTTATGTCGGCATTGTGCCTTTTGCATTTAATTCCGATGCAATTTCTGTGTTTCATCGTCTATAAAATGTCAGAGGGATACAGTAAACCTGAAGTGAAGCATCGGAAACTATAACTAGTGTCACATGAATGGTTCAAAACATAGACAGTAAGAAGTGTCAGTTCTCATGTACTTAAGTCAGCATTGTGCCTTTTGTATTTAATTCCGATGCAATTTCTGTGTTTCATCGTCAATAAGAAGGTCAGAGGGATACAGTAAACCTGAAGTGAAGCATCGGAATCTATAACTAGTGTCACAGTAAATGTTCAAAACATAGACAGTAAGAAGAGTCAGTTTACTTGTACTTACTTCGGCATTGTGCCTTTTGTATTTAATTCCGATGCAATTTCTGTGTTTCATCGTCAATAAGAGGGTCAGAGGGATACAGTAAACCTGAAGTGAAGCATCGGAATCTATAACTAGTGTCACAGGAATTGTTCTAAACTTAGACAGTAGGAAGAGTCAGTCTTCTTGTACATAAGTCGGCATTGTGCCTTTTGTATTTAATTCCGATGCAATTTCTGTGTTTCATCGTCAATAAGAAGGACCAAGGTATACAGTAAACCTGGAGTGAGGCATCGGAATCTATAACTAGTGTCACAGGAATGGTTCAAAACTTAGACAGTTGGGAAGAGTCAGTCTTCTTGTACCTCTGTCGGCATTGTGTCTATTGTATTTCATTCCGATGCAATATCTGTGTTTCATCGTCAATAAGAAGGTCCAAGGGATACAGTAAACCTGAAGTGAAGTAATGGATTCTTTAATTAATGTCACAGAATGGGTTCAAAGCATAAACAGTAAGAAGTGTAAGTTTTCTTATAATTTAGTCGGCATTGTGACTTTTGAATTTAATTCCGATGCAATTTCTGTGTTTCATCGCCAATAAGAAAGTCGGAGGGATACAGGAAACCTGAAAAGAAGCATCGGAATCAATAACTAGTGTCACAGGAATGGTTCAAATCATAGACAGCAAGGAGAGTCAGTTTTCTTGTACTTGCGTCGGCATTGTGCCTTTCGTATTTAATACCGATGCAATTTCTGTGTTTCATCGTCAATAAGGAAATCAGAGGGATACAGTAGACCTGAAGTGAAGCATCGGAATCTATAACTACTGTCACAGGAATGGTTCAAAACATAGACAGTAAGAAGAGTCAGTTCTCTTGTACTTAAGTCGGCATTGTGCCTTTTGTATTTATTCCGATGCAATTTCTGTGTTTTATCGTCAATAAGAAGGTCCCGAGGGATGCAGTAAACCTGAAGTGAAGCATCAGAATCTATAACTAGTGTCACAGGAATGGTTCAAAACATAGAGAGTAAGAACAGTCAGTTTTCTTGTACTTAAGTCGGCATTGTGCCTTTTGTATTTAATTCCGATGCAATTTCTGTGTTTCATTGTCAATAAGAAGGTCAGAGGGATGCAGTAAACCAGGAAGTGAAGCATCGGAAACTATAACTAGTGTCACATGAATGGTTCAAAACATAGACTGTTAGAAGAGTCAGTTTTCTTGTACTTAAGTCGGCATTGTGCCTTTTCTATTTAAATCCGATGCAATTTCTGTGTTTCATCGTCAATACAAAGGTCAGAGGTATACAGTAAACCTGAGGTGAGGCATCGGAATCTATAACTAGTGTCACAGGAATGGTTCTAATCATAGACAGTAAGAAGTGTCAGTTTTCTTGTACTAAGGTCGGCATTGTGCGTTTTGTATTTAATTCCGATGCAATTTCTGTGTTTCGTCGTCGATAAGAAGGTCCAAGGGATACAGTAAACCTGAAGTGAAGCATCGGAATTCAAAACCGGTCTCACAGGAAAGGTTCAAAACATAGACAGTAAGAAGAGCGAGTCTTCTTGTACTTGAGTCGGCATTGAGCCTTTTGTATTGAATTCCCATGCTATTACTGTGTTTCATCGTCAATAAGAAGGTCAGAGGGATACAGTAGACCTGAAGTGAAGCATCGGAATCTACAACTGCTGTCACAGGAATGGTTCAAAACAAAGACAGTAAGAAGAGTCAGTTCTCTTGTACTTAAGTCAGCATTGTGCCTTTTGTATTTAATTCCGATGAAATTTCTTTGTTTCATCGTCAATAAGAAGGTCAGAGGGATACAGTAAACCTGAAGTGAAGCATCGGAAACTATAACTAGTGTCACATGAATGGTTCAAAACATAGACAGTAAGAAGAGTCAGTTCTCATGTACTTAAGTCAGCATTGTGCCTTTTGTACTTCATTCCGATGCAATTTCTGTGTTTCATCGTCAATAAGAAGGTCAGAGGGATACAGTAAACCTAAAGTGAAGCATCGGAATCTATAACTAGTGTCACAGGAAAGGTTCAAAACATAGACAGTAAGAAGAGTCAGTTTACTTGTACTTACTTCGGCATTGTGCCTTTTGTATTTAATTCCGATGCAATTTCTGTCTTTCATCGTCAATAAGAACGTCAGAGGGATACAGTAAATCTGAAGTGAAGCATCGGAATCTATAACTAGTGTCACAGGAATTGTTCATAACTTAGATAGTATAAAGAGTCAGTCTTCTTGTACTTAAGTCGGCATTGCGCCTTTTGTATTTAATTCCGATGCAATTTCTGTGTTTCATCGTCAATAAGAAGGACCAAGGGATACAGTAAACCTGGAGTGAGGCATCGGAATCTACAACTAGTGTCACAGGAATGGTTCAAATCTTAGACAGTAGGAAGAGTCAGTCTTCTTGTACTTCTGTCGGCATTGTGTCTATTGTAGTTAATTCCGATGCAATTTCTGTGTTTCATCGTCAATAAGAAGGTCCAAGGGATACAGTAAACCTGAAGTGAAGTAATGGATTCTATAACTAATGTCACTGGAATGGTTCAAAGCATATACAGTAAGAAGAGTCAGTTTTCTTGTACATAAGTCGGCATTGTGCGTTTTGTATTAAATTCCGATGCAATAGCTGTTTTTCATCGTCAATAAGATGGTCAGAGGGATACAGTAAACCTGAAGTGAAGCATCGGAATCTATAACTACTGTCACAGGAATGGTTCAAAACATAGACAGTAAGAAGAGTCAGTTCTCTTGTACTTCAGTCGGCATTGTGCCTTTTGTATTTATTTCGATGCAATTTCTGTGTTTCATCGGCAATAAGAAGGTCCCGAGGGATGGAGAAAACCTGAAGTGAAGCATCAGAATCTATAACTAGTGTCACAGGAATGGTTCAAAACATAGACAATAAGAACAGTCAGTTTTCTTGTACTTAAGTCGGCATTGTGCCTTTTGTATTTAATTCCGATGCAATTTCTGTGTTTCATTGTCAATAAGAAGGTCAGAGGGATACAGTAAACCAGAAGTGAAGCATCGTAAACTATAACTAGTGTCACATGAATGGTTCAAAACATAGACAGTAAGAAGAGTCAGTTTTCTTGTACTTAAGTCGGCATTGTGCCTTTTCTATTTAAATCCGATGCAATTTCTGTGTTTCATCGTCAATACGTAGGTCAGAGGGATACAGTAAACCTGAAGTGAGGCATCGGAATCTATAACTAGTGTCACAGGAATGGTTCTAATCATAGACAGTAAGAAGTGTCAGTTTTCTTGTACTTACGTCGGCATTGTGCGTTTTGTATCTAATTCCGATGCAATTTCTGTGTTTCGTCGTCGATAAGAAGGTCCAAGGGATACAGTAAACCTGAAGAGAGGCATCGGAATTCAAAACCGGTCTCACAGGAAAGTTTCAAAACATAGACAGTAAGAAGAGCCAGTCTTCTTGTACTTGAGTCGGCATTGAGCCTTTTGTATTGAAATCCCATGCATTTACTGTGTTTCATCGTCAATAAGAAGGTCAGAGGGATACAGTAAACCTGAAGTGAAGCATGCGAATGTGTAACTAGTGTCACAGGAATGGTTCAAAACATAGACAGTGAGCAGAGTCAGTTTTTTTGTACTTAAGGCGGCATTGTGCATTTTGTATTTAATTCTGATGCAATTTCAGTGTTTCATCGTCAATAAGAAGGTCAGAGGGATACAGTAAACCTGAAGTGAAGTATCGGAATCTATAACTAGTGTCAGAGGAATGGTTCAAATCATAGACAGTAAGAAGCGTCAGTTTTCTTGTACTTAAGTCGGCATTGTGCCTTTTCTATTTAATTCCGATTCAATTTCTGTGTTTCATCGTCAATAAGAAGGTCAGAGGGATACAGTAAACCTAAAGTGAAGCATCGGAATCTATAACTAGTGTCACAGGAATGGTTAAAAGCATCGACAGTAAGAAGAGTCAGTTTTCTTGTACATAAGTCGGCATTGTGCGTTTTGTATTAAATTCCGATGCAATAGCTGTTTTTCATCGTCAATAAGATGGTCAGAGGGATACAGTAAACCTGAAGTGAAGCATCGGAATCTATAACTAGTGTCACAGGAATGGTTAAAAACATACACAGTAAGCAGAGTCATTTTTTTTGTACTTAAGGCGGCATTGTGCCTTTTGTATTTAATTCTGATGCAATTTCAGTGTTTCATCGTCAATTAGAAGGTCAGAGGGATACAGTAAACCTGAAGTGAAGCATCGGAATTCTAAACCGGTCTCACAGGAGAGGTCAAAACATAGACAGTAAGAAGAGCCAGCCTTCTTGTACTTGAGTCGTCATTGAGCCTTTTGTATTGAATTCCCATGCAATTACTGTGTTTCATCGTCAATAAGAAGGTCAGAGGGATACAGTAAACCTGAAGTGAAGCATCGGAATCTGTAACTAGTGTCACAGGAATGGTTCAATACATAGACAGTAAGCAGAGTCAGTTTTTTTGTACTTAAGGCGGCATTGTGCCTTTTGTATTTAATTCTGATGCAATTTCAGTGTTTCATCGTCAATAAGAAGGTCAGAGGGATACAGTAAACCTGCAGTGAAGTATCGGAATCTATAACTAGTGTCAGAGGAATGGTTCAAATCATAGACAGTAAGAAGCGTCAGTTTTCTTGTACTGAAGTCGGCATTGTGCCTTTTGTATTTAATTCCAATGCAATTTCTGTGTTTCATCGCCAATAAGAAAGTCGGAGGGATACAGTAATCCTGAAAAGAAGCATCGGAATCTATAACTAGTATCACAGGAATGGTTCAGATCATAGACAGTAAGTAGAGTCAGTTTGCTTGTACTTACGTCGGCATTGTGCCTTTTGTATTTAATTCCGATGCAACTTCTGTGTTTCATCGTCAATAAGAAGGTCAGAGGGATACAGTAAACCTGAAGTGAAGCATCGGAAACTATAACTGGTGTCACATGAATGGTTCAAAACATAGACAGTAAGAAGAGTCAGTTCTCATGTACTTAAGTCAGCATTGTGCCTTTTGTATTTAATTCCGATGCAATTTCTGTGTTTCATCGTCAATAAGAAGGTCAGAGGGATACAGTAAACCTGAAGTGAAGCATCGGAATCTATAACTAGTGTCACAGGAAAGGTTCAAAACATAGACAGTAAGAGGAGTCAGTTTACTTGTACTTACTTCGGCATTGTGCCTTTTGTATTTAATTCCGATGCAATTTCTGTGTTTCATCGTCAATAAGAACGTCCGAGGGATACAGTAAACCTGATGTGAAGCATCGGAATCTATAACTAGTGTCACAGGAATTGTTCTAAACTTAGACAGTAGGAAGAGTCAGTCTTCTTGTACTTAAGTCGGAATTGTGCCTTTTGTATTTAGTTCCTATGTAATTTCTGTGTTTCATCGTCAATAAGAAGGACCAAGGGATACAGTAAACCTGGAGTGAGGCATCGGAATCTATAACTAGTGTCACAGGAATGGTTCAAATCTTAGACCGTAGGAAGAGTCAGTCTTCTTGTACTTCTGCCGGCATTGTGTCTATTGTATTTAATTCCGATGCAATTTCTGCGTTTCATCGTCAATAAGAAGGTCCAAGGGATACAGTAAACCTGAAGTGAAGGAATGGATTCTATAACTAATGTCACGGGAATGGTTCAAAAATAAACAGTAAGAAGTGTAAGTTTTCTTATAATTCAGTCGGCATTGTGACTTTTGAATTTAATTCCGATGCAATTTCTGTGTTTCATCGCCAATAAGAAAGTCGGAGGGATACAGTAAACCTGAAAAGAAGCATCGGAATCAATTACTAGTGTCACAGGAATGGTTCAAATCATAGACAGTAAGGAGAGTCAGTTTTCTCGTACTTACATCGGCATTGTTCCTTTCGTATTTCATACCGATGCATTTCTGTGTTTCATCGTCAATAAGAAAGTCAGAGGGATACAGTAGACCTGAAGTGAAGCATCGGAAACTATAACTACTGTCACAGGAATGGTTCAAAACATAGACAGTAAGAAGAGTCAGTTCTCTTGTACTTAAGTCGGCATTGTGCCTTTTGTATTTATTCCGATGCAATTTCTGTGTTTCATCGTCAATAAGAAGGTCCCGAGGGATGCAGTAACCCTGAAGTGAAGCATCAGAATCTATAACTAGTGTCACAGGAATGGTTCAAAACATAGACAGTAAGAACAGTCAGTTTTCTTGTACTTAAGTCGGCATTGTGCCTTTTGTATTTAATTCCGATGCAATTTCTGGGTTTCATCGTCAATAAGAAGGTCAGAGGGATACAATAAACATGAAGAGAAGTATCCGCATCTATAACTAGTGTCACAGGAATGGTTCAAATCATAGACAGTAAGAAGCGTCAGTTTACTTGTACTTAAGTCGGCATTGTGCCTTTTGTATTTAATTCCGATGCAATTTCTGTGTTTCATCGTCAATAAGAAGGTCAGAGGGATACAGTAAACCTAAAGTGAAGCATCGGAATCTATAACTAGTGTCACAGGAATGGTTCAAGACATAGACAGTAAGAAGAGTCAGTTCTCTTGTACTTAAGTCGGCATTGTGCCTTTTGTATTTAATTCCGATGAATTTTCTGTGTTTCATCGCCAATACGAAGGTCGGAGCGATACAGTAAACCTGAAGTGAAGCTACGGAATCTATAACTAGTGTCAGAGGAATGGTTCAAATCATAGACAGTAAGAAGCGTCAGTTTTCATGTACTGAAGTCGGCATTGTGCCTTTTGTATTTAATTCCGATGCAATTTCTGTGTTTCATCGTCAATAAGAAGGTCAGAGGGATACAGTAAACCGAAGTGAAGCAACGGAATCTATAACTAGAGTCACAGAAAAGGTTCAAAGCATAGACAGTAAGAAGAGTCAGTTTACTTGTACTTAATTCGGCATTGTGCCTTTTGTATTTAATTCTGATGCAATTTCTGTGTTTCATCGTCAATAAGAAGGTCAGAGGGATACAGTAGATCTGAAGTGAAGCATCGGAATCTATAACTGCTGTCACAGGAATGGTTCAAAACATAGACAGTAAGAAGAGTCAGTTCTCTTGTACTTACGTCAGCATTGTGCCTTTTGTATTTAATTCCGATGCAACTTCTGTGTTTCATCGTCAATAAGGAGGTCAGAGGGATACAGTAAACCTGAAGTGAAGCATCGGAAACTATAACTGGTGTCACATGAATGGTTCAAAACATAGACAGTAAGAAGAGTCAGTTCTCATGTACTTAAGTCAGCATTGTGCCTTTTGTATTTAATTCCGATGCAATTTCTGTGTTTCATCGTCAATAAGAAGGTCAGAGGGATACAGTAAACCTGAAGTGAAGCATCGGAATCTATAACTAGTGTCACAGGAAAGGTTCAAAACATAGACAATAAGAGGAGTCAGTTTACTTGTACTTACTTCGGCATTGTGCCTTTTGTATTTAATTCCGATGCAATTTCTGTGTTTCATCGTCAATAAGAACGTCAGAGGGATACAGTAAACCTGATGTGAAGCATCGGAATCTATAACTAGTGTCACAGGAATTGTTCTAAACTTAGACAGTAGGAAGAGTCAGACTTCTTGTACTTAAGTCGGAATTGCGCCTTTTGTATTTAGTTCCTATGCAATTTCTGTGTTTCATCGTCAATAAGAAGGACCAAGGGATACAGTAAACCTGGAGTGAGGCATCGGAATCTATAACTAGTGTCACAGGAATGGTTCAAATCTTAGACAGTAGGAAGAGTCAGTCTTCTTGTACTTCTGCGGGCATTGTGTCTATTGTATTTAATTCCGATGCAATTTCTGCGTTTCATCGTCAATAAGAAGGTCCAAGGGATACAGTAAACCTGAAGTGAAGTAATGGATTCTATAACTAATGTCACAGGAATGGTTCAAAGCATAAACAGTAAGAAGTGTAAGTTTTCTTATAATTCAGTCGGCATTGTGACTTTTGAATTTAATTCCGATGCAATTTCTGTGTTTCATCGCCAATAAGAAAGTCGGAGGGATACAGTAAACCTGAAAAGAAGCATCGGAATCAATTACTAGTGTCACAGGAATGGTTCAAATCATAGACAGTAAGGAGAGTCAGTTTTCTCGTACTTACATCGGCATTGTTCCTTTCGTATTTCATACCGATGCAATTTCTGTGTTTCATCGTCAATAAGAAAGTCAGAGGGATACAGTAGACCTGAAGTGAAGCATCGGAATCTATAACTACTGTCACAGGAATGGTTCAAAACATAGACAGTAAGAAGAGTCAGTTCTCTTGTACTTAAGTCGGCATTGTGCCTTTTGTATTTATTCCGATGCAATTTCTGTGTTTCATCGTCAATAAGAAGGTCCCGAGGGATGCAGTAAAACTGAAGTGAAGCATCAGAATCTATAACTAGTGTCACAGGAATGGTTCAAAACATAGACAGTAAGAACAGTCAGTTTTCTTGTACTTAAGTCGGCATTGTGCCTTTTGTATTTAATTCCGATGCAATTTCTGGGTTTCATCGTCAATAAGAAGGTCAGAGGGATACAATAAACATGAAGTGAAGTATCCGCATCTATAACTAGTGTCACAGGAATGGTTCAAAACATAGACAGTAAGAAGCGTCAGTTTTCTTGTACTGAAGTCAGCATTGTGTCTTTTGTATTTAATTCCGATGAAATTTCTGTGTTTCATCGTCAATAAGAAGGTCAGAGGGATACAGTAAACCTGAAGTGAAGCATCGGAATCTATAACTAGAGTCACAGGAAAGGTTCAAAACATAGACAGTAAGAAGAGTCAGTTTACTTGTACTTACTTCGGCATTGTGGATTTTGTATTTAATTCCGTTGCAATTTCTGTGTTTCATCGTCAATAAGAGGGTCAGAGGGATACAGTAAACCTGAAGTGAAGCATCGGAATCTATAACTAGTGTCACAGGAATTGTTCTAAACTTAGACTGTAGGAAGAGTCAGTCTTCTTTTACTTAAGTCGGCATTGTGCCTTTCGTATTTAATACCGATGCAATTTCTGTGTTTCATCGTCAATAAGAAAGTCAGAGGGATACAGTAGACCTGAAGTGAAGCATCGGAATCTATAACTGCTGTCACAGGAATGGTTCAAAACATGGACAGTAAGAGGAGTCAGTTCTCTTGTACTTAAGTCAGCATTGTGCCTTTAGTATTTAATTCCGATACAGTTTCTGTGTTTTATCGTCAATAAGAAGGTCAGAGGGATACAGTAAACCTGAAGTGAAGCATCGGAAACTATAACTAGTGTCACATGAATGGTTCAAAACGTAGACAGTAAGAAGAGTCAGTTTTCTTGTACTTAAGTCGACATTGTGACTTTTCTATTTAAATCCGATGCAATTTCTGTGTTTCATCGTCAATACGAAGGTCAGAGGGATACAATAAACCTGAAGTGAAGTATCGTAATCTATAACTAGTGTCAGAGGAATGGTTCAAATCATAGACAGTAAGAAGCGTCAGTTTACTTGTACTTAAGTCGGCATTGTGCCTTTTGTATTTAATTCCCATGCAATTTCTGTGTTTCATCGTCAATATAAAGGTCAGAGGGATACAGTAAACCTAAAGTGAAGCATCGAAATCTATAACTAGTGTCACAGGAATGGTTCAAGACATAGACAGTAAGAAGAGTCAGTTTTCTTGTACTTATGTCGGCATTGTGCCTTTTGTATTTAATTCCGATGAATTTTCTGTGTTTCATCGCCAATACGAAGGTCGGAGCGATACAGTAAACCTGAAGTGAAGCTACGGAATCTATAACTAGTGTCAGAGGAATGGTTCAAATCATAGACAGTAAGAAGCGTCAGTTTTCATGTACTGAAGTCGGCATTGTGCCTTTTGTATTTAATTCCGATGCAATTTCTGTGTTTCATCGTCAATAAGAAGGTCAGAGGGATACAGTAAACATGAAGTGAAGCAACGGAATCTATAACTAGAGTCACAGAAAAGGTTCAAAACATAGACAGTAAGAAGAGTCAGTTTACTTGTACTTAATTCGGCATTGTGCCTTTTGTATTTAATTCCGATGCAATTTCTGTGTTTCATCGTCAACAAGAAGGTCCAAGGGATACAGTAAACCTGGAGTGAGGCATCGGAATCTATAACTAGTGTCACAGGAATTGTTCTAAACTTAGACAGTAGGAAGAGTCAGTCTTCTTGTACTTAAGTCGGCATTGTGCCTTTTGTATTTAATTCCGATGCAATTTCTGTGTTTCATCGTCAACAAGAAGGTCCAAGGGATACAGTAAACCTGGAGTGAGGCATCGGAATCTATAACTAGTGTCACAGGAATGGTTCAGATCTTAGACAGTAGGAAGAGTTAGTCTTCTTGTACTTAAGTCCGTATTGTGCCTTTTGTATTTAATTCCGATGCAATTTCTGTGTTTCATCGTCAATATGAAGGTCCAAGGGATACAATAAACCTGAAGTGAAGTATCGGAATCTATAACTAGTCTCACAGGAATGGTTCAGATCATAGACAGTAAGTAGAGTCAGTTTTCTTGTACTTACGTCGGCATTGTGCCTTTCGTATTTAATACCGATTCAATATCTGTGTTTCATCGTCAATAAGAAAGTCAGAGGGATACAGTAGACCTGAATTGAAGCATCGGAATCTATAACTGCTGTCACAGGAATGGTTCAAAACATAGACAGTAAGAGGAGTCAGTTCTCTTGTACTTAAGTCAGCATTGTGGATTTTGTATTTAATTCCGATGCAGTTTCTGTGTTTCATCGTCAATAAGAAGGTCAGAGGGATACAGTAAACCTGAAGTGAAGCATCGGAAACTATAACTAGTGTCACATGGATGGTTCAAAACATAGACAGTAAGAAGAGTCAGTTTTCTGGTACATAAGTCGGCATTGTGCGTTTTGTGTTATATTCCGATGCAATAGCTGTTTTTCATCGTCAATAAGATGGTCAGAGGGATACAGTAAACCTGAAGTGAAGCATCGGAATCCATAACTAGTGTCACAGGAATGGTTAAAAACATACACAGTAAGCAGAGTCAGTTTTTTAGTACTTAGGGCGGCATTGTGCCTTTTGTATTTAATTCTGATGCAATTTCAGTGTTTCATCGTTAATTAGAAGGTCAGAGGGATACAGTAAACCTGAAGTGAAGCATCGGAATTCAAAACCGGTCTCACAGGAGAGGTTCAAAACATAGACAGTAAGAAGAGCCAGTCTTCTTGTACTTGAGTCGGCATTGAGCCTTTTGTATTGAATTCCCATGCAATTACTGTGTTTCATCGTCAATAAGAAGGTCAGAGGGATACAGTAAACATGAAGTGAAGCATCGGAATCTATAACTAGTGTCACAGGAAAGGTTCAAAACATAGACAGTAAGAGGAGTCAGTTTACTTGTACTTACTTCGGCATTGTGCCTTTTGTATTTAATTCCGATGCAATTTCTGTGTTTCATCGTCAATAAGAACGTCAGAGGGATACAGTAAACCTGAAGTGAAGCATCGGAATCTATAACTAGTGTCACAGGAATTGTTCTAAACTTAGACAGTAGGAAGAGTCAGTCTTCTTGTACTTAAATCGGCATTGTGCCTTTTGTATTTAGTTCCTATGCAATTTCTTTGTTTCATCGTCAATAAGAAGGACCAAGGGATACAGTAAACCTGGAGTGAGGCATCGTTATCTATAACTAGTGTCACAGGAATGGTTCTAATCTTAGACAGTAGGAAGAGTCCGTCTTCTTGTACTTCTGTCGGCATTGTGTCTATTGTATTTAATTCCGATGCAATTTCTGCGTTTCATCGTCAATAAGAAGGTCCAAGGGATACAGTAAACCTGAAGTGAAGTAATGGATTCTATAACTAATGTCACAGGAATGGTTCAAAGCATAAACAGTAAGAAGTGTAAGTTTTCTTATAATTCAGTCGGCATTGTGACTTTTGAATTTAATTCCGATGCAGTTTCTGTGTTTCATCGCCAATAAGAAAGTCGGAGGGATACAGTAAACCTGAAAAGAAGCATCGGAATCAATTACTAGTGTCACAGGAATGGTTCAAATCATAGACAGTAAGGAGAGTCAGTTTTCTTGTACTTACGTCGGCATTGTTCCTTTCGTATTTCATACCGATGCAATTTCTGTGTTTCATCGTCAATAAGAAAGTCAGAGGGATACAGTAGACCTGAAGTGAAGCATCGGAATCTATAACTACTGTCACAGGAATGGTTCAAAACATAGACAGTAAGAAGAGTCAGTTCTCTTGTACTTAAGTCGGCATTGTGCCTTTTGTATTTATTCCGATGCAATTTCTGTGTTTCATCGTCAATAAGAAGGTCCCAAGGGATGCAGTAAACCTGAAGTGAAGCATCAGAATCTATAACTAGTGTCACAGGAATGGTTCAAACATAGACAGTAAGAACAGTCAGTTTTCTTGTACTTAAGTCGGCATTGTGCCTTTTGTATTTACAATAAACATGAAGTGAAGTATCGGCATCTATAACTAGTGTCACAGGAATGGTTCAAAGCATAGACAGTAAGAAGCGTCAGTTTTCTTGTACTGAAGTCGGCATTGTGCCTTTTGTATTTAATTCCGATGCAATTTCTGTGTTTCATCGTCAATAACAAGGTCAGAGGGATACAGTAAACCTGAAGTGAAGCATCGGAATCTATAACTAGAGTCACAGGAAAGGTTCAAAACATAGACAGTAAGAAGAGTCAGTTTACTTGTACTTACTTCGGCATTGTGGATTTTGTATTTAATTCCGTTGCAATTTCTGTGTTTCAACGTCAATAAGAAGGTCAGAGGGATACAGTAAACCTGAAGTGAAGCATCGGAATCCATAACTAGTGTCACAGGAATTGTTCTAAACTTAGACTGTAAGAAGAGTCAGTCTTCTTTTACTTAAGTCGGCATTGTGCCTTTCGTAGTTAATACCGATGCAATTTCTGTGTTTCATCGTCAATAAGAAAGTCAGAGGGATACAGTAGACCTGAAGTGAAGCATCGGAATCTATAACTAGTGTCACAGGAATGGTTCAAGACATAGACAGTAAGAAGAGTCAGTTTTCTTGTACTTATGTCGGCATTGTGCCTTTTGTATTTAATTCCGATGAATTTTCTGTGTTTCATCACCAATAAGAAGGTCGGAGCGATACAGAAAACCTGAAGTGAAGCTACGGAATCTATAACTAGTGTCAGAGGAATGGTTCAAATCATAGACAGTAAGAAGCGTCAGTTTTCATGTACTGAAGTCGGCATTGTGCCTTTTGTATTTAATTCCGATGCAATTTCTGTGTTTCATCGTCAATAAGAAGGTCAGAGGGATACAGTAAACCTGAAGTGAACCATCGGAATCTATAACTAGTGTCACAGGAATTGTTGTAAACTTAGACAGTAGGAAGAGTCAGTCTTCTTGTACTTAAGTCGGCATTGTGCCTTTTGTATTTAATTCCGATGCAATTTCTGTGTTTCATCGTCAATAAGAATGTCCAAGGAATACAGTAAACCTGGAGTGAGGCATCGGAATCTATAACTAGTGTCACAGGAATGGTTCAAATCTTAGACAGTAGGAAGAGTTAGTCTTCTTGTACTTAAGTCGGCATTGTGCCTTTTGTATTTAGTTCCTATGCAATTTCTGTGTTTCATCGTCAATAAGAAGGAATAGGGATACAGTAAACCTGGAGTGAGGCATCGTTATCTATAACTAGTGTCACAGGAATGGTTCTAATCTTAGACAGTAGGAAGAGTCCGTCTTCTTGTACTTCTGTCGGCATTGTGTCTATTGTATTTAATTCCGATGCAATTTCTGGGTTTCATCGTCAATAAGAAGGTCGGAGGGATACAATAAACATGAAGTGAAGTATCGGCATCTATAACTAGTGTCACAGGAATGGTTCAAAGCATAGACAGTAAGAAGCGTCAGTTTTCTTGTACTTAAGTCGACATTGTGACTTTTCTATTTAAATCCGATGCAATTTCTGTGTTTCATCGTCAATACGAAGGTCAGAGGATACAATAAACCTGAAGTGAAGTATCGTAATCTATAACTATTGTCAGAGGAATGGTTCAAATCATAGACAGTAAGAAGCGTCAGTTTACTTGTACTTAAGTCGGCATTGTGAATTTTGTATTTAATTCCGATGCAATTTCTGTGTTTCATCGTCAATAAGAAGGTCAGAGGGATACAGTAAACCTAAAGTGAAGCATCGGAATCTATAACTAGTGTCACAGGAATGGTTCAAGACATAGACAGTAAGAAGAGTCAGTTTTCTTGTACTTATGTCGGCATTGTGCCTTTTGTATTTAATTCCGATGAATTTTCTGTGTTTCATCGCCAATAAGAAGGTCGGAGCGATACAGAAAACCTGAAGTGAAGCTACGGAATCTATAACTAGTGTCAGAGGAATGGTTCAAATCATAGACAGTAAGAAGCGTCAGTTTTCATGTACTGAAGTCGGCATTGTGCCTTTTGTATTTAATTCCGATGCAATTTCTGTGTTTCATCGTCAATAAGAAGGTCAGAGGGATACAGTAAACCTGAAGTGAACCATCGGAATCTATAACTAGTGTCACAGGAATTGTTGTAAACTTAGACAGTAGGAAGAGTCAGTCTTCTTGTACTTAAGTCGGCATTGGGCCTTTTGTATTTAATTCCGATGCAATTTCTGTGTTTCATCGTCAATAAGAATGTCCAAGGAATACAGTAAACCTGGAGTGAGGCATCGGAATCTATAACTAGTGTCACAGGAATTGTTCAAATCTTAGACAGTAGGAAGAGTTAGTCTTCTTGTACTTAAGTCGGCATTGTGCTTTTTGTATTTAATTCCGATGCAATTTCTGTGTTTCATCGTCAATATGAAGGTCCAAGGGATACAATAAACCTGAAGTGAAGTATCGGAATCTATAACTAAGGTCACAGGAATGGTTCAATGCATAAACAGTAAGAAGTGTCAGTTTTCTTATAATTAAGTCGGCATTGTGACTTTTGTATTTAATTCCGATGCAATTTCTGTGTTTCATTGCCAATAAGAAAGTCGGTGGTATACAGTAAACCTGAAAAGAAGCATCGGAATCTATAACTAGTGTCACAGGAATGGTTCAGATCATAGACAGTAAGTAGAGTCAGTTTTCTTGTACTTACGTCGGCATTGTGCCTTTCGTATTTAATACCGATGCAATATCTGTGTTTCATCGTCAATAAGAAAGTCAGAGGGATACAGTAGACCAGAAGTGAAGCATCTGAATCTATAACTGCTGTCACAGGAATGGTTCAAAACATAGACAGTAAGATGAGCCAGCCTTCTTGTACTTGAGTCGGCATTGTGCCTTTGTATTTAATTCCGAAGCAATTTCTGTGTTTCATCGTCAATAAGAAAGTCGGTGGGATACAGTAAACCTGAAAAGAAGCATCGGAATCTATAACTGCTGTCACAGGAATGGTTCAAAACATAGACAGTAAGAGGAGTCAGTTCTCTTGTACTTAAGTCAGCATTGTGGCTTTTGTATTTAATTCCGATGAATTTTCTGTGTTTCATCGCCAATAAGAAGGTCAGAGGGATACAGTAAACCTGAAGTGAAGCTACGGAATCTATAACTAGTGTCACAGGAATGGTTAAAAGCATCGACAGTAAGGAGAGTCAGTTTTCTTGTACATAAGTCGGCATTGTGCGTTTTGTATTAAATTCCGATGCAATAGCTGTTTTTCATCGTCAATAAGATGGTCAGAGGGATACAGTAAACCTGAAGTGAAGCATCGGAATCTATAACTAGTGTCACACGAATGGTTAAAAACATACACAGTAAGCAGAGTCACTTTTTTTGTACTTAAGGCGGCATTGTGCCTTTTGTATTTAATTCTGATGCAATTTCAGTGTTTCATCGTCAATTAGAAGGTCAGAGGGATACAGTAAACCTGAAGTGAAGCATCGGAATTCAAAACCGGTCTCACAGGAGAGGTCCAAAACATAGACAGTAAGAAGAGCCAGTCTTCTTGTACTTGAGTCGGCATTGAGCCTTTTGTATTGAATTCCCATGCAATTACTGTGTTTCATCGTCAATACGAAGGTCAGAGGGATACAGTAAACCTGAAGTTAAGCAGCGGAATCTATAACTAGAGTCACAGGAAAGGTTCAAAACATAGACAATAAGAAGAGTCAGTTTACTTGTACTTACTTCGGCATTGTGCCTTTTGTATTTAATTCCGATGCAATTTCTGTGTTTCATCGTCAATAGGAAGGTCAGAGGGATACAGTAAACCTCAAGTGAAGCATCGGAATCTATAACTAGTGTCACAGGAATTTTTCTGAACTTAGACAGTAGGAAGAGTCAGTCTTCTTGTACTTAAGTCGGCATTGTGCCTTTTGTATTTAATTCCGATGCAATTTCTGTGTTTCATCGTCAATAAGAAGGTCAGAGGGATACAGTAAACCTGAAGTGAAGCATCGGAAACTATAACTAGTGTCTCATGAATGGTTCAAAACATAGACAGTAAGAAGAGTCAGTTTTCTTGTACTTAAGTCGACATTGTTACTTTTCTATTTAAATCCGATGCAATTTCTGTGTTTCATCGTCAATACGAAGGTCAGAGGGATACAGTAAACCTGAAGTGAAGCATCGGAATTTATAACTAGTGTCACAGGAATGGTTCAAAACGTAGACAGTAAGAAGAGCCTGTCTACTTGTACTTGAGTCGGCATTGAGCCTTTTGTATTGAATTCCCATGCAATTACTGTGTTTCATTGTCAATAAGAAGGTCAGAGGGATACAAAGAAAATGAAGTGAAGCAACGGAATCTATAAATAGTGTCACAGGAATGGTTCAAAACATAGACAGTAAGAAGACTCAGTTTTCTTGTACTTAAGTCGGCATTGTGCCTTTTGTATTTAATTCCGATGCAATTTCAGTGTTTCATCGTCAATAAGAAGGTCAGTGGGATACAGTAAACCTGAAGTGGAGTATCGGAATCTATAACTAGTGTCAGAGGAATGGTTCAAATCATAGACAATAAGAAGCGTCAGTTTTTTGTACTAAAGTCGGTATTGTGCCTTTTGTATTTAATTCCGATGCATTTTCTGTGTTTCATCGTCAATAAGAAGGTCAGAGGGATACAGTGAACATGAAGTGAAGCATCGGAATCTATAACTAGTGTCACAGGAATGGTTCAAAACATAGGCAGTAAGAAGATTCAGTTTTCTTGTATTTACGTCGGCATTGTGCCTTTTGTATTTAATTATGATGTAATTTCTGTGTTTCATCGTCAATAAGAAGGTTAGAGGGATACAGTAAACCTGAAGTGAAGCATCGGAATCTATAACTAGTGATACAGGAATGGTTCAAAACATAGACAGTAAGAAGAGTCAGTTTTCTTGTACTTAAGTCGGCAGTGTGCGTTTTGTATTTAATTCCGATGCAACTGCTGTTTTTCATCGTCAATAAGAAGGTCAGAGGGATACAGTAAACCTGAAGTGAAGCATCGGAATCTATAACTAGAGTCACAGGAACGGTTAAAATCATACACAGTAAGAAAAGTCAGTTTTCTTGTACTTAAGTTTGCATTGTGCGTTTTCTATTTAATTCCGATGCAATTTCTGGATTTCATCGTCAATAAGAAGGTCGGAGGGATACAGTAAACCTGAAGTGAAGCATCGGAATCTATAACTAGTGTCACAGGAATGGTTCAAAACATGGACAGTAAGAAGAGTTAGTTTTCTTGTACTTAAGTCGACATTGTGACTTTTGTATTTAATTCCGATGCAATTTCTGTGTTTGATCGTCAATAAGAAGGTCCAAGGGATACAGTAAACCTGAAGTCAAGCATCGGAATCTATAGCTGGTCTCACTGGAATGGTTCAAAACATAGACAGTAAGATGAGCCGATCTTCCTGTACTTGAGTCGTCAAAGTGCCTTTTGTGTTTATTTCCGATGCAATTTCTGTGTTTCATCGTCAATACGAAGGTCTGGCGGATACAGTAAACCTGAAGTGAAGCATCGGTATCTATCACTAGTGTCACAGGAATGGTTCAAAACATAGACAGTAAGAAGAGTCAGTTTTCTTGTACTTAAGTCGGCATTGTGCCTTTTGTATTTAATTCCGATGCAATTTCTGGGTTTCATCGACAAGAAGAAGGTCAGAGGGATACAGTAAACCTTAAGTGAAGTATCGGAAGCTATAACTAGTGTCACAGGAAGGGTTCAAATCATAGACAGTAAGAAGAGTCAGTTTTGTTGTACTTAATTCGGTATTGTGCCTTTTGTATTTAATTCCGATGCAATTTCTGTGTTTAATCGTCAATTAGAAGGTCAGAGGGATACAGTAAACCTGAAGTGAAGCATCGGAATCTATAACTAGCGTCACAGGAATGGTTCAAAACATAGACAGTAAGAAGAGTCTGTTTTCTTGTACTTAAGTCTGCATTGTGACTTTTGTATTTAATTCCGATGCAATTTCTGTGTTTCAATCTTCAATAAGAAGGTCCAAGGGATACAGTAAACCTGAAGTGAAGCATCGGAATCTAATACCGGTCTCACAGGAAAGGTTCATAAAACAGACTCTAAGAAGAGCCAGTCCTCTGGCACTTGAGTCGGCATTGCGCCTTTTGTATTTAATTCCGATGCAATTTCTGTGTTTCATCGTCAATAAGACGGTCACATGGATAGAACTATCCGGAAGTGAAGCATCGGAATCTATAACTAGTGTCACAGGTATGGTTCAAAACATAGACAGTAAGAAGAGTCAGTTTTCTTGTACATAAGTCGGCATTGTGCCTTTTGTATTTAATTCCGATGCAATTTCAGTGTTTCATCGTCAATAAGAAGGTCAGAGGGATACAGTAAACCTGAAGTGAAGCATCGGAATCTATAACTAGTGTCACAGGAATGGTTCTAATCTTAGACACTAAGAAGTGTCAGTTTTCTTGTACTTAGGTCGGCATTGTGCGTTTTGTATTTAATTCCGATGCAATTTCTGTGTTTCGTCGTCGATAAGAAGGTCCAAGGTATACAGTAAACCTGAAGTGAAGCATCGGAATCCAAAACCGGTCTCACTGGAAAGGTTCAAGACATAGACAGTAAGAAGAGCCTGTCTACTTGTACTTGAGTCGGCATTGAGCCTTTTGTATTGAATTCCCATGCAATTACTGTGTTTCATCGTCAATAAGAAGGTCAGAGGGATACAGTAGACCTGAAGTGAAGCAACGGAATCTATAACTAGTGTCACAGGAATGGTTCAAAACATAGACAGCAATAAGAGACAGTTTTCTTGTACCTAAGTCGGCATTGTGCCTTTTGTATTTAATTCCGATGCAATTTCAGTGTTTCATCGTCAATAAGAAGGTCAGAGGGATACAGTAAACCTGAAGTGAAGTATCGGAAACTATAACTAGAGTCAGAGGAATGGTTCAAATCATAGACAGTAAGAAGCGTCAGTTTTCTTAAACTTAAGTCGGCTTTGTGCCTTTTGTATTTAATTCCGATGCATTTTCTGTGTTTCATCGTCAATAAGAAGGTCCAAGGGATACAGTAAACCTGAAGTCAAGCATCAGAATCTATAGCTGGTCTCACAGGAAAGGTTCAAAACATAGACAGTAAGATGAGCCGATCTTCCTGTACTTGAGACGTCAAAGTGCCTTTTGTGTTTATTTACGATGCAATTTCTGTGTTTCATCGTCAATACGAAGGTCAGAGGGATACAGTAAACCTGAAGTGAAGCATCGGAATCTATAACTAGCGTCACAGGAATGGTTCAAAACATAGACAGTAAGAAGAGTCTGTTTTCTTGTACTTAAGTCTGCATTGCGCCCTTTGTATTTAATTCCGATGCAATTTCTGTGTTTCACCGTCAATAAGACGGTCACATGGATAGAGTAAACCTGAAGTGAAGCATCGGAATCTATAACTAGTGTCACAGGTATGGTTCAAAACATAGACAGTAAGAAGAGTCAGTTTTCTTGTACATAAGTCGGCATTGTGCCTTTTCTATTTAATTCCGATGCAACTACTGCGTTTCATCGTCAATAAGAATGTCAGAGGTATACAGTAAAAATGAAGTGAAGCATCGGAATCTATATCTAGTGTCACAGGAGTGGTTCAAAACATAGACAGTAAGAACAGTCAGTTTTCTTGTACTTATGTCGGCATTGTGCATTTTGTATTTAATTCCGGTGCAATTTCTGTGTTTCATCGTCAATATGAAGGTCAGAGGGATACAGTAAACCCGAAGTAAAGCATCGGAAACTATAGCTAGTGTCACATGAATGGTTCAAAACATAGACAGTAAGAAGAGTCAGTTTTCTTGTACTTAAGTCGGCATTGTGCCTCTTCTATTTAAATCCGATGCAATTTCTGTGTTTCATCGTCAATACGAAGGTCAGAAGGATACAGTAAACCTGAAGTGAAGCATCGGAATCTATAACTAGTGTCACAGGAATGGTTCTAATCATAGACACTAAGAAGTGTCAGTTTTCTTGTACTTAGGTCGGCATTGTGCGTTTTGTATTTAATTCCGATGCAATTTCTGTGTTTCGTCGTCGATAAGAAGGTCCAAGGTATACAGTAAACCTGAAGTGAAGCATCGGAATCCAAAACCGGTCTCACTGGAAAGGTTCAAGACATAGACAGTAAGAAGAGCCTGTCTACTTGTACTTGAGTCGGCATTGAGCCTTTTGTATTGAATTCCCATGCAATTACTGTGTTTCATCGTCAATAAGAAGGTCAGAGGGATACAGTAGACCTGAAGTGAAGCAACGGAAACTATAACTAGTGTCACAGGAATGGTTCAAAACATAGACAGTAATAAGAGTCAGTTTTCTTGTACCTAAGTCGGCATTGTGCCTTTTGTATTTAATTCCGATGCAATTTCTGTGTTTCATCGTCAATAAGAAGGTCAGAGGGATACAGTAAACCTGAAGTGAAGCATCGGAATCTATAACTGGAGTCACAGGAAAGGTTCAAAACATAGACATTAAGAAGAGTCAGTTTACTTGTACTTACTTCGGCATTGTGCCTTTTGTATTTAATTCCGATGCAATTTCTGTGTTTCATCGTCAATACGAGGGTCAGAGGGATACAGTAAACCTGAAGTGAAGCATCGGAATCTATAACTAGTGTCACAGGAATTGTTCTGAACTTAGACAGTTGGAAGAGTCAGTCTTCTTGTACTTAAGTCAGCATTGTGCCTTTTGTATTTAATTCCGATGCAATTTCTGTGTTTCATCGTCAATAAGAAGGTCCAAGGGATACAGTAAACCTGGAGTGAGGCATCGGAATCTATAACTAGTGTCACAGGAATGGTTCAAATCTTAGACAGTAGGAAGAGTTAGTCTTCTTGTACTTAAGTCGGCATTGTGCCTTTTGTATTTAATTCCGATGCAATTTCTGTGATACATCGTCAATATGAAGGTCCAAGGGATACAGTAAACCTGAAGTGAAGTATCGGAATCTATAACTGCTGTCACAGGAATGGTTCAATGCATAAACAGTAAGAAGTGTCAGTTTTCTTATAATTAAGTCGGCATTGTGACTTTTGTATTTAATTCCGATACAATTTCTGTGTTTCGTCGTCAATAAGAAAGTCAGAGGGATACAGTAGACCTGAAGTGAAGCATCGGAATCTCTAACTGCTGTCACAGGAATGGTTCAAAACATAGACAGTAAGAAGAGTCAGTTCTCTTGTACTTAAGTCGGCATTGTGACTTTTCTATTTAAATCCGATGCAATTTCTGTGTTTCATCGTCAATAAGAAGGTCAGAGTGATACAGTAAACCTGAAGTGAAGCATTGGAATCTATAACTAGTGTCACAGGAATGGTTCAAAACGTAGACAGTAAGATGAGCCAGCCTTCTTGTACTTGAGTCGGCATTGTGCCTTTTGTATTTAATTCCGAAAGAATTTCTGTGTTTCATCGTCATTAAGAGGGTCAGAGGGATACAGTAAACCTGAAGTGAGGCATCGGAATCTATAACTAGTGACACAGGAATGGTTCAAAACATAGACAGTAGGGGGAGTCAGTTTTCTTGTACTTAACCCGGCATTGTGCATTTTCTATTTAAATCCGATGCAATTTCTGTGTTTCGTCGTCAATAAGACGGTCCAAGGGATACAGTAAACCTGAAGTGAAGCATCGGAATCTAAAACCGGTCTCACAGGAAAATATCATAACATAGACTGTAAGAAGAGCCAGTCTTCTGGCACATGAGTCGGCATTGTGCCTTTTGTATTTAATTCCGCTGCAAATTTCTGTGTTTCATCGTCAATAAGACGGTCAGATGGATAGAGTAAACATGAAGTGAAGCATCGGAATCTATAACTATTGTCACAGGTATGGTTCGAAACATACACAGTTAGAAGAGTCAGTTTGCTTGTACTTAAGTCGGCATTGTGCCGTTTCTATTTCATTCCGATGCAATTTCTGTATTTCGTCGTCAATAAGCAGGGCCAAGCGATACAGTAAACCTCAAGAGAAGCATCGGAATCTAAAACCGCTCTCACAGGAAAGGTTCAAATCATAGACAGTAAGAAGTGCCAGTTTTCTAGTACTTGAGTCGGCATTGTGCATTTTGTATTTAATTCCGATGCAATTTCTGTGTGACGTCGTCAATAGGAAGGTCAGAGGGATGCAGTAAACCTGAAGTGAAGCATCGGAATCTATAACTAGTGTCACAGGAATGGTTCTAAACATAGACAGTAGGAAGAGTCAGTCTTCCTGTACTTGAGTCGCCAAAGTGCCTTTTGTGTTTATTTCCGATGCAATTTCTGTGTTTCATCGTCAATAAGAAGGACAGAGGGATACAGTAAACCTGAAGTGAAGCATCGGTATCTATAACTAGTGCCACAGGAATGGTTCAAAGCATAGACAGTAAGAAGCGTCTATTTTCTTGTACTGAAGTCGGCATTGTGCCTTTTGTATTTAATTCCGATGCAATTTCTGTGTTTCATCGTCAATAAGAAGGTCAGAGGGATACAGTAAACCTGAAGTGAAGCATCGGAATCTATAACTGGAGTCACAGGAAAGGTTCAAAACATAGACATTAAGAAGAGTCAGTTTACTTGTACTTACTTCGGCATTGTGCCTTTTGTATTTAATTCCGATGCAATTTCTGTGTTTCATCGTCAATAAGAAGGTCAGAGTGATACAGTAAACCTGAAGTGAAGCATCGGAACCTATAACTAGTGTCACAGGAATGGTTCAAAACGTAGACAGTAAGATGAGCCAGCCTTCTTGTACTTGAGTCGGCATTGTGCCTTTTGTATTTAATTCCGAAGGAATTTCTGTGTTTCATCGTCATTAAGAGGGTCAGAGGGATACAGTAAACCTGAAGTGAGGCATCGGAATCTATAACTAGTGACACAGGAATGGTTCTAATCATAGACACTAGGAAGTGTCAGTTTTCTTGTACTTAGGTCGGCATTGTGCGTTTTGTATTTAATTCCGATGCAATTTCGGTGTTTCGTCGTCGATAAGAAGGTCCAAGGGATACAGTAAACCTGAAGTGAAGCATCGGAATCGAAAACCGGTCTCACAGGAAAGGTTCAAGACATAGACAGTAAGAAGAGCCTGTCTACATGAGTCGGCATTGAGCCTTTTGTATTGAATTCCCATGCAATTACTGTGTTTCATTGTCAATAAGAAGGTCAGAGGGATACAGTAACCCTGAAGAGAAGCAACTTAATCCATAAATAGTGTCACAGGAATGGTTCAAAAATAGACAGTAAGAAGAGTCAGTTTTCTTGTACTTATGTCGGCATTGTGCCTTTTGTATTTAATTCCGATGCAATTTCAGTGTTTCATCGTCAATAAGAAGGTCAGAGGGATACAGTAAACCTGAAGTGAAGTATCGGAATCTATAACTAGTGTCAGAGGAATGGTTCAAATCATAGGCAGTAAGAAGGGTCAGTTTTCTTGTACTAAAGTCGGCATTGTGCCTTTTGTATTTAATTCCGATGCATTTTCTGTGTTTCATCGTCAATAAGAAGGTCAGAGGGATACAGTAAACTTGAAGTGAAGCATCGGAATCTATAACTAGTGTCACAGGAATGGTTCAAAACATAGACAGTAAGAAGAGTCAGTTTTCTTGTATTTATGTCGGCATTGTGCCTTTTGTATGTAATTATGATGTAATTTCTGTTTTTCATCGTCAATAAGAAGGTCAGAGGGATACAGTAAACCTGAAGTGAAGCATCGGAATCTATAACTAGTGTCACAGGAATGGTTCAAAACATAGACAGTAAGAAGAGTCAGTTTTCTTGTACATAAGTCGGCATTGTGCGTTTTGTATTTAATTCCGATGCAATAGCTGTTTTTCATCGTCAATAAGATGGTCAGAGGGATACAGTAAACCTGAAGTGAAGCATCGGAATCTATAACTAGAGTCACAGGAAAGGTTCAAAACATAGACAGTAAGAAGAGTCAGTTTACTTGTACTTACTTCGGCATTGCGCCTTTTGTATTTAATTCCGATGAAATTTCTTTGTTTCATCGTCAATAGGAAGGTCAGAGGGATACAGTAAACCTGAAGTGAAGCATCGGAATCTATACCTAGTGTCACAGGAATTTTTCTGAACTTAGACAGTAGGAAGAGTCAGTCTTCTTGTACTTAAGTCGGCATTGTGCCTTTTGTATTTAATTCCGATGCAATTTCTGTGTTTCATCGTCAATAAGAAGGTGAAAGGGATACAGTAAACCTGGAGTGTGGCATCGGAATCTATAACTAGTGACACAGGAATGGTTCAAATCTTAGACAGTAGGAAGAGTTAGTCTTCTTGTACTTAAGTCGGCATTGTGCCTTTTGTATTTAATTCCGATGCAATTTCTGTGTTTCATCGTCAATATGAAGGTCCAAGGGATACAGTAAACCTGAAGTGAAGTATCGGAATCTATAATTAATGTCACAGGAATGGTTCAATGCATAAACAGTAAGAAGTGTCAGTTGTCTTATAATTAAGTCGGCATTGTGACTTTTGTATTTAATTCCGATGCAATTTCTGTGTTTGATCGCCAATACGAAAGTCGGAGGGATACAGTAAACCTGAAAAGAAGCATCGGAATCTATAACTAGTGTCACAGGAATGGTTCAGATCATAGACAGTAAGTATAGCCAGTTTTCTTGTACTTACGTCGGCATTGTGCCTTTCGTATTTAATACCGATGCAATTTCTGTGTTTCATCGTCAATAAGAAAGTCAGAGGGATACAGTAGACCTGAAGTGAAGCATCGGAATCTCTAACTGCTGTCACAGGAATGGTTCAAAACATAGACAGTAAGAAGAGTCAGTTCTCTTGTACTTAAGTCGGCATTGTCCCTTTTGTATATAATTCTGATGCAATTTCTGTGTTTCATTGTCAATAAGATGGTCAGAGGGATACAGTAAACCTTAAGTGAAGCATCGGAAACTATAACTAGTGTCACATGAATGGTTCAAAACATAGACATAAGAAGAGTCAGTTTTCTTGTACTTAAGTCGACATTGTGACTTTTCTATTTAAATCCGATGCAATTTCTGTGTTTCATCGTCAATACGAAGGTCAGAGGGATACAGTAAACCTGAAGTGAAGCATCGGAATCTATAACTAGTGTCACAGGAATGGTTCAAAACGTAGACAGTAAGATGAGCCAGCCTTCTTGTACTTGAGTCGGCATTGTGCCTTTTGTATTTCATTCCGAAGCAATTTCTGTGTTTCATCGTCAATAAGAGGGTCAGAGGGATACAGTAAACCTGAAGTGAGGCATCGGAATCTATAACTAGTGTCACAGGAATGGTTCTAATCATAGACACTAAGAAGTGTCAGTTTTCTTGTACTTACGACGGCATTATGCGTTTTGTATTTAATTCCGATGCAATTTCGGTGTTTCGTCGTCGATAAGAAGTTCCAAGGGATACAGTAAACCTGAAGTGAAGCATCGGAATCCAAAACCGGTCCCACAGGAAAGGTTCAAGACATAGACAGTAAGAAGAGCCTGTCTACTTGTACTTGAGTCGGCATTGAGCCTTTTGTATTGAATTCCCATGCAATTACTGCGTTTCATTGTCAATAAGAAGGTCAGAGGGATACAGTGAACCTGAAGTGAAGCAACGGAATCTATAAATAGTGTCACAGGAATGGTTCAAAGCATAGACAGTAAGAAGAGTCAGTTTTCTTGTATTTATGTCGGCTTTGTGCCTTTTGTATTTAATTATGATGTAATTTCTGTGTTTCATCGTCAATAAGAAGGTTAGAGGGATACAGTAAACCTGAAGTGAAGCATCGGAATCTATAACTAGTGTCACAGGAATGGTTCAAAGCATAGACAGTAAGAAGAGTCAGTTTTCTTGTATTTATGTCGGCTTTGTGCCTTTTGTATTTAATTATGATGTAATTTCTGTGTTTCATCGTCAATAAGAAGGTTAGAGGGATACAGTAAACCTCACGTGAAGCATCGGAATCTATAACTAGTGATACAGGAATGGTTCAAATCATAGACAGTAAGAAGAGTCAGTTTTCTTGTACTTAAGTCGGCATTGTGCGTTTTGTATTTAATTCCGATGCAACTGCTGTTTCTCATCGTCAATAAGAAGGTCAGAGGGATACAGTAAACCTGAAGTGAAGCATCGGAATCTATAACTAGAGTCACAGGAATGGTTAATAACATACACAGTAAGAAGAGTCAGTTTTCTTGTACTTAAGTTGGCATTGTGCGTTTTCTATTTAATTCCGATGCAATTTCTGGGTTTCATCGTCAATAAGAAGGTCGGAGGGATACAGTAAACCTGAAGTGAAGCATCGGAATCTATAACTAGTGTCACAGGAATGGTTCAAATCATAGACAGTAAGAAGAGTCTGTTTTCTTGTACTTAAGTCGACATTGTGACTTTTGTATTTAGTTCCGATGCAATTTCTGTGTTTGATCGTCAATAAGAAGGTCCAAGGGATACAGTAAACCTGAAGTCAAGCATCGGAATCTAAAGCTGGTCTCACAGGAAAGGTTCAAAACATAGACAGTTAGATGAGCCGATCTTCCTGTACTTGAGTCGTCAAAGTGCCTTTTGTGTTTATTACCGATGCAATTTCTGTGTTTCATCGTCAATACGAAGGTCAGGCGGATACAGTAAACCTGAAGTGAAGCATCGGTATCTATCAGTAGTGTCACAGGAATGGTTCAAAACATAGACAGTAAGAAGAGTCAGTTTTCTTGTACTTAAGTCGGCATTGTGCCTTTTGTATTTAATTCCGATGCAATTTCAAGGTTTCATCGACAAGAAGAAGGTCAGAGGGATACAGTAAACCTTAAGTGAAGTATCGGAAGCTATAACTGGTGTCACAGGAAAGGTTCAAAACATAGACAGTGAGAAGAGTCAGTTTTGTTGTACTTAATTCGGTATTGTGCCTTTGGTATTTAATTCTGATGCAATTTCTGTGTTTCATCGTCAATTAGAAGGTCAGAGGGATACAGTAAACCTGAAGTGAAGCATCGGAATCTATAACTAGCGTCACAGGAATGGTTCAAAATATAGACAGTAAGAAGAGTCAGTTTTCTTGTACTTAAATCTGCATTGTGACTTTTGTATTTAATTCCGATGCAATTTCTGTGTTTCTATCTTAAATGAGAAGGTCAGAGGGATACAGTAGACCTGAAGTGAAGCAACGGAATCTATAACTAGTGTCACAGGAATGGTTCAAAACATAGACAGTAATAAGAGTCAGTTTTCTTGTACCTAAGTCGGCATTGTGCCTTTTGTATTTAATTCCGATGCAATTTCAGTGTTTCATCGTCAATAAGAAGGTCAGAGGGATACAGTAAACCTGAAGTGAAGTATCGGAATCTATAACTAGTGTCAGAGGAATGGTTCAAATCATAGACAAGTATGAAGCGTCAGTTTTCTTGTACTTAAGTCGGCTTTGTGCCTTTTGTATTTAATTCCGATGCATTTTCTGTGTTTCATCGTCAATAAGAAGGTCAGAGGGATACAGTAAACTTGAAGTGAAGCATCGGAATCTATAACTAGCGTCACAGGAATGGTTCAAACATATATAGTAAGAAGAGTCAGTTTTCTTGTACTTATGTCGGCATTGTGCCTTTTGTATTTAATTCCGATGTAATTTCTGTGTTTCATCGTCAATAAGAAGGTTAGAGGGATACAGTAAACCTGAAGTGAAGCATCGGAATCTATAACTAGTGTCACAGGAATGGTTCAAAACATAGACAGTAAGAAGAGTCAGTTTTCTTGTACTTAAGTCGGCATTGTGCGTTTTGTATTTAATTCCGATGCAACTGCTGTTTTTCATCGTCAATAAGAACGTCAGAGGGATACAGTAAACCTGAAGTGAAGCTTCGGAATCTATAACTAGAGTCACAGGATAGGTTAAAATCATACACAGCAAGAAGAGTCAGTTTTCTTGTACTTAAGTTGGAATTGTGCGTTTCCTATTTAATTCCGATGCAATTTCTGTGTTTCATCGTCAATAAGAAGGTCCAAGGGATACAGTAAACCTGAAGTCAAGCATCGGAATCTAAAACTGGTCTCACAGGAAAGGTTCAAAACATAGACAGTAAGAAGAGCCAGTTTTCTAGTACTTGAGTCGGCATTGTGCATTTTGTATTTAATTCCGATGCAATTTCTGTGTTTCATCGTCAATAAGAAGGTCCGAGGGATACAGTAAACCTGAAGTGAAGCATCGGAATCTATAACTAGTGTCACAGGAATGATTCAAAACATAGACAGTAAGAAGATTCAGTGTTCTTGTACATAAGTCGGCATTGTGCATATTCTATTTAATTCCGATGCAATTTCTGTGTTTCATCGTCAATAAGAATGTCAGAGGGATACAGTAAACCTGAAGTGAAGCATCGGTATCTATATCTAGTGTCACATGAATGGTTCAAAGCATAGACAGCAAGAAGAGTCAGTTTTCTTGTACTTAAGTCGGCATTGTGCCTCTTCTATTTAATTCCGATGCAATTTCTGTGTTTCATCGTTAATACGAAGGTCAGAGGGATACAGTAAACCTGAAGTGAAGCATCGGAATCTATAACTAGTGTCACAGGAATTTTTCAAATCATAGACAGTAAGAAGTGTCAGTTTTCTTGTACTTAGGTCGGCATTGTGCGTTTTGTATTTAATTCCGATGCAATTTCTGTGTTTCTTCGTCAATAAGAGGGTCCAAGGCATACAGTAAACCTGAAATGAAGCATCGGATTCTAAAAGCGATCTCACAGGAAAGGTTCAAAACATAGACAGTAAGAAGTGGCAGTCTTCTTGTACTTGAGTCGGCATTGAGCCTTTTGTATTGAATTCCCATGCAATATCTGTGTTTCATCGTCAATAAGAAGGTCAGAGGGATACAGTAAACCTGAAGTGAAGCATCGGAATCTATAACCGGTCTCACAGGAAAGGTTCAAAACATAGACAGTAAGAAGAGGCAGTCTTCTTGTACTTGAGCCGGCAATGAGCCTTTTGTATTGAATTCCCATGCAATATCTGTGTTTCATCGTTAATAAGTAGGTCAGAGGGATACAGTAAACCTGAAGTGATGCATCGGAATCTATAGCTAGTGTCACAGGAATGGTTCAAAACATAGACAGTAGGAGGAGTCAGTTTTTTTGTACTTAACCCGGCATTGTGCCTTTTCTATTTAATTCCGATGCAATTTCTGTGTTTCGTCGTCAATAATACGGTCCAAGGGATACAGTAAACCTGAAGTGAAGCATCGGAATCTAAAACCGGTCTCACAGGAAAGTATCTTAACATAGACTGTAAGAAGAGCCAGTCTTCTGGCACATGAGTCGGTATTGTGCCTTTTGTATTTAATTCCGAAGCAATTTCTGTGTTTCATCGTCAATAAGACGGTCAGATGGGTAGAGTAAACCTGAAGTAAAGCATCGGAATCTATAACTAGTGTCACAGGTATGGTTCAAAACATACACAGTAAGAAGAGTCAGTTTGCTTGTACTTAAGTAGGCATTGTGCCTTTTCTATTTCATTCCGATTCAATTTCTGTATTTCGTCGTCAATAAGTAGGGCCAAGCAATACAGTAAACCTGAAGAGAAGCATCGGAATCTAAAACCGCTCTCACAGGAAAGGTTCAAATCATAGACAGTAAGAAGAGCCAGTTTTCTAGTACTTGAGTCGGCATTGTGCCTTTTGTATTGAATTCCCATGCAATATCTGTGTTTCATCGTCAATAAGAAGGTCAGAGGGATACAGTAAACCTGAAGTGAAGCATCGGAATCTATAACTAGTGTCACAGGACTGGTTCAGAACATAGACAGTAAGAAGAGTCAGTTTTCTTGTACTTAAGTCGGCATTGTGCCTTTTGTATTTAATTCCAATGCAATTTCAGTGTTTCATCGTCAATAAGTAGGTCAGAGGGATACAGAAACCTGAAGTGAAGTATCGGAATCTTTAACTAGTATCAGAGGAATGGTTCGAATCATAGACAGTAAGAAGCGTCAGTTTTCTTGTACTTAAGTCGGCAATGTGCCTTTTGTATATAATTCCGCTGCAAGTTCTGTGTTTCATCGTCAATAAGAAGGTCAGAGGGATACAGTAAACCTGAAGTGAGGCATCGGAATCTATAACTAGTGTCACAGGAATGGTTCAAATCATAGCCATTAAGAAGAGTCGGTTTTCTTGTACTTATGTCGGCATTGTGACTTTTCTATTTAATTCCGATGAAATTTCTGTGTTTCATCGTCAACAAGAAGGTCAGAGGGATACAGTAAATCTGAAGTGAAGCATCGGAATCAATAACTAGTGTCACAGGACTGGTTCCAAACATACACAGTTAGAGGTGTCAGTACTCTTGTACTTATGTTGGCATTGTGCCTTTTGTATTTAATTCCGATGCAATTTCCGTGTTTCTTCGTCAATAAGAAGGTCAGAGGGATACAGTAAACCTGTAGTGAAGCATCGGAATCCATAACTACTGTCACAGGATTGGTTCAGAACTTAGACAGTAAGAAGAGTCAGTTTACTTGTACTTAAGTTGGCATTGTGCCTTTTGTATTTAATTCCAATGAAATTCCAGCGTTTCATCGTCAATAAGACGGTCAGAGGGATAGAGTAAACCTGAAGTGAAGCATCGGAATCTATAACTAGTGTCACAGGTATGGTTCAAATCACAGATAGTAAGAAGAGTCAGTTTTCTTGTACTTAAGTCGGCATTGTGCCTTTTCTATTTAATTCCGATGCAATGTCTGTGCTTGGTCGTCAATAAGAAGGGCCAAGGAATACAGTAAACGTGAAGTGAAGCATCGGAATCTAAAACCGGTCACACAGGAAAGGTTCAAAACATAGACAGCAAGAAGAGCCAGTCTTCTTGTACTTGAGTCGGCATTCTGCCTTTTGTATTTAATTCCGATGCAATTTCTGTGTTTCATCGTCAATAGGAAGGTCAGAGGGATGCAGTAAACCTGAAGTGAAGCATCGGAATCTATAACTAGTGTCACAGGAATGCTTCGAAACAAAGACAGTAAGAAAGGTCAGTCTTCTCGTACCTAAGACGGCATTGTGCCTTTTGTATCCAATTCCGATGCAATATCTGGGTTTCATCGTCAATAAGAAGGTCAGAGGGATACAGTAAACCTGAAGTGAAGTATCGAAATCTATAACTAGTGTCACAGGAATGGTTCAAATCGTAGACAGATAGAGGCGTCAGTTTTCTTGTACTTGAGTCGGCATTGTGCCTTTTGTATTTAATTCCAATGCAATTCCTGTGTTTCATCGTCAATAGGAAGTTCAGAGGGATGCAGTAAAGCTGAAGTGAAGCATCGGAATCTATAACTAGTGTCACAGGAATGGTTCTAAACATAGACAGTAGGAAGAGTCAGTCTTCCTGTACTTGAGTCGCCAAAGTGCCTTTTGTGTTTATTTCCGATGCAATTTCTGTGTTTCATCGTCAATAAGAAGGTCAGAGGGATACAGTAAACCTGAAGTGAAGCATCGGAATCTATAACTATTGTCACAGGAATGGTTCAAAACAGAGACAGTAAGAAGAGTCAGTTTTCTAGTACTTAAGTCGGCATTGTGCCTTTTGTATTTAATTCCGATGCAATTTCTGGGTTTCATCGTCAATAAGAAGGTCAGAGGGATACAGTAAACCTGAAGTGAAGTATCGAAATCTATAACTGGTGTCACAGGAATCGTTCAAATCATAGACAGATAGAAGCGTCAGTTTTCTTGTACTTAAGTCGGCATTGTGCCTTTTGTATTTAATTCCGATGCAATTTCTGTGTTTCATCGTCAATAAGAAGGTCAGAGGAATACAGGAAACCTGAAGTGAAGCATCGGAATCTATAACTAGTGTCACAGGAATGGTTCAAAAAATACACAGTAAGAAGAGTCAGTTTTCTTGTACTTATGTCGGCATTGTGACTTTTGTATTTAATTCCGATGAAATTTCTGTGATTCATCGTCAATAAGAAGGTCAGAGGGATACAGTAAACCTGAAGTGAAGCATCGGAATCCATAACTTGTTTCACAGGAATGGTTCAAAACATAGACAGTAAGAAGAGTAAATTTTCTTGTACTTATGTCTGCATTGTGCATTTTGTATTTAATTCTGATGCAATTTCTACATTTCATCGTCAATAAGAAGGTCAGAGGGATACAGTAAACCTGCAGTGAAGCTTCGGAATCTGTAACTAGTGTCACAGGAATGGTGCAAATCATAGACAGTAAGAAGAGTCAGTTAACTTGTACTTAATTCGGCATTGTGCCTTTTGTATTTAATTCCGATGCAATTTCTGTGTTTCATCGTCAATAAGAAGGTCAGAGGGATACAGTTAACCTGATGTGAAGAATCGGAATCTATAACTAGTGTCACAGGAATGGTTCAAAGCATAGACAGTATGAAGATTCAGTTTTCTTGTACTTAACCCGTCATTGTTCCGTTTCTATTTAATTCCGATGCAATTTCTGTGTTTCGTCGTCAATAAGAAGGTCCAAGGGAAACAGTAAACCTGATGTGAAGCATCGGAATCTAAAACCGGTCTCACAGGAAAGGTTCATAACTTAGAGAGTAAGAAGAGCCAGTCTTCTGGTACTTGTGTCGGCATTGTGCCTTTTGTGTTTAATACCGATTCAATATCTGTGTTTCATCGTCAATAAGAAAGTCAGAGGGATACAGTAGACCTGAATTGAAGCATCGGAATCTATAACTGCTGTCACAGGAATGGTTCAAAACATAGACAGTAAGAAGATTCAGTGTTCTTGTACATAAGTCGGCATTGTGCATATTCTATTTAATTCCGATGCAATTTCTGTGTTTCATCGTCAATAAGAATGTCAGAGGGATACAGTAAACCTGAAGTGAAGCATCGGTATCTATATCTAGTGTCACATGAATGGTTCAAAGCATAGACAGCAAGAAGAGTCAGTTTTCTTGTACTTAAGTCGGCATTGTGCCTCTTCTATTTAATTCCGATGCAATTTCTGTGTTTCATCGTTAATACGAAGGTCAGAGGGATACAGTAAACCTGAAGTGAAGCATCGGAATCTATAACTAGTGTCACAGGAATTTTTCAAATCATAGACAGTAAGAAGTGTCAGTTTTCTTGTACTTAGGTCGGCATTGTGCGTTTTGTATTTAATTCCGATGCAATTTCTGTGTTTCTTCGTCAATAAGAGGGTCCAAGGCATACAGTAAACCTGAAATGAAGCATCGGATTCTAAAAGCGATCTCACAGGAAAGGTTCAAAACATAGACAGTAAGAAGTGGCAGTCTTCTTGTACTTGAGTCGGCATTGAGCCTTTTGTATTGAATTCCCATGCAATATCTGTGTTTCATCGTCAATAAGAAGGTCAGAGGGATACAGTAAACCTGAAGTGAAGCATCGGAATCTATAACCGGTCTCACAGGAAAGGTTCAAAACATAGACAGTAAGAAGAGGCAGTCTTCTTGTACTTGAGCCGGCAATGAGCCTTTTGTATTGAATTCCCATGCAATATCTGTGTTTCATCGTTAATAAGTAGGTCAGAGGGATACAGTAAACCTGAAGTGATGCATCGGAATCTATAGCTAGTGTCACAGGAATGGTTCAAAACATAGACAGTAGGAGGAGTCAGTTTTTTTGTACTTAACCCGGCATTGTGCCTTTTCTATTTAATTCCGATGCAATTTCTGTGTTTCGTCGTCAATAATACGGTCCAAGGGATACAGTAAACCTGAAGTGAAGCATCGGAATCTAAAACCGGTCTCACAGGAAAGTATCTTAACATAGACTGTAAGAAGAGCCAGTCTTCTGGCACATGAGTC